>NC_072430.2:62187500-62812500 GCF_028878055.3 Symphalangus syndactylus | reverse complement strand
AAATGGCATGACTCAGGAGTATGGTCTGGGCCCTACCTATCTCTCCATCTGCATCACATACCCCGTTACTTCTCACTCGCTGTGCTTTAGCCATAGTAGTCTTTCAGGTTCTCACCTCAGGGCCTTTGCATGTGCTGTAGCTTTTGCCCTAAATGCTCTTCCTCCCCTCCTGTTCCTTTGCCTCTCTCCATCAGACCTCATCTCAACTATCTGTTCTTCAGGGAAGGTTTCCCTGTTCTACATTATATCCTCCTCATTCTCCCCATTATATGCTCTCATAGCTCCATATTTCTCTTTCTCTCTCTCTCTCTCTCTCTGTCTTTGAGACAGAGTCTCACTCTGTCACCCAGGTTGGAGTGCAGTGGTGCAGTGAGTCTCAGTTCGCTCCAACCTCCACTTCCCAGGTTCAAGCAGTTCTTGAGCCTCAGCCACCCGAGAAGTTGTGACTACAGGCGTGCAGCACCACACCCAGCTAATTTTTGTATTTTTAGTAGAGACAGGGTTTTGCCATGTTCCCCAGGCTGGTCTCGAACTCCTGGCTTCAAGTGATTGGCCTGCCCTCAGCCTCCCAAAGTGCTGGGATTACTGACATAAGCCGTCATGCCTGGCTGCCCATGTTTCTCTTTTTAGCAACACTTGTCATAATTCTGCTTTTATATTTTGTTCACGATTCTTTGGTCAACATTTATCTCTTCTCTGAGATACTAAGCTCCATAAAAACAAGGATATGTCATTTTCTGATTGTTATTGTATCCCTAATTGTATTCTAGAGTGTCTGGCACATATCTGACACTCAATAAACATTTTCCGAATGAGTAAATGAGAGAAAATTAGAAGTTGAGTCATGAAGAAGTGAGTATGCCAGGCAAGGATCTTGGGAACTTTGTCCTCAAGGAAATAGAACATGACAATCAAGGGTTTTTGGCAATGGAGTAAAGTACGTGCTGTGGAAAAATAGTTTTTGCTATCACTGTGCAGAATATATTGGAAAATCTATGCTGGAACTAGAGAGACAAGTTTCAGTGGCCATAGCAGATATCCCAGTAGGAAATGACAGAGATTCTAGTTAAGTTTGTATTAGGTCTTGTTCTTTTTGAGAATTCTTCAAAGTAATTCAGTTTGGGTCTCAGTTTTCTCCACAGCTGGTTTGGGATTTGGTTTTCATGTATTGGTTAGTGAATTATCCTCATTCATCATCCCAATATGTTGCTGCTATTTTATATTTCCTGTTCTTGTTTTTGTAGATTTATGTTTTTAATCTCTTTACTGTAGTTTTAGTGGACTTGAGGAGGAAGAAAAATTAGATGTATGTGTTTAATGCCACTCTAACTTGGAACTTCCTACATTTTCATTTCATTACAAAAATTCTTGTTTTTTTATTGTTGTTACAATAAAACTGCCTTTTCAGATTGGCCAATACTTTTATTAAGTGACAATATCAAATGATGGCAAAACTGTGGATGAAAAACTGGGAATACAAATTCGTACATTTCTGGAGAGCAGTGTTTTTAAAATGTACATTTTTTTAAACCATAGTTCCACCTCTAGTAATTTATCCTAAGGAAATACTTTAGCTGTAGGGATGTTCATTGCAGTGTTATTTATAGCAATGAAATAGCAATGAAAAATTGTCCAACAATTGAGGGCTGATTAAAGTATATACTTTCACAAATCAGATATATAGTAATTAAAAATTGTGTTGTAGAAGCAAGCTTCTCAAACAGTGCTGCTCCAGAGACTACATGGTCATTTGCCAAGGAATATGTGAGGCCATAAGACAAACTTAGTTCATCTTTCTCAACACGAATTTTACTGGTGATTTAGGAGTGTGACAGAGGCTACTAGTTACCTATCCCAATGTCCATTCTCTTTCCTCCTCAGGAACAAAACTCCTGATTTGTAGCAGGGTGTGTTGCTGCTCACGAATAATAAGACTACATATTCCCATTCTCTGATGTAGCTAGATGTGGCTTTAGGATTAAATGCAAACCAACGAGGTGTCATTGAAGTGTTATGACTCACAGAGTTGAGACAAGGGAGTGACCATTTAGCTACTTTCTGTACTTTTTTAAAAGCTTCTGTGTGGTTAAAAAAGTTTTTAAAAAATTATTCTTAAAGTGGAAACAAATACAGGTTCAAACATTTGGCTAATTCTAATTTGAGGAGTACAAGAAGAGGAGAAAAGGAGGGGGATGTGGGAGGAAGCGGATGCTTTATTTCTAAGAGAATCTTGGATAAGCAATGCTGATTTTCCTCTATGATTAAGTCCAATCTGAAAAGGCTGACAAGTCTCGTATAAATTGCTTGTGGTAGAGACTCCTTTTTTTGTGTTTTCACTGTGCCTATGGTTATTTCATTTTGTAGAACCCAAGATGCCCGCCCTCCTCCTCCTCCTCCACCTTCTCCCAAATTTGCCTAAGATATAATAGGCAGGGTTTCAGGATTTAGAAACGATGCACGTAGATTTCAGACTGCGCCTCTCTCTGACATCAGAAAACCTACATTGCCTAAGGCTGGGGCAGAGTTGGCCCCAGAGTCTACTTAGAATTTGCCGGCGGAACACCAATGACCACTGGGCCACAGCTCCTAAGACGCCCGCTGGGTACCAATCCTGGGAGTCGGGGGCGGTGCGAGTCGGGACCCTCCCGATCCCAGGTCTGCGTAGCCAATAGCTCGGGACGGGAGCGGGAGGGGCGTGGCGTGTCCTGCAGGCGGCGCCGTGATTGGCACGCCGGCTCCCGCTGCCCGCGAGGCTGCCCTAAAGTCTAGCTCACGAGAACCCCAAGCAAGTGCGCACCTACAAAGTTTGTCCGCTCCGGGGCACCGTAGTGGCTTTTACCCTGGCCGGGCGGGCTGGGCTACGCGGCTGGAGCCGGGCTCTACCCAGAGCAAGACCCTGATGGCTGCGGTGTTTCTGGTAACGCTTTATGAATACTCGCCGCTTTTCTACATCGCAGTGGTCTTTACCTGCTTCATCGTGACCACTGGCCTGGTATTGGGATGGTAAGTGTACCAGGGGTGAGAGACGAAGGGGCGGACACCGCGGGAGTGGGGTCGTGACGAGCAGCAGGGAGCACAGGAGCCGGAGGGCCGCGGGCCGGAGGACGTCGGGGATTCGGTGTCCCCGGGTGCCTAGGACTCCGACTTTCTCTGGGAGGAAAACAAGGTGGACGCTGCACCTGCGTCACTGCCCTGCATCACCGTTTGGTCCGCGTCGCTGGGGCATCTTTGGGTGGTACCGCATTGGGGTGTTATACTCAGCTTTGTTTCTAGGCGATAAAGCAGCCAGGAAGGGCTTGGGCTTGGTGTTGGGAGAAAGTGCTTCTCTAGTAGGCTTCTGTCCCGGATTCGGGCCTACTGTGTGTCCTGGATGAGTTAGTCACCTGTGCTACAATGCACAGACCGGACAGTAAGCGAGGTTAACAGTTGTGATTCTGACCTGAATGGAGCCCTTAGCCTCAGATCTTTCAGAGTAACTTGTAACTGAACTGTTACCGTTTGAGAATTTAATGGTTTCTGTATACATTCCACACCTTTTGAAGTAATATTTAGTCGATAGAATTGTAAAATCATAATTTTAGAGCTGGAAGAGACCTTAGAAGTAAGTTACACCGAGGGTAGGACAGTTGCCTATTGGAGACAAGGAGAATGGTCTGTTAGATAACCGCTGAGCAATTCTTCTAGCCTAGAGGTTCAATTTCTCTCTTGAGGAGATACTGTTGTATCATGTTTAGACAAGGCTTGTAAATAACAGCGAGTTGAAACCGTGTAACTAGCCCACAACAGTTTTTCTAGGCTGCAGCCTCCAAAATCCCTTTGAGAAGGTAATAGTTACAAAAAGATCAAACAGCAGTTCTAAGTGGATAACAGCCATGGTCTGAAGAGGTCAGAGGGGACTCTGTTGAAGAGGGACCTGAGCTGGATTTTGGAGAATGAGCATTTTGAAAAATAAATGGAGTTAAATATATATAGTAGGGAAGAAAAGGCATTTCAGAGAAGACAGCGTGAGCATAGGGGCAGAGAACATGTTAGTGAATAAAGAAGGCTACGTAAAACGAGTTTTAAAATAGCCTTTGGTCACATATATGTGATTGCCTTAAAGAACACGGGCCCTTGTTAGTTTCTGAAAATATATGCCATCTTTAGGAAGTGACCAAAGTTTTAACATGTCCACACTGCTCCTCACCCTACCGGCAACAGAGCATAGAATTCCTTGCCTTGTATGTGGGTGAGGATTGGAAATACAAATTCCTTATATGTGGAGGTAAGATTGGAAAACAAAGACCAATCTTACACAATTGGTTATTCTTGACCCATCAGATTTTATTGCTAATGTTCATTACACAAAAGTTTGTAATTGGAATTAGGAAGGTGTTGCCCATGTGAGAAAAGCAGTCTTAACACAAGATTTTTGAATGACTATAATGTTAGTGTTATTCTCTTAATGAAGCATAATTTTCCTCCACTAAGGAAAATAGTAACTAGTTGATAATTGCCTTATGTGCTTTAATTTTTATTTTAAATAGGCCAACTAATTAGATATCTTAGATATCAATCTTTAGTATTGGGAAGAGGGTAGTCAGGAGCCTCATGTTTGTAGTGGTTAACAGACTTTGGAGTCAGACAGACATAGGTTGAAATCCTGGCTCTGCCAGCTTTAAGACTGGGTTTGAAAATTTAATAATTGCCAAATCACCCCATTTAGGTAAGACTTTTTACAAGAGTGGGAGCACATGTAATCATAGAACGTTGGGAAGTCTGGGCTAAGCACTGCTGAGGCCACAAGACCATGTAAATCCAGTCACTTCCATCCTAATTGAGGCCTAACCAGTCATCTTGTGCCTAACCCAACCGTTCTCTCCATCTGAGTTAGCTTTGCCCATGTAGATAAACTTTTTACTATGTTTATTTGCAAACTTAAGCCAAGGCCATGTATTTATTGACTAGAAATGATGAAAACTTGGACACCATCTAAATCTCATAAAAACATCTTTCTAATAGTACCAATAGTACTCCAGTCAGAAGGGTAAACTAGTTAATACACGTATTTTTCACCCTTGTCATTGTTTTGTTTTAACCTCCCATAATACCATCTCTACTGTTCATGTGTTTTCTGTCATGGTTTTTCCCTTAGTACTGCTCTGAGTTTTTCACTGTTTGCTTCTTTCCACTGTTTGCCATGTCTGCCTGTACTGTGTGGGAGTGGAGAAAAAACAGGAGCATATGATTATTGGAATCCCAATAGCAATAGCAAAGAAGCATGCGACTGGAAATGTAGTATTTTTCTTTCACCATGTGGTGGTTTCTGTGATCTCTGATGGCTTTCTCCAGGCACTGAGCAGAAAGAAGCCCAAAAGTCCATTTACATCCTTTAACAGTTTCAAATAATCAGGGACCATGACTCCAGTAGCTACTCCCGGCCTCCTCTTGACCACAGTTTATTAAGCAGTTGATCTCAACTTCATACCACCCTCTGCTTTGTGAATCTAGGGCAGAACTCTAAACTGCATTTCTTCTCTGCAAGCTGACTGCCTATTGGGCTTTGCCAACGAGGGAGGGAGACTGGAAAGCTGGAAGAGGATGAAGGGACTTGCTGCTTCCTGTTGATTCCTTTTCTTGTCTGTCACTTGCCACAATAGTGCCTCACTCTGGCATTAATAGTTGGTCCCACTTGTTCCAGTTTATGCTTTCCTACTCTGTTAGAATCAGCCTTATGCACTCCCTTAAAGATACCAGTATCCTTTCCTCAGATCTGAGTCCTGAGCTCCATAGAGTCTCTCCTCCACATTTCTAAACTATAGTAAATTCTCTTTATTTTCTTTTCTCTGTTCCCTTGTCCTAGGAGTGATAGCTGCTTCCTGCTGTTACTACTTCTTATCACATAAGTAGTAACTCGGTGTCCTCTTTTTGCCTTTTCAGTTCTTCAGCATATGGTTAACATTTTTCATATGAAGATTTCTCTTGATGTTGATGCTGGCAGCTTTAAAAATCAAGTCAAATCTCTCTGTTAAAATAACGGATGCATTTTCAGACTCCTGCCTGGACCCTGACTGATAAATTGTCACTAAGAATGGGATCCTGGTGAGAAAACTTTCAAAGATAGAATTTGGGAGGTCGGTTTGGTAATTTCTTTAGCTCTTTGCCAATGGGAAATAATCTAGTAACCCACAACATGTAGTGGCATCACAATCAAATTGATACATTTGGTTGACTGTGATAAAATTATTTCTGAAGCTGTGTGCTGGAGGACTAAGTGGCTAAAGCGCTTGTTATGTTATTACTGTTATGGCAGTAATGATGACTGCAGGGACTGAGGGAGAAGTGAGAAGTGAGATAGGTGCTTCTGTGTTCACTGGAGCACTAACAGAAAGAAAATGACAAACTCAGGTCTTCAAAGCATTAGATCGGTCAAGTCTTATAGAATCAAAGTTTCTGTGGTTCTAAAGCACTTTATTTTGTGTAGCCACAGAAAGACTTGCTAAAAATTGAACACAATTTTATTTTTATTTTATTTTATTTTTGAGACAGATTCTTGCTCTGTCGTCCGAGCTGGAGTGCAGTGGCGTGATCTTGGCTCACTGCCTATAATCCCAGCACTTTGGGAGGCTGAGGCAGGAGGACTGCTTGAGCCCAGAAATTCAAGACCAACCTGGGAAATATGGCAAAACTCGGTCTCTACAAAAAATAGAAAAATTAGCCAGGCATGGTGGCAGGTGCCTGAACACAGTTTAAACTGCGATAGTAATAGAATTACCTGGCCTTTGTCAGTGCCTTATTTAGGATATTGTTTGGAAAGAAGTAGAACCCTGAGACTTGGAATGGGGACATCTAGGTAGACATGGACAGAGCTAAGAATCTTGAAAAAAACTCCAGTCACTCTGAGCCTCCATTGTTGACAGAAGCTGCTTACTTTTCATGTGCGAGAAAATTAGCCTTCTCTGGCTGGAAGATCCTGTAATAACCTCACCTAGGGCAGTTGCTTTGCAAAGGGCTATCCACACTTAAGAGCTACCTCTATTATCTTGTCATGAGGCCCAGATCTCTGCATGTTGCCTAGTACAGGGACAAAATCTGATCTGACTGGAAATAGTCTGTCCTTGAAAATAATTGCAAAATTTTGCTAATTTATGTCTGTGGAATCCTGAGGAATATATGTGAGGATGGATTGTAAGCCGGAGAATAGAATGTAACACTAGATCAGATCATATTTATTGATCTGGGTATATTCTCAAGAAATTCTGCATCTAAAGCGTTAACTCATACTTGTTTGTTTGATGGAAACTTGGACTCATTGGTGGCCTGTATTTTATAATGTTGAGATTTCTGTTGTTGTTTTTAAACATTTAGGTTCAGAGGTACATGTGAAGGTTTGTTACATAGGTAAACTTGTGTCACGGATTTGTTGTACAGATTATTTCATCACCCAGGTATTAATCCCAGTACCCAATAGTTATCTTTTCTGCTTCTCTTCTTCCTCCCAACTTCCACCCTCAAGTGGATCCCAGTATCTGTTGTTCCCTTCTTTGGGCTTGTGAGTTCTCATCATTTAGCTCCCACTTATAAGTGAGAACATGCCGTATTTGGTCTTCTCTTCCAGGAGATGGAACAGAAATGTTTAGTGCCTTCTAATTTCCCTGTAAGTACTGCTTTATCAGCATTCCCCACATTTTGACACATATGTCTTCATTTTTATTCAGATCATAATTTAAAATAATTTCCCTTTTGATTTTTTTTCTTGACCTCTAAGTTATTTGGAAGTTTGTTATTTAGTTTCCAAATATTTGGAAATTTTAAAGATATCTCTGTTACTGATTTATAATATGATTCCATTGTGGTTAGCATGCTTTTTATGATTTGACATCTTATAAATTTATTGAGACTTGTTCTATAATCCAAATATATTCTCTCTTTGGTAAATGTCCTAATGCACTTAAAAATAATAATAATATATATTCTGCTATTGTTGGGTGAGATTTTTTTTTTTTTTTGAGACAGCGTCTCGCTCTGTCTCCAGACTGGAGTGCGGTGGTACGATTTCAGCTCACTGCAACCTCTGCCTCCTGGATTCAAGCAATTCTCCTGCCTCAGCCTCCGGAATAGCTGGGACTATAGATGCGCACTACCACGCCCAACTATTTTTTTTTTTAATTTTTAGTAGAAATGGGGTTTCATCATGTTGGCCAGGATGGTCTCAATCGCTTGACCTCATGATCCACCCGCGATGGCCTCCCGAAGTACTGGGATTACAGGTGTGAGTCACCGCGCCCGGCCGGGTGAGATGTTTTATAAGTGTAAATTAAGTCAAATTGGTTGACAGTGTTATTCAAGTTTTTGATGTCCTTACTGATTTTCTATATATTGGAGCTATCAATTATTGAAATTGTGGGGAGTATTAGAATTTCTGACTATAATTGTGGATTTACCTATTTCTCTTGGCAGTTGTATCAATTTTTGCTTTATATTTTGAAGTTCTATTAATAGGTACATAAACATTTAGGATTATTTTGTGTGCATGATGAATTGACCCTTATATCACTATGAAATGGACCTCTTTGATTCTGATAATAGTCTTTGCTCTGAGATCTACTTTGTCTGGTATTAATGTAGCCACTTCAGCTTTCTTTTGATTAGTGTTAGCAGATACATCTTTTTTTATCCTTTTACTTGTAAACTCTTTTTGTCTTTTTATTTAAAGTGGGTTTCTTGTATGCACCATATAGCTAGGTCTTAATGTTTTTATCCAATCTGATAATCTTTGTCTTTTAACTAGGGAGTTTAAAACATTTACATTTAATGTGATTATTGATATTGTTAGATTTAATTCCACCATGTTGCTATTTGTTTTTTGTTTGTTTTGTCTGTTCTTTGTTTCTTTTCCCCTTTTATTTTACTAGTCCGTTTTTTGTTTCTTCTTCCCCTTTGTTCAGCCCTCATTTGCATTAGTTAAATAATTTTTGTGATTCCATTTTATCTCCTTTGTTGGTTTATTAGCAATAACTTTTTTTTAGTGGTTGCTTTAAAGTTTATAATGTATCTCTAACTTATCACCATCTACCTTCAGGTAATATTTTAAAGAGATATAAGAAAAGCATTGTAATTCCTCACGTAGTTACCATTTCACTGCTATTTATTTCTTTGTATCAATCCAGATTTTTATTTGGTATCATTTTTCTTCTTCCCAAGGCATACTTTAATTTTTCTTGTTGTGCAAGTCTGTTGGTGATGAATTCTTTTAGCTTTTGTTATGTTTGAAAAAGTCTTTATTTTGCTTTGGAAAAATATAGGTATAGAATTCTAGATTGACAAGTTTTTTTCCTGTTAGTTCTTTAAAGATATTCTGCCTTCCATTACTTCTTATTAATATTAAAAAGCTACTGTCATTCTTATCTTTGTTCCTCTATGTGTAGTATATCTTTTTTTCCTTTTCTTTGGCTACTGTAGCATATCTTCTTTCTTTTTCTTAGGATTTTCTCTATATTACTGGTTTTAAGCAATTTGATTATTATGTGCCTTAGGTAATTTTCTTTGTTTCTTGTGCTTGGAGCTCATTGAGATTCTTGGGTCTGTAAGTTTTTATAGTTTTCATCATGTTGGGGAAGGTTTTGGCCATTATGTGTTCAAATACTTTATCAGTCCTCTGCAAACTTCAGTGGTATGTTAAGACTTCAGTTACATGGCTGCCTAAAAGTTGGCTTACTGATGCTTTTTGTTGTTGTTGTTGTTCATTCTTTTTCCTTTCTGTGTTTCAATTTCAGTACTTTCTGTTATGTTGTCTTCAAGATTACTAATCTTTTATTGTGCAATACCTAATCTACTGTTAATCTCACCCACTATATTTTTTATCTAAATCATTATCTTTTTCATCTCTAAATATTGATTTGGGCCTTTTAAATATCTTCCATGCCTCTATATCATATGTGTAGTCATTACTTTTCTTCTGAAACATACGGAATATAGTTCTAGGAGCTATTTTTATATCCTTGTCTACTAATTCAAGTATCTGTATGATTTCTGGATCTATTTCTATAGAGTTTTGCTCCTCATTGTGGGTAATGTTTTCCTGCTTCTTTGCATGCCTGTTAATTTTTTTTATCAGATGCTATACATTGTGAATTTTACCTTACTAGGTGCTGGATATTTTTGTATTCCTCTAAATATTCTTGAGCTTTATTCTGGGTCACTGTTAAGTTACGCAGAAATAGTTTAGTCTGTTAGAGGGTTGCTTTTCAGCTTTGTTAGGCAGGACCAGAGCAGACGTACCCAACTCTTTTATAAAATCAGAGTCATCAAAAGTGAATTTTTATTTCATTTGTTAATTTTAGTGGTTATCTCTCAGTGTTAGACTCGTGTGTTTTGAAACTTTAGTTTTCAACCTAAATTTTAGTGGAAGATTTGTTTTGTTTTGTTACTTTTCTCCCTTTGTTATCACCCTCACTGTTTATCCACTTTACAATTATTATTATTATTATTATTATTATTATTTTTAGTTGAGTATTTTATTTTATTTTTTCCTTCAACTTTTAAGTTCTGGGGTACATTGCAGGATGTGCAGGTTTGTTACGTAGGTAAATGTGTGCCTTGGTGGTTTGCTGCACAGATCAACCAGTCACCTTGATATTAAGCCCAGCATTCATTAGCTATTCATGATGCTCTCCCTCCCCCAACTCCCACCCTGATGGGCCCCAGTCTGTGTTGTTTCCCCTCCATGTGTCCATGTGTTCTCACTGTCAGCTCCCACTTATAAGTAAGAACATGCAGTGTTTGATTTTCTGTTCTTGCATTAGTTTGCTGAGGATAACGGCTTCCAGCTTCATCCATTTTCCTGCAAAGGACATGACCTTGTTTCTTTTTATGGCTGCATAGTATTCTGTGGTGTATATGTACCACATTTTCTTTATCCAGTCTATCACTGATGGGCATTTGGGTTGATTCCATGTCTTTGCCATTGTGAATAGTGCTGCAATAAAGATATGCATGCATGTATCTTTATAATAGAATGATTTATATTCCTTTGGGTATATACTCAGTAATAGGATTGCTGGGTCAAATGGTATTTCTGCCTCTAGAGCTTTGAGGAATTGCCATACTGTCTTCCACAATAGTTGAACTAATTTATATTCCCACCAACAGTGCAAAAGTGTTTCTTTTAGGCCAGGCACAGTGGCTCACACCTGTAATCCCAGCACTTTGGGAGGCTGAGGTGGGCAGATCACCTGAGGTCAGGAGTTTGAGACCAGCCTGCCAACATGGAGAAACCCCGTCTCTACTAAAAATACAAAAAAAAAAAAAAATTAGCCAGGCATGGTGGTGCATGCCCAGAATCCCAGCTACTTGGGAGGCTGAGACAGGAGAATCGCTTGAACCCAGGAGGTGGAGGTTGCAGTGAGCTGAGATCATGCCATTGCACTCCAGCCTGGGCAACAAGAGCGAAACTCCACCTCAAAAAAAAAAAAAAAAAAAAAAAAAAGTGTTTCTTTTTCTCCACAACTTTGCCAAGATCTGTTGTTTCTGGATTTTTTTAATAATCGCCATTCTGACTGGCGTGAAATGGTATCTCATTGTGGTTTTGATTCGCAATTCTGTAATGATCAGAGATGTTGAGCTGTTTTTCATATGTTTGTTGGCTGCATGAATGTCTTCTTTTGAGAAGTGTCTGTTCATGTCCTTTGCCCACTTTTTAATGGGGTTGTTTTTTTCTTGTAAATTTGTTTAAGTTCCTTGTAGACTCTGGATATTAGACCTTTGTCAGATGGATAGATTGCAAAAACATTTTATAGTTATTTATACCCAGATTCCTAGACCTCCAGACCAGGACCAGGTTTTTGTTGTTTTGTTTTTTTTTGAGACGGAGTTTCACTCTTGTTGCCCAGGCTGGAGTACAGTGGCATGATCTCAGCTCTCTGCAACCTCTGCCTCCTGGGTTCAAGCAATTCTCCTGCCTCAGCCTCCCAAGTAGCTGTGATTACAGGCATGCACCACCACGCCCAGCTAATTTGTTTTGTATTTTTAGTAGAGATGGGGTTTCTCCATGTCGTTCAAGCTGGTCTTGAACTCCCGACCTCAGGTGATCTGCCCACCTCGGCCTCCCAAAATGTTGGGATTACAGGCGTGAGCTACTATGCCTGGCCTTTTTTTTTTTTGAGACAGAATCTCTCTGTGTTGCCCAGACTGGAGTGCAGTGGCACAATCTCGGCTTGACCTCCCAGGCTCAAGTCATCCTTCCACCTCAGTCTCTTAAGTAGCTGGGACCACAGGTGTATACCACCATGCCCGGCTAATTTTCTCTTTTTTTTTTTTTTTTTTTTTTTGTAGAGATGAGGTCTCACTATTTTTGCCCAGGCTGGTGTCAAACTCCTGGGCTCAAGCATTCCTCCCTCCTCAGCCTCCCAAAGTTCTGGGATTATAGGCAGGCGCCAGTGCACCCAGCCTAGGACCAAGTCTTATAACGACAGTTCTGCCTATTTTGGTATTGACCTAATCCAGCTCCTGGTTCCAAGTTATAAACCTGGCTGTGGCCCTTGTCTGGAGTAGACGGCCTATGCTGATCTGCTTAATACATGAAAGCTTGGTTGCCACTGTCTGCTACCAGACTGAGAACTATGAAACCATAGCATAGCCTTACTCATTACTTTATGTTTCTTTGCTTTTTTTGGATCCATAAAGGTATTTGTTCCCAGCATTTTATTATAAAAATTTTCAAACGTACAGAATACTAGAAAGAATTATACAGTGAACACACATCTGCCCATCACTTAGATTCTATGATCAGCATTTTACTGTAATTTCTCTATTAAATATCTGTCCACATTAATCCACTCTTTTATCCACACATTGGGCTATCTTATTTCACAATGCCCTTCAAAGTAAGTTGTATTCTTCACCTGTAAGTTCTAAAACATTACATGTTACTGACTAGAGTTCAGTGTTTGTTTTTGATTATAGTTTTTTGAAGTAACATTTACATATAAGATATACAAATCTTATTTTTTATTTTTATTTTTTGAGATGGATCTCGCTCTGTCACTCAGGCTGGAGTGCAATAGCACGATCTTTGCTCACTGCAAGCTCCGACTCCCAGGTTCATGCCATTCTCCTGCCTCAGCCTCCCGAGTAGCTGGGACTGCAGGCGCCCACCACCACACCTGGCTAATTTTTGTGTGTGTGTGTGTATTTTTAGTAGAGATGGGATTTCACTGTGTTAGCCAGGATCTCGATCTCCTGGCCTCGTGATCCATCTGCCTCAGCCTCCCAAAGTGCTAGGATTACAGACGTGAGCCACCGCGCCCGGCCAAGATGTACAAATCTTAAGTGTACCATTTACCAAGTGTTACCAGACACATCATCTATACAACTTAAGCCTCTGTCAAGATACTGAACATTACTGTCAATTTTCTTATGCTCTTTCCCAGTCAGTTCTACTCCTGTACTTCCGGAAGCAACCATTGTTCTCATTTTTATTTCTACCGTAAATTTGTTGTGCCTGCTCTAGAATTTTATATTAGAGAAGGATACAGCATTTATTCTTTTGTGTAAGGCTTCTTTTGCATAGCACGATGTTTCTGAAATTTATCCATTTGATTGTAGCAATAAGTTGTTCCTTTTCAGTGCTGAATACTTCTATTCTTTTCTTTAAATATACCACAGTTTGTTTATTCATTTCAGCGGAGTCTTTTTTTTTCTTAAAGCATATGGGACTCAGGTATCTGTGGGGTCTTTTTAATTTTTCTTTTTATTTTTTATCTATCACTGATATGTATTTGGAGAGAAGGGAGTGCATTAAATAGGCCCCTAACTGTGCCGTCTTAAACTAAAGTTTCCTAGTTTAACTGGTGTATATTAATTTTATGTAAGTTGAAGTAAACTAGCTGTTTTTTAGTTTTATTAGGAATTGAATTTAGCCCCTTTCATTTTCCTTTTAATTCTGTTCCATGGGCATTGTCAGAGTTTACATTTTTACATGAAATTTAAAAGTAGAACATATATAAATGAAGAGCTATAGTTGGTGTTGTAAAAGTTCCATTGTCCTGGCTGGGCGTGGTGGCTCACGCCTGTCATCCCAGCACTTTGGAGGCTGGCACGGGCGGATCACCTAAGGTCAGGAGTTCGAGACCAGCCTGGTCAATATGGCGAAACCTCATCTCTACTAAAAATACAAAAATTAGCCAGGCGTGGTGGTGGGCACCTGTAATCCCAGCTACTTGGGAGGCTGAGGCAGAATTGTTTAAACCCAAGAGGCAGAGGTTGTAGTGAGCCGAGATCGCACCATTGCACTCCAGCCTGGGCAACAGGAGTGAAACTCCATCTCAAAAAAAAAATAAGTTCCGTTGTCCCATAAATCATATTAGTCTACCTCTTTTTTTTTTTTTTTTTTGAGAGACGAAATCTTGCTCTGTTGCCCAGGCTAGAGTCCAGTGGCATGATCTCGGCTCACTGCAACCTCTGCCTACCGGGTTCAAGCGAGTCTTCTGCCTCAGCTTCCCAAGTAGCTGGGTCTACAGGTCCACGCCACCATGCCCAGCTAATTTTTGTATTTTTATTAATGACAGGGTTTCACTATGTTTTGGCCAGGCTGGTCTCGAACTCCTGACCTCAAGTGATCCTCCCACCTTGGCCTCCCAAACTGCTGGGATTACAGGCATGAGCCACCACATCCGGCCAATAGTCTGCCTCTTGAATATATATTTCTTTTTCACATTTAAAAAAATTCAGTAAGTTCATCATGTGTTTGCTGTTATATTAAGTGTAATTTATCTATAATCTCCATACTCCTTTGGTGTTATCAACAGTATTAACAATAGAACTCTTTGTTTTCAAGAATATGTTGATTCAGCCAGCTGAACAATACATAGTCCTTCCTTGATATCTGAGGGGGACTGATTCTAGGATCCCCACCCCCCATATTCTAGGATGCTTAAGTCCCTTATATAACATTACATAGTATTTGCATAAAACCTACCCACATCCTTCTGTATACTTTAAATTATCTCTAGATTACTTATACCTAATAAAATGTAAATGCTATGTAAATAGTTGTTATACTGTATTGGAATTTGTATTTTTTTATTGTTATACTGTATTGTTACTGTATTTTTTGTTATTTTTGTTATATTTTATATATACATTTTATTATATGTTTTATTTTATTTTGTTATATTTATATATATATATTTTGTTATATTTTTTGTTATATTTTATTTTGTTATATTTTGTATTTTTTTATTGTTATTTTTTATTCTTCCCCCACCGTCCCCAAATATTTTTGATGTGCAGTTGGTTGATACAGAGGGCCAACTGTTTTGCAGTTCTGTGGGCTCTCTAAAATAACGTAAATTGAGAAATTTAACCTCTTTTTCTGACACTTAATGCTAAAAGGAATCGCTAATGAAGCATAACAGATTTTACATGTAACATAAAGTTTCAACTTTTGTTAAAATAATATTTTATTTTTTACCTTTTTTTAGGTTTGGTTGGGATGTTCCAGTAATTCTGAGAAATTCAGAAGAGACCCAGTTCAGCACAAGAGTTTTCAAAAAGCAAATGAGACAAGTCAAGAATCCTTTTGGTTTAGAGATCACTAATCCATCTTCAGCGTCAATTACAAGTTGGTGGCTATTTTCCAAAGATTTTCTCTCATTGTTTGCCCTCTTTTTTTAGCCCTTTTATTTTCTTTCTCTATTTCTTTCCCTTCATTAGACTTTTAACAAACATTTGTTGGGCAACTATTTTGTTCCAGGTGCTGTACTGTATATGACAGATGTAAAGATTAAGAAGTTACAGACTTTACTCCTGAAGAATTTATCACCTAGTAAACAGAGGTAGATGTGTATACAAAGGAGCAGAATGAAGTATTACAGGTGTTAATAGTGAAGTCTTTTAGAACACTATGCCATTTTTATTGGTCTGTAGTAAAGTGAGAAATGATGTGTTATGTCTAAATACAGTTAACGTAAGGTTGCTAACCTTTTGAAGAACAATTGCCTTTTTTTTTTTTTTTTTTTGAGACAGAGTCTTACTCTGTCATCCAGGCTGGAATGCAATGGCATAATCTCGGCTTACTACAGCCTCCACCTCCCAGGTTCAAGCAATTCTCCTGCCTCAGCCTCCCAAGTCGCTGAGATTACAGGTGTGTGCCACCATGCCTGGCTAATTTTTGGTTTTTTGTAGAGACGGTGTTTCACCATGTTGACCAGGCTGGTCTCAAACTCCTGACCTCAGGTGATCCACCCACCTCGGCCTCCCAAAGTGCTGGGATTACAGGTGTGAGCCACTGTGCCTGGCCAGAATGATTGTCATTTAATCTGAAACTATGGTATTTTGGTATAAATTATTTTGATATAACATGTTCTTTTGTAGATGGTAGGTAATAGATGGCGGTTGTTTGCTTTTGTACTTGCTTGGAAAAATAAGTTGTCTACAGGACCATATAGGAAACATTAGAATTGTAAAGAAAGACATGTTTAAATTTGTTAAGGTGAAGAGGCATTTTCAGGAAAGCCTTCATAAAGAATACGCTGTCTCTCTTATTTTTTTTTTCTTTCTTCCTTCCTCCTTTTTTTTGAGTAGAATCTTGAAAGATAGGTGTTTACCTCTTAGATGAGAAATGGAGTGATACATTAAAGAAACAATAGTTATGGCTAAAGCATAGGATGGGACAGGTAAGAGAGGAGTCTAAGAAGACTCAGGTTCTTCCTGTGAGTCCTCCATAGCCAGATCCTGTTACAAAAATGAGGAGTACAGAAAGAATAGCAAGTTTCAGAAGAAAGGCAATGAATTCAGTTTTGAACTTTTGGACTTTGAAATTCTTTTGTGACAGTTCAATAGAAATAAAGAGTAGGCAGTCCTAGATATGGTTCTGTAGCTTTTTTTCTGGGCCAAGATCCTGTCCCTTCTATACTTGCTTACATTTCAGGTTTCTTGAAAACAAATAAACCAGATCTTTCTCTGCGTTTCATCCTCTTCTAGCTACTGCCATATTTCTCTTCTTCCCCTCACAGCCAGCTTCTTAGAAGCTGTTTGTATTTTCCTTCTCTTAGCCTGCTTCATTTTTACTCCTCAGTGCAGTGCAGTCTGACTTTTCCCTGTATCCCTTTACTGAAATGGCTTTCTCTGAGGTCACTAATTACGACTTCTGCCCTGCACTTTCGACCCCCAGCGGTCATCAAATCCAGTGGGAGCCTTTCAGGGCTGAGTTAATGCTCTCTCTGTAGTATTTTACAGAGTTGACCTTCCTTTGCAACATCCTGCTCCCTTACATCTATGGACCATTCTTGTCTATTCATCCTTCCTGCCTCTAACTCTCAGAATCTAATAACTGGTCGGAAATCAGTTTTCTTAGTCAATATAGATCATCAGGCTTAAGTAAATCTTGATTTGTAAGGAAAAAAAAAAAAATATATATATATATATATATATATTTTTTTTTTTTTTGAGACAGGATCTTGCTCTTCCACCCAGGCTGGAATGCAGTAGTGTGATCATAGCCCACTTCAACCCCAACACCCTGGGCTCAAGTGGTCCTCCTGCCTCAGCCTCCCAAGTAGCTGGGACTACAGGTGTGCATGACCATGCCCGGCTAAATTTAAAAAAAAAGTTTTTTGTGGAGATGAGGTCTTGCTGTGTTGCTCAGGCTGGTCTCAAACTCCTGGCCTCAAGCAGTCCTTCTGCCCCAGGCTCACAAAGTGCTGGGATGACAGGTGTGACCCACCGTTCTTGGCCCCAAAAAGTACAAAATTTATTATTCATCCTCTTTAGCTGTAAATACTGTTACCCTATGAATTGATGGAAACTAGGATCTCGGCCACTCCCCTCCCCGCTCCATCCCTATAATAGATAACAGTTCATTCTGATATTTTTTACTTGGGAAAACCAACTTTTGAGATATGACACAGAGAAAACTGATTTGTTAAAAAGATAGTAGGTTGTGCATGCCTGATTAAAGTGTACATCCAGCTACCAGCTACTCGGGAGGATGAGGTGGGAGGATCGCTTGAGTCCAGGAGGTCGAGGTTGCAGTAAGCCGTGATCTCACCACTTCACTTCAGCCTGGGTGACACAGTGAGACTATCTCAAAAAATAAAATAAAAAATCAAGTGTACAGAATAGTGGTGGTTCAATAACCTCCCACTTCTGTGGCCATAGGCTAGAACCTGCTACAATGTCACATCTGACTCTTGAGCAGGACCCGCAATGAAAAACCTACCAGCTGCAAGGCCTTCCTTCCTGCAGTACAGTTCCACAGGTCTGAAAATACACTGAAAAACTAAGAAGAGCTGATACATTGTGAGCAAGACACAGGGCACTTGTGAGGCAGAAAGTGTGAGGAAATCCATCAATCTGCTTTTCAGGCAGAAATAGTCACAGATAGAGCCAGCCCTGCAAATGTTTGAGGCAAATGAAAAGATAGCCAGTAAGTAGCCCTCTTAGCTATGCCTGCACACTAGTTGCTAACCAACAGTAGTATTACTGAAGTCATGAAAAATTATTTAAATGTGTGGACGTACAGCATGAATACTGAAATATTTTAATTTTTAAAATACTGATGCATATTTATTATCTTTCTCCTATGGGGAAATAGAAGGATTTTGATAGGACTTATACTCAGCAGAGTAAAATTCATTTGTTTAAACGTGGAAAAGTGGATATCATTAAAGATGTCTACACAGAACATTAAAATAATATTGTAACAATATTTTTGACATTTAAAAAAGTTATTTCATTTGATGCGTAGATAGTTTAAAAATCTTTTTTTCACCATTGTACCCAAACTGCCTGACGTATAGCAGAAGAGGGTGAATGATCAAGAGACCTGATTTAACTTGAAAATAAACCAGAGGCTGCACGTGGTGGCTCATGCTTGTAATCCCAGTACTCTGGGAGGCTGAGACGGGCGGATCCTTGAGTCCAGGAGTTCAAGACCAGCCTGGCCAATATGACGAAACCTCATCTCTACTAAAAATACAAAAATTAGCTGGGCGTGGTGGCACATGCCTGTTAGTGCCAGCTACTCGGGAGGCTTAGGCTGGAGGATTGCTTAAGTCTGGGAGGTTGTGGCTGCAGTGAGCTGAGATCACGCCACTGCACTCCAGCCTGGGCAACAGAGTGAGACCCTGTCTCAAAAAACAAAAACAAGAAAACACACATGCTTTTTATTTATATTTAAGATTTTTTTAGTACTGATTTCATTAGTACTGAAATCTTGGCTCACTGCAACGTCTGCCTCCCAGGTTCAAGCAATTCTCCTGCCTTAGCCTCCTGAGTAGCTGGGACTACAGGTGCATGCCACCATGCCCAGCTAATTTTTTGTATTTTTAGTAGAGACAGGATTTCATTGTGTTATCCAGGATGGTCTCAATCTCTTGACCTCGTGATCTGCCCACCTCGGCCTCCCAAAGTGCTGGGATTACAGGCGTGAGCCACCACACCCTGGCCATATTTTAAAATTTATAATTAAAAAAAAGAAAACCAGAGAATCCACTTTAATCTTAGTCATTTAGTTCTGTTTACTAGGGGTGAGTTGCTGGGATTTTTTTGTTATTGTTATTATGTAATGATATATTTGGATTTGCGTTTCCATGTCTGCAATATAGAGTCTTTAATGAAATTGAAAGTTAGGTACTCAGTGTATATTAGTTGAGTTGAATTAATTTGATTCAGGAATTCTGCTGTCTTTTTGTAAATAGCTTCCTTGTATTTTAGCTTATTCACTGTGGTAAGAGCTAACATGAAAGCAAAAGGGTTAGGAAAAAAACACAATGTACATGGCATGTTTGGAGGCGTTTGTGAACTTCCGTTCCCTACAACCTAAAACTTTCATCTCCCAATACTCTGTCTTTATTATCCTCATGAATGGTCTCCTTGTTTTATTACTACTTCTCTCACAGGGATCCTTCCTCAAGAAGGTTTGAGGCTTTTCCACCCCATCATTTCTCCCTTTTTAGTGGCTTAGCACATTTTCTACAGTGCTTATTTTTTCACTTTTTTTGCAAGGCTGTCTCTTACACTCCACTTTATTTGCCTGTTATAGATAGTCGGGGTAAGGACAGTTTGAGAGATGTCACACCCATGTGCTTCACTTATTTTGATTCTGAATTTTCTTACAGCTATGTCCCAATTCTGTTAATGCTATTGATCTAAAATGATGTTGTGTGTATACTGAGTTTTAGAAGGCAAAAAAATACATAAAAATTGAAACTCTTTGCAAAAAAGTGGAAAAGGTAAAGGGAGAATAGTTTTGATAGGGGTACTGACACTATCTTCAGATAGTGGAAATCATTACATTCTCCCCTCAGTTTATGTAATGGACAAGTTTGTAAAATATGGAGAGTATAATTTTATAGATTCTGTAGTTTTTTTAAAATTAATTTCAGAGACATTTTAAAATCTGATTAATCTCCAATTGTCAAAGGTCTCTGACACTCTTCGCATTTTAGTTAAGTATACAAAGTCTATAAACGAGTCTTTTAAGTAGCTCTTAATCTTTGGGACTCTGACTTTTTTTTCTCTTTACAAAGCAAATAAACAGAGTAGGTTTATATGTTCTGTAAGCTGTAAGTTGAGTTTTAAAAGGCTGATCCTTCCATTGTTCTTTTTTTTTTTTTTTTTGAAACGGGGTCTCACTCTGTCATCCAGGTGGGAGTGTGGTGGTGTGATCATTTCTGACTGCAGCTGTGATCCTCCTACCTCAGCCTCCCAAGAAGTTAGGACCACGGGTGCGTGCCACCGTGCCCAGCTAATTTTTGTATGTTTTGTAGAGACATGGTTTTGCCATGTTGGCCCAGGCTGGTCTCAAACTCCTGGCTCAAGCGATCTGCCCATTTTGGCCTCCCAAAGTGCTGGAATTACAGGCATGAAACACCACACCCAGCCTGTTCTTTTTTAATGTAAACAAATACATATATGGATATCCATTCTTGTGAGATAAGCAGTAGCATATATATTTAATTTTCTCTACCTTGCTTTTTTTTTCATTTACTTATATTCTGAAGATCATTTCATAATAGTGTGTGCAGATACTCTGATATACCTCAATTCTTTTTTTTTTTTTTTTTTTTTAAGAGACAGAGTCTCACTCTGTCACCCAGGTTGTGGTGCAGTGGCACGATCTCAGCTCACTGCAACCTCCGCCTCCCTATTTACTTTTAATAGCTTCTTAGTACTTTATTGTAGAGTACTATATTTTATTCATTTAATCCTCATTGATGAACATTTGGGTTTATTCCAGCATTTTGCTATGATAACTAGTGCTATAATGAGTAGCCTTATACATATATCTTTTCACATTTTTGCTAGTAATACAATAATAAATAATCATTTTGTGTTTCTTGTTTTTTCTTTTTCAATGTTTTAAAATATGCATTTTCTATTTTTTCCTTTTGTGTCTACCTCCAGCTTTTTTCTTCTGCCTCATGTTGTGTGGTTCTACAGTGACAAAGGGAAAAATATGTGTGATTTTATGTGTGTGTGTATATGTGTGTACATGTATTTGTGTATGTATAAATAAAATGTTTTCCTTCAGCTATTTAATATCAAATGGAATTTTTCATTCTTGAGTTAATACCTGATGATTGGAATCATAAAAATTTGAAATCAAAGCCTGCTCCAATTAACCTATGCAAAGTTCCTACCAATTAAAATTTTTGCTTAAGTATGATTAGAAATGGCCATGTATCACTGCTACTCAGACTCTCAGACTCTATATACATACTACTAAATACTGAGAGTAAAATTGGAAAAATCAGTTTTTGGTATCCTGTGGAGCATCTGCTTGTATTTGTGTATCTTCTTCTAACATATACTTGTGATCACATTTTAAAAAATAGGTAATATATCAATCAGAATTCTTATTAGCAAGCAACAGAAACAACTTCAATAAAAGGATATTGGGTAGCTTACAGAATTGCTGGCAGGTTTGCAGAGCCAAAATCAGACACCAAGGCTGTTGAGCCAGGAACAATGACCAAAACCATGCCCTTTTGATCTAGTCAGTATATCAGTGCCAAGGAGTACTACATGTTACAGTTTGCGCTGCTGAAGTTTGCACCCCCAGCAGTATGAAAGGCTGGATGTTGCTACCCTTGAATGTGATGTTGCTATAAATACCACTAGGAGGGGGAAATCACATAGGTGACACAAAGTAAGTCCTGTACAAGTGTTAAATAAAACCATATAATATAATTTCATGTCTACTTACAATTTGTATATCCACTTAATCAGGTCTACTCAAATTGTTATATCTTCTTAAGTTGAAAGTGAACAACTGAATTAAGATACCACTATTAAACTCTTTATGTTTTGGAATCCCCACTCTTTTCCTCAGGATATTTTGCGTATTACATGGGGCATTAAGTCTGTGACAAGCCTGTATGTTAATGTTGTCAGTGTACATATGAATGTTAGTAAAGCTCAATTTCTTTTTAATATTTTTCTTACAACAGTGATCATGTTGTGGACCCTATAGGTTGTACATATCCACTTTAGAGGACAGCTCTATTCTGCTGCACTGTTTCTTGTTGTTAGGATCATATACACTATGAGAGTGGTAGGTTATCAATAGTGAACTGTATTTTAGTTTTAAAAATCTAGATGGGAAATGTCTTAGAGTCGCCAAAAAAGAAAATTAAGTTGACAGTTTCTAAGCTTAAATAGATACATAGTAAGAAATAGTTTTTTGATAGCTCTCAAAAAACGTGTAGACATTGAGCTTTTATATCTCTTGTTAGAGAGGCCAGTTCCTTCATTTATAGGAGGCATAACCTTTAACAAGTTCTTTTAACTGCCATCATCCTGGCCAGCATCCAAAAGGAAACTTTTGTTACTCACCCTGTATGATTGTATTAGAAGTTACATTAAATCACTTTCATTCTTTCTCCTTTGTTTTTTACAGCTGGCATAACCTTGACAACAGATTGCCTTGAAGATAGCCTCCTTACATGCTACTGGGGGTGCAGTGTTCAAAAATTATATGAAGCTCTGCAGAAGCATGTTTATTGCTTCAGAATAAGCACTCCCCAAGCATTAGAAGATGCTCTGTATAGTGAATATCTCTATCAGGAACAGTATTTGTATCCTTTTATCTAATATACCCATTAGTACTGAAAATTAGACTTCTTACGGATAAAGTGTTGCTAACTTATTGATCATTTTTGGTATATTTTTGTTCTTATGGTTATAGTGGCAATTTACCCTTACATTTTCAAAAAGTATTAAAAAGGATAGCAAAGAAGAAATATATTGCCAGTTACCAAGAGATACTAGAATTGAAGACTTTGGTACAGTACCCAGATCTCGCTATCCATTGGTAGCGCTATTGACCTTAGCTGATGAGGATGACCGAGAAATTTATGATATTGTAAGTAATTGAAAAATTTGAAAGCATTACCTTTAAGTGATTTGAATGGTGGTTCTTCATTATTTGATAAATAGAAAAAGTTTTATTTTAATTTCTGAGGATGTGCATTTGGCCTACAGACTATATACTTGGTTTTTATATGTGTAACAGTACCTTCATATTATGACTCATTTCTTGCCTTATGGATCACAGTAATATGACTTTATTTGGAAAATAAAAGATATATAATGGTTGAATTAAGTTAATTTCATCATTAACACCTATTTGGTTGTGTACAGCTATTTGGTTTTTATATGTGTAGCAGTACCTTCAGAGTATGGCTCGTTTTTTGCCTTAGGGATCACAGTAATACGACTTTATTTGGGAAATAAAAGATATATAATGGTTGAATTAAGTTAATTTAATCATTCTGTATTCTGTCATATTTGCTGTATAGAAACAGTCTGTTGGGAAGCATGTTTATTCTGAACATGTTTAGCACTGAATAAATCAGCACAATAATGATCTAAAGTGCTCAGTTTTAAGATAGTATCCACTCTTTTTTTGCCTACTTGCAGTCACCTTGTTTCCATCAAAGTCCCTCCTGCACCTATATCTTATATGTCTGGTCCCTGTATTTTCAGTAATTATAGTAATCTCCTTTCCTCATTATGTGCTAATTATTTTTTCAGTCTGGTAGTTGATTCCTATTAGGAAGTTAAAAGTATCTTAGAGATCTAAGAGGACTGAAACTTTGACAATCATCTGAGTATAATAGAAACTTAGACATGAAATAAACTTTTGATGAAATTGTATCATGGTAAAAATGTCCTTACACACAATTGACTACTTTTCTGAAGTATTTAATATAGATTATTCATTAATAAACATATGGTAACATTGTTTTGTGATGCTTTGTAATATGCAAAGTACATTCACAAACATTAACTTATTTTTTTCTTCCAACAACCTGGTTTCTTAGGACAGGGCAAATATTCTCCTTTCACAGACTGAAACAGAGTCAAGAAAAATCCCAGTCATTCAGGCAGTAAGAGATGGAACAAGGAATTGACTCTGAGCATTTTGTGTTTGTTTGTTTGTTTTTGTTTTTTGAATTTATTTATTTTTAGCAGGAATATCTTCCTGCAACAAGTGTACATTGAGCTTTGGAAGGTACAGACTCTTTGAGAAATCTAGACCCCTCTTACTCATTTGCAGTTAAGCATCTAGGTTTTTGGTTTTTAATATTTTCAAACTGAAGTTCCATTGAGCTGAGGTCAGCTTATTTTCTCCAAGTCATGGGGAGCAGAGGGGAAGGAAATGGGGATATATAGGTCACTAGAGACAAAGTTACAGATATATGAAATGAACAGGTCTAGAGATCTAATGTACAGCATAAGGACTATAGTTAATACGGTATTGCTTTTGGGATTTTTGGTGCTCTTGCCACATGCAAAAAAAGTGGAAGTAACTATGTAAGATGATGCGTATATTAATTTGCATTATAATAGTAACCATTTCACTAGGTATATATATATCAAAACATCCTGTTGTACACTTTAAATATATACAATAAAAATACAAAATACAAAAGTCATACCAGCAGTAGTGTATTTCCAGAACCTAGTACAGTGCCTAGGATACAATAGGGGTTCAATAAAGGTTTGATAAGTAAAAAAAAAAAAAAAAAGTCATACTAGGCAATGTTAATGAGCCTCATAGAGCTTGACAGCGAAACTCCTTAGCTGTACATCTCATGCACCTTAGCGTGTGTGAGAGGCCTTCTGGCCTCCTCCCTCCTTTCTCTCTGTTTCAGTTAGAGATAAATAAAACCTGTTAAATTGGTGTCTCCTATTTCTAGCTCCTTTGTTCTTGACCCTGTGTACTTGGGCAAGGAAGCCCTTCTGCCCCCACTGTGTGCCCCATCTCTTCTAAGTTTCTTGGGTTCTGTTCTCCTTTTTCCTTTGGTTCAACACAAAAGGATCAGATCACAGTCATTTTCCCTCCCAGCTTCCCCATTGCATTCCTTTTCCCTTCACTGATAGTGCTATCTACTCTAGGTGCTCAGGGTCTTTTTTTGTTTCTAACTTTCTTCCCCTGTCCAAACAGGGAGTGATTGTGTATCTGTGTGGTAAAATATATATATTTTATATATAAAGTTTACCATTTTAATCATTTTTGTGTGTGTGTTTTCAGTTCAGTGGCCTTGTAGGCCAGAGAAGAGTTTGCTGTCAGGTCCCTGATCACACTGGATGATGACTGTGTGGCCCAGCTGTAGTTGTGGGAGGCTTGTTCCCATAGGGAAGTCTGAGTGTCTCCCAAGGGTTAACAGCCATCTTCCCTTGTGCTTTGTATATGTCTCTGTGTCTGGGTCCTTTTGAATGTCTTTTATTCTCGTCTGTGGGCTCCCTCCTTTTTTCCTGTTAATCCTTGCTTCTCTTGTCTCTTATTTCTCAGATTGGGGGTAATATTGGCACTCAAATATATTTATTAGTGTATTTTGTATTAATGTTCTCTGTTTGTAATTTTAAAAGCAAATGGACCATTTCCTATTTCTTTTTCATATGTGTTTTTTTCAGTATTTTATCTGCGGGTCAGGGACTATATATTTTTTAAAAAATTTATTAATAAAATATCATTTTTATTTTAACAGCAAAGAATTATATTTAGGTAGTACAGTTAGGAACCACTTTGTTGTTTTAGGTTAAAAAAAGGAGAGCAGGAATTGTTACTACAAAATTTTGACTTTAAAATTTTTTCATTTTTACTTAATTACATTGGCTTTTTTTCAGTATTATTCAAATAATACATTTGTGGCAGGAAAAAAAATTAGAAAGTGTAGATAAGCCAAAAGGAGAGAAGTATAATAATCTGTATTCTATCATCCAAAAATAATCACTGTGAATATTTGTCTGTATCTTTCCAAATCTTTATATATGTAATTTTAAAAAAAAGGATAAGATTATACATTTTGTACTATTTTGTGACCTGCTTTCACTTAATAGTGTATTTGAACATTTTTTCCATATCAAATATTTACCCACAACTCCATATATAACTAGTATGATAATAGCTTCAGAGACTTTTAATATTAAATCAAATGACAAAATTGTTTTTTTGTTTGTTTGTTTTTTTGAGACAGAATCTCACTCTGTCGCCCAGGCTGGTGTGCAGTGGCGTGATCTCAGCTCACTGCAACCTCTGCTTCCTGGGTTCAAGCAATTCTCCTGCCTCAGCCTCCCGAGTAGCTGGGACTGCAGGCACGTGCCACCACGCCCGGATAATTTTTGTATTTTTAGTACAGATGGGGTTTTACCATGTTGGCCAGGTTGGTCTTGAACTCCTGACCTCGTGATCCACCTGCCTTGGCCTCCCAGAGTGCTGGGATTACAGGTGTGAACCACTGCTCCCAGACGATGAAATTGTTAGTATGAAGTGGTAACTACTATTTTCTACTAACCCTGTCATTTTGATTTAGTATTAAAAGCCTCTGATGCCATTACTAAATTAATAAATCTTTATAAACTTGTAAAGAATATTGTGTTTTTGCAACTAATGTAGGGTTTTAAAACTTTTTATTTGTACATAATTTCAAAAAGTTGCAAAAATAAAAAAGTGAAAGAGCACCCATATACCCTGTACCTGGATCTCCTATTGTTAACATTTCTGTCCTTTGCATTATTGTATTGATTGATTGATTGAGATAGGGTCTTGCTCTATCACCAGGCTGGAATACAGTGGCACAGTCATGGCTCACTGCAGCCTCAACTTCCTGAGCTCAAGTGATCCTCCTGCCTCAGCCTCCTGAGTAACCGGGACAACAGGAATGCACCACTGTGCCAGGCTAAATTAAAAAAATTTTTTTTTGTAAGGACAGGGTCTTACTGCATTGCCCTGGCTGGTCTCAAACTCCTGAGCTCAAGGAGTCCTCCCACCGTGATCTCCCAAAGGGCTGAGATTACAGGCGTGAGCCACCACACCCAGCCTGCCCATATGTTTATACATACACATATATATGATCGTATATATATTTTAAATCAATGATTTGAGAATAAGTTGCATACATGATGATTCTTTACCCCTAAATGCTTCAATGTGTATTTCCTAAAAATAAGGATGCTTTCTTATATAACCACAGTATAGTCATCTGCTTTATAAATTTAACATTGATACAGTATTTTATCCAATTCACAACCAATTTTCTTCTCCAGTTCAGGTTCTAGTCTAGAGCCAGATTTTGTATTTGTCATGGATCTTTAGCTTCCTTTAGCCTGGAACATTTCCATACTCTGTCTTTTATGACGTGAGCATTTTTGAAGGATATAGTCACACACACATGCACACACACACCCTTTTTGTAAATTAAAACATTCTCATTTTGTTTGTCTGATTTTTCTTATGATCAGATCAAAATTATACGTCTGCAGCCAGTGAGCTGCCCAGTTGATGTGTCCTTTTCAGAGTGCCACCTCTAGAAGCATGCAATGTTCTTTTCTCTAATTGGTCATGTTAATTTTGATCTCTTAGTCAAGGTGTTACCTAATTTCTCCACTCTTCTGGTTTTTTCTCCCCCTTGGTCTGTGAGGAGGCACTGTAAGATCATGTAAATATCCTGCTTTTTATTAAAAAAATTTTTTTGTCCTAGATTTAACATCCATTGATGATTCTTGCCAGATTTCATCTTTACTGTGATGGTTGCAAAATAATTATTTTCCAACTCCAACCCTCCCTCCAGCCAGTTCTTGGCATTCTACAACGAGCAAGAGACTTCCTGTCTCTCCCATTTGTTTGTTTGCTCATCTGTTGTCTCTATGGCCTCATGAATTTTTCCCCCAGTGTTTTATAATTCATGGCTGAATTTAATTATTTTGGTGCTCAAATTGCCATTTCCCTGCTTCCTGCCAAGACTGAGGGTTTGTAGTCAAACTGTGCCCACAGATTACTTGGATTAGTTTTCTCAAAAGTCAGAAAACCATATAAAGAAATATGCTCATGTTGTTTTCTTCCGTATCCCTTCCACGCCATTCCCACACACCCCAGTCCTTAGAGATAGTTGTTGTTTTCCGATTTATCCTCCCTGTTTTTTATTTTCTCTTTTTTCTTACACAAAAGATAGCACATTCTCTATGCTACGTATGCTGTTTTGTACTTTGCTTTTTTTCACTTCAGAAAATCTGGAAATCACTGCACACCAGTTTGCAGAGATTGTCTTCACTTTTTTTTTTTTTTTGATAGCTGCATAGCACTGCACTGTGTGTATGCTGTGCATATTCCATAGTTATTCTGCCAGTGTCCTGTGCTTGGACATTCAGGTAGTTTCCAGTATTCTGCAGTAACAAATAATCTTATGCTGAATAATTCATATATACATATCTTAATATTGTTGGAATTGTATGGTTGAAGTGTAAATGCATGTTGTTTTGTTAGATATTGCCATTGGAATTGTACCTTTTCGGAAAAAAAAATTTCCACCAACAATATATGAGAGTGTATTTCCACAGAGTGTATTGACAAGCTTTTGGATTTTTGTTACTTTGATGAGTGAACAATGGTGCAGTATTAATTTTAATTAAACATCCTTTAATATGGTCAAGGCTTATGTTTATATCTTTTTATGAATTGTCCGTTCATGTCTTTTGCCCATTTTTCTATAGGATTTTGGCCATTTTCTTCAGTTTTTAAAAGTTCTTCATAAATTAGGAATATTAACCTTTAATTTGTGACACACCTTGTGAATATTTATTCTAGTTTGTCATGTGTTTTGACTTTGTTTATGGTGCTTTTTATCACGTATATTTTTAATTCTTATATAGTCAAGTGTATTTCCTCTGGGTTTTGAGTTGTAGTTAATGTCTTTCCTTACACTGAGACTAAAATGGATTTTGTTGATTTTCTTCTAGTACTTGTACAGTTTTATTTTTTACATTTAGATCTCTTATGTGTCTGGAGTTTATTCTTATGTATGGTATGAGGAATGCATCTAATTATATATTTTTCCAATAGCTATCCAATTGTCCCAATACTGTTTATTAAAAAAACTCTTTGGTGATTTGACATCACACCTTTATTATATTTTTGTACGTAATTAGGTCTGTTTCTGGACTGTTTATCCTGTTTCATCCATCTGTCTATTCATGTGCCAGTACCATACTGTTTTAATTTTAAAGGCTTTGTAGTCTGTTTTATTATCTGATGGGGCTGTCGCCCTCAGAGCTCTCTCTTTTCAGTATTTTTCTAGCCATTCTTTTGTGTTCATTTTTCTATATGAGAATTTTAGAGTCAATGCATGTAGCTCTCTAAGCAAAAGTGTTTTCTCTGGTCCGTTTACATCCAAGCTTCTTAAAAGACTGTTTAATACTGATTTTAATTCCTCTCCGTTTCCTTCTTTAGTCCTCTCAAAGATTCCTTTGTCCATTGTGATCACATTAAATTTGTAAATTTGAGTACAATTAAAATAACTCTGCCAAAAATATGTCAGTAACTGATTCCTCTGCAGTGATTATGATTTAATCAGATTGATGTAAATTTTCTAATTTATCAGCCTTTTATTTTTTTTTTTTTTTTTTTTTTTTTTATTTTTTTTTTTTTTAATTTTTTTTTTTTTATTATACTTTAGGGTTTTAGGGTACATGTGCACAATGTGCAGGTTTGTTACATATGTATCCATGTGCCATGTTGATTTCCTGCACCCATTAATTCGTCATTTAGCATTAGGTGTATCTCCTAATGCTGTCCCTCCCCCCTCCCCCCACCCCACAACAGTCCCCGGAGCGTGATGTTCCCCTTCCTGTGTCCATGAGTTCTCATTGTTCACTTCCCACCTATGAGTGAGAACATGCGGTGTTTGGTTTTTTGTCCTTGCGATAGTTTACTGAGAATGATGTTTTCCAGTTTCATCCATGTCCCTACAAAGGACACGAACTCATCATTTTTTATGGCTGCATAATATTCCATGGTGTATATGTGCCATATTTTCTTAATCCAGTCTATCGTTGTTGGACATTTGGGTTGGTTCCAACTCTTTGCTATTGTGAATAGTGCCGCAATAAACATACGTGTGCATGTGTCTTTATAGCAGCATGATTTATAGTCCTTCGGGTATATACCCAGTAATGGGATGGCTGGGTCAAATGGTATTTCTAGTTCGAGATCCCTGAGGAATCGCCACACTGACTTCCACAATGGTTGAACTAGTTTACAGTCCCACCAACAGTGTAAAAGTGTTCCTATTTCTCCACATCCTCTCCAGCACCTGTTGTTTCCTGATTTTTTAATGATGGCCATTCTAACTGGTGTGAGATGGTATCTCACTGTGGTTTTGATTTGCATTTCTCTGATGGCCAGTGATGAGGAGCATTTCTTCATGTGTTTTTTGGCTGCATAAATGTCTTCTTTTGAGAAGTGTCTGTTCATGTCCTCTGCCCACTTTTTGATGGGGTTGTTTGTTTTTTTCTTGTAAATTTGTTTGAGTTCATTGTAGATTCTGGATATTAGCCCTTTGTCAGATGAGTAGGTTGCAAAAATTTTCTCCCATTGTGTAGGTTGCCTGTTCACTCTGATGATAGTTTCTTTTGCTGTGCAGAAGCTCTTTAGTTTAATGAGATCCCATTTGTCGATTTTGGCTTTTGTTGCCATTGCTTTTGGTGTTTTAGACATGAAGTCCTTGCCCACGCCTATGTCCTGAATGGTATTGCCTAGGTTTTCTTGTAGGATTTTAATGGTTTTAGGTCTAACATATAAGTCTTTAATCCATCTTGAATTAATTTTTGTATAAGGTGTAAGGAAGGGATCCAGTTTCAGCTTTCTACATATGGCTAGCCAGTTTTCCCAGCACCATTTATTAAATAGGGAATCCTTTCCCCATTTCTTGTTTTTGTCAGGTTTGTCAAAGATCAGATAGTTGTAGCTATGCGGCATCATTTCTGAGGGCTCTGTTCTGTTCCATTGATCTATGTCTCTGTTGTGGTACCAGTACCATACTGTTTTGGTTACTGTAGCCTTGTAGTAGAGTTTAAAGTCAGGTAGCGTGATGCCTCCAGCTTTGTTCTTTTGGCTTAGGATTGACTTGGCGATGCGGGCTCTTTTTTGGTTCCATATGAACTTTAAAGTAGTTTTTTCCAATTCTGTGAAGAAAGTCATTGGTAGCTTGATGGGGATGGCATTGAATCTATAAATTACCTTGGGCAGTATGGCCATTTTCACGATATTGATTCTTCCAACCCATGAGCATGGAATGTTCTTCCATTTGTTTGTATCCTCTTTTATTTCATTGAGCAGTGGTTTGTAGTTCTCCTTGAAGAGGTCCTTCACATCCCTGGTAAGTTGGATTCCTAGGTATTTTATTCTCTTTGAAGCAATTGTGAATGGGAGTTCACTCATGATTTGGCTCTCTGTTTGTCTGTTATTGGTGTACAAGAATGCTTGTGATTTTTGTACATTAATTTTGTATCCTGAGACTTTGCTGAAGTTGCTAATCAGCTTAAGGAGATTTTGGGCTGAGACAATGGGGTTTTCTAGATATACAATCATGTCATCTGCAAACAGGGACAATTTGACTTCCTCTTTTCCTAATTGAATACCCTTTATTTCCTTCTTCAGCCTTTTATTTTTGAGAAGCATTTTTCTTTTTTTTTTTTTTGGCAGAAGACAGTGTCTAGAAGCTGTTGAAAAGCATTTTTCACATATCTGTGAAATAATATAAAGATTTTAAGTGCTGACCAGTGTTCAATTTTTATTTTAGATTTCCATGGTGTCAGTGATTCATATTCCTGATAGGACTTATAAACTATCCTGCAGAATATTGTATCAATATTTACTCTTGGCTCAAGGTCAATTTCATGATCTTAAGGTAAGTCGTACTCTGTAGTCTTATCTCTGTCTCTTTTGTTTACAGAGTTTCAAAGAATGGCCATTTATGAAAAGATGATTATATTTTTCAGTTAATAATTATAGAAGATAACTATTCTTTGCAATTGAATTTGCTAGCTCATAAATTTTGAGCAGCTTCTTATGACCCCCAGTTTTAAAGAGTAATTGTTATTTATAATAATCTTTAAATTTATTTCTTTGATTTGCAGCAACTTTTCATGTCTGCAAATAATAATTTCACTTCCTCCAACAATTCCTCTTCAGAAGAAAAAAACATAGACAGAAGTTTGTTGGAAAAGGTGGGACTCTCTGAAAGTGAAGTTGAGCCATCAGAGGAGAACAGCAAGGACTGTGTTGTTTGCCAGAATGGGACTGTGAACTGGGTGCTCTTACCATGCAGACACACATGCCTGTGTGATGGCTGTGTGAAGTATTTTCAGCAGTGCCCAATGTGCAGGCAGTTTGTTCAGGAATCTTTTGCACTTTGCAGTCAAAAAGAGCAAGATAAAGACAAACTGAAGACTCTTTGAAGGCATCGTAACACTGAAAAGTACACTTTCTACTAAAGATGCAGAAATTGATGATCTTGGAATTCATCATAACATAGAATCTACAGTACTGACCATCGATGAAAATTCTATTTTAACTTCATATTTGTATGGTATAAAAATTAATTATTCCTTTCTGCTTAGTGAATGAATATTGGAATCCATCTGCATTGATACATAAAAATTCATTCAACTCTTGAATCTAAGAGTATGGCCTTTTATTAGCTAGATTTTCTCTCATGTTAATTAGAAAAATCATTCTGAAAGGCAATCCATTGAAAATTTGAGGAGGTTAAAGTCTTAAGGTCGCTAAATGTTTTACCTTTGATGTAATCTGGAGTGCAATTAAGAAAAAACTTAATTCTACTTAAAGTAATTGTGTGTTCCCTAGTCTATACAAAGGAGTTGGAATGAGCTTCTTTAAATCTTTTCTTGAAATAAGTTTTTATAAATATCCATCTGTTTGGTTTCTAATGTCCCTTATTATAGTTACATAAATACAGGTCATAGTTTTTAAATATAGGTTCTTAATTCATAAATACAAGATATAATTCTTGACTGTTCTCAGTGTATTATAAAATGATACTCATCTATAGGAGGCAGATATATGAAATTTGGATAATAAGATTTTTTGGATAATTAAATTTATTAAATTGATAGTCAGGTGTGATTAGATTAGCATAATGTGGTCTACCAGGGAAGATCTGTGAGACCTTTAATGCCTTACCTTAGATTTCTGCCTGCACAGCGAATCCATCCAGAACTGAGGTGGGTGGGGGCGGGGGTGGAGGTTATAGAGCTAGAAAAATCACTAAAAGAAACAAATAACTATTTTTTCTAGTGTATTTTTATTCCAAATAAACCCTGTATCCTTCTGAATAGTAAATTACTTTGTTCATCCATTGTTCTGTCTTTGTAAGAACTGAGAAACTTGGTAGGCAGAAAGACCCCACCCTCTTCTCTTTCCAAGATAACTAAAAGAAAAAGGTAAATCAGAGCTTTCCATGTTTTCAGTGAGAATTATCCTAACTCACCAAGAAAGCAGATCATGGCAAATAAACTGTGACCTTCAGGGAGATTTTTCAAGCCTCTTTTTGTCCTGTTTGTATTAAGAATAATGCCTTACCTTTGTATCTGTATTTTTATATAATTCCATTCCAACCAGGTATAGCACTCCTAAGAAGACATTATCTATTCTCCATTTTATAAACCAAATCAAACTTTCATCTACATTCACTAGCTATGTAATAAATACCGTCTAGGAGCCAGATACTTGTTGAGAGTCTGGGCTACAAAGAATCAGGCAAGACTCCTGATGTCAAGTATTTGAGCATAAAAAGATCACTGATGGCTAATTAGAACTCCCCCACTTGCCACCCCACCCCTGCCCCGAAGTTCCTAAGACTGTGTTCCAACCCTGCCACTGGAAGCAGGGTAGTCCAAAGCTGCAGTCCCTGCTGCCCTTAACTAGCAGCATAACAATCTTGAAAACTCTCTTTGTCATGTAAATTTGGGGAGTATTCAGACTCCATCCTAGTTCTGCTGCCTCTCTATAGATCTCTTTGTACCTTAACTGTCCTAGACACAGTTGGTTTCTCATCAGAAGTAGATTCCACCAAGCCTGCATTTATTCCATGTTTCATAACTTCTTTTGTAGTAAAATATACGTATATAAAACTTACCATTTTAACCATTTTTAAGTGTAAAATTAGTTGACATTAATTACATTCACATTGTTTTGCAACATTCACCAGTATCCATCTCCAGAATTTTTTCATCATCCCAAACTGAATTCCATGCCCATTAAACAGTAACTACCCATTCTCCCTCCCACCAGCCTCTGGCAACCACCATTCTATTTTCTGTCCCTATAAATTTGACTAGGTACTTCATGTAAGTGGAATCATACCATATCCTTTTGTGTCTGCCTAAACTTAGCATTTCTTAAACATTCATCCATGTCAGCTTACATCAGAATTTCATTCCTTTTAAGGCTGAATAATATTCCACTGGATGTGAATGCCATTTTTTTTTAATCTATTTATCCATCGTTTTCATAACTTAAAGATGACTTGCCTTTAGTTCTTGTTGCAGCTGAAGTAATTGTAAATATGAAGGATTTGGTAGGTTGTCAAGTAAAAACAAGTGCACTGATTCCTAGGGGCTTGTGTCAGAATTTGTCAGTAGATGTGAGTAGTGACATTTTGTGAGAACAACTATAAATTTATTTAAATGGATTATTAGATAAAATATTTGCTTTATATAGATGCTATTTTTCAAAAGTAGCAGCTTTTGGAACCAGGGCAACATCTAAGCAGACTTGACAGGTGAGTAGACACCTCTTCTTTCGGTGACCCTTTCTTCCCAACTTAATGGAGTCCATTGCAAAGCCACATAGTTTAATTGCACCAGGCCTTCAATGCTTCTCAACAATTCTTTAGTTTAATGGACTCCCAACTGGTTATTTCAGACCTCTTCTACTTTTTTCAAGTTCTGTATCCCACCACTATTATATCACCCTCAGTAAACAACCTTCAAGATGTAGTGTGGTGTGGAGGTTATGATGGACCCTGAAGTCAGATAACTTGATTTTTATTCCAGCTCTGTCACTTAATGGCTAGTCACCTTGGAGAAGTTACTTAACCTCACTCTGCCTCAGTTTCCTTATCTATAAAATGATGATAATAGAACCTGCCCACAGGCAGTTGAGAAGATTACACCCATAAATATGTGTAAAGTGCTTACACTTGTGACCTCCATAGTAAGCCCCATGTAAGATTGGTTCTACTGTCATTTCTTTGCTTAGATGTTCAAAATCAGTAGACATTTTTTTTTCTCTTCCCCAAGAGAAGAGATGTATCTCCTTTTGAGGCTAACGCTTTACTTATGATCTTGATTTCATCCCTGCTTGCCCCTGAACTCATTTGATTACTCATTCAATAACTAAACAAATAATTATTAAGTGCCAAAGATACTATACATCTTTGGTCATTGGGGATACAGGAATGAATAAAATAGGCAAAACTCCTTGCCTTCGTGGAGCTTACATTCTAGTAGACAGAGAAAGAGACCAATTAGTAAAAGATAGAGGATCAGGTGGAAGTGAGTGCTATGGAGGAGATCAAAGCTGGGATGGGTAGGTAGGGAATGTGAGGGATACAGACTGGGTTACACTGTATTTGAAGGCGTCTTTAGGAATTTTGGTGGAGACCTGAAGGGGAACAGGGAGTAAGCAGTTTGCAGTGAAGAGGTCTTAATGACTGCAAGGCTGGGAGTTGGAGTTTACTGAGATGGGGATGATTGGAAAAAGAGCAAGTTTGGAGGAAAAGAACAACTGTGTTTTTGTTAAGTTTTAGATGCCAGTTAGAAGTTAAGTGGAAATGTCAAATAAGCAGGTGCATATACTAATCTAGAGTTCAGAAAAGAGGTCCAGGCTGAAGATATAAATTTGAGGGTCATTAACATGGTATTTAAAGCCAAAAGACCACTTGAGAGCACCAAGGGAGTGAGCATAGGAATAGAAGTGGCCCATGGTTTGACACTTGGGATACTCCAACATTCAGGGAGATTAGGGAAGAACCCATAGACTGAGGAGTAGACAGTGAGATAGGAGGAAAACTAGAAGAGTGGTCTTTACACTGATCTATTTCTTCTTAACAGAATTGAAGGGGTAAAACAACCACTATTTTATTGTGCTCAGAGATTCTGTGGTCAGGTATTGGCACACGCTGTGGCGCAGATAGGCTTGCCTGGAACCTTATTTGGGAGGACTTAAATGGCTAGTGGGGTAACCCAATGGCCTGAAGGCTAGAATTATCTGAAGCCTTCTTTACTCAGGTATTTGGTGCCTGGGCTGTGATGATGCAAAAGCTGGGCTGAGCTAGGACAACACATGGCCTTTACATGTGGCTTGGGTTTTGTGACAGTCTGGTGGCTTTAGGGTAGTCAGACTTCTTTAATGCAGGCTCAGGGCTCTAAGATCAAGTGTTTGCAGTGAACGAAACAAAAGCTGCATGGCCGTTTTTGTCTTTTTTTAAAAACAGCTTTGTGGAGATCTCATTTACATACCATACAATTCCCGCATTCAAAGTGTACCATTCAATAGTATTAATGTGCTCGCAGAATTTTATAATCATCACTGCAATCAATTTTGAACATTTTTATTACCTCCAAAAGAAAACCTGTGCCTATTAGCAATCATCCCCAATCCCTCCATCCTCCCAGCTCTAGGCAAGAACTAATCTACTTTGTCTTTATAGATTTGTCTGTTCTGGACAGTTCATGGAATGGAATCAAATGTAGAATCATAAACTGAATCACACAATATAAGGTTTTTGTGACTGGTTTCTTTCATTTAGCATGTTTTCAGGGTTCATCCATGTTGTGTGAATCGGTATTTTATTCCTTTTTATTGCTGGATAAGACTTCATTGTGTAGCTATACCATATTGTGTTTATCCATTCAGCATTTGATGGGCTTTTGGTGTTTTCCACTTTTGGGCCATTATGAATAATACTATGAAGATTTAGGTACAAGTTTTGGTAGATATGTTTTCATTTCTCTGGGTATATACTGTGGGGAAGGAAAAACTTTTAATCTATTTTTTAGATTCAGTTATGGGAGGCCTGCAAATTAAATTGATAAATGAAAGATTAGCAAAGGAAAAGACATTTTAATCACATGCAGACAGGAGTTCACAATAGAAAGTGACTCAAAGGGATGATTATTTGGGATTTATATACAGTCGTAATAGGGGAAGGCAAGAAGGAGAAAGACACTTGTTGGAAAACAATGACTTTCAGGAAAGATAAATGGGCCCTTAGGAGATTACATGGAGGATATGATAGATAGTTTTCATGACAAACATCTATTTAGGTGTGATATGGAGACATCTTATCTCTGGTGATAATAGTTAATCTTCCCTGGTTGTTCCTGAGATGGGGATTTATGACGTTTCGGTTATTTTGACTTCTTTTGGGAGACTCTCCTTTTAGGCAGAAAAGAGATTTCAGGAACTCAAATATCTTCTGCTTAAAATAATTTTTTATGTCACAGTGGCTTATTCCAGACCTATTCAATACCTACAAGTGGAATTACTGGCTCATATGGAAACTCTATGCTGAAGCTTTTGAGGAACTTCCCAATTGTTTTCCAAAGTAGCTGTACCATTTTACATTCTTACTGGCAATGTATGAGGGTTCCAGTTTCTCCATGTCCTCCCCAACACTTGTTATTATCTTTTAATTATAGCTTTCCTATCCTAATGGGATAAGATACTTTTACCACCTCACTTCACACTTGAATACCCTTGAAGTGGTATAATTATGGTGTATTTTTTAAATCGTGGTTGGAAAAAACACACATAACAAGTTACTGTCTTACTCACTTTTAAGTATTCAGTTCAGTAGTGTATTCACATTCTCGTGCAATAGATCTTCAGAACTTTTTCATCTTGCCAAACTAAAATTCTGTATCTATTAAACAACGCCCCATTTCTCCCTCCCCCAGCCCCTGACAACCACCCATTTTATGGTATAACTGTGATTTTGACTTGCATTTCCCTAATGGTTAATGATATTGAACATGTTTTCATGTTTTTATTAACCATTTGTATATCTAGTTAGTTCTTTAACCCTTTTGTTTTTCAGACGGAGTCTGGCTGGCTCTGTCGCCCAGGCTGGACAGAGCCATCTTGGCTCACTGCAAGCTCCGCCTCCCGGGTTCACGCCATTCTCCTGCCTCATTCTCCCAAGTAGCTGGGACTACAGGCGTCCGCCACCACGCCCGGCTAATTTTTTGTATTTTTAGTAGAGACAGAGTTTCACCATGTTAGCCAGGATAGTCTTGATCTCCTGACCTCGAGATCCGCCTGCCTCGGCCTCCAAAAGTGCTGGGATTGCAGTCGTGAGCCACCACACCCAGCCAACCCATTTTTAAATTAGGTTGTAACAGTTCTCTATTACTGAATTGTAGGAGTTCTTTATATATTCTAGACACAAGTCCCTTTTGGTACATGATCTACAAATATTTTTCTCCCATTCTGTGTCCTATCTTTTCACTTTCTTGATAGTGTCCTTTGAAGCACAAAAGTTTTCAGTTTTGATGAAATCCAACTTATCTATTGTTTCTTTTGTTACTTGTGTTTTGGGTGTGATATCTAAGAAGGCTTTGCCTAACTCAAGGTCACAAAATTTACACCTATATTTTTTATAAGGGTTTTATAGTCTTAGCTTTTACATTTTGATCAATTTTGAGTTAATTTTTATATTCGGTGTGATAAAGTGAATTTCACTTCATTCTTTTACATTTGGATATCTAGTTATCCCAGTACTGTCTGTTGAAAAGACTATTCTTTCTTTATTGAATTGTCTTGGTACCCTTGTTGAATTGACTATAAATTTGAAGGTTTATTTCTGGACTCTCAATTCTATTCTATTGATCTATATGGCTATGTTTATGCTAGTACTGTAGTTCTCACTTATAGAAGCTTTGTGCTAAGTTTCAAAATTGGTAAGCAAAAGTCCTCCAACTTTGTTCTTTTTTAAGATTGTTTTGGCTATGCTGGGTCCCTTGAATTTTAGTATGAATTTTAGGATCAGCTTGTCAACGTCTGCAAAAAAAAAAAAGCCAACTGGGATTTTGATAGCAATTACACTGAACCTTTAGATCAATTTGGAGAATATTGCCATATTAACAATATTAAGTCTTCCAATCTATGAATATGGGATATCTTTTTGTTTATTTAGGTCTTCTTTAATTTTTTAAAATAATGTTTTAAAGTTTTCAGAGTGTAAGTTGTACTCGTTTTATTAAATTTATTTCAAAGCATTTTATTCTTTTTGATGCTATTGTAAATAGAATTGTTTTAATTTCATTTTCAAATTATTCATTACTGGCACATAGAAATAATGATTTTTGATTATTGATTTTTGGATATTGGTATTGTACTCTTCAAATTTTAGAACTTGTTTATTAGTTTTAATAGTTTTTTAGTGGATTCCTTAGACTTACATACAAGATCATGTCGTATGCAAGCAGAAGTAATTTTACTTTTTCCTTTCCAGTTTGAATGCCTTTTATTTGTTTCTCTTGCCTAATTTGCCTGGCTAGAACTTCCTGTCTAGCTCTTCCCTCCTAGTCTCCATTACCCTTATATGTCATTTACACATGGCAATGTTGAATAGACATGGGCAGAGTGGACATCCTTGTCTTGTGCCTCATCTTAGGGGGCATAGTCCTTTAATGAGCCACCCTTGGAAGTCACATAGTATCATTTCTATTGTACCCTGTTAGTCAAGCAGTCACAAGCCCATGCAGATTCAAGGAAAGCAGATACAGACTCCACCTCATGATCGAAGAAGTACAAATGATTTTTCACCCATATTTCAAAGCCACCACTATTTAGTTTCTTAGACACCAAGTGAATAATGTATTTCAGAGAGGAGAGAGTGATCTGTGTCAAATGATACCATTAGATTATGTGAGATACGAGAATTGGCCATTGGATTCAGCAATGCAGAGGTCACGTGTGGCCTGGATAAGCCCAATTTTTGTTACGTCTGTGGTGAAAACCCATTTGGAATGAAGTCAAGTGGGTATGGGCAGAGATGAATGGGAAGCAGCAAATAGAATCAACTCTTTTGAGAATTTTGTTATAAGGAGAAACATGGAAATAGTGTGGTAACTGTCAATATGGGTTTCCCAGTGTTTAGTTTTAAGACGAGAGAAAATAGCATGTTTTGATGCCCATGAAAACAAATCAGTGAAGAGGGAAAAAATGATAATGCTTGGATACTAGGAGTAATTGCAGGAGTGATGTCTTTGAGAGAACAAAAGAATACTAGCATATCTCCTTTCTCTTGTATCTTCAGTCTAACTTATTTCCTTCTGCCTCAGATTATGCCAGATATTACCAGTACTAAAGAACTCCCCCACCCCAGCCCTGTTTCTCATTCCACCGTATAACTCCTATTTAGCTTCCATCCTATTACTATTTCTCTTAGTTCCAGACATCTTGAGAAAGTCTACAACAATGATTCCCCAGTGCTGCTACTTAGCAGAATCACAACTCAGATCTTAGACATACTGAGTCAGAAGTTCCCCAGGTAATTCTAATACTACTAAGTCTGGGACCCTCTGAACCCTACACTATGGTCATTTTTGTTTTCTTGTTTCTTATTCACGATTAATTATGCCTCCTCTTTTATATTCTGATTATTGACTTAAACTGATTTCCCAAGGGTGCCCATTAAGCTCCTGTTTACCCCATGCCATGACCTTTCCTTGCTCCTCATTCTTCATGGCCCCGCTTTGAAGGATTCTACACATAACTATTTTTCTCCTCCTAGAAAGTTACTTGTCCTGGCTTCTGAGTCACCATGTTCCACTGCATTTCAATGGTGCTTAAGAACTGCTTTTAGGGGAGAGGTAAAAATGCAGATCCCCAGATCTATCTGTCTTAAAATTCTGATTTAATAGGTCTAGGATCTGGCCCAGGAATCACCCCTCTAACAAGCCTGCGGATGATTCTTTTTTTTTTTTTTTTTTTTAGATGGAGTTTCACTCTCGTTGCCCAGGCTGGAGTACAATGGCGCGATCTCAGCTCACCGCAACCACCACCTCCCGGGTTCAAGCGATTCTCCTGCCTCAGCCTCCTGACTAGAGTAGCTGGGATTACAGGCATGCACCACCATGCCAGCTAATTTTGTATTTTTAGTAAAGACAGGGTTTCTCCATGTTGGTCAGGCTGATCTCAAACTCCCGACCTCAGGTGATCTACCCGCCTCAGCCTCCCAAAGTGCTGGGATTACAGGTTCACACCACCTGAAGCAGGTGGTCCACAGATATCACTGCCATGAATTGTATCTTTCCCTAGGTCTCTACAGGCCTCATGCATCATTCATGGGACCAATGTCTTGTTAAGCACCATTTCCACGGTGTATCTGGCAGTGCGTGGAATAGACACTGAGGAGTCAAGCATAGACCCGCTATTCTCAAAGAGTGCACCATCTATGATCTCTCTTATTTATTGCAATCTGCCCTTAGTTCTAGACTGATTCTTCTCAAATCAATTTATCTATTTTTGGTCTTTCTGCTGAGTTTGAAACTTTCATTGCTAAGTGGCTAATGGATGTTTCCACTCACGTTTCCCACAGGCCCCTCCACCATGTCCAAAGTAGAACACGTCTTCCTACAAAACCTGTTTCTCTCTCACTTTCCCCTCCTGAGTTAGCAACATTGCTATCTTCCCAGAATCCCACATTCCCCTTCTTCTGGCCCCTGGTCTCTCCCCCAATATTTGATCAGTCAGCAAATCTTGATTCCACTCCTGTATTATTAGTTTCTGTGTCTGTCCCCTTTCCCTGCCTGCTAAACCTGACTTACTCCACACTCCTAGTCTCCATTACACCTTCCTCAGCCTGGTTCTTTAAAGGTAGGTGTACCTCAATGCTCAGGCCTCAGCAGTCTCTTCTTACCACCCATCCCATCCTTTGGCTGATTCCATCCATTCCCATGTTGGCAATTCCTAAATTCTCTATCTTCAGGCTAGAACTTTCTTTTGAACCCTAGACCCACGTATCTCCACTCCGTCTCACAGGTTCCTTAATCTCAACATGTCCAAAGCTCAACTCAGCAAGTTCCCCATAACTCTGTTTTGCTTCCTGAGTTCCTCATCTTGATGAATGATACCATCCCCATCCGTGTTGGCCAAACCAGAAACATGGCCATCATTTCTTATCACTCCTGTTTTGTACCCTTATCTTTCAAATCTTATCTTTACCCCTGCCTCTCTTCCCACCTCCACACTAGGCTTCTCACTACCACCATTAGATGACTTTGTAGCCATCTCCTAACCGTCTCTTGGCCTCCTGTTTGAGTCCTCCCATCATACCCATTCATTCTCCACATCCAACCAGGTAGCTCTTTATAAAAAACTAATCAAGTTACTTCTGATTAAAACCCTTCAATGACTCCCATTTACTGTCAGGAGAAAAGTTTAAGTCTTATCAAGCCCCTTCCTGATTTTGCCTCTGTTTATGTTTGCAGCCTCCTTACCTCTGTTTTCCTCTTTCACACTCCCCACTCCAGCTAGCCTGTACCACTTCCATGTCCCATAACATACCATGGTTTTTATTTGATTTTTTCTTTTTTTTAGAGATGGGGTCTTGCTCTGTCACCCAGGCTGGAGTGCAATGTTGTGGTAATGGCTCGCTGCAGCCTCGAATTCCTGGGCTCAAGTGATCACTCCGCCTCAGCCTCTCGAATAGCTAGGACTACAGGCATGTGCTACCATGCCTGGCTTTTTTTTTTTTTTTTTTTTTTTTTTTTTGAGACCGAGTCTCACTTTGTTGCCTAGGCTGGAGTGCAGTGGCGCAATCTTGGTTCACTGCAAGCTCCGCCTCCCGGGTTCAAGCGATTCTCCTGCCTCGGCCTCCCAAGTAGCTGGAATTATAGGCACGTACTACCATGCCCGGCTAATTTTTGTATTTTTAGTAGAGACGGGGTTTCACCATGTTGGCCAGGTTGGTCTTGAGCTCCTGACCTCAGGTGATCCACATGCCTTGGCCTCCCAAAGTTCTGGGATTACAGATGTGAGCTACCACGCCCGGCTACCTAGCTATTTTAATTTTTTTTTTTTTTTTCAGTAGAGAGAAAGTCTCGCTATGTTGTCCAGGATGGTCTTAGATCCTGGCCTCAAGTGATCCTCCTGCCTTGGCCTCCCTAAGTGCTGGGATTATAGGCATGAGCCACTGTGCCTGGTCAACATAACATGCTTAAGCCCATCCTAGCGTTTATCACATTGTGTATTATTTGCTTGTTTATTTCTCTCTGTCTCTCAGTAAACTAAAAACTACTTAGGACAGGAGCTGACTTGTTTCTCCGTGTATTCCCATTGCTTTGTACAGAGTTTACCATTTAACAAATACTTGTGAAATGAATAAATGAATCTTAAAAGTATTAAGGAATCACTGCAGTAATTTTAAATATAGCAATATAATCAGATTTGTATTTTTAAAATATCAGTATGGGAAGTGGTTTGAAGTGTAACAGTCTACAAAGTGATGTATGGGAAAAGTATTAGAACTCATATTTATTTTTAGCTACATAGAAATTAAATTTTACTAATATTCGATTAGTTTTAGGACATGTCAATCGCTTGTCAATAAATGTACAAATTTGGAGGATAGTTTAGTGTTTGAATTGGGGGAATACTTAGAAATAAATATACAAATTTGGAGGATAATTTAGTGTTTGAATTGGGGGATACTAGAGGTAGGAAAATTAGGATCAAGATGCCACTATAGTACTACAGTTGAGGAACAGTAAGGGCCGAAGGACTTGATTTTTGATAATGGAGAGGAGTGGCTTAGGATAATTCTTGTGCTTCTGACTTGGGTAAGGTGAATGATAACAGTCAGTGAATCTCGGACCACATGTACACTTTTTCCATTGGAGTGTTGCTCCCTGGAGGCAAGACTGTCTTAGTCATGTTTGTGCCTCTCTCCTGAGAACACCATTCATTCATTCATTCAAGCACTCATTAGTTCATTCAGAAAATACTTAGGTCTACTTTGAATGAGCTGCTGTCCTTGGTGCTAGAGAGAGGACGAACAAGATACTAGAGGTCCTGGCCCTCGAGCAACTCACATGGATGGGTAAGGGTGAGGGGAGACTAACAATAAACAGTAAGCAAAAAATATCATGAAGACACCATGAAGGAAACAGACAAGTCGGGGAGTAGTTGTAGATAGGAGAGTGTCAGGGAAGGTATCTCTGAAAAGCCTTCAGTTGAGCTCAGCCCTCAGGGTTAACAGAAACCCAGCTTTGTCAAGAGCCTGTCTGTAGCATTTTGGGTGGAAGGAACATGAAGTACAGTGGCCCAAAGTGGAAAAGAGTTTGAGGTGTTAGAGGAACAGAAAAGAGGCCTGTGTGACTGGAACTGAATAAACAAGGAGGAGCAACATGGATGGAGTTGGAGAGAGTACAGGCCTTACTGGCTATGGGTAGGAGTCGACATTGTCTTCTATGCAGTGGGAAGACATCAGAGAGTTGACGCTGGGAAGTGAACTTTTCTAAGTTGCACTTTTAAAAGACTGAGGAAGAAACGTATTTGGAGAAATCAAGTGTTCAGTTTCAGACATTTTACATGTGAGATGCAATGTTAAGCCTACTTTATTTAATTAGTTGAACCTCCAGGCGTTTAATTTCTTCTGTGTTTATCATAGCTAGGTCCTCTGGAATTCTGCAGATATGTACCAGGCATAAGACTGAGTTAATGAGTCAGATTAGGAGGAGGAGGGGGAACAGCTATCATATGTTTTCTCTGCTCTGAGCACTTTGTATTTGTGCCAGTAGTGCAGCTCTAAACCCACCTGTTAGGCCCAAACCCACCCTTCTATACTTTGCTTAGTGATGCTGGGACTAGGCCTCTGCAAACCACATGTATGCTTTCCCAGCTGCTCCCATGAGGCTTTGCAAATCAGAGCAATGGAGGGAGACTGGAAGATAGATAGGAGGAAGAAGGGATTTGCTCTTTCCTGTTTGTTTCCCATGAGCTTCCTGTTTGCTTCTCATTCCTGTGAGCATCACCCCAGCCTCACTTCTGTACCTTGAGAGTAGTGGTTGATTCCAGGAGCAGAGTTGAATCCAGGTTGCAGTTTTTCCAATATTTTCCAAACCTGCCTCCTCACCCCCACCCAGGACCCAGCCCCAGGCCCAGCAGCACCCCCTTCTCAGAGGTTTCAGTGTTTCAGATCTGTCGGGCTCCTCCAAACTTCTACATTTTTGTAATTCCAACTCCACTTTGTTTCCCCAGCTCTGTGGATGGTAGCCGTTTCCTGCAATTGCTACTAGTGTTATACCTTAGTGTTTTCCTTTTGATTTTTCAGTTAACAACTCTTTGTGTTAATCTCTGATAAAATAATTGGTGTGTTTTTTGTCTCCTGGCTGGATTTCAATCGATATAATTAGATATTATCTCCTATAATTCCGGCACAATTTCCTAAAGTAGACAGAAAACTGAAACCAAATAAGGTTAAATAATTAGCTCATATTACAAAGCTACAAAGTGGCAGAGTTGGGATTTGAATCCAGTTTTGTTTTGCCTGAAGCTTGTGCTCTAAAAACTAGTCACCTTCCTACATTGCCTGAAAAATACATGGTTTTTAAACATCAAACTGTAGGTACAATTTCCAAATTCTTTCATCATTTTTATTGCTTTTCTATAACCTATTATCAGACTCAGCATTTCCCAAAATATATCCCAAGTGACAACAGTACTACAAAAAGACCTGTGAAATGTGGATTCTGTACTCAAGTCAGCTTAAGCACGGTCACACAGTGTACTCTTCGGAAGACTCACAACACACATTAGCATAAGAAAGGCTCCGGGAAATCTTTGAATAAAATTTAAATTTGCATTCAGTCAGTTTCTTATAAATGTCCTGACTCGGAACATCCCAAGGATGTGGAAATGGGGAGTTAAACAATATCAAATCTCATGTGTCCCTTGCAACAGTAGTGCCTGGTTAGGAGAAACCTGACGGTGCCGGCTATCGTGGGATGCTCTCATCATACAGAAGCTGCTTTTCAAAAAATCTCGGGGAAGGGGATTCTGGTCTTTGTTTAGGTTATAAAAACATGATCTCAGATTGGTACTTGTTTGCATTTAAACTATTTCAACCTGTGGATACATTTCCATTTCACTTTCAGTAGAAAAAGATATAAGCAATTCTTGGATCAATAACCAAGGTAAGAATAGGTATTTGATGACTTCCAGTATAAGCAACTTTTGTTTCTCTCATGTCAGCCTGGGAGCAGGTTATCTCTGCACAAGATCTGAAGTCCCACTTTTGTAATCCTGACCTGTATAAATCCTCTAAATAGGAGTGGCTTTGCAGTGCTTATATTTAACTTTCTGAATGTATTTACTTGAAAATTTATCTATGATACTTTATAAGACATTCTACTGTAAAAAAACCCTATAATTAATACTTCACACATTTGCTTATTTTTAAAAAGTGAGAACCCATCTGCATTTCTGTTTCAAATTGTGGTTCATTTTATATTTACATTGTATTTGAATAACTATCAGTTAATTGGTTTGAGTTATTTTGATTATTTAAATTGTGATTTAAAAATCAGTCAAAAATACAGGATCCCTGACTAAAGTAAGTCCAAAAAATTAGTTAACCCCTGTCATCTGACTCCATTTCAGAGAAAGCTGCCTCAGAAGTTTTCTTCATGGAATATTACTCTGCCTTAAAAAGGACTGAAGTACTCCCTGCAGCCAGACACTGCTTATTACTGCATGGAGGTGAACATGTCTTATTTACTTAATTGAGTTTATTGAGTGTCTTCTATGTGCCACTCACTGGGCCAAGTGCTAGAGACAACAACAACAACAACAACAAAAGGAGCCAGGCATGGTGGCTCACACCTGTAATCCCAGCTACTTAGGAGGCTGAGGTGGGAGAATTACTTGAGTCCAGGAGTTGAGTCCAGCCTGGGCAACACAGTGAGAATCCATCTCTTTAAAAAAGTAAAAAAAAAAAAATGGCCAGGCACAGTGGCTCACACCTGTCATCCCAGAACTTTGGGAGGCTAAGGTGGGAGGATTTCTTGAGGCCAGGAGTTTGAGACAGCCTGGGCAATATAGTGAGACCCCGTCTCTACAAAAAATAAAAATAAAAAAATTAGCTGAGTGTAGTACTATGCACGTGTAGTCCCAGTTACTTGGGAGGCTGAGGTGGGAGGATTGCTTGAGCCAGGGAGGTCGAGGCTGCAGTGAACCATGATTGTACCACTGCACTCCAGTCTGGGTGACAGAGCAAGACCTTGTCTCAAAAAACAAGAAAAAGAAATGAGGTACTGATACATGTTACAACATAGATGAACCTTGAAGTCTTTATGAGAAGTGAAATAAGAAGCCAGTCACAAAATAACAAATATTATATTTCACTTACATGAGGTACCTAGAGCATTCAAATTAATAGAGAAGGAAAGTAGAATGATGGTTGTCAGGGGCTGGGAGGAGGGAGAATTGGTAGTTACTGCTTAACAGATACAGAGTTTCAGTTTGGGATGATGAAAAAGTTCTGGAAGTGAGTTGCGGTGATGATTGTACAACATTGTGAATGTATTTAATGCCACTGGAATGTATATTTAAGAATGGTGAAAAGGGTAAGTTTCATGTTATGTGTATTTGAGCACAATGAAACATGTATTTTTCTTCATGAATTCAGCATGCATGTCCAATTCACATTCCAATGGGACTCCTAAAGAATAAGAATCACAATTGTTCAGGGCTGGGCAGGCTCATGCTTGTAATTCCAGCACTTTGGGAGGCCAAGGCAGATGGATCACCTGAGGTCAGGAGTTCAAGACCAGACTGACCAACACAGTGAAACCCCGTCTCAACTAAAAATACAAAATTAGCTGGGCCTGGGGGAGCACGCCTGTAATCCCAGCTACACGGGAGGCTGAGGCAGGAGAATCACTTGAATCCGGGAGGCAGAGGGTGCAGTGAGCTGAGATCGTGCCATTGCACTCCAGCCTGGGCAAAAAGAGTGAAACTCCATCTAAAAAAAAAAAAAATCAGAATTGCTCATGGCCTTTGGGTACTGGCATTCTATTTACTTAAAACTGGGTTCAAGGAGTCTTTTTTTCTGGAAAAATTCTCTAAATTGAGAAACTGAAGACAATTTGAAAACTATCCTCAAAATAGTAAGAACTGTAGTGAAAAATGAAAACAGATTCCCCAAGGGTCCCAAAGTTTCACCTGAGGCTCACTCTGGCCTGGCTTCTCCTGTGCCGACCAGCAGCTGTGGTTTGGGTTTGGATTATCAGGCCATGACCCCACTAGTGTAAAAAGGTGCTAGAGAATCAGAAAATTGGTGCAGGCAATTACTACTCTGCCCCGGGCTAACAGAATGCTGACTTTCTGTTCAAATGTGTGCCCCTGCCAACGCCAAGATATTTCTGAGCTCCTTATGATGAGATCTGAACTCAAGTTTAGTCTCCCTAAGCCACAGCTCCTAGGCCTTCCCAGCTTGCCTTTCACTGTTGCCATCTTAGCAGACCTGACTCCTGATTTAGCCTTCCCACATGCCATCTGTCACCAGTTCTGCAGTTCCTTCCTCCCCGCTCTCTCTCTTCATCCCCTCGAATCCTGATTCGAGCCCTGGCAACCTCTCATAGGCCTTATGATATGGCTTTGAGAGACCATGTCTTCGAGAGTGAATAAAGCATCTCTCTGTGTGAGGCAGAGCCACACTGCACATTAGCCAAATCAACACACTCAAATTTGTGTTGAACAAAAAGGAAAATTAATGCTTATTAAGTACCTACTATGTTCCAAGTAATGTGCCAGTTATTTTCAAACCTCTTAACAAGCTTAAGAGGGCAGGCATTACAATTATTTAATTCTTTTTTTTTAGACGGAGTCTTGCTTTGTCACCCAGGCTGGAGTGCAGTGGCGCTATCTCGGCTCACTGCAAGCTCTGCCTCCCGGGTTCACGCCATTCTGCTGCCTCAGCCTCCCTAGTAGCTGGGACAACAGGTGCCCACCACCATGCCTGGCTAATTTTTTTTTTGTATTTTTAGTAGAGACGGGGTTTCACCGTGTTAGCCAGGATGGTCTCCATTTCCTGACCTTGTAATCCGCCTGCCTCAGCCTCCCAAAGTGCTGGGATTACAGGCGTGAGCCACCGCGACCGGCCAATTATTTAATATTTTTAATATAGACACTACTTTCCCACAGCTGGGCCCACTTTTCAGGAAACACGCTAGACCTTAGTGGCAAATATAGAGGCAGAGATCTAGCAGATGCAGATGCCACCTGGGCCTCCTTCCAATTGGTCTTCTTATTTCCTTAATTCTGGGCACTTCTGTTCAGTCACCCAAGTCCAACCTTTTACTAGTTAATTCCTTCTCCACATCCAGATCCGAATAACCTGTGCTCACTTGCAAACTCTCACCTGTCAACGGTTCTGTACCTGTCCTGAATCGAGTCCAGAGAAACCTGTCTGTGCTGGTCTCCTTCTAAGAAAGAAATGGTCTCCCTGCCTGCTGGCCATGTTTCTAGCTCCCCTGAATCCCATTCCTCCCAGATTACTGCCTAGTCATCTGCTCTTTGGAAGGTAGACTTTGCACTAAAATTCATTTTACATTAGACTGTCTGATATCACACCCTGGTAACCCTAAGAATCCTCCAGATCCTTTAAAATATGCAATTAAAAATAAAATCTACACTTTTGGTCACTTTTTATTTGAACATATAAAATGTACTTTTGTAGCTCAGAACAGCCTTTAAACAGTGCAGTTTTCTCTTAATGGCAGCCAGCGGGGGAGAGGCCTTTACCATTTAAAGAGCACCAGGCACTGTTAGGCACTTCACATGTTCTTCCCTTCAAGTATCCCAGCAACCCTATAGGTGAGTAGTAATATCACCATCTTACAGATGGTGAAATAGATTAAGTAACTATCCATAGTTGCACAGCTGGTCAGATCACATTTGAAATACCTTGTCTAGTTCCTAGAGTCACTGTAAGCCAAGGGATAAGTTAGTTCAGGAAGGTTCTCAAACTAGCAGATGCCAAGAAGAGATAGACATGCAAGCCATTTATTGGGGGAAATACCTGTGAATGTTAAACAAGAGAAAGCAAAAACAGGTTGGGAGAGCCATCAGACAAGGATGCAGGTATGGTACATGTAAAAGGAGAGAGCGGGGAGAACAATTGGGTAGCACTACAGCACCATTCTGAGAAAGTCTCTGCTAAGTGGATGGGGTGTCCCTCCTTTGATGCTCTTGGAGGAATCTCACGTTGGTCAAGGATGGCCCAGCCCTAGTACCCATGCTGTGCTCCGTCACTGGCTAGAGGCAGCCCAAAGGAGGCATGGCCTTGACATGAAAACTATGGTTAACCCAAAGGGCAGCAGCTGGAGCTGGCTACCACCCAGTGGCAGACTGTCTGGGAGGAGAGCTGAGCAGTGCACCTCATGTCACAGAGAGAGAACAAAAATTTAAAGAAAGCATAGGCTGGGCACAGTGGCTCATGCCCATAATCCCAGCACTTTGGCAGGCCGAGGTGGGCGGATCGCTTGAGCTCAGCAGTTTGAGACCAGCTGGACAACATGGCAAAACCCTTCTCTACAAAAAAAAAAACAAAAAAATTAAGCAGGCATGGTGGTGTATGTGCCTGTGGTTCCAGCTACTCTGGTGGCTGAAGTGGGAAGATAGCATTGAGCCTGGGAGGTTGAGGCAACAGTGAGCTGTGATTGCACCAGTGCATTCCAACCTGAGTGGCAGCGAGACTCTGTCTTCTCAAAAAAAAAAAAAAAAAAAAGCATGCTTTAATAATCAAAGGAAACCGGGGAGGCAATGGCCACTAGAGCATCATCTAGTCACACAGAGGATGTGAGACCAGTGGCTTCAGCATCATCTAAATAGTCACACAGATGGATGTAAGACCAGTGGCTTTCAGTATTCTGAATGTCACAAGTCAGAAAGACCAGAAGACCAGTTAAAGTCACCAAGGTTTTATTTTTATTTTTCCAAGTAAGGACATTAAACAGTTAAATACTACTTATTATCACCACAATGAAATAGAAGATACTTTAATACCTCCCAAAACAGGAAGAGCATAATCTTAGCATAAAGTCCTTGAAGTTGAATAGATTTAGAACAATGAAAAAGCATTGTTCTTACTAGTCTTGTTTTGCCGCGGTTTAGGTAAAAACACCCTCATGAGCTGGGTACCAGTCCATGGACTGGGTCTCAAAACTGTTCAAGGGCATTTAATTATAGGATGGGGATAGACCTGGGCTCTTCTAAGATATTTTCCAGCCCTGAGACTCATTCATTCAATTCACAAGTATATACTGTGCACTTCTACATGACAGGTCCTGTGAACATATTGAGGATCCTAGGAATAAATAAGGTGCTTGTAATAAGGGTGTAAAATCTGGTAAGGGGAGAAAGATAATAAAGAGATAAGCGAATGAATAAGCAACATCATTTCTGTTTGTGGTAAGTGCTCCCATAAGGAAAGGGCCACCACTTTAGATAGTGTGGTCTAAAAAGTCTTCTCTAAGCAGGTGGCATTTGAGCTAAAACCTGAGGGAGTCAGCTTTTTGAGGCTCTGGGTGAGGAGTAGGAGAGACACAATTCTCCAGGAATATCAGTGGAAAGGCCTGGAGAAGGGAATGAGCTGGATGCGCCTGAGGAACTGAATGCAGGCCAGGGTGGGGGCCGGGGGCCCTGTAGCAGGCTAGGGAGGCAAGGCGTGTTTCTAGAGTGTCCAGCTGAGAACCCACTCTACTGCTCCAAAAACGTAACTTCGCCGACAGACACTTCTCTTCGTCTAAATATGCTGTAGAAGTCCAAAGGATAGTAGAGTGTGAAATTGCTTGGAAAGAAAGGGAGGTCTGGGTATTTTCCCAGAAATCTCCAAAGGGACACATTTACCTTAGCAAATTCGCCAGGGTCCTCCTTTGTGCAGGGGGAAAAAAAAAAAAGGATCAGGCCAATTAGGCCATCTTTCAGGAGTTGACATACATTCAGCAAGCTTATGAGATTGTTGCATGCATCCGACATGAAAGAGAATTAATTTACAGTGAGAATTCTACTGCCGAGGGCACCCAAATCTTGCACACGCCTGCCAGCACATTTTCTTCCTGTAAGTACTCCATATGGGATGACATCTTCTAATCAGGCTTTTGGGATTGGAATATGGGGACTAGGATGCCTTAAAGATGGGCCCAACGTGGTGGCTGGCGCCTGTAATCCCAGCTACTCTGGAGGCTGAGGCAGAGAATTGCTTGAACCGGAGAGGCGGAGGTTGTAGTGAGCTGAGATCGCGCCACCACACTCTAGGCTGGGCGACAAAGCGAGACTCCATCTCAGAAAAAAAAGAAAAAGATGGGCCCAAGTGGCACCGAGATGACTGGGATGCTGTCTTTCATCTAGAGAGGGCTTGTGTGGACACTGCATGGGCATTCCCTTTTCACTCCGTTTGTAGCTGCCCCTGTTGCTTCTCTGGGCCATTCTTTCAGATGGCTTTGCGTAATTGTGCTCTGATGTTTCCCAAGTTGTCTTGATGTTAAGAATCACCAGGGTCTCTTGATAAAAATACAGACTTCCATGCCCACTCCCAGAAGATTCTGTTTAGAAGGATTTTGTGAGGTCCGCAAATATGGGTGACTTCCATGAGCGGCCCAGGTGATTCTTATCAAGTGTGTTTAGGAAACTCTGCATTCAGTTTTCATTTTTAAATTTCATTTATTTATTTAACTATTTTATTTTTTGAGACAGAGTCTGGCTCTGTCGCCCAGGCTGGAGTGCGATGGCGCAATCTCGGCTCACTGCAACCTCTGCCCCGCGGGTTCACGCGGGGCACCTAAGCCTCCCAAGTAGCTGGGATTACAGGTGTGTGCCACCATGCCCAGCTAATTTTCGTATTTTTAGTCTTGGACTCCTGGCCTCAAGTGATCTGCCCACTTTGGCCTCCCAAAGCGTTGGGATTACAGGCGTGAGCCACCCCACTCGGCCTGCATTCAGTTTTTAAACAGTGTTTTCTAAACTTACTGAATCATACAATTTTCTAGAGCATTTGCTGCATATGCAGATGCTCAGCCCCAGCCCAAGTGAATCAAAATTACCAAGCCAGGGGCCTGGGAATCTATATGTTTAGTGAATGCTCAAGGTGCATCTTGTAACAAGGAGGTTTGGTAAACACTGTAATTGAGACTCACCTGGAACCTTTAGAAATACCCATTCACTGTAACTGCAGAGGAACTCAGGGATCCGCTTTTTTTTTTTTTTTTTTTTTTTTTTTTTTTGAGTCAGAGTCTCGCTCTATCACCCAGGCTGGAATGCAGTGGTATGCTCAGGCCTCACTGCAGCCTTGACTTCCCAGGCTCAAGCCATTCTTCTGCCTCAGCCCCCAAAGCAGCTGGGACTACAGGCATGCACCACCATGCCCAGCTAAATTTTTTTTGAATTTTAATAGAGATGAGAGCTCACTGTTGCCCAGGCTGGTCTTGAACTCCTGAGCTCAAGCAATCATCCCTCCTCCACCTCCCAAAGTGTTGGGATTGCAGGTGTGAGCCACCATGCCCAGCAGGGATCTGCATTTTTAATAAGAGCCCAGGTAATTGTGATGCTCAAGGTTCGTGAACCCCTTTGAGAAACACTGCATTAAACTCTGATGTTGCTACAATTCATGTCTTTGTTCTTAATGCCAAAGCACTGACAGTATTTACTAAGAACTTGCATATCTCCTTGTGTTTGCAAATGTTGTTCACAACCCTCTGTGTCTGTTTTAAAACTTTCTACTTAACTCTGTTTTTTAACTTTCTATTAAGAAAAATCTCAAACACACAGAAAGTTAAAAATAATAGTTCAGGGCAGGTGTGGTTGCTCATGCCTGTAATCCCAGCACTTTGGGAGGCTGAGGTGGGATGATCACTGGAGGTCAGGAGTTCGAGACCAGCCTGGCCAACATGGTGAAACCCTGTCTCTACTAAAAATAAAAAAATGAGCCACGCATGGTGGCAGGCACCTGTAATCCCAGCTACTTGGGAAGCTGAGGCAGGAGAATTGCTTGAACCCAGGAGGTGGAAGTTGCAGTGAGCTGAGATCGCACCATTGCACTCTAGCCTGGGTGACAGAGTGATACTCTGTCTCAAAAAACCAAACCAAAACAAAAAAAATAATAGTTCAATGTAGACCTATTATACTCACCACCTGCTGCAACATTTGCCACATGTATCTATGTGTTTATATCTGTGTTTTTTGCTGACTTATTTCTAAGTAAGTTGCAAACATCTTGACCACTTACCCAGACACCTCAGCATGATCATCTTTTTAAAAATGAAATGACAAGGTACTCTGCTTCATAACCACAATACCATGGTCACGCCTAACAAAACTAATAATAATTCCCTACTATCAGCTAATTTCCAGCTTATGTTCAATATTTCCCCAATTGTCCCCCAAATGTCTTTTATAGCTATTTTTTCAAACCTCAATGGATGAAGGGTCATACATTGCTTATGACTGTCATGTGCCCTATATCTCTTTTAATCTGGAGCAGTCTTGCCATTTTTTTCCAGGCCAGTTATCTTGGAGAATGTCTCTCTTTCTGGATCTGTCTGATTGTTTCCTTATGGGGTTGCATTACACTTAAAGACAAACAAAAAAACATAATGCTGTGTGTGTGTGTGTGTGTGTGTGTCCTCCTCCCATTCCATACAAATATAATATGTATGTGTGTATATATATATATATATATATAAAACATATATACAAAGATTATATATATATATACAGAGAGACAGAGAGAGACGGGTTTGCTCCTTCCCACCCCACATGCCCTCTTTTTTCCTCTCAATCACAGCTAATAATAGCATTTATTGAATACCTGCTACATGCCTGGTACTGTTTTAAGAAATCAAGTGTATTATTTATTTACTCCTCATAATAACAACTAGGTAGTTTTGTTACCAGTAACACTAAACCATAGAGTGGGAGTGGCATGAGAAAAGTCACAGGGCTGGTAAATGATGGAGCACTAGGCTTGAAGACTCAGGATTCTTGCCCTAGAGCCAGCCTTCTTAAACCACAAAAATCCAATTATCCTACAGACACTTTTAAAACGTATCTTTCTAGGCCAATACATGTAAACTCGAATCATTCCTTTTTATCTCCAATAATTTATTATAAACATTTTCAAACATACAGAAAATTTGGAAGAATTAAATGGTGAGCACCTACATCCTCACCACCTATATACTACAATTAACATTTTGCTGTATTTTTTATCACGTTATCTATCTATCCATCAGTCTATTATATTTTGATGCATTTTACTCAAGTATAACCTTTTTTTTTTTTTTTTTGACACGGAGTCTTGCTCTGTCGCCCAGGCTGGAGTGCAGTGATGCAATCTCGCAATCTCGGCTCACTGCAACCTCTGCCTCCTGGGTTCAAGCGATTCTCCTGCCTCAGCCTCCCGAGTAGCTGGGATTACAGGCGCTCGCCACCATGCCTGGCTAATTTTTGTATTTTTAGTAGAGACGAGGTTTCACCATGTTGGCCAGGATGGTCTCAAACTCCTGACCTCATGATCCACCCACCTTGACCTCTGAAAGTGCTGGGATTACAGGTGAAGTATAACTTATTTTAAAAAATAAGTGCATAAGGCTGGATGAGGTGGCTCACGCTTATAATCTCAGCACTTTGGGAGGATCGCTTGAGCCCAGGAGTTTTGAGACCAGCCTGAGCAACATAGTGAACCCTGTCTCTAAAATATATATATATATTTTAAAAAGGGCATAAAGTTCGCAGTATGGCGGTTTAATACTTTATTTGCTCATTGCCCTGCAGATAGATATTCTAGCATTTTGCTATTACAAATTGCTAAAATTAACATTTTTGTATTTATGCTTATATTTTAGTATACTTTCTCTTATAGCAATGGTGCTTTTACTTCAGTGGGGTAGAGTCCTAAAAATTGCATTCTCAGGTAATCTGAAAAAGGATACATAATAGCTCATTTAGTAGATACGGTTACTGGAGGATCACTTTCCACTAGCGGACAGCAAAGTCTGGGAAGACCTGCATTTCCTTCCCTTGTTTTACTTACAACTGCTAGAAGAAATATGAACTTAAAATACACAAACATGGAGTCCTCAGGATGCTTTCTTGATACAAACAGTATCTAGATATCCTGGTCCCCATAGGGTGTCCTAAATGTTTAAAATTTTGCCTGTGTTGAAACTATTTACCCAATGAACACCAGCTCAAAAGGCAACGGAGCCACAGTGTCTTCCTTAATTTTCTAGCAGAATTGCTGCCTCTTCTTATCTCTCTCAACACTGTGTGTTGCCTCCCCTCAGACCCACTTCACATTGTACGTTTTTGTGAAGTGTGGGTGGTGTGTGCACGCACATGCCAAGAACATACTTTATGCTAACCACTGGAGGTTGAAGAGAGCATGGTTATTCTACCTTTGTCTCTTCTAATTGCCTAGCACAGTGATTTATACTCAACAAATACTTTCTGTGAAAGAATCAGTGAATGAAATGTAGAAGAGACGTGCAGAAGGGCAGATAGTGGCCAAATCCTGGAGTCTTTGTATGCCAGCCCAAATAGTCTGGAATGTATTCAGGGTCTATTCAGAAACCACAGAAAATGTTTGAGCTAGAGAGTGGAGAGATCAGAAGTGAGGAAGTGAGACCCACTACTGAGTCTAGGACAAGACCTAGGTAGGAAGTGATACAGGCTCAAACAATTCTTGGGAGTTATAGACCTAGATTTTATAGTAGAGTTTCTTTAGTTTCTTTTAAAATTAAGTTTTAGACAGTAGGCCTGAACTCGTGTAGTGTTTTGGTTTTAGTTTTCTTACTCACAGTAGAAAAGTTAGAAAATATGGAGAAACAAGACAACAATACTCAGAAATCCTACCATGCAGAGAAGGTCACCATTAGTTACCATTTTGGTGTAAATATTTTCACACATTTTCCCATGGCATATATATGCATTTAAAATGTGTAATGAATATATGAAATTTTATTTATATATTTTCTTGCTGTATAATATAATCATAATCATATATATGTTTGCTATATGGGCTTTTGTGTTAGATAAAAAATACCAAATGTCTTCACATTTTATCTTGAGGACTTGGCACAGAACAAGTATTCAATATATATTTATCAAATGATTAAATGAATGGCAATTATCCATTGTCATTTACCTTTATGTAGAGATTTTAATACTTTTGCTCATTTATAAAGCAAATAATTAAAGCTTACAGCTCTAATGTTTTTATATCTAATGCATTTCTTTTGTTTTAGATTATTCTAGAGGAAATATAAATTTAAACATGAAATCTTTGGGGTTTCTTATTTATGCAAATAATACCCAGACATCCTCTTAAACAGTGATTTATAAATATGTCAATGATTTATCTAGAATTAGTAATGTTTGGAATATCTGAACATTTGAATTATTTGATCAAAAGTATTATTCACTCAGAAAACAATTTCTTCCCTTCCCAGATTCCAAGGAGGAGAAAAGCAAAACAATGTTGGGAATGTTAATTCATGATAATCTGATCTGTGTTTTATTCATATAGAGTATCTCTTGGTTAGTACCCCATTGTGTATTCAGTGCCTGTACTTGGTACTCAGAATACTCAGGGTACTTATTGCCTAACCCAGTGCCTGGCACAAGGTGGCACAATAAGTATTTTTCAAATGAATAAATAGGAATATAGTGAACATAGACATAGTAATATCTCTTTTAATGAAAGGATATTTTCATTCATTTTTCAAGTGATGTGAATATTTAGTAAGTGTTAGGCACTGTTTATTTATCAATAATACTGGGTCCAGGTTGACATAGGAAAAATCCACACTTAATACAATACCTTATATTTAATGAATGTATTTTTTTTTTCCTTTAGAGTGATGACTTCACTCTGGGGAAGAGTGAGGCCACATCCATGGGTTTTATTTATACTCCCTTTCCTTTGCCCAGAGGAAAGGAATTGTTAACACACAAATACAAGAGTACTGACAGCTCATGTCATGCTCAACTTTATATGTCTTAGAGTGTCCTGAACAGTAAGAATTCAAAAATTAGATAAATCAATGTCTTTTCCTAGGTCAAAGGCTGGTGTAAGAACTACACTCTTCCAGTAGATGGCAGTATTTTCATTCACCAGCCTAAGTTTGTTTTTTGTTTTTTTTCTTTTTTTGGTTTGTTTTGTTTTTAGTTTTACTATACCTTTAGTAAGCTGCAGGTGAAAATACATGTTAATGAAATTTCTGCTTTTTTCATTTTCTTTTAAAAAAATTCACTTTTGGGAGCTTCCAAAAGCCCTAGAACAGCATCTGCTTTGCCTACAATTTATAGCAAGGTATATACCGAAGTAGACCATACTCTCTAATCCTCCCTATTCCCTGATATAAGTTATTACCAAGAATTAGCTAATTGATAGTAATCTCTTGGAGAAAATCTATCAAGCCTTTCTGCCTCTACAGTAACAAAACAAAACAAAAATAAAACACTGACTCCAGGTTTCTTGTTTTCTAAATAGGACAAAATATTCATTAAATTAAGCGGATACCTTACCTGTCTGGTTAATAATTAACTTTTAAAAAATCCACATTTTTGAGCTCGACCTCGACAAGACCTTTCAAAAACCCTAACAGATGGTTAGGTGCTATCACGTGTCTGAAACGAACTATACGCTGCAGAAACTAAATTTGAGGAGGAAGGGAAGAAAGCATTGAAATTCCAGGGACATATGCTAGAGTTGGAAAACAAGTGTTAATTAGTGGAATAATATCTCAGATACTTTCTCTTCAAAACAGTGGATTAGCAGGAGTAGGAAAGGCTGGGTCTGAAACACTCGTTTCACTGCCTTCTCAGAATTACTCCCACATAAACAAAGCCTCAAGTTGCTGGAGGGAGCAGTGTTTCCTCTGAAAGCACGGAGATAGCCCAGATTTAGTCATCCAGTCCTCCTTGCGAATATTCAACCCATATCAGGAGGTACAGAGGTTTTTAGGGTTTAGGGCATTTTTAACCAAACCTTTACTTTCAAGACTAGCAGAAGCACTTTCGCAGCCCACCCTGCGCCACTCAGCCTCGGCGCTGCGCCCTCCTCGCCTCTCGTGCAGCAAGGACCTGAAGCCCCCGTGTGGCCGCGGCCCTGCACACTCTCCAGATCCAGGTGAAGGTTGCGAGGCCTGGCCACGCCTGAGCGCCGACAGGTGGCCTCGCCCCGCCCCTTTGTCGCCCAGGGCCGCGCTCGCCTCCCCTCCAGGCCAGAAGCCGCAGCCCGCGCGCCAGGCACAGCTCCCCTGACCGGTCTCAGGAGTTCGGCCGCCTCCCCGGGGAAGAGCGGGACTCAGCCAGGCGCCGGGCCGGTCTCTAGGAGCCTGCGCCAGAGCAAAGGGCATCCGGCACCCGAACCGGGCCAGGCCCTTGGACTAGGGCGGCACGGAGCCTAGCGCCTGGGCACGTCCAACCCTGCGCACTGCCCCTCAGCCTCGTGAGCCCTTCGCCTCCAAGACCCCCGGAACCCATCCCAGCATCTGCAGCAGTGACCTCGGGTCTCACCGCCCGCGGGCCACACAGCTCGGCCACCCCGGGGCCCCAGAAGGGCCGAGGGTCAGCCGAACGGACGAATCACATTCCCAAGGACGAGCAGCGGGTGGCAGCACCGCCCCCGCCCGAGCGCCCTCGGGTCCCTTTCTGCCGGGGCTCCAGTGGCTTGAGTGTCCCGGCCCCTCCATAACACGCAGGCGGCCACAGGAAGAAATTTACCCGGACCCGTCCTCTTCCCCGAACTTCTTCGTTCCTCTCGGAGGTTCCTTCTACCCGACCCCTCTGCGCCACCAGCTCCTCCCACTCCGCTCCCCTCCCCTTTTTCTGGTCCCCACTTAGGAATCCGTCCCCCCGCCCTGCGCCGGGTCCGGGGTTCCTCCCCCCGGCTCCCCCCGCGTGCCGTCGCCGCCGCCCGGGTTCCTCTCCCCCCGCTCGGGCGCTCCCTGCCAAGCCCATGATGTAATGGTGTATGTTAATCAGTAGCATGTGGGGAGCTCCGGCTCGGGCGGCTCAGTCCTCCGCGAGCCGACACTGGAGGCAGCAGCAGCGGCGGCTGCAGCGGCCCCGACTCGAAGCGCCGCACTCTCCCCGCGCCGCCCGCCCCGACGGCATGGCCCGCGGCCGGCGCTCAGGGTGCCCCCAACCCCGCTGAGAGCCGCCGCGGTCCCGGACCCGCGCAAGGGCCCCCGAGCCGCCGGGATGAGCCGCGCCGAGGTGAGCGCTCCCTCCCTACGTCCCTCGGCGGGGCACCCGCGGGTCACTGGGGTCCCCTCCCCGGGGGCTTCCCCCTCCGCCCGAGAAGTTCTGGGAGCCGGAAGCAGCGTGTTGTTGGAAGCTAGCGGCTCCTTGAAGGCTGAGTCGCTGGGCTCTCCTCCCCGCCGGCGACGGCCACCAGAACCGGGATGGGACTGGGGGAACCCCCGCAGCCGAACTTTCTTTGCTATCGTTGGGGGGCGTGTGCCTGCGGCGCCGATCCGCATTCTCCGCGGGTCCGCCCCGCCGGCCGAAGGTAGCAGCGCTGCGGACCCCGGCAGTCCCCGCGCGGGGCGTGTGCCCAGGGCTGTGCCGCCCTCGGCCTGCGACGCGCGGGCGAGGCTCCGGGCCGGACAGACCCGCCCGTAGGCGGCGGCTGCAGGATGCCTGCCACACACGCGCGCACACACACACACGCGCACACACACACACGCGCGCGCGCACAGTGACCGCTCCGGCCGGAGAAGGCCCAGGGAGACCTCCCGGGTGGGCTGGCGCGGCGCAGCGCGGGGGAGCCGAGGCTCTGGGTTGCGCCGCCGCCCGCTGGGCGCGGAGCTTTGGGTGGGGAGAGTTTATTTTTGTCTCGAGCTGCTGCCGCGGCTGCTCACGGCCTAAATCCAGAGGGGCGCCTGGCGGTGGAGATGCTGGCTGTTGCTGTAGATGGAGCTGCAGCCGCTCGGCTGCTTCTCTGGGAGGAGGAGGAGGAGGAGTAAGAGGAGGAGGAAGGAACTCGGGCTGCCGCTGCCTCCGCCTCTGCTTTGCATTAGCTCCCACCCCCACCCCCGCGCCCCTTCGCAGCCGCATTGCAAGTTTTCTGCGCGGGGAAGATCTGTTGCTGGTGCTGGCGTTCGTAGGCACGGCGCCCGAGGCCACCCCGGGCGGGGCGTGAGGGGAGCACCAGCCGTTGGCAGTGGCAGCAACAGGAAGCCGCGGGGTCTCCTCCCGCACCTGGGAAGCAGGCTTCTCCCTGTTTCCCGGTGGGGAATAGCCCATCTCCCGCATCGGGTGCGGAGGGGGCGGCTGGATTTCGGGGAACCCAACCTTCCGCGGGGCGCCCCCACCCCCGGCCCCAGCACCCTCTGATGCCCTCGTCCCCCAGGGCGCGCTTCTCCGCTAGCCGAGGTCTCACTGCAGCTCTTTCTCTCCTTCCAGTGGTGATCGCCGCTCGGGAATGCGGGCGTGAAAGGTCCGAGTTGCCGCCCAGCGGGGAGGAGACCCCAGGACGCCGGAAATCACCATCCCGAAGCTGCAAGAAGGGGGGAGAAAGCATTCTTCATTCAGTTGTGTGCCTTGTGGGGGATTTTTTAAAAGTCGTTATTTTTTTTTTAAAGAAACATTTCCGTGCTACTGTCTGTCATCGTCTCTGGGGAAATCAGCCAGAACCACCGGAACGTAACTGAAACCAGACGAGAGAGGCAGGAGCCCAGGCAGTAGTACCTGCAGCGTCCGGGCACCAGAGCCACCTTGGAACGGGAACGCGTCTCCGGCCGCGAGGCTGCGGCTCCGCCAAACTTTGGGGCGGGCGGGGCGGGCCGGGGCGCCCAGGGGGCTCTGTAGACAGAGGGCGGCCCCCTAACCATGATGTTTCGCGACCAGGTCGGGGTGCTGGCGGGCTGGTTTAAGGGCTGGAACGAGTGCGAGCAGACTGTTGCGCTGCTGTCGCTGCTCAAGCGCGTGAGCCAGACCCAGGCCCGCTTCCTCCAGCTCTGCCTGGAGCACTCGCTGGCCGACTGCGCCGAGCTGCACGTCCTCGAACGCGAGGCCAACAGCCCCGGTAAGTGTGCGGCTGTCGCCGCCGTCCCGCCTGCCCACCCCCGCCCCCCAGCCCTCCCTCCGCTTCCCTGCCTCGGGCCAGGCCGGGGCCAGTCCCCGCCAGCCGCGCCGGGACCTGGACGGCGCGGCCCTCGAGGCCCTCGGAATCCACCCCCTCCTAGTACCCACCCCCGACCGCCCCCCCCCCGCGCCTACTTACCTCCGCCGGCCGCTTTGGGATTTTGCCCACTGTGAACTCCGTCAGCCCCTTCCGTGTGGTAGCTACGGTAGCATGAATGATTGATTTTTCTCTCATGCAGTTTCCTGGGAAATAAGTAAGTCAGGTCACGTAGAGTCTGGATTTTCTGGGTGTGTGTGTTTTTTCCTTCCTCCTCCTTTTGGGCAACGTGGCTCGCTGGATTTCAGCAACACGTGATAGACGCCCGGGACTGCCCTTCAGAAGCCAGGCTTGGATAAGGCTGTGTGAGGAGCACATGAAAATCCAATTTTATTATTCATTTTTCCCCACAGATATTCTGGCTTTAGAGCTTCGTCTTCAGAATAATATGCAGGTGACGCTACAGACTAGTAAAATGACATTTGCAGTATATATATATTATGGGGTTAAGCTTACTGCTCGTGACATTATCCATATTGATACAGATCTTGTAGAAAGGGTCTTGGAGAAAGGACAGGCATGAAGTGGGTTACTTAATGCTTTTCATTAGGAAACTTTACTGAATAGAACAGAATCGTTTCATATTACCCTGCTAGTATTTACAGACACCTCAACTAGTATGGAAAGTGAATATAGTCGAAAGGTCCAGCAGTTTCCTATTTGCTAGCGTGGGTGGTGACAGCCTGAAATTATATCCTGGAGGGTAGGAGGAGACTGGGGGATGGGGGAAAGGCTGATGGTTGTGATTTTGGATAGGGGGAAATTCTTTAGTTCATGCTGCTGCAGGAAGGTGAACAGAGCCCCCAGTGTTTATGCAGAGAAAAGAATGCAGGGTCCTCTTCCAGCTGTTCCATGTTGGAGCTGCGAGCCTGCAAAGCTCAGCAGAGGTCTGGGCTGCCATTTGATGACAAGGTCCAGTCCAGGGCAGTGGGGCCTAGAAGACACTAAAGTGAGTGTGCCTTCTGAGCAGCAAGAAGCGAGCCGGCCTACTCATTCCTCATCCCTAGTATGGTGTGCACGATGGTGAAAACACTAGAATGGGATGCTTCCATATATAGAATCATAGGGTGGAAGTGGCCGCTGGAAATCTTCACAGTTCTTTTCCTGACCAGACAGGACTGCCCCCGAAAGATCCTGCATGGCCAAGTATGGAGGGCCACATTGAGGGAGATTCCATTGAGCCCGAGCCTCCCAGCTCACACCAGGACTCACTGGGGTGGCTATGACAGGGCCCCCTTTGGTTGAGCTCCACGTTTATAAATAGCTGGAGGGCCAGCCTCCTTCACTGGGGTGTGGAAGCATAACTAGGGTGACTGATGATCCACCCTCTTTGCTTCCTTCCTTAATTTCAGCGGGAAGCCTGGTTTACCAACCTGCTTGGTTTTAATTTCTCAGGTTTGACAAACAGGGTTATATAAATTTTTGCATTTTATAGATTGCAGAGGATTTACGCAGAGTCATTTAGGTTGAATGCTTGATTTCAGTGCTGGTAGGGACTGTTCAAACTCATCCTTAGGTTATTCAGATGTTGGAGCAGCGCTTTTTCCCTTTGAGTAATGGAGATGACTTTTCCCAATAGAGCAGCCACCAGGTTAGTAAGTAAAACAGTTAATTGTTAAAATGAGGTGGCCTAATTTTAAAAATCTCATAATTAAAAAAATTGAACTGTGAATTTTTTGAAGTCACTTGGCAATTTTTTTCCTTTAAGAAGTCACTTGGCCATACTTATTTGTATAAGATACCCACCTGTTCATGCTGCTAAATGATGTAGATGTACAAAATATAGAACCATTATGTAAGACAGGAACTAGTTTCCAGTTTCTGGATTAATCCTTCACCTAGACATTTTGCCTGCATGGAAATCTTTGCACTTGTTTTCTTGTGTGGCCAGGATAGAAATTTCTTAGGAGGTCATGTGATGATTTGGTTTACTTTTGGAGTGTGGGGATCATAAAGAGCATCAGGAGTTGTCATAGCATATCTGAGTCTGTAGTGTGGCTCTCTGCATATCCGGAAACTAGCCAAGAACCAGGAAGGGGGCAAAAAGTCCACTTCACAACCAGAGTAGATAGCATGAAAGTCCAAGAGAATATTTCAGGCCCTCTCTCAGAATGTACTTGCTCTTATTCTAGACACAATCCTAACGTTTAAAAAATGTGGCAAATAATCCATAGTGTATTGGGGGTAACACATTTAGAATGGGGTGAGGGACTGCTGTAATCAGTAGTAAAAAGTGACCCCTGACAGCCTGACAACTAGGAAAGAGACAGAAAAACTCGTAACTTTAGACAAGAATTGGGGCAGAAACTTTGAAGGCTTGGGAATATTAGGGTGGGAACCCTCAATTGACCTTGCAGGCACCACTCTATAATAACATAAACAAATAATTGCTATTTACTGTTGTTAATGGTGAACTATGGAAAGAATACATTTTTAGATACACTCTTTAAGAAGAGAAGGAAATGTTCAATATACTTTGGAAATATTTACACCCAGAATAATTAACCTCTGAGCTGTTTTGATGTGTAAGGCTCTTACCAATTCAGAAAACTAGGCTGTGCAGAATGACTCATTCATTGGATTGCTGAGATTTCCTGTACCGAAGTCATCTTGTATCACTTTATTTTGTAATCATCAATTTAAAAAACCCTCACATTTCATGTAGTGTTTAGAGATTTTAAAACTTGGTAAATGTGAACCAAATTCACATCTGGGACTCAATCTCAGTATAATAAAGAAAAAAATTACTAGTAATAGTATGACTGTATCTCTTGTTTTATGCAGGACTGATTTAAATAGTGAGATATCCTGCACATTACATATGATTTATTTGAGATCTGTGGGATGTAATTTGGTACTTTCATTCTCTTAAATTTATTGAGAATCTAGTGATTCACTGGTTCATCCTTTGCCTCAGGCTCATGGTCATTGGAGATTCCAAGAAAATGATTGAATCAATCCCTATGGATTTATTTCTGTGTGTTTTTCTTTTAACAGATATGGTCATGATCAGTTCTCTAGTACAGTCTTGTTTCCAGAATCCTTATAACCTTAGATATAGGTTATATATAAGTCTCTTCAGCTACTGCCCCAGTTGAACATTGAGACTTCTGGCCAGTCTCAATTCCAGGACTAGCAGGTCATTTGATACCTACAAGTGGCAAAAATGCAACCCACTGACTTTACCTGAAGTTTCCAAAAGAAAAATAGGTTTTGTGGCATTGTTTATTTATGGCTTTTGTCACTTGGACTTGAAATATATTTTTCATAGAGATTTATAAGTTAACCCACAAAATCATAACCCACAAAATATACACTATTTGTGTATGTTTGTGGTAAGTAAATGACAATAAATTCCTATACTTGTAGTTAAATACAAGAGAAAAGAGTATCCAAAATGGTGATGTTTGAGACAAAAAATAATTGTGGAGATTGAAGATTCTCTCTCAGAATGTACTTACTCTTATTCTAGACACAATTCTAACTTTTTAAAAAATATTGATAATCCGTAGTGTGTTGGAGGTAACACATTTAGAATGGGATGAGGGGCTGTCACCCTCACCCCATATTTGTGTAAACTTGCTGTCATTAGAGGGTAGATATGTTGGCTCCATGATTTTTATGGTTTTGGCTTTCATAGTACAAGTATGCCATCCTCCATTCTGCGTTACTTTTTAAGGTTACAAATGGAATAAAAAGAAAGCAGCAGAAGAGGTTTTCCTGATGATATGGATAAGATCTTGTTTGTAGTTTTTTCATTCATTTATTCATTCCACAAACATTTTCTGACTGCCTGCTATTTTCCTGACCCAGTGTTATGCAATGGAAATGCAAAGGTAACTTAACTCTAGTCCAGTGCCTAGTACAGACAGATACTCTTAGTGTGGGGTAAATGACTAATATAGTATCATAGGTGCTGAAGCATAGATATGGGGATAAAAAGTATGAGGTGAGGCCTACTGGGAGCATTGTGAACCTAGCCACTTTTTGCCTGGGGAATCAGGGAAGACTTCCCTGAGGAGGAGATACATTTGAGCTGAGTCCTGAGGGGCGAATAGGAGTTGGTTGAATATATTAATATAGAAGAGATTGTAAAGAGGGGTCAAGAAGGTATCTCCCATGCAGAAGATAGTGTTATCCCCTTTAATGTATGGGCCTACATGCATGATCCTCTGAGAGGCATGAGTGGAAGAGCCAGTTTAGTTCAGACAGTTTCCATTTTGGCCACATAGTGGCATTATCTGCTGAGGGCAGCTTGGTTGCTGTCCACATTGGCATATGCAGGAGAAGGAAGGATGGAAATAGAGAAAAAAGTATTCTCCAGGTGGCCATTTATTTATAGTCATAGGAGGGCATAAGTTGTAGAAGATTTTTAGAGTATAGATTTTTAAATCAGCCTGAGCTAGTTAAATAATTTCTAAGCCTCAGTTTTCATATCTGAGAAATGATGATTATAAAACCTTGTTATTGTCCATAACTTACTTGTTAATGATCCAGCAAGGATCTATTCTATCCCTCAGGTTTAAATTTGCCTTTAATTACTATAGAATTGATATAAATAATATTTTTCTAAATGATCAGAAATCTTTTCATTTAAAGGATTATGAAGAAGAGATTGAGGATGACTTGGAACCCTAAAAAGATATAAGTCTACTGGGACCCACCTTCTATGTTTCAGCTTTGTTTTTTCACTCTGTCTCCTAAAAATATGCAGCCGTGACCCAGTTTTTCCAAATAACTTATCAACACTTTTTCCTTCAGTTGGTGAATGTGAAAAGAAGAAATCATTTTGCTGAATGAAATATATAGGGGCTTTATATATGACGCACTTTTCACTTAGGGTTTTGTAATTTTCTTCGGGTCGGTCTGGGGTGACCCTGCAGTTTACTGCTGATTGTAAGTTGTAGCAGGTCATACATATTTGTACTCTTTGTTGTGAATAATTTGGGTTTGGTTGTATCGCCTGGGCACTCACGGCCTTCAACAATTGAGTATATGTTATAAACAGGCCCCATCAAAGCAAGTAAAAGGCAGAGAAATTTCACAACAGTCAAATTGGCTTGTTTTTGTTTAAATAAATAAACGAGGACACAAGATGAGGGTTGAAGGGCTGAAAGTAACTGAAAACTTCCCAGACAGTCCTACAGAAGTCCTAATTCTAAAGAGAACTGACAACACCAGAGAAGAGGGAAAATATTGCTTTTCCTTGACCCAAGGAGAAATTTGGAGGTTTTCATCTGTGGGTGAAGTGCCTTGTGTAACTCATTTGCTAGGAGAGGTATGGTGCTCATAGAAATCTTTTCTTTTCCTTTTTAAAATATACAATCACTACTTTGAGATTTTAGTATGTTCCTTCCTTTTCATCTCTCCTGATCATTCCTAACAAGGCCTCACTGAGCTCATCCAATTCACATAGATTAAGATGCAGAAGCAGACATCTCTTCTGAGCTATTTTTGCTTCCATTGAAGCTGCCTGAGGCAGGATTTTCCCAAAGAAAGCAGAACTTTTAGAACAGGGGCCGAGAGTCGAGGCTTGGGCCTTGCTCTGCTGCCTACATCCTAAGAGCCAGCTTGGAATTCAGAGGACCTGCCTGCTTTTATGTAGGAACATGGGATTCCCTGGAACCTGGAAGTTCATTCTAATGTTTTGTTCCCATTCCACATATCAACATTTTAAAACAGCTTTCTTGTCTTAGTTTACTAGGAAAAAGCAATCAAATGATTCAGTGGTTTCTTTTACACAGTAGATAATACGATGCCATTATAATGGTACCTGACAAAGTATATCTGGTAAGAAAGTGGGACTGAGTTCCTTGGCACATATAAATTTACCAAATACCCCAGCAGAGAGCCCAGGGCCCTGTCAAAAGCTGAAATACACATTACTCCTCTCAAGTAGCTTACACTCGAGTTGCAGAGCTGAAACAAACATAGGAAAATAGGTAATAATTCGATCATACACAGTTGCTAAGTGCTGTGGTTCTGATTAGAGAACAAAACTGAAATTGAGTGAAAGGAGAGAACAGGGTGGATTGGGCAGTCTGAGAAGCTGAATGGAAGAAGTAAACTTGACTGTGTCACATGAAATAAGTGGTTTTAGGGCTTATAAGATTCTTGCTGTTGTGGTACCTCAAATGCCAGTTTCATCGAGAAAACCACACATGCAGGGAACTCTGTGCATGTGCCATGGAAGGGGCAGGCTTCCTGGGCCTTTGAAGAATGAGTGTGAATAGGATAGAGAGAGAGGGGAGCATGAGGGATATTCACCATCATAAGTGATTGCTTGGTGAGTGGAGAATCAATCCCAACACTCTATGATTTCCAGTATATTTAAAGATAGGAAAATGGAACATCTGGTCACCTAGTATTTTCATCCCGCTTAAGTATGCATAACATTATAAAACTTAGTAATAGTTCTCTTGGCTCCTCCTAGTAGGATATTTTTGTAGGATGCTTTGACTCTAACTAGCGTTGAGCAATAACATCTGAAACAGTTAGAGGAAAAGATAAAGTGTCGTAGACCAGTTCTCAAAATTTAGTTGCATGCAGATCACTTTGGGATCTTGTGCTGAAAACTCTGATTGAGAGGCCTGGGGAGGTGGAGCTGAGCTCCTGGGGTTGTAATAGGCTCCCAGATGATGTTGATGCTGCCTATCTGCAGACCATGCTTTGAGGGTGGACTCTTAGAAATGAAAGGTAATTTAGAGGTAATTGGTGCAGTAGCTTTCAAGTTTTATGGCTATGTGTCAGAAGATTTTTGTTTGCAAATGAGAACTTAGATGAAGGCTTATGGGGAGTGAATGTCCCCCCAACCCGCTACTCCACAAACCTAACTGTCCTAGGAGAGCAGTTTGGAAATCTGTGACCAAAGGCAGTGGTCTTTCCCAGGCTCTGAGACAAGACATTGGTTGACAAAGCTATGGCCAGCAGATCTGGGATCAGAATCTGACTCTCCTCAGTCCAATGCTCTTTCTCCTGTCTCAGCCCCTATCAAATGGCAGTAACCTGTTAGAGCCCTTGCTTAGGGCTGGGTTTTAAACTGGCCCAGGTGGTTTCCTGTAATAAGACGGGGACCACTTATCTTTTGCCCACTGAACTTGCTGCTATGAGGAAGATCATTTTCTGAGTCTCTCTACAGTTTTCTGTTGGCTTCACATGCAGAGCAAAGCAAATCTTTCTTAGCTCTGGCGGTGGGACCTCTTTGGAAGGCAGGGGGAGGAGACAGACAGGACAAGGTGGACACTGTGGTCACTCCTAACTAGTAATGTACAAAAGTGCATGCTAAGTGTTTACAGGCACTTTGAAGTCACTTTGCCCTGGAAAATCCCCATGGATTGCTGTAGTCAGAGAGTATCCTAGTGGTGCAGGTGTGTTTCATATGATGGAATTATTGACTTAAAAATCTTTTCAAGTTTTACTTACGCGTGTAAGCACTGAAATACTGACGCTTTTTAGTTTGGTAGTGTGGTCACTCATTAAATTATTTAAGCATTTTATATACTGCTTTCAGCAATAATTCTCTCACTGGTTCTTTGAACTACCTCTCACAGCCTGCACTGAGTTTGGGTTTGAAGAAGGCTGGAGAATTTCCCCGAGCTTTTTGGACATGCTAAAATTTCCGGGCACTCTAGTTATCAGTGTCTTATTGAAAATGAGGCTCCAGGAAAGATTTCTTTCTTTCTTTTTTTTTTTTTTTTTTTTTTTGTTGATGCTATGGGCTGTAAAGTTGAGCTGGAAAGAGCAGGAATGTTCACTCCAGAGACTGGATGGGAGAGATCTCTTCCCCTACATCCCCAGAGCACTCCCATAAAGTGCAATCACTGGAATTTCTGAAGCAGAAATTCTGATCTGTCATAGAATCCAAGCGTCTGTGTGTGCAGCATAAATACATACACAACACTGACTTTCATTGTATACATTTCTATCTGTGTATGTGCACCAAACGTGATTTAAACACAGTTAAAATGCATGACTAAAATGTCAATGCTGAACCAGTTTTGAAATTTTGAAGAGTGGTAAATGAATGGGAGAAACAAACTGTCTGACTTCAGAACCACTCCATGTGCCTCGAGATAAATAACCTTGTCTCCGTTTGAAAAAGGGAAAAGGAGGGAGAAACCAGGTTTCGTACATTGTGGGCATCTGAGAGGTTAATATTGAGCCTGTGCAAGATACCAGAAGAATATTTAAAACATGGTCTGTGAGCGTATGGATGAAGAAATAGGAACCAGCATGGTTTTCCTATGAGTGGGAGGATGGACCATGGAGAACTAATGCCATTTCCTATCTGATGGGGCAGTGGGAAAGGAGGGGAGATAGCATTTGCTGAGAGACTTCTGTGTTCCAAGCAGATCACAGGGAATCCCATATCTAAGTTTCAGCATAGCCTTTGACAAAACCTCTTATTTCCTGATGAATTAATGGAGAAATAGCAGCAGGTGAGAATCTAGTTGTGTGGCTTTAGAGTGGTTTCAGTGACTGTTACAGGCCTGTCTCCAGCCACTGTCTGCCTAAAGGGAGATCTCTGGTGCTGTACATTGAAGCTCACATGTTGGACATTATCACTAGTGTTGATGCAGTGTGACTTAGCCTGGGGTCCCCAAGAAGGCAGAGCCTGAGGCAAGGGCTGGTGTGTGGGTGGCTTATTGGGGCACTGATCCCAGGCAACAGGAGAAGGGGCTAGAAAGAGAGAAACAAGGAAGGAGGAAGAGCCAACACAAGCCTGCATTATCAAGCTGGTCACTGCTGTGGGCAGTAGGGGCTTAATCCCACAGGGATCCTCTGAGGAGCCACATAGAATGTGCTTGGGAAGTGGCTGAAGGACAGATGAGGTAGGTATGTGTCCATTATTCCCCTCTCCATTGGCCAAGGGTTGCCCCGGGGTACTGAGTCCCTGTACGTTCGGGTTTGTACATGTTTCTGCAGGCGTCTCAAAGACACCCCAAGGCAGAATGCTAGAAAGACATGGTACAGCCAAGGCAGGGTGCTGTCAAGTTATACCTGTGTGAAGCTGGGGGTCACAGCAAGGGCTGCAGTGTTATCCAAGCTGAGAAGGTGTTTGTCAAATCTATGGATGAACCTAGAAGGATAGCTCATGGCTTGATGACAGAATCATGATCAAAATATTTGAATGTAACAAGATGACATACAAAGCATTAAAGTGTAGCCCCTACACTGGCATCCCCTAAACCTAAGCTAGAGAAGGCATAGTGCTTCAATAGCATGCATAAAAAGGGACTCTGGCTTTTAGCACACTTACAACTTCATATGAATAATGTCACAATGTGGTTGCCCCCAAAGCCACTAAACTCTGTAATACAGTCATTGTACTCAGAACAAGTCTGTGCTACCAGCCGCACTCTCCCTGGAGTCCAGGAGGCAGTTCTGGGTACACACTCGGAGGGAGATGGACAAATCAGGATGTGGCCAGAGAAGACAGGATGGCGGGAGGCACTGGAAAGCCGGGGTGAACTGAGAAGATGAGCAGAGAGCTGTCACTGCTTACTCAGAAAGCTGGCTTGGAGTTGAAGGGTTAAATTCTCCGTCCGTGTAGAGGGCAGTGGGTGGAAGCTGCTGTTCATTTAGCTCAGAGTAGAGAAAAACTTTATGATGATTAGGGCTGCCCAAACAATGCAGTGGCCTGGGCTTCATCAGAGTTGGACGAGCCTTTAGCATCGAGCAGAATAATCCTTGCGAATAAGACTGGCTCCTGTTTATTGAGCACCTGCTCTGCGTCAATTGTTTGCGTAGCATGACCTCATTTATTCTTCCCAATAACCCTATGAGATGAGGTAGGAACTGCCATTATTCCATTTGTCAGGGAGGAAACAAGCACTCTCGCTTCGGAGCCACCCCACGTGCCTCTCTATTGTAGCGATTTAGTGTCTATTTGCTTAGAAAAGAAGCTCTGATTTCTTGGATGACTTCCAAAGTCCCTTCTGACCTTAAGATTCTATGATTTCTGTGAATCAGGAATGAAGATAGGAACACAAAACTATTGAGAGCAGAGGAGAAAGAGAGAGAGAGAGAGAGAGAGAGAGAGACAAGATGAGTAAACTAATGAATAAGTGAATAAATAAGGGTGGTTTTAAAAGTTTTCTTGGTGGGTGCACTGGCTCATGCCTGTAATCGCAGCACTTTGGTAGGCTGAAGCGGGCGGATCACTTGAGGTCAGGAGTTCAAGACCAGCTTGACCAACGTGGCGAAACCCCGTCACTACCAAAAATACAAAAAATTAGCCGGGCGTGGTGGTGTGTGCCTGTAGTCCCAACTACTCGGGAGGCTGAGGCAGGAGAATCGCTTGAACCCAGGAGGCAGAGGTTGCAGTGAGCCGAGATCGCACCACTGCACTCCAGCCTGGGTGACAGAGTGAGACTCCATCTTAAAAAAATAAAAAATAAAAATAAAAGCCTTCTTGATTTCCAGTGTATTCCTCCTGCACTTTTTGGCCTGTTTGGACCATAGATTTGTGGCTTTTTATGAAATACACCTGTAGATTAATTTTCAGTTCTTTTATGGTAGTAGACAGTCAAAGGTTAGACCACTGTGATGAGTAGGGCTTCCACATTTAAGAAGAAGCTGTAATGAAGTGAATTGAATCTTGCTTCTTGTGGGTCACCCAAAAGCGGTGATAAGTGCTGAGTGTGTTAGGCACTTATTAACAAAAGTAACTCAGAATTGCTGTCTAAATCTCCATATCTTTCTTGTTCTCTCCGTGTAGTTCTAAAAATAACCATATGATATTCCTTGAATGGTAAGGGCATCTATTCTTTTTTCTTAGCATGTTCTGTGTGTCACATACTGTGCAGACAGCAGCATACATACACAAACACTATCTCCTGTTATTGAATGGATGAATGATACAAAGAAGCAGAATGAGTGGTTGTGAACATTAAATGCAGTATATTTCAATAATTAGATAATGGGCTGACCTCTTAGAGTCAAGCACACTGTAAGTGCTTAATCACTGGTTTCTAAGTTATATGAATCCCATAAAGTAGATACTATCTCCATTTTCCAGATGAGGAAACTTAGGTTTAGAATGGTTGGAAATGTGCCTAAGGTCACCAACATCTTTCTGATCCCAAAACCTATGTTGAATCCTTGCTATTGCATGAATGCTGCAGATAGATTCCAGTTCTTAGGTAAATGAAAATGTCGGCAATTGAATGAAAAACATGTATTTTTAATGGTAGTTTTAATAATTCACAGTAACATTGTATATGTTTCATCTTGGAAAAATTCTTTTCAACTTGTCTATTTGAATATTCCTCTTACTTATTACATTTTAACTCTCCATAGCTTGGTATGGCTTAGCTTTGTTTTTCCACTGGCTTTAAAAAAATTAAGTGAAAGACATTGATTTAAACATCTCTCTTCCTTCAAGGAAGACTCATGGAATGGATGCTTCTGTGGCCTCTGCATGAATGGGCTGGGCCTGGGGAGGGAAACGGGCCCTGCATGCTGCAGAAAGGAAAGCCTAAGGAATGTGTTACGTAATTGCTCATGAAGTCCTTGACCTTGACAAACTAGGAATTGATATGCTGGGTCAGGATCTCCATAGGATCTGGAATTGGGCAAAGCACCAATCTGAGGGCTGTAAATTAAAATGAGCTCTCCTGTTGTTTGTAAGTGGTGGAAATTTTCAGAACATTACTTTAGGAAAACATGTTACAGTTGGTATAAGAGTGAGTTGTATTTATTTCATTTACTAGCAACATGCAATTAAGGAAGTAGAAGAGACCTTACATACTGCAGCCCTTTGTTGAAGACCTGAGAAGACTGAGGTGTACTGGGGTCCACTAAGGGCACCTGTTAGTAGGCGAAGAGCTGGTGTTACATCCAGTCGCTTCCGTACTTTGACCTAGACTTTGGTATCACAACTTTCTCATGGCCGACTTGGCTGCCACAGTGAATGACTGTTTGTGCTGGAAATGAGAGAGGCTCTATTTACCTGAATTCCAAAGACTACATTCATTAAAATGGTCCCCTTAAAGTCATTTCCAGACTCCCCCACCCCTTTCTGTTTCTTTACTCACAATAAACCACAGATTTGTTTGGATTGGAAAGTGATTAGCCCTCATATTTTGAAATTGCAGAGTGTTATAGTGTAGGAAGCATATTATAATCACTGTTCCAGCAATGTCCTGTTGGTTTATGCAGAATCTTACTCGGCTACTCTGGAGTTGCCCTAAACCCTAGTGGAGCACTGAGTGTCCTTCATGACTGCCCACTGCCTGTGGGGAGAAATTTCATTCATTCATTGGTTAAACAGTTCCTTACTGGGTGTTAATGTGTATGGTGGTGTGGACCAACCAGGAGTCTCCTTGTCTACGACAGCTCTTCCTGAGGGTCTTCCCCAGTCTCTCAGGGCTTGCTGGTGCCCTGCTGATACCTTTGTATAGCACTAGTCTCAAGGTATTGGTGTTGTTCACTATCTGATTACCCTATGCCTTAGTCACTTTTATCCTCCAGTGCCTAATAGTGTGTCTAGCACATAGGTGATCTCAGAACGTTTTTGTTGAAAGAGCGGATGAATGAATTCAAAGAAATTTAACTGACATCCGTAATCCACAAGGGGTTTACCATCTAGGTTGTGATATAAATCTAAGTGCATATAGATTGATTAACAAAACAGGTCAAGATGAGAATCCTCACGCTGTTACCAAGATATATGTGATAAAGGCCAGAGGAAATAGATGCTGGTTTCCCCTCAGACCCTTACAGAAGGCCTGGGTTAGGGTCTTGGTGTCATCACGTACAAGTGTGTTACCTTGTAAAAATTATTTAAGCTGTCTGAGCCTCAGTTTCCTCATCTTTGAAATGGAGTTACCACTACAGAAATCACAAAGCTATTACCAGGATTATGGATGTGTAAAAGTACTTTGTAAACTATACCATATTATACAAAAGCACAGTGACATTATTCTCAAAGAACCAGTTGAAACAATGGGATACAAATTCAGGAATGTGGGTTTTAAAAGGTCCAGGAAAAGATGACCATGGTTTCTTTTTCAGAGCTTTTGCACTGTTAGCAAGAGCTGAAATAAACACATGGTTCTCTTGGCGAACACCAGGCCCCTCTGGGCCTGAACTAAGGCCTGGATCCAATGATCCAATTCAATTGGGACTTTAAGCCTTGTGGCCCTGATTTCCACAGGCTGGACTGTCTATAACATCAAAGTTAAGTTTGTATTCACTTTCATCCTTTTAATTGATTAGATCATTAAATGTACTCTCTTCAAGTATGAAGGACTCAGGTGTCCATGCTAAAGAATTTCTTTTGGAGAAAGTCACATAAAATGTTGTATTGTGACCGCTGTATCCCTGCCTGTAAAGATTCCAGGATGAGTGGTCATGGAGCCATTCAAAGCATGCCACAGGGATTCTATACCTATTTTGATAGTATGGATTCTTTAAAAATTTCTGATAATTTTTAAAAATTCTGTTTTTAAAGAGGTAAACCTAGATAAAAATTATTATTAAACTTAAACCCATTCAGTGCAAAACCTTTGAGTATTTTTGTATACCTCAGCTAAACAAGAAAATAATTATGCTTTCCTTTTTGTTGTATAATATTATTTCCACTTTTACCTTTCACTGAACAAGTGTTAGCTGGAAAAAGAGAAGGCTTTCTTGTCATTGTTCTTTGTTGTTACCATTTTTAACAAAACCTCCCTATTTTCACATTTTCTTTTTGTGGCAGAATGAGCTGTGTTAGCACATTTTGCAGATTGTTGTGGTATTTGCAGATGATCTGAGCACAGTTAAAAATTGAAATTCTGAGCTATAAGGTCAAACTTGAGCCTCATGTGTGATTCTGATATTAAGCTGCTGGTGGGTTATATGGAAATAATTGTGGCATATGTATGTTTAGTTTACAACATTTTAGATAGGAATAATTTGGACAAGAATTGCTGCTGCTGTTTTTTTTTTAATTTTATTTTTTATTTTTAAAGGCTTTCCTACCTTCTCATTGAGAGAGAGAAAGATGCCCAGAGTTAAAATAGGAGGTGCTTGGGTATTTTGTTGAACTTCACAAGTTAAACTGGCAAATGGCGTCCATCAGCTGTTATTCAGTCCTTGAACAGAGCAGATATGTTTGTGCGAGGACAAAGAAGATGCCTCGAAGACAAAGAAGAAGATGCCTCGTTGTCCCCTGAGCTCCCACATGGCATCTGCATATCACCAGCTCAGCACTTAGCACACTGGATTGACGCTGCCATGTTAGGTGAGGTGAGGATATGCCCCAGAGTGAAGGAATCTACAGCAATATGATAGCTAAATGCCACATGAAGTTCTGGATTGGATCCTGGATTGGGAAAAAACATTGCTCTAAAGGACAGTATTGCGACAATTGGTGAAATTTAAATGTAGTCTATGTATTAGGGGATAATGCTGTATCAATTATACATTTCCTTCGGTTATAATTGTACGTTGGTCACACCAGGAAATGTCCTTATTAGGAGACGCAGGCAGAAGTCTTTAGGGATGAGGACTTACTGCAGCTTATTTATTCTCAAATGTTTATATATAAGGTGACAAAAATTAAGAATTGGTGAATCTTGGTGAAAAGTTTATGAGAGTAAAGTGTGCTGCTAATTTAACTTTTGTATAGCTTAAAAGTTTTTTTTTTTTTTTTTTTTTTTTGAGACGGAGTCTCTCTTTGTCACCAGGCTGGAGTGCAGTGGTGCAATCTCGGCCCACTGTAACCTCCACCTCCCGAGTTCAAGTGATTCCCCTGCCTCAGCCTCCCGAGTAGCTGGGACTACAGGCGTGTGCTACCACGCCTGGCTAATTTTTTGTATTTTAGTAGAGACGGGATAAAAGGATAAATTTTTTACCTTTTAAGAAATCCTGCACTGGAACATTGGCTCCAGGAGGAAGGGGCTGTGCTTTATCTCCCTCGTGTAGGGTTGCCAAAGAAATTACAGGAACCCCAGCTAAATTTGAACTGCGAATGGGGCATACTTATACCACGTATACTAGAAAATTATTCATGGTGTATTTGCAATTCAAATGTAACTAGGGGTCCTATAGTTGTATTTGCTGAGTCTGGCAACCTTGTCCCGAATTAGCAGTGCCCCGAGAAGCAGCAGGGTGGCCTGTAGGAGGTGTTTATCTGTTACGTGGAATGAATGGTGCCTCTTCAGAATTCTGTTGTGCAGTCTTCTATTAGAGAAAACCCTCTGTATCGGAGCATGGAGTTGGGACATTACCTGTAGTTGGATATGATCTTCTCCTTATCCTTCTCCCTTTGATTGATCTTTTTCTTTGAGCTGCTTTGAGCTTTCTCCTTTTCTCTGTAGTTGGCGGAATCAGCTCAGTTACATTTTTTACGAAGTTACCCACATTCTGACACTCCTTGACAGTTTTAAGATCTTCTTCTAACACACTTGAATAGAATGGATACTGGAATCTATTTTGACAGCTGTTGAAAATCTATTCTGTTGTTACAGGAGGTTAAGGAGGTTATTTGTAACACTGGGATTATTTAATGAACCTTTTAAAAGGTGTGCAGACTGTTCAGGCAAATAGTATTTTTTAGAATTTAAATGATTTTGGTTTTCACAGTTAAATTATCAAATGTAATGCTTTTAAGAATTATACACCTAGTAATATTTTTCATTAATTTTCTCCACCAGTGCAGTAATAGTACATTACAATGTTCTCAACTACCAGTGCCTTCTAAAATGCAGGTGTAGCGTCTTTAAATACAACTAGTCTATTGCCAGTTGTCCCATAGATAACCTTCTCTTTAAAAGTGACCTTTGAGCAATTTCATAAAGAATGAATATTTCTAGTGGTCTGTTGCTGAACTGCTAAAAGACAGTTCTATATATGTAACAGGTGGCTTTAGTTGGGTTGCTTTCACTGAAATTTGATTCAAATAAAGCATTGCATTATTTTACCTTTGGAATTATAATTATGTGCTAGACTGACTTCATTTTTGGCACATTGCATTTCAGTGTTGAGGTTTGGGTTGAGGATGGAGTGTCTTGCATGTGCAGGAGTAGGAGAGCTTTGCAGATAAGACATAGCAGCTGAGGCATAAAACATCAGCGTCTTTTTTATGCATCAGAGGAATTTCTGTTGGAGGAGTTGCTGTTCTAATAGGCTTTAGATTTAGGGACAACTGTTCAGATTAACCCCTTAGACTTGAATTTTCTTTGATCTCAAATCCAAAGCATTAAAGAAGACTCTGTCAAGTTAACCATCAGTACAGTGCTTAACACACAGTAGGCACACAAAATAAAATTTGTTCAATGGAATAAACTAGACAATTACGTTTGGGTTATTATTTAATATTAAACATGATTTAATTACTTGAAATAGACGATCTTTCAGTTCCTGCCCTTTACCGAATTGCTTGGCAACACAATTGTTAACATGTTTTCTGATTAAAATAAATGTTCTTACCTAAGTTTATGCTAGATTATAGCATAAAGATTTAGAAGCATTAAATGGATGAAATAGAATTTGACACATCGGCTATTTCTGAGAAGTCTATTTTATTAAGTATACTTTCTCTTGTGCCTGAAAAAAATTTATCAAGTTGTCCAAATCACGTTCTAGCAAAGTAGGTAGAAGAGTTTTTAAAAAGACAATGTTCTTAGAAGAATTATATTTCTATTGTAGAAAGACTTAAAAAAGAAAAAGTTACATAAATAACACCTATAATCCTATTTTTCATTTTGTTGGATATATTTAGTGTCTTCTACCATACACAAGTTTTTTTTACACAAATATACAAAATTAGGTCCATTCGAACATATTGTACAGTGGTATCTATCTATATATATGCCATTTGGTGAAAAAAATCTAAACTGCCTTTTAAACTTAATGTGTCATTAATATTTTAATGCACCATCATAAATTCTTTTATAACAGTATTTTAAATGATTCTACAGTATGGCTGTGCCATAATTTATTAAACCAAACCCTTACACTTGGACATTTAGGTTATTTCCAGTTTCTTACAATGCCGTGGTAAACATGCTTTAAAGCACAGTTTTGACCTCGGTTTATATGCCTGTAAGTGTAGTTTCTGGATCATGCTTCTTTAAAAGTTAGCATATATAATATGTTAACCACGACATCATTCTTTTTAAAATTGTTTAAATTTTTTTTAATTTCAATAGGTTTTTGGGGAACAAGTGGTATTTGGTTACATGAGTAAGTTCTTTAGTGGTGATTTCTGAGATTTTGGTGTACCCATCACCTGAGTAGTGCACACTTTACCCAATGAGTACTCTTTTATCCCTCACCACCCCCACTCCTTCCCCCGAGTCCCCAAAGTCCATTATATCATTCTTATGTCTTTGCATTCTCATAGCTTAACTCCCACATATGAGTGAGAACATAGGATGTTTGGTTTTCCATTCCTGCATTACTTAACTTAGAATAATAGTCTCCAATTCCATCCAGATTGCTACAAATGCCATTATTTAGTTCGTTTTCATGGCTGAGTAGTATTTCATAACGTATATATCACATTTTCTTTATTCACTCATTGATAGATGAGCATTTGGGCTCGTTCCATATTTTTGCCATTGCAAATTGTGCTGCTACAAACATGCGTGTGCAAGTATCTTTTTCCTATAATGGCTTCTTTTTCTCTGGGTAGATACCTACCCAGAAATTGCCAGATCAAATGGTAGATCTACTTTTAATTCTTTAAGGCACCTGCACACTGTTTTTCATAGTGGTTGTACTAGTTTACATTCCCACCGACAGTGTAAAAGTGTTCCCTTTTCACCGCCAACATCTATTTTTATTTTTTTATTATGGCCATTCTTGCAGGAGTGAGACGGTATCACATTGTGGTTTTGCTTTGCAATTCCCTGGTAATTAGTGATGTTGAGCATTTTTCCATATGCTTGTTGGCCGTTTGTATATCTTCTTTTGATAATTCATGTCCTTAGCCCACTTTTTGATGGGATTGTTTGTTTTCTTCTTGCTGAGTTGTTTGAATTCTTTATAGATTCTGCAAATTAGTCCTTTGTCGGATGTATAGATTGTGAAAATTTTCTCCCACTCTGTGGGTTATCTGTTAACTCTGCTGATTATTTCTTTTGCTGTGCAGAAGCTTTTTAGTTTAATTAAGTCCCATCTATTTATCTTTGTTTTTGTTACATTTGCTTTTGGGTTCTTGATAATGACATCCTTACCTAAGCCAATATCTAGAAGGGTTTTTCCAATGTCATCTTCTAGAATTTTTGTGGTTTCACGTCTTATATTTGTCTTTGATCCATCTCGAGTTGATTTTTGTATAAGGTGAGAGATGAGGATCCAGTTTTGTTCTTCTACATGTGGCTTGCCAATTATCCCAGCACCATTTGTTGAATAGGGTGTCTTTTCCCCACTTTATGTTTTTGTTTGCTTTGTCAAAGATCAGTTGGCTGTAAGTATTTGGCTTTATTTCTGGGTTCTCTATTTTGTTCCATTGGTTTAATGCCTGTTTTTATACCAGTACCATGCTGTTTTTGTGACTATCGCCTTGTAGTATAGTTTGAAGTCAGGTAATGTGATTCCTCCAGATTTGTGATTCTTTTTGCTTAGTCTTGCTTTGGCTATGTGGGCTCTTTTTTGGTTCCATATGAATTTTAGTATTGTTTTTTTCTGATTCTGTGAAGAATGATGGTGGTATTTTGATGGGAATTGCATTGAATTTATAGATTGCTTTTGGCAGTATGGTCATTTTCATAATATTGATTCTATCTATCCATGAGAATGGGATGTGTTTCCATTTGTTTGCGTCATCTATGATTTCTTTCAGCAGTGTTTTGTAGTTTTCCTTGTAGGGATCTTTCATGTCCTTGGTTAGGTATATTCCTAAGCATTTTATTTTGTTTGCAGCTATTGTGAAGAGGTTGAGTTCTTGATTTGATTCTCAGCTTGATCGCTGTTGGTGTATAGCAGAACTACTGATCTGTGTACATTAATTTTGTATCTTGAAACTTTGCTGAATTCATTTACCAGTTCTAGGAGCTTTTTGGATGAGTCTTTAGGGTTTACTAGGTATACAATCATATCATCAGCAAACGGTGACAGTTTGATTTCCTCTTTACTGATTTAGAGACCCTGATGTCTTTCTCTTGTTTGATTGCTCCAGCTGGGACTTCCAGTACTATGTTGAATAGAAGTGGTGAAAGTGGGTATCCTTGTCATGTTCCAGTTCTCGGGGGAATGCTTCAACTTTTCTCCATTCAGTATAATGTTGGCTGTGGCTTCTATGCCAATTTTGCTGAGGGTTTTAATCATAAAGGGATGCTGGATTTTGTCAAATGCTTTTTCTGCATCTATTGAGATGATCATGTGATTTTTTTTTAATTCTGCTTATGCGGTGTATCACATTTATTGACTTACATATTTTAAATCATCCCTGCATCCCTGATATGAAACCCGCTTGATTATGGTAGATTATCTTTTTGATATGCTGTTGGATTTGGTTCGCTAGTATTTTGTTGAGGATTTTTGCATCTGTGTTCATCAGGGATATTGGTCTGTAGTTTTCTTTTTTTGTTATGCCCTTCCCTGGTTTTAGTATTAGGGTGATACTGGCTTCATAGAATGATGAGGGAGGATTCCTTCTTTCTCTATCTTTTGCAATAGTGTCAATAGGATTGGTACGAATTCTTTGAATGCCTGATAGAATTCAGCTGTGAACCCGTCTCGTCCTGGACTTTTTTTTTGTTGGCAATTTTTAAAATTACCGTTTCAATCTCACTGCTTGTTATTGGTCTGTTCAGAGATTCTGTATCTTCCTGGTTTAATCTAGGAGGGTTGTATGTTTCCAGGAATTTATCTGTCTCCTCTAAGTTTTCTAGTTTAAGCCTGTAAAGGTGTTCATAACCTTGAATAATCTTTTGTTATTTCTGTGGTATCAGTTGTATTATCTCCTGTTTCATTTCTAATTGAGCTTATTTGGATCCTCTCTCTTCTTGGTTAATCTTGCTAATGGTCTATCAATTTTATTTATCTTTTCAAAGAACCAGCTTTTTGTTTCATTTATCCTTTGTATTTTTTTGCTGTTGTTTTAATTTTATTTAGTTCTGCTCTGATCTTTGTTATTTCTTTTTTTCTGCTGGGTTTGGGTTTGGATTGTTCTTATTTCTCCAGTTCCATGAGGTGTGCCCTTAGATTGTCCATTTGTGCTCTTTCAGACTTTTTGTTGTAGCATTTAATGCTAACCATGACATCCTTCTGAAAGATTGGGCCAATGAGTGCTCCTGTGAACATTTAAGTGTTTTTTTTGTACACTCTTTTCTACAATGGATATTGTTAAAAACAAACAAAAGAAACCCTTGTTGATTGAAGAGGCTCTCGTTATTTTCAGATGCATTTCTTTGGTGATACTTTTTCATATATTTATGGTCTAGTAGTTTTTATTTTTTCTTCTGTCTCCTTTTCCATGAGAACATTTGTTTTTTCTTATTAATTTATTAGCACTGTTTGTCATATATATGGATTTCCCCCCATTTTGTATATTTGATGTTTGGAAGTTTACATTTTTATGCAGTCTATTGACAGGAAAAGGATTTTTAAGAGCAAATGATGTTTCTATTAAAAGTGTATGTTCTTCCCTTGGGTGGTATTGTTAAGTTTAACAGAAGGAAGGAAGAGGAACTGCTCAATTTTAGTTTAATCCTCTCAGAAGAGTTTTAAGTTATTAAAATGTATACAACATATATATTAAGAATTATAACATTTTCGTACTTGCATTGTCTGTTTAAACAGTATATCAAAGAGCTCAAATTAGCACCCTTATCTTAGAAAGTTTTACATTTGGATTTTGGTCTATTTTATTTCAACTTAAGACACATTAGAGGTGGGACGAGAGTTACAATGGATAAACGGTTCATTGTGGGTGAAATTTTCTGAAGATGGAGTAATTTACATGCTCATCTATCAGGAATGCCTAGAGATGAGGATGGAAACACTGACTGCTATGGGTTATTCAAAGCTGATAGTTGTCTGATTCACAGACACCTACGGGGTCAAAAAGCCTCATGTTTTTACTCCCATGAGTCTAGATTTTATGGCCATGTGTGGTATAGATATTTTGGTTGGATTTTCCATGTTGATTTTTTTGGACCATTCTGCCTCAAGTTTATGTTAGCAATATAAGTAGCAAGACTCAACTATGAGCAAAATTATGTAATAAGCCTAGTGATATTAACAGCCACTAGAGCCAGTGATTCTCTGTGTGGGAAGCACATATGTCTTTTGGGGAGGGAAAAAGGTGGCTTGTGTTATTCACTCATTCATTCATTCACTAATTTTTATTTTGTGCCTATTCGGAACTATGTTTTTCAAAAGAACATATACTGTGTTAGAAGTTGAGAGTCCAGCTGTATACAAGACACAGTCCCTTCCCTAGTTTGAAAGCAAAGTCCATTGCCCTGATTTATCTTGCATGATTTGTTAATCATGATATCTTTACTTTAATTTTCATATAAGGCAGGAGTTCCCTCTGATCAACTGCCTCAACGTCTGCGTGGTTTACTTCACATCCTTCAGGTCTCTGCTTATATATCTCCTTCTCAGAAAAGCCTTCCCAACCATCTCTCTAAAACTCTTGCCCTGAATTATTTTATTCATGCTGTTTATCACCACATGGCACGTTACATTACATATCTGTTTATCATCCAAACCATATGCTAGAATGTAAGGTCCATGAGATGAGGGTGCTGTCGATTTTGTTGACTGCTTTTTCTCTAGCATAAAAAAATAGTTTGTGGGATGTAGCAGGCACACAATAAATATTTGTTGAATGAGTTAATTCACTGAATATTTGTATGCTTGTGATGTGTCTGGCACTGTCGATGGTGAAAAGTGCTATAAGAAAAATAAAGCAGGGGAAAGGACAGAAAGTTCCCATGGTTCACGCCTGTAACCCTAGCATTTTGGGAGGCCAACATAGGAGGATTGCTTGAGCCCAGGAGTTCAAGACCAGCCTGGGCAAAATCATGAGACTTCGTCTCTACGGAAAACAAAACAAAATTTGCTGGGCATGGTGGTGTGCGCCTGTAGTCACAGCTACTTGAGAGGCTGAGGTGGGAGGATCACCTGAGCCCAGGAGGTCAAGGCTGCAATGAGCCAAGATCGTGCCACTGAACTCCAGCCTGGGTGACAGAGTGAGGCCCTGTCTCAAAAAATAAACGGAATATTTAAGAAGAGCCTAGGTTATAAAAGGTGGGAAGATGCTGTGTAGGCAGCTTTATCTTCCCTTTTCTCTTTCCTGAGTGTCTTTGAATCCCTCCCTCTCCTCTCTCTTCTAGCTGGTGGTAGTCTCTCTGTCAGCTGTGCTGAGTTCTTCTAGGGAGTGACATTGCATTCTTTTCATGACCTTCCCATGAGTGGCATAAAAACCCAAATGTGCTCCACACATGAGCTGTGTATTCCCCAGACTATCAGGTAGCATGCTTTCCAGCACCTAGCTTTTTTCAGAAGTAGCCAAAGGCCACCTTAGGGTTTGAGAAATAGTCAAATGTTAGTAAATGTTCAAGGCTGCTTTTATTATAGTTTTCTTTTTCTGCTTTAATAATCACATAATACTGAAGCTTAGTTCTCTGAGAGCTGCATCATAGAGGGATTTAAAAGTTTTTAAAATCAGAGTTTCTTATCTCAGACTTTCCCCCTCAATTGCTGAAGCAGCTTGTCACTCAAGCCTTCCACGATCTTGGTCACCGTCTCTCAGAGGTAGCATGCAAAGAGGATGAATGAGGGGCTATTTTTTCTGGCTGTCACCATGATTGGCTTTTAGCACAGAATGATAGGGATACATCGTGTGATACATGAGATAGTTGTCCACAAGAGAAGCTGTCCTGCCCAGAATGATAGTGGTGCCCCTGGTGAGAAATGCTGACTCTAGCTCTATCCCTGGGGTTCTTAGCAAGGGTATTCCTAGCCTCTAGGGGTACTTTAGAAATTCATGGATGTATTCGTGGTTTTCACAGTATTAAGGGGTGGTTTGCCATTGGCATTTAGTGGGTGGTGCCAAGGGTGCTAGAAATCAGGCAATGTACAGGGCAATTGCTCCACATCCCATTTGACTTTCAAATGCCTGCCAGGCAACAGAGAAATGAAAAATCTATTGGTAGTCATCAGAGCCTAAATGATCTCTATAAGCAAAAGGTATTTTTTCACAATTTAAATGGAAGGAATCCTGTATTTTTTTTTTTTTTTGAGACTTTACCAGGAGTTGTTTCCCATGTTGGCATCGTTACTTGTGGTTTTGAAATTGGCGTATCAGTCAGCATGTATAGCTGCCCCATTCATGGTGATTGTAGCCTAGGGGCAACAAGCTGAGCACCTCATTGTGTTTTCTACAGCTCCTGTGCCTGAACATTTACATAGTGTAGTGTATATTGTATCATTATAAGTTCCTTCCCTTTTATTTTTCCTTTATATTGCAACTAGGTCATAGCATTGATTTATTAAAATTATATGCAGATTAGGTTATATTGTCTGTGATTTCTCATTTCAGGATTGCAGAGGGGGCCTGGAGTCTGATAGGGTTGAAAGCCTTCGCTCTAGCCTAGTTTTGCAGCCATATGTCGCACCACTCTTCTCCATGAGCCCTGTTTCAGTCAAAGTGACTTGCTTTGTGTGCCATTTTCCCTTTTCCTCCATGTGTGCGTGCCTTAAGCTTAAACTGCCCTTCCTCCTCAAAGCTCCCCCCTTCTTCCCCCTCCCCATGTGCATCCCACCCATCCATCAGAGCCCTGTTCCCTGGCAGCTGAGCGAGGTCATCGTTCATTCTTCCTTGACCACCATAACTCTGTGACTTTCTATTTTTTTGAACTACCCTAGCAATTGTAAGAACTCCTTCAACACTTATCTACAGCCTGGTAGCATTGAGTACCTTACGTTTAAGTTGTCTCCTCAAATGGCTTGTAAGCTCCTTTCCTGTGGTAAACTTGTCTTAGTCTTCTTTTCATCCCTGCAGTGTCTACAAACACTTTTTGCATCTGGCAAGCTCACACACATGGTCTGCACTTTCTTCTCTTCTTTTCTTCCCCAAATATGTATCCTTTCCTGTCTATCATTTTGCTTATTACCAAAGTGAAACATTTGCATTGTTAACACATTTTTTTCTTTTTTTGTTTTTTGAGACCGAGTCTTGCTCTGTTGCCCAGGCTGGAGTGCAGTGGTGCGATCTCGGCTCACTGCAAGCTCTGCCTCCCGGGTTCACGCCTTTCTCCTGCCTCAGCCTCCCAAGTAGCTGGGATTACAGACATGTGCCACCACGCCCAGCTAATTTTTGTATTTTTAGTAGAGACGGGGTTTCACCATGTTAGCCAGGATGGTCTTGATCTCCTGATCTCGTGATCCGCCCGTCTTGGCCTCCCAGAGTGCTGGGATTACAGGCGTGAGCCACCACACCCGGCCATTGTTAACACATTTTTAAATACAGAGAAGTAAAAGAAGAAAATCATCATTGTTGATCCTGACACCCAGAGCCACGCATTGCCTTTTATTTTAGAGCATTTCCTTCTAGGCCGTCATCTTTATGCCTGTTTTTAACAACGTAGGAATCAAGTACTTTATATAGTTTGTATTTTGCTTTTCCTTCACATTTCATTTAATGTTATATTATGAGCATTTTCCAATGTCACTAGTCTTAGAAAACATGTTTTATGGAAAATTTTAGACATAGAAAAAATAGAATGATATAATAAACCCCTAAATACCCAACATTCAGCTTCAGTAATTATCAGCATTCTGCCATTCTGAATATGCTATTTGTAATGGATGCATGCCATTCATTGTTTGGATAATATATATGTTATTTAACCATTTCTCTGTTACTGAAAATTTAGATGATTTCTAGTTTTCTATAATTACAGATGCTTATGTTTTTGTTCTTCTGATCATAATTACTATTCTTGCTTCCTGGAGAACCTAATTAATTTCTTCTTCATTAAGTAATTTTTGATTACTATTAGTTTCTTATTCTGGGGTTTTTATTGTATTTCATATCTGTGGCTGGTTTCTTTGTCATTTTCTTTTCTCCATCCATCAACTATTTCTTGTGTTAGCCAGAATGGGTCTCAGTGAATTACAACAACAGGTTTTTCTATTCATTTTTTAGATAAAACTGAAAACTGGCAATGTAAGAAGATGATATTTACTTTCTATGTGATTTAGGGGCAAGTACAAGAAGGAAAGAGGAAATGATTTCAGAGGAAATGAAATCCTGTAAATTATCATCTTTGCCCTGTGGGAAATGATTTTACAAATGCTTAGTTTCTCTTAATTTTCATTGAAAAATGGCCCCCCTCTAAAGGCTGGAATAGTCACTATCTAAGCTAAAAGTGCACTTGAAACAAATATGTATGAGTGTTTTCCTCAAGCTGATTTAAATGTATATTTTGATAAGTATATTTGGTATTAAAAACACCCAGCAGCTCCTCTTTTAAGGAGGTGCATTCTCAGGCAGTGGGGAGAGATGGTTTTCTTAGGTCTGGCCAGGAGAGAGGCATGGGAGGATGAGCCAAGTGGGGAAGAATCAGAGCGGTGGTATTACTGGTGCCTTGTGAAAAGGAAGGAAGGATTGCTGTTGTCCTAGTTCTGATGGGATTTCTTCTGCAGTATTTGTTGAAATTTTCAGACCAGATCATATACAGGAAGATGACTCATGTGCCTACCTACCTACTCTAGGAAAATGTCTTTGTTTCTTCTATTGCAGAAGTAAAATATGATTGCTATTAAAAAAGTAGATTTTCATAAATTTATAATAGAGGTAGATAACATAGAAAGTAAAAGTCTTCCATAACCACAGCCCTCCCCACTAAATGAACACTGTTAACAGCTCTGTTTGTGCTCTTCTTGGTTTTCTTTCCGCCTATTAAGTGTATATTATCTGCATAAGGTACAGAACGAAAATGCCACTCTTTGGCTAAGTGTGGTAGCTTATGCCTGTAATTGCAGCACTTTGGGAGGTCAAGGTAGGAGGATTGCTTGAGCCCAGGAGATCAAGGCTGCAGTGAGCCATGATCATGCCACTACATTCCAGTCTGGGTGACAGCATGAGACTATCTCAAAAAAAAAAAAAAAAAAAATCTACTTTTAAAATTGCAAGTGTTAATTAGATAATCAGTGCGTGTTCAGACCTTTGAAGTATACAGACCACATGCAGTTTATCCTGGCTAGAAGTAGATGATAAGTACAAATAGCAGGACAGAACTTGTTGGGTATGGAAACTGTAGTGGAAAGGAAAGCTTAAGAAAAGGGAGGTGTAAAAGCCCAAATTTTTATTAGTATTCAGAGGTTAAATTTTTATCACTGAATCAGATTTAATTGGTGGTTGTACTTTTTCCCTTGGGAACACATTAAAACAGTCACTACTACAAGATGACTAAATCATGAATGAATTTAAAATATTAAACTAGTCTCAGCCATACTAACATATCAGCAACTTATTGGTGCATAATTTTTGCATTGGACTTTAAGTGATGGAAATATGCATGGCTGACATTAACACTTTTCTTTTGATTTTGGAACCACTTCAAATAATACATCCTACAAGGCCTATTTCCAGTTTAGGGCCAACCATGAATGATTAATTATATTGCTACCCTAACAGGACTTTAAATAATGAAGACAGTGCCATTTTTACATGTGAAATCCCATTTTATTCATTCATTGAAAAAATACCTACTGTGTGCCATGAATATTAAGAGTACAAACTTATAAAACTTGCCCCTGTCATTCTTCGGTGTTTCACAAATGCTTTTCCATTCATCTGGAATACCTTCCTCTCTTCCATCTGACGACTTCTCTCTCAGCTTTCATTTCCCAACACAAAGGTCACTTCTCAGGTATAGCCATTTTAGCTCTCTCTACAGACTCTCTCTACAGCTCTCTACAACTCTCTACAACTCTCTCTACAGCTCTCTCTACAGCAAATCTCACTGATATTCTTCTCACATTTGAACACATCTTCACTAAAGTTTTATCTTACTATCTTATAAGTATACAATCACATATATGTTGAATTCCTTGAGGTCAGAGTCCTCTTATCTTCATAGCTGCAGAGTCAAAATGGGTACAGAGCTGGTGCCATATATATATATATATATATATGTGTGTGTATTTATATATTATTATAATATATAAAAATATATATAATATATACTTGTATGTATATATATATATGTTGAATAAATGATTAAATGAACTAAAAAATCTAGTAAGGCAGACTAATGTCCTTACACTCCTAACTACAATACAAGGAACCAAGGAACAGCCTTTGGAGGGGAAGAGGTTCACTCTAGTGTCCCTGTTAATGCAGATTTTTAGTTTACGATACTTAGATATTTAGATACTTGGATTAAGCAGGGTACTAAAAGTGTTGAATGGGGTTAACTGAGAGGAAAAGCTTCAATATAACATATTTAAGTGGCATTTCTCATTCAAAAATTGTGAAAAATTATTAACATTCTTATGTGGGCATTTTAGGAAAGTGTAAGAAAAAGATCTTTGTCCCATGGAGCATACATGATTTCCAAATTGTATTTTTAATGGGATGATACTAGTTTTTTGCCTTTCATTTTAACTGTTCCAGAGCGGGATTGATGGTCTAAGGATCTTAGTAATTCAGAACTGTGATTTGGAAATTAGAGTTCATGAAAGATTCAAGAAATAGTATCTTTTCAACCTAGAAAAAATAGAATTGAAGTGGCCTCACTAGTGGGTCTCTTCCTCTGTGGAATTAGACTCCCAGGTCTGGTAGAGAAGGATCTTGGTCTTGTCTATTTAGTGTGGTAACTAGATCATGGTATGTGGTGTGGGAAGATTATCGGTCAGGTCTTGGCAGGAAAGAGGTGGTATCCTCAAAGGAGGTAATTGAGGAGACTTAAATAAAGGAGCTACTAACAAAGACATAGGCAGGATTCAGGGAAATCAACACGAGTTGGCAAAGCATACCAGAAATAACAACAACAGAATGCCATCATCACTCCTAGTCCTAAAGAAATAAGGAAAGGGGCCGGGCACAGTGGCTCATGCCTGTAATCCCAGCACTTTGAGAGGCCGAGGCAGGTGGATCACCTGAGGTCAGGAGTTCGAGACCAGCCTGCCCAACATGGTGAAACCCTGTCTCTATTAAAAATACAAAAGTTAGCCAGGCATGGTGGTGCGTGCCTGTAATCCCAGCTACTCAGGAAGCTGAGGCAGGAGAATCACTTGAACCTGGGAGGCATAGGTTACAGTGAGCTGAGATGGTGCCACTGCACTCTAGCCTGGGTGATATAGTGAGACTTTGTCTCAGAAAAAGAAAACAAGGAAAGAACTGCAGGAAGGGCCTTCTTTCCTAGGAGCTGAGGCCTTAGGCAGAAGATCACAGCCACTGACAAAGCACTCTGCCAGGGAGGGAGCTGACAGGGAGATGCCCCAGCCTTTCTCTCCTCAGGGTCCTGCTGGCCATCCCATTGGAGGACCCAAATGAACCCCAGGGAACCACGAGATGTAGTCTGAGGGGGCAGCCTCCCAGGGCACATATCAGGGTGAGAAGGGTGGAGAGTGGTGTTCTTGGTGGGGGAGGGGGTAAATGCAGAATATCCAGCCGGGAGAGAAAAGCTTCAGGTTCTGAAAAGTAGCCTTCTCTGTTCGTAGCCTTCTCTGTTCACAGCCTTCCTGAGGATTCTGTTGCTTGTAGCCAGACCTCTAAATCAGATCTTATGAAAGGAAGCCCCATGCAGAAGTGTTTTGTTTCATGCCCATTGCATTTTATTGAAAACGAAAACAAACCAAACACCATATATCTGTATTAGCTTTGGGGAGTGACACCTCAAAATCTGAGTTTCTTTTTTTTTGTTGAAAAATGGAAGATTTGGCAGCACCAAATATGCATTCCTACGTGGGTACAATCAGCTTAGCATGTAGGAGCTGTCCTGTTAGACAGGTAGGCATGCCTCAATCCCCACATCTCTCTATCTCTCTGTTGTGGTCTTTTTCTTTTTCTTTTCTTTTTTCTTTTTTTTTTTTTTTTTTGAGACGCAGTTTTGCTCTTATTGCCTAGGCTGGAGTGCAATGGCATGATCTCGGCTCACCACAACCTCTGCCTCCCAGGTTCAAGTGATTCTCTTGCCTCAGCCTCCTGAGTAGCTGGGATTACAGGCATGCGCCAGCACCCTTGGCTAATTTTGTATTTTTAGTAGAGACAGGGTTTCTCCATGTTGGTCAGGCTGGTCTTGAACTCCTGATCTCAGGTGATCCGCCCACCTTGGCCTTCCAAAGTGCTAGGATTACAGGTGTGAGCCACCGCGCCCGGCCTTTCTATCTTTTTTTTTTTCTTTTTGAGACGGAGTTTCACCCTGTTGCCCAGGCTGGAGTGCAGTGGCATGATCATGGCTCACTGCAGCCTTGACCTCCCAGGCTCAAGCAGTCCTCCCATTTCAGCCTCCAGAGTAGCTGGGACTATAGGCACATGCCACCATGCCCAGCTAATTTTTGTATTTTTTTTAATAGAGACAGGATTTTTCCATGTTGCCCAGGTCTCAAACTCCTGGGCTCAAGCAAACTGCCCGCCTCAGTCTTCCAAAATGCTGGGATTACAGGCGTGAGCCATCACTCTGGCCCCCTGTTGTGGTCTTAAGCACACATTGCTTCTGCCTGGTCCTGATAGACATCTGAGTTTATGATCCTTGATTTCCATAAAGCAGTTTTAGAGAAGGAAGGACAGATGAGTCACGCTAATTTAGAAAGAGAGTGAGTTCTGTCTTGGAAGATGCACTTATCTACAAAGGGAAGAAAGAGACAGGGAGACTAATCTTGTTGGGGACACAGTCTGAGCATTTGTTAGACTAACTAGAAGGTTTCACATAGATAAATAATGTGAAAACTGAGACACAAACACGGTTAACATGGTTCTGATTAAATATCTAGAAAATGACACAGTCAGGGTTCAAACTTAGGCAGTGTGTTTGTGGGTCCTTGCGTAACACAGCTATTATGTTATACTGCCCATCAAGCTAATCCCATATTGCCATAGCCTTCTAAATCTTTCTCCTCTACAAATATATACATGTAGTTACATGCAAATACACAATGAGGTAATACTGTATGCATCCTATTTTATAATTGGCTGTCTTTATCTCAATAATAAAAGCAAGCATCACATTTTTAATAAGTGTGTAATAGCTAATCCTATGAACACATCAGACTTGGTAGATATTATTATGATTAAAGAATTTAGTTTTGTCGCAACTTTTCACTATTATAAAATATTGTAATGCACTTCTTTTGTACACATATTTTAAAACACTCATTGGACTCCCTTAGGAAAAAGTAGATTTGCTGTGTCAAAAGTTACTATTCCTCTCTCTCTCACCCCTTTTAAAAATTGCTTTATTTTTCTGGTTTTAAAGGAAACATAGGCTCACAGCAAAAAACAAAAGTCAGAAAATAAAGACAAAGAAAACAAAATAGACAATCTGTTATTTAGTGGTATAAACACCACTATCGGGAACGTGTGTTATTTACATTTCTGTTCCCTCTCCCCTCCCCTCCCCTCCCATCCCCTCTCTTGTACAGGGTCTCACTCTGTTGCCCAGGCTGGAGTACAGTGGTGCGATTTCAGCTCACTGCAGCCTCAGCCTACCAGGTTCAAGTGATCCTCTCACCTCAGCTTCCTAAGTAGCTGGGATTACAGGCATGTACCACCACACCCAACTAATTTTTGTATTTTTGTAGAGACGTGGTCTCACCATGTTGCCCAGGCTGGTCTTGAACTCCTGGGCTCAAGCGATCCTCCCACCTCGGCCTCCCAAAGTGCTAGGATTACAGGCATGAGCCAGTGCACCTGGCCCTGTCCTTATTTCTTTAGCAAAAATTTCCCAAGAGAAGAATTGCTGGGATAATGCACATTTAAATTTTTGATAGACATTCCCAAATATTATATCTGTTTTTAAGACCTTTAATTCCTGTTGTCAAATTGCCCTATATATGGAGTAATAAACACGATTTAAAGAAATGAGGACTAAAAAAAGATTATATATAACCCAAGATAAAGGCAACCTATTAGGTATTGACAGAAACTGACAACTTTTTGTCTGTGGGTGCGATCCATTATAAGTAACCTGAGCACCTTATTTTTTCTTTTTAAACTCTAGGTAGGATACCCGAGATCCACAAATTTTTCATGAGAAATATTTTTTTCTCTGTCCTATGAGAAGATTTTTAAAAATATTATACTGCTTCAATTGCATCAAAAGAAATGGACCCTAATATCTATGATGAAGGATTTGGAGTTAGAAGACCTGAGTTTCAATTTTGGCATGGCTGTTTGTCTAGCTCTGTGATCTTGGACAGGTCAGTTGACTTGTCTTAATCTTCTCATCCATTTAGTGGAGACAGCACCACTATTCACAGGGCTATTATCAGAATTACGAGACAATACCACGGGTCAAAATATAAAGTACTGTGTAAACTAAAATGTTACACAGATAAACTGATACCATTGGTAGCAAGAGCAACACTATTCCGAAGTTTTTGTGGTGTAGTTCCTTCTGATTATTCTTCATATTGCAGATTAATCAAATGGGTAGACATCCTCTTAAACCTCTGTTCCTCTTTTCTTCTTAAAACACTGAGATCTCTTCATCTGAAATAAAAATTTTGAGAGAGTTTATAGATTTGTAGTCTTGGGTCCTGGAGAGAAGAGACATGTATTCCTGTATACACCCAGATCATTAATCCTACTTTTAATTCTACTCCAAACCTTGTACCACATCATTTCCTACCACCAGGCTGGAGTGAGTAATGACAACCTTTTGGCAGATCAAATTTTAGTTTTAGAATTCAGGAAGCAAAGCTGTGTCCTGGCCTTTCTTTCTTCTTTTTAAATTATAGCTAAATGTCCTTTTCTGTTTGGGGGCAAGTTAGATGCCTGGTTCTGCCAGAGCAAACGAAAACCAGGCACCTTCTCCTGAACATGTCACTGTCATAAACCCAGGCAGTCTGGTGAGGCAGCTGCTTAAGAAATAATATTCCACCATTAACTGCCCCACCCCTGAAATTAGCATCTTTGGAAGGCATTATCCAAGGTTTTGTTGTTGTTACTGTTTTTGTTTTTCTATTTATTCCTAAAAGAAATCTTAATTATTAAGTTCATCTAGTGCTTCCATTGACCCAGCTGCTTGGAATTCAGTGAACTGTCAACAGAATATAATTTTTTTCAGAATTTGTTGTTCTACTGGAACTACACTGCAGTGTCTTTGTGATTGAGTTAGCCACCAGATAACCTTTGCCCTCAATTTTCTAGACTAAAATTGTTTTCTTTGTTGTCCAGAACTTTGAGTTGCCATCTCCCAAGTAACTGTTTAGGATGGAAAATGTGTTGAGAGCTTGCTATTGAAAAATAATACGGGTCTTGTTGGTAGGATCCATTGTTGAAGGTGAAAGCCCCTTTACTGGGAGGCTGGATCCTTTGATTTTCTGACAGAACATTGGCCAACAGTACTGACACAGTACACTTGAAATGCTCACCAACGACCTTAATCCTTTCTCCGGGAAGATAATCTGCAGGGCGGGTTAGTCATGAATTACTCCAGGTTCTCCAAGAGCTAGCATTTTATCGTATTAGCACCAGCAAACAGCATGCTTAGACTACATCAACTCAGCTATGCATAGCTATGCCTTTACTGAGCTGCATTTCAGTATCTGGGTTTTGGCTTCTACCAACAATTAAAGGGAGAAATGGCCATCTGGCTTCAGCTGAAATTGCCATTCCTTGTTTCTTAGAGTATTTCATGGAGGGGACTATGCCATAAATTCCTCTTCGAGCTCAGCAGTAGAAAATGGACGGTCCCTCCTGACGAATCCATCTGCTTCCACATTTCGATTTCATTTATGAAATTGAGAATTCATAACCTATCCTGTTTCCTTTTTAGCTTTGGTTTCCTAAAGCTTGAAGCCAAAATTAGTGCTTCATTACAATAACTCTCAACTCTATTTCCTGGTAGTTGTCTCCCCTTTCTTCCATGTGGATTAGCTCTTTTTTTCTTTATTTCAACTATCCTGCTCTTGTGATTATTTTGAGCCATTTTAAATCCATTATGAAAGTAGATAGAGTCCAGATTATAAATGAAATGGTATCACTTATATTATTGTCACAGTCACATTATTGGTTCATCTTTGGTGTTAGTCTCCTGCTTCCTTCTGGACTTCTTTATCCTTTTTGATTCATTCATATTGGGTGGGGATGAAAAACAGGAATGAGTCTCAACAGAAACCCAGCGACATTTTAAAGCCTAAAGTTTTGATGCCTATTGTACAAATATTTTTATCTTCATGTAAATCAAAGGGCCATCACCTGGCTTAGGAATGGTAGGATTAGAGTAATTAGTGGAATTTGTTGCGGTTAAACAGTGGACTCCATAGCCAGGGCCTCCCCGGAGGCTCCAGTGTTGGAATTTATAAAGCGTGTTTTAATTGAATCTTGTGTCTGTGTGTAAAGAATTGCTATTTTAGGCAGAAACCAAGGCTGATGACTTGGAGAGAATACTCTAACACCTCAGACACTCTTGCATCACTATCCTAAGAACTAATAATGGGCATTAGAGTTGTAAAACTACAGTCTGGCTAGAATGACTTAAAGACTTTGGGGTAAGTTGATGGTGCTAAGTCATTAGAGAAAGAAGAAAACTCCAAAGGCATCTGGCAACCATGGTGGAGAGAAAATTGAGGGAAGCAATGTAGAAACAAAGGAGAAAGCAGGACAGAAACAGCAGGGTCCTGGGATCTGCCTGGTACCAGAGACTTCTTTTTTTCTCTCACTTGGGCTAGACCCAGAGACGGGGCTTCTGGTTTAGAAGAGGAATGTGGAACTGGCTGGCCATGGATTAGTTAACTGTGGAATCAATTCCCTTTTACTTGGGACATCTTTCCAAGTCTGGATTATTTCCTTAGGATTAACTGGGAAATCACTGTACAAAGAAGCAGCATATCAATAGACTGCTTCCTTATTTTCAACCCAGAATAATGTATTTTCCCATTGCTAGAGGACTGCTTTAAAATACACACACATGCACACACACACACACACACACACACACGAAACACCAAGATAGCACAGACAGTGGCTTTCAGAGATGAAGATACTTCCTTTCCTGTCTGTTCTAGTCTCTTCTGGTTGCGTGGAACAGAAACTAGTACAAGCTAGCTTAAGGAGATGGAGCTTTATTGCAAGAATATAAAATGTTCTTGTGGGAATGACATGAGTAGCCCCATGGACAGAAACCTTCTCAGCCCTGTTGGGGCTAGAATTGCGAAGCTTTGGAGACTTAAGACATTCACCTTCGGGATATCACACACTGGGGCCTGTCATGGGGTAGGGGGCAGGGGGAAGGGATAGCATTAGGAGATATACCTAATGTAAATGACGAGTTAATGGGTGCAGCACACCAACACGACACATGTATACATATGTAACAAACCTGCACGTTGTGCACATGTACCCTAGAACTTAAAGTATAATAAAAAAAAGACATTCGCCTTCTTACATTCTGTCTCAGTTCATGCCTGTCAGGCTAAATGTCTGGATCTTCGTTACTTCAAGTGCACACTGGGGACCAGAATCAAGGACATCACCTGAGATCTTGTTGGAAATGCAGCTTCTCAGGTCACACTGCAGACCTACTGAATCCCAGCCTACCTTTTAACAGAACCCCCTGGTGATTTATTTGCACATTAGAGTTTGAGGAACACTGGTGTAGGTTTCTGGTTACTCATAGAGTTGTTCCCCTTACTCAAGTGCCCACCCCAGTGGTGGATGGGGGAGTGGGCTGGACCATGTGACTTGGCATGAACACACCGGGGCCACAAGATGCACATCTTATACATAATCTAAGACTGTTGGGTTTTCCTTTAGCTCATAGCATTTCCATCAAGGGTATTGGTAGTCTCCAGTTGCTGAGACAAAGTGAATAGAGAATCTCATGATTTATTTAAAAACAAAACTATTTTAATATGTCCCCATTTTATTTATATCTTACTTTTTATTAGCCCAAAGATAATTAAACCTGAAAATACTGTAGACTCTGTATAATTTAGGCAGTTTTATGAATATGGATTTTAACTCTGGCCTAAATGAGCTGTCTAGTGACTTAACAATAGCTACCTCTTGCTTCAAGATAGTAGGAACTGATCAGCTTATAAAGCTGATGGTGCCCAGTTCTGTTCTGAGTCCAGTGTGCATAGCTCTGGCTCCCAACATGCCCATTAGCCTGTGAAATTGATTTTTTTAAATGGTTGTACAAGTATTTGGCCTATAGCCAAAGAAATGATTGAGCAAGTGAGTCCTGTTTCTGTACTGCTCTATGAATAAGTAGTTAGACCATTCAAGACTGCTGTACGTGAGTCATTTATTCCCAGGGACACTTATAGTTCTATTACATTTGGTGCATTCAGCATCCTAGAAGGCCTTTTTTAAAAAAAATAAAAAAAGAAGGACTTTTGTATTTCCATTATTTTATTTATTTGTTTGTTTGTTTATTTATTTATTTATTTATTTATTTATTTTTTTGAGATGGAGTCCTTGCTCTGTCTCCAGGCTGGAGTGCAGTGGCACGATCTTGGCTGACTGCAACCTCTGCCTCCCGGGTTCAAGCGATTTTCCTGCCTCAGCCTCCCAAGTAGCTGGGACTACAGGTGTGCACCACCATGCCAGGCTAATTTTTGTATTTTTAGTAGAGATGGGGTTTCTCCATGTTGGCCAGGATGGTCTTGATCTCTTGACCTCATGATCCACCCACCTCGGCCTCCCAAAGTGCTGGGATTACAGGCGTGAGCCACCATGCTTGGCCCCGTTATTCTATTGTATCCTTAATTTCCTTAGCTCACCCTTGCTGAGCATAGTTGTCTGAGGTAGAATTAGCCATTGGCTCCTTGCTTGCTCTTCCAGTTTTTGGTGTTTCAAGGTGCTGGAATCCACCACAAAGAATGGTGGCTTCCCACAATGCCTTTTAACAAGAATATGTCTCTTCAATGCACATTGTAACTTTCTCTTTGAATTTATTGAAGAAACACAATTTAAGTCTACGTCTTTATTAAAGCAATTCAGGTGATGGGAAGAAGCTCTTGAATCAAGAAAGAAAGGAAGAACTAGGAGTGGTGATATTACGTATGGGGAGATTTAGGATCACTCTTCCGCAAAACAAAATAAGCTACCTGTGCTAAGAAAACTCACAGTCCTGAATAAGGAGTTGATGGCATGTCTATGCAAGGTGCAATTTTATTCCTGGGATGTCGTTGGAAAACCATTATATTAGATGATCTTCAGTCTTTTGTAATTCTGAAAATTTATGAACGCTTATACATGTTGCTTATAAATCCTAAATGAAGGAAAAAGGGCTCCCTGTCTTAAATTTATGTTCTATCTAATATGCACTTTTAAAGTTTGAGTTTCTATTGCACTTCTGATCATTTTTAAATTATAAAACCTATCATACATACAAGAGTATATAACACTTATTAATATGTATTGTTAAAGATTAATAAGATGAATGCCCCTGTGCCTACCACCCAGCCTAAAAAACAGAACATTACCAGTGTCTTTGAAGCTGTCTCTGTTAATGTGCATTTCTAAACTGCTTTAACTTACTGGATTTGTGCATTGGAGTGTTTTATTTGTGAGCAGTTATATCAGTGAATACCAAGTGAGAGTGGCTCAGACATTTTTACCTTATGCTCAAACTCCTTTCAGATTTCCAATCTGTCTGATATCGGATTTAAGAACAGTTAAATCGTACTGCTTGGAAACTGATCTTTAACAAGCTAGTTTTCCTGCTTTAAAATAATAGTGTTGTTCGAGATGTTAATTCCTGTTTCACTTGACAATTACAGCAGTGGTAGCTTCCCTGAGCACAGGATGAGGATCAGTCAGCTTGGGTATCTGCTGTATAGGAGGCAAGCTCCCTGTGCACCAAAAATCTACTCAGGCCCTGGAGAAAGCAAAAAAACCAGCAGAGCATAACTAATGGAAACTATCTTTAAGTCATCAACATTAAATCTGGTTGAGGTAGCAGTATTTCCTGGGTGCATGATTGGGGCGTTGAAGTACTACACTTTCATTTCTGATGTGAATTATTTGTTGCCATCTGAAGTTCCAAAGAGCCAAGATTGGATGTACATATTTTTAAAAATACGTGCTTTGGTGAAAAGCAAAGTTTTGAGAGGGTAGAAAACTTTCAGTAGCCATCAAATTGCATTATTTTAAAATGAGCAGGGAAACCTCACAGGGATGAGAATACCGAAACTGACAATTCTCAGGAGGCCCTGTCAAATGCCCATCCTGCTAAAGGTTTGAGTTTATGGCCAAAGGCATTGTTTTTTTTATAAATATAATTTTAATGGCTATAATAATTTCTGTATCGCTCCATTGTTTGGTATGTAACTATTATAATTAATGTTGTCATAAACATATTTGTGTGTAAAACTGTATTTTCTTAAAACATTGGGGCATTAAACATGCCTACATATATATATACATATATATATAAACATGCCTATATGTATATATATGACTTAAACAATTATTTTACAGAATGATCACTTTCCATTACAGACATTTTGAGGAACTCATATATTTACAACAGCCTTGCTAAATAGTCAACATTTATCCTTATTCCTCTGACTGCCCTGGTAGAGACAGACTAGAGCCTAACTTAGAATAAAACAGTCATCAACCTATTTCAACAGGTGTTTATTAGGTGCCCATTTTTACCTTCAGATTGTTCTAAGTACTAGGAAAGGGAGGAAGTTGCAAAAAGAAGCTTAATGGGCAGCCCCACCTTTTAGAAAATATGAAGCGTTTCATTTCTGTTACAAGGAAAAGAGCTCATTCCTCTATGTCTTACTTCTGGGCTGTGCGTGTGTAAGAGTGTGTGTGTGTGTGTGTGTGTGCACGTGCACGCATGCGCTCATTTCTGCAATGCTACTTCCTTGCCATGGGCCTGCCTCATCTGGTTTCCAATAACAAGAGTTCCAGATTGGGGAGCACCCTGCCATCCTGATTGGCCATCACAGATTCATATGGCATTGATGTTTACAAGCTGTTTGCAAAGTGTTGCTTGGTGCTGCCTAATCTGTGGCATGTGCCTGCTTCCGACTCGTCCTTTGTGGGAGGCAGAGCTGAGATTGGGTGGCGGGGGGAGGAGTTTGCCCCTGCACTGTCAGGCTGCACTTGAGGCTGCAGGCCACTTGTCTGAGGCAGGCACAGTCACCTCGGGAAGATGAAGGGCGCAGGGGCCCTGTTTTGTCTCCATGTTCTAGAAATCATCACCAGGTCTCACCATGTTCATTCAGCACCTTTCTTTGGGGTTTTCTAGGAAATAACTCTATATACTGTCCATTTTGAAGATTTAGTTTTCAAAGTCCAATGAGATTTAGTGACTCAGAGAGTTCTTAATTTAGCAAGCTACATGGTATGTGGCAGTTAAAAGTATTTTATACCCCCCCTCCTTTAGTTTGGTGGCTGAAAAGAATCTACAGATTGCCTGTCTTATTCACTGTGGAAATTTTGTGGTCAACACATATTCACTTATTTGCCAACACGGTCTTCGGCACTCCCTTTGGAGGGAAGATCTTCACTGGGCTGTGTCATGGCTCTTGGTTGGTGAGGAGGTGGAGTTTGGAGAGCAGGGTGCAGCCTGCCAGTGGAGATTCTCAGGGAGTGGACTCACCAGAGCTGGGATTACCACTGGACTCAGAACATGAGGCCTTGGCCGAACGTGGCATAAGGGAAAGGCAGGAGTTCAGTGCTTTCAAGGTTATCAGGTTGGAAAGCAGTGGCAGGGAGGGAAATAGGCAATACAGCTGAGGTCAGAGAAGGGAGCAGAAGAGCATGGGCTGTGTCATTCCCACGGAGGGAGGGCGTTCCTGATGCGTTGCTGGGGAGAGGTGGGAACGAAGCCCTCTGAGGAATGAAGTTCCTCATGTGTGAGATCATGGCAGGTAGATTTGGTTTTCATTTTAAAATGGAAGTTAATTAAGGCTGTGAGAAGACAGGAACGTATTGGAAAATGCCTCCAGTCAGGAGATAGTAAGAAGTATACAGGATAGAAGGGGAGTCAAAAATTAGGAAAAGTGGCACTTTGAGAGGCTGAAGCAGGTAGATCACTTGAGGTCAGGAGTTCAAGGTCTCATTTTAATGGCTATAATAATTTCTGTATTGCTCCATTGTTTGGTATCTGACTATTATATATGGGCAACAGGTGAAACCCCGTCTCTACTAAAAATAGAAAAATTAGCCAGGCGTGGTGGTGCAAACCTCGAATCCCCGCTACTCGGGAGGCTGAGGCAGGAGAATCACTTGAACCTGGGAGGCAGAGGTTGCAGTGAGCCAAGGTCACACCCGTACGCTCCAGCCTGGGTGACAGAGCAAGACTCCATCTCAAAAAAAAAAAAAAAATTGGAAAAGTAACATGCCATGCCAGGAGCCAGGAAAGGAGGACCGCCAGCCACTAGTGTCAAGAGGACAGAAGTGAAGAGAGCAAACCATTTGGACTAAGAAGAGCTGAATTTGAGTCCTGGGCTTTGCCACCTACTTTATGGCCTTAGCTGAGTTACTGAAGCTTTTTGGACTTGAATTTCACACCTGCATGTTGGGGATGATCATAATATTTTCCATACCTGGCCTAGTTGTAAGTGGATCAGGGAGATGGTGTATTGGAAAGCACTTGGTGCTCTGTGGTGTCCTGTACAAAACATAGAAAATCTGCCTCCAGTCTGTCTCAGTCCAGGTCCTCACCTGTCATAATAACAATTACTTTTTGTTATATACTGCCTAATTGGAAAGATTCCTGTTGCATATATGTTCTTAATCGTATGCTCTCACATATGTATTGAAAGGAAATGGGGCATGAATAATAGAAAATAGCTTGCCACTGTATCCCCCCAGGAAATATTGGAAAATGCCATGCTAAGCCCAATAACAGCAGGGAGTATGCCACTTTTGTTTAATACTGGACATGCTGTGCTGGCACATAGTAGGTATTGAGTTAATATTTGGGTGAATGAAGGTCTTGCCAAATTCTTTGAGCAATGGATTTTGCATTTACACTAGCTGGAGAAAGGGATTTACATTCAGAGCAGCTCAACTGTGTATTTTTAGTGGGAGAAGAAGGCTCTGACTTTCTTAGGTAAGAATATAAAAAGAATCATAGATATAGAGGTGGAAGGGACAGAAGAAGAAGCAAGGGCATGGTCTCCATACTAATCCCACTTGAAAGGTGAGGGCGTGGAGAAACCATAGCTGGACAGTTAGCAACGGAAGAGAGCTATGAGTCCAGACCTTTTGAGATGATGTTAAAGTCACTTAACAAGAATAAGTAAAAGGCGCTTTTCACATGTCAGAATGTTTTTTCTTGAAAATTAGTGAAGGCAAATGTTCATTTTATTCTTGGTAACTAACAGCCTCTCAGAGATGTGTATGTCCTAATCTCCAGAACCTGTGAAAATGTTATGTTACATGGAGTAGGGGGATTTAGGTTGCAGATGAAATTAAGGTTCTCGGTTGAGTTTAAAATAGGAAGATTATCCCAGATTATCTTAGTGGGCTCAATGTAATCATAGCGCCTTTATAAGTGGAAGTTGGAGGAGGAAGAGTCAATGAGAGAGATGTGATGTGAGAAATACTCAGCCAGCCACTGCTGACTTCAAAGATGGAGAAAGGGGCTGTGAGCCAAGGAATGCAGGCAGCCTGAAGAGGTTGGAAGAGGCAAGGAAAGAGATTCTCCCCTAGAGCCTCCCGAAGATGTGAAGCCCTGCTGACACTTTGATCTTAGTCCAGTGAGACCCATTTCAGACTTCTGACCTTCAGAACTGTAAGATAATAAAAGTGTGTTATTTTAAGCCACTAAATTTATGGTAATCTGTTACAGCAGCCAATTGGAAAAGAATACAATTCCAGCATAGCCTGCTCCTGATGGTCACCTTGTGAAGAATAATGTACTGTTTGGCATTCAGATGCTTTAATGGAGGGCTAATTTATGACATCTGGAAAGGAAGGTAAATTTAACAAGACAAGTTTGAAAGAAATAGCTGTAATTGACGAGTGCATCATTACAGGTTCCTCTTGGCCACACTACCCTTTTTCCTCTGCCACGCAATTTCTCTGAGTGGACCCTTCTTGACTGTCGAAGAAAGTAATTAAGTCCTTTATGAGTCAGATTGACAGCAAAGGTTAGCAATCTTGTTACAGTATTAAAACTTGCTTACAGGACCAAAGACTTTATTTGGTCTTTGAAATAAAAGTAAAATCACCATCTCTTTGTGGGTTTCTTTTCACAATGAGGCATTGATTTGCTTTTGGAGACATGGGAGCCCATTATGATTTTACTTTTTTTTGTTGGCGTTGCTGATATTAAGTCAGCGTACCTCAGGTGATGAGGTTATATATGCCGTGTTTTTAACTTTCATCTGGTTAGTGAATTCCTTTTGTCTTTTTATCTCTCTCAGCAACCTGGTTTTTGTTTTTAATTTTAGATATGACCCCGCTTTTCCAGAACTAGATCACTTTCATTCTGTTTTGAATATTTAATGAAAGTTTCTAAAATGAACACGAGTTTTCGTAGCCTTTTGTCTTCCAAACAAGCGAGGGCTCATTTCTTCCAATTAGAATGAAACTAAAATACGACCAAGTCAGCATTTTCATTGGAAATGTCAAGAATGTATTTCTACAAAAATATAAACTGAACTTTACAATGTAAAGAAGGAACAAAGTCATCTGTCGAAAAGCAACTCCAGGCCCCAGAGCGTACAGAGTGCCCATTATAGTCATCCCAGAAAAGCGTTTTCTTTACCAGAGACCTTACCAGCTAGCTCGGCCTGGCACCGCAATGGGCTGACACCAGCTCTTACTATTCTCTTTGCTCGGGGTCTGAAAAGTATTTTTTGGCACGTCTCTCTGATCTTTGGTTCTCTGCCTCTACAGCTGGGGGTTGCTTATGACTAAATGTTTTCTTGATAAAGTTAATTTCTGAAGCTTTTAATTTTTTATGAGCCAAGTCGCCTGTAACACTAACTCACTGTTGATAAAGTCTTGCTACTATAAAGTCCATGCTGAGTTTTTTAAAAAGTCAGACAGTTCAGTTCTCCTGTGAAATAGCAGATAGTCAATGATATAATCATTTGAATCTGACACATTCTTACAATAGCTCAGCTCCAGTGCATTTTTTAGGGGTGAGTGTGGAAAAAATAAGCTATGAAAAGCACTCATAGCCAGATGGAAAAAGAGGTTTTGGTTTTGTCTCTCTGAACAGCCAATATGCCCAAATCTGTAGAATTAAAATAAAAAGCTGTTAGGACCCATGATAGGCTTAAATTTTTTTCTAAGGTTTCACCTAATGATAATAATGATCAAAATCCTGCATGATCATCATTAGAGTTTATAGCATGTTTAATTCGTGCATTAAAATCACATTATTTGTGATTACTCAAGGCTGTATATAATAATGACACAGAAATATTGTACTTTAGTTTACAAAAGGAAGCCTTTGAATCTTGGCTGGGCTTATGTGTCCTAAGGAGAAAAAAAACCTAAAAAATTCAAAGATTAGTTAATGAAGAATTAATGTTAATAAGGTCATAGCTCTCTCCCCTTTTAATCCATAAAGCCCTGTTTATTAATAGCAACAGCAATAACAAGAATGAGCATATTCCTTCTTTCCCCCACCAGTGGCCTTCACAGCTTGACAGAGTGCTTCATTCTGATGAATGAACAACACTCAGGACACCAGTGGCCTTCCGAGTGGGCAGAAATTCCTTGGGCAGCTCCAGATCCCAGCAAACCACTTAATCAGCCTTTACATAAAAATTGTAGCCTAGAGAAGGCATTTGAGGAAACTGTTCCTTATGCTAGCTTTTTCCCCTCCATTGTGGCCTCTGGAATCAGTAAGGTTAAAAAGAGAACCTGACATACTAGACTGTTTCTATCAAACACTGAGTTTGATAGAAAATAAGCCAGTTGGGGCCGGGCGCAGTGGCTCACGCCTGTAATCCCAGCACTTTGGGAGGCCGAGGCAGGTGGATCACGAGGTCAGGAGATCAAGACCATCCTGGCTAACACGGTGAAACCCCGTCTCTACTAAAAATACAAAAAATTAGCTGGGCGTGGTGGTGGGCGCCTGTAGTCCCAGCTACTCGGGAGGCTGAGGCAGGAGAATGGCATGAACCTGGGAGGCGGAGCTTGCAGTGAGCCGAGATCGCGCCACTGCACTCCAGCCTGGGCAACAGAGCAAGACTCCGTCTCAAAAAAAAAAAAAAAAAAAAAGAAAAGAAACCAGTTGGGGCCGGGCGCAGTGGCTCACGCCTGTAATCCCAGTACTTTGGGAGGCCGAGGCGGGCAGATGACTTGAGGTCAAGAGTTCGAGACCAGCCTGGCTAACATGTTGAAACCCCATCTCTACTAAAAATACAAAAATAAGCTGGGCTTGGTGGCAAATGCCTGTAATCCCAGCTACTCAGGAGGCTGAGGCATGAGAATCACTTGAACCCAGGAGGTGGAGGTTGCAGTGAGATGAGATTGCGCCACTGCATTTCAGCCTGGGTGACAGAGTGAGACTCTGTCTAAAAAAAAAAAAAAAAGAAAAGAAAAGAAGCCAGTAATAACTGTTGTCATTGCTAATGATTAGCATAGATAGATCTACTCAAACTGCAGCTAGAAACCCTCTGATCATGCCGTCACCCTGATTGACACCAGAGCCACACAGTTCTTTGCTGAAGGGAGCCAGATGGGCAGTGATGGGGGCCTTGCACCACTGCAATGGAGCTTCTGTTTGTTTCTGAATTGCATTTATTTATTGCAGTGGATTTGCGTTGCTACTTTAAAAGGTGGTTGTTGATGTTTGGAAAATAACAACTAAAAATTTACATGGGGAAAAAGTTTTTTTTCAAAGAAAAGCCTTTCCATTTTGGTTTAGGTTGTGTATAGCCAGTTTCTTCTACTTTTTTGCTTTCCCTCAGTCTGTCCCTTAATGTCCTTATTTTTATGATAGGACACCATCATTTTTGTATTCACTTGAATATGATAGACTAATCTACATATGTCTCCAAGTCTTCTTTGAGTCATTAGAAGCTCTTTCCTGCTTGATAGAGTTTGGGCTATTATTAATTTGATTTCTTCTTTTAAAATCTCATCTTTCTTTGAATGTGAATGTCTTCATTTCCCCTAATGCCTATTCAGTCAACTCTAATTGCTGTTTCTTGAATCTAGGGTCATCTTCATTAGTTTAATTACTGTAGAAGCCTGTTTCCTAAATGTGCTAATAGCATGAAAATGACTTATTTCCATGTTCTCTGTTGTGCTATGCTGAGAAACAGGCAAAAAGAAAAATTTGTACAAGAAGACTGAAAAACATCTGTTTTTTTCAAATGACCCATTCAAGGCAGTTGCACCCACCCTCATCCATCTGCATGCTAGGGCTTGGGTGTAAGGGGCTAAAACTGGCATAGAAGACGGGGTAGGAAGACTACCCAAGGCAATCAGTAGCAGAAAGAGCCGCGTTCCTCAGAGAAAGTGAAAGCCGGCTGGGCGTGGTGGCTCACGACTGTAATCCCAGCACTTTGGGAGGCTGAGGCGGGCGGATTACGAGGTCAAGAGATCAAGACCATCCTGGCCAACATGGTGAAACCCTGTCTCTACTAAAAATACAAAAATTAGCTGGGCGTGGTGGCGTGCACCTGTAGTCCCAGCTACTCGGGAGGCTGAGGCAGGAGAATCGCTTGAACTTGGGAGGCAGAGGTTGCAGTGAGTTGAGATCATGCCACTGCACTCCAGCCTGGTGACAGAGCAAGACTCCATCAAGAAAGAGAAAAGAGAGAGAGAGAGAGAGAGAGGAAGGAAGGAAGGAAGGAAGGAAGGAAGGAAGGAAGGAAGGGAAGGGGAAAGGGAAAAGGAAGGAAGAGAAGGAAGGGAGGGGAAGGAAAGGAAAGAAAAGAAAGTGAAGCCAAGGAGAGCAGAGATGCTCACTGATTCTGACAAGAATAGAAATGCATGCAGGATCAGAAGGCTTGGTGCAGGGGCCGGGTGGAGACCAGAGGGAGGTGGGAGCAGGTTAGGGTGAAATGAAGCAGGTGGCAGGCATCACCTCTATTCGTAAGTAGGTTCATTGTGTGTGATATGCCAGGCTGGTTTAAAGGGCTAGGGCTGGTTATGAACAGTCCTGATGTAATAAAAATATCTTTACAATTGACCCAAGGGTTCTCACCTATTGTTGAAAAAGTTACCTTCTCTGAGATGTTTGAGCCATTATGGTGCAACCTCTATTCCAAAACTCCAGCTAAGGCCATTTCTCTGCACTCCTGACTTATAGTATCTGTCTTCCAGTTCCCAGGATGTGAAGATAGATGATGAGATGAATGATTTGTTTGCATTTGATCTTTCTTCTATCCCTTCTTTGCAAGGTTATTTTACCTTGTTCCTTAAGTTTCACATGGTATTGCTTTTACTCCACCGATTACATATCATAAGACAATTTGTGTCTTTAAAGTGAGGTTCTCAAAGTGTAGTGTGGACTCAAAGGTCCCTAAGGTCCTTTCAGAGGATCTGCAAAGTCAAACCCATTTTCGCAATAATGCTAAGACATTGTTTGCTCTTTTCTGCTCGTGTTATCTCATGAGTGTACAGAGTACAAGTTCACCCGTAAGATTTTAGATTCCATGTCACAAGTAACCTTTAAGAAACAACCAGTTGTCAAGTTTTAGTGGCCGTCAAAGAATATCAACAATTGTCTAAGAAGGCTATCGAAATACTGCTTCCTTTTCCAAATGCATTTCTGTGAGCCTGGATTTTCTTTATATACTTTAAAGAGCATATCATAACAGATTGAATGCAGAAGGAGATAAGTGAATCTAGCTGACTGCAATTAACAGATACATGAAAGAGTTTTGTAAAAATTTAAAAACTGGCTCTTCTCACAAGTTTTTTTCTGGAAAAGATAATTATTTTTCATAAAACATGTAATTATGTTAACATATAATGGGGTTATTGTTATCTTAAAATTAATTAATGAATACATATTTTTTAAGTTTCTTGGTTTTAACTTGTAATATGGTTAATCTCAGTTTTAATCCACATAAACAGAAACTCTTTGGTGTTATCAGTAATTTTTAAGAGTGTAAATGGGTCCAAAGATTAAAAAGTTCGAGGACCATGGCTTTGAAGTAAGCATTTGTTTGGATACTGGAAAAATTCTGTTTGTTTAATGACACAAATGCATACCATAAACTTGGATATTAATAACAAAAGGGACTTTTAAGAGCACTTATTTGGGCCTCTTCTTTCTTCTGTGCCAGTGGTCGGCACCTTTCCCTCCTCTTTCTATAAACGTGAGAAACATTTAAATACTATCTATTTTGTTTTCATAAAATGTTTCAGGTTGCCTATAATAGCTTAATAAAAGCAAGTGGTTTTGCCCTTTTTTGCCTCAGGAACGCAAAGCTTTACAACAAAAATTTCATTGATTCTCAGTTTATAAAATAAAGGCCAAAGTACCCACTTCCTAAGAGGAAGACTGGAGAAGCCCACTATTTTCTCCCGATTTAAAGAGAGACCTGTGACATGGGAAGTGGCTCTGTGATTGTCTAATGAAGTCCTCAAGTCAGAGGGGAGACCAGGATGGGACCTGGTTCTTTTGAGTTCAGCTCAATCATCTCAAAATGTGCCATTCTTACTGCACCATCTTTCTTTGGTAGTATGCCCAGTGTGTGTTTAATTAAGATTAACTAACGAAAGGGTCGTCAGATGCCATGTATCTAGTGAAGAGGAGATGGCTGAGAAGTTGAGTCCTGATACCTTCTCTTGGCTTCTCACAAGTTCACCTGGAACCTTGGAAAGTTGCCCAGCCTCCCTGGTACTCTTGGTCATCTGTCAATGAAGACTGACCCACCTGGAGAGGTGGGATGCAGCTTTATAATTTACATGGCAATTTTTGGCTGCTTTACCTCTTTTAATTCTCCCACAGCAAACCTCTTGAAGTAAGTAGGGCAGATGTCATTACTTCCAATTTGCAGTTGAGGAAATACCTGAGATTATGTGATCAGTAAGTGATGACACTTAATTCTATTCCTTTTCCTAACAATACAAAACCTCTGCCAATGTTTACATGAACCACAGTCTCTTGGTCCATGAAAAATACATGTTCAGAGCACAGGAGATGTATTTGACTCCTCAAGTTGCAACTCTGAATTATTTCACATGGAAATACCTGTGGTCCTTTAGAATTGATGGCACTGTAAGTACTATGTTTCAGGAACATCCTGGGCTAAGTAGATGTCTGTGGGTTGACATAGTCCCTGATCACCTCTTATATAGCATGATTTCTTAAAAGGGTGTTCCAGGTTCCACACAACCTATTTATAAATGAACTTTTAGAACACAAATCATTCTGTTGTTGCATTTATTCTTTTTATTTTGTTAAATGAACTGCATTTACTCAATGTACTCTATTTTAATGTTTACCATTTTTATTTTGTGACTTTCTTGAAATAGATGGTATTACTAATATTTTAAGCATTAAAATATTACTTAAAATGAGAGCACAGGCTCTAAAAATATAATATTTAAAAATGCTCTACTCCATTATTTTATTACGTATAGGGAGCCTCCCCTCCCCCTCAATAGAAGACAGATTTAGTTATAAAATAGAAGTGAGTGGGAAAAATTCTCTTATCAGAAATTTCCTATGTAAAAATAAAATTTTGCTGTATTTATTCCATCCCCTTTCAGGTAAAATTTACTTGTATTTGTAAGTAGCTATCTAATATGTGGTGTATCCCATGTGACTCTATAAAATCACACACTATTTCTAGAGAAGATAACTACAGGCAAATAGCTTCCTCTATATAAGTTTCATCTCAAGAATGGAAACATAAACCTTCCTATAGGAAAGATTATAAATTACCTTGCTCCCTCTGCTCATGCACATTTTATACCTGTCTTTATTGTTCTCTGTAAAACTATTCAGCATTAACCCCACACTTTCTTATATTCTGGGGGAAATATCTTTCTGTAATTATTGAATTATGGGACAATGCCTATTTTTTTTCTTTTTGATTCTTTAGAAGTTCTTAAAACTTTCAAAAACAGGCACATCTGCAGAAAAGATCACATACTAATACACTACTCTTATTTGCCTTTTTCATTGCATTAGAAGCCTATTCTGCCAGTGAGGACTTCGTGTCATTGTATGTAGCTGTGTGTGTCTTGATGGTTGTGTCCATCAGTACTCTTTAAAGCATGGGAACGTGGGAAGGCTCCCTCCTGGTTGAGGCCCCAAGCTGGCAAGGTGATATCCCACATAATCCCAGACAAATTGTTCTATCTTTAGATAAGCAGATATAGTCATAATTACCATTATTGGCTCACTCCATTACTTAATAATATGGGAACCTAATGGTTGTGAATTCCTTCGATTAAGCTATGTTTTTATAGAATTAAACTTATTGATTTATTAATAATTATTTTGTTTGGACAATTTAAAGTCTTTTAATGCCTATCTGGTCACCAACCTTGTAGTTTTTATTTTCACTCCAATTTTCTGAAGTAGCAATGTACATAACAGGAATTCTGAATTTAAAGGCATGGAAAATTCCATTTTATTAGGTAGCAATGAAGAAATACTGTCCTTTAATTACAAAATAAGAATTTTGAATATGAACTAGTGAAAGCTGAAGAAGCCCAGACCTCAAATTATTTCCAGCCAATTTACCTTTGAGGGTAAAATTTATTCTTGTTTTACTTATGTATCAAACAATTTATTCAAATCCCGATGAATTACAAATATATATTTAAAAACCATGGGAGTTTTAAAGGCTTCAAAATTAAGTATTTAATTAGTGTGGTTATGTTTAAATATAGTAATATTCTTTACAATTCTATGAGAATAAAGGAGGGAAGATGGAAGGCTCATTCATTTTCTTGAAATAATATATTCCATAGGATAAAATATGGTATTTCTTTCTCAACTGTATATGGAAGGATCGTGATTCCCCAAATACACTGGACTCTTTCAACAAAAGTAAATATAACTGTGCATTAAAACATACAAATGATCAACAAACTATATTACAAGAACATGCATATGTGAATTCCTATTAATATTGAAAGCACTAAACCATTTTCTTCACTCAAAGTTCAGGGTAGGTTTGCTAGAATTCTGTAAGAAAGAATCTGTAAGGAGGAGAGAATCTTTCCCTTTTTTTTTTTTCAGAGAAAAGTGGGGGAGCAAGGAAGATATTTTAAGTTGGCCAGGTCCCTAGGGGCTTCACATTTTTGTCTTCTTTGAAATTGAGAAAATGAACAAATGTCTTGTATTCCATGTACTGATATTGCATGCAGTCAGTTTGATGAGTCATTAGATTTCATGATTAATTTTAAGAAATCTTTCGACCTCTTCCTCCATTGGAGTTCTCACTGCCACTACTCACACTACAGAATTAGTACTCAGGCCCTACTGATGACAACTTTAAAGTGCACCTGGATCACCACCTAACAGGTGTTCCCACAACAATTCATTTCTCTGCACTCATAACCATGCCTAGCTTGTGAATTTCTTGAAAGTTGGGTGCCTTATTTTAGCCATGATATAAATTGTTTTCACAACTTTATTGATAACTACACTGGTTGGAAAAAACTCAAAGCCTTCCTAACATCAAAATAGATGATGCCTTTTAGGCCTGGCCCTGAGTTATTGGAGAAGATTAGTATGATATAATTTGTTCTTTAAGAAGTCATTCTATTTATTACCATATTTTTTCCCAAAGGAGTTTGTAATTGATTGTGCCCAAAATTATCAATATTTTGGTGACAAACTTTGTAAGAATAAAATATTAAATACTCTCAACTTGAGTAAGATGGCTTCTGGTGCAACTCAGATTAAAATTGGCATAGAGCTATATGGTATTGCTGATGTGCTTTATTTCCAGTGGTGTGCTGGAGCCACCTCCCACCAGCTCCTGTGAGCTGATCATGCACAGCTTTTTCCAACTATGCTTTCACCTTGCTAGTCTGAAATCAGCCATGTTAGGAGTATTTACACCAAGGAAATTGGCATATGCTACAAATCCATCCCTCTGCCCCATGAGAACCAGTTGTTAAAATATTTACTACTGCTTAAAAACCAAGAGATAATAAATTTACAGTTTTTAGATTTTTCAGCGGTATCTACTGAGAAGTAATCACAAACGAAATATCAAGTAAGGTCTTTGACTTTAAGAAATCACAGGTTTAGCCAAACCATCTCCATCTAAGCATTTATCAAACTTCTCTTTAAACTTGAAAATTAACCGGAGAATTTAAGTCAAGTTTAGAATAGATAAATATGTCTTTGAGTATATTTTACAATGTCTGTTTGATTTAGTAGATCCTTCTGGGGACAGGTCTTTCTAGAGTTTGGAGAGTTACTAAGTTACTAAGGTGTATTTCCTCAGGGCTGCTTCTTGCTTGTTCTCAGAGAAGTTGGCCAATCACTGACAAAATGCATTTCTTTTCCCCCTTTTCCTGTCGTTTGTTTTATTTTTAAGCTAGCACTTGTATTTTGGAAAAATTACTTACTCAAAGATATCTTGGGCAGGAAAGAAAAATGTTTTACTTCAGCTATTTATTGGATCTCTATAAAGCAATATGATTTCTCCTAAGGCTAACTATATAATAGGACCAGCATCATAAAAAAGTAATGTCTTTAAAAATGCCAAAAATTTGATTTTTTGTATAGAAAGAAAAAAGAGCCCTTTATTAATCAAATATATGTCCCTTTAAAAATGTTTTGAGGGTAGATTTATAGAATCATTTCCAATGTGTAGACAACCGCCATCAAATGCATTCTTAGCAATGATTTAAAATAGAATGAACTGTAAGTGGGAAAATTGCTAAGGATGATAATCTCCTGATACAACTAATAGGTAATTATTTTAAGTCAAAATGTTAATTAATCAAAATCAGTTTCTTAATTCGGATATGGTTGTTATCAAGACTTTGAAAATAATAACTTTCTTTTCATCCTATCCAAAATTCTATTTAAAATTCTTTAATGCCTCAGGGGTAGGAGGAGTAATCTTGAGCTCTTGCCTTCTCCTCTACATTTTTCTTTTCTGACTGTGTCTATATGCTGTAACTTAGTGCTCAGTCCATTTCACATAGCAGGTGTTTCTTCCCTATGTAACATATACTTAGAGGGAATGACTATAACAAGTTTAACCAAGGGCATGTTAAGAAATTGGGGAGGGGAATGTGCCTTGGCTAGGGATAACCTTTTTTGTTTTAATCATTTTTTTAACTTAATTTTTTTTTTTTCTTTTTTTTGAGATAGAGTCTCGCTCTGTCCCCCAGGCTGGAGTGCAGTGGCGCGAGCTCAGCTCACTGCAAGCTCCGCCTCCTGGGTTCACGCCATTCTCCTGCCTCAGCCTCCCGAGTAGCTGGGACTACAGGCGCCCGCCACCACACCCGGCTAATTTTTTGTATTTTTAGTAGAAACGGGGTTTCACCGTGTTAGCCAAGATGGTCTCTTGATCTCCTGACCTCGTGATCCGCCCATCTCGGCCTCCCAAAGTGCTGGGATTACAGGCGTGAGCCACCGCGCCCAGCCTTAACTTAATTTTTTAAACTTTTAAATTCAGGGGTACATGTGCAGGTTTTGTCATATAGGCCTAGTGCCCACTAGTTATTTTTCCTGATCCTCCCACCCTCTCCACTCTGATAGGTCCCAAGTGTTCTCATCATGTAGCTCCCACTTATAAGTGAGAACATGCGGTATTTGGTTTCTGTTCCTGCGTTCGTTTGCTAAGGATGATGGCCTCCAGCTCCATCCATGTTCCTGCGAAGGACATGGTCTTGTTCTTTTTTATGGCTGCATAGTATTCCATGATGTATATGTACTCAGCCTATTTTGTTTTAACTGAAAGACAAAAACAGGGTCAGGTAAGTCAGTTAATTTTTTAAAGGATTGTTTATTTTCCTTTGGACTTGAAAGACTTTTTTTTTCTTTTTTTTAAATTGATCTCAGGGGAACTTCTATCATCTAGATGACCTTAAATTTAGCATTTCTTCTACCAGGCATCCAACTAAAACTGATGGCTACTCTTGGGTGGGTGTTACATACATTCTAGGCCTGTGTGAGCCTTATATACATTATTTCATGAGGTTGGCATTATTATAACCCTTATTTTTTAGATGTTGAAACAGAGGGCTTGGGAGTTTAACTAACTTGCCCCAGGTCTCACAGTTAGCAGCCACTGAGCCAAAACCCATCTGCAAAGGGGGCCTACTGTCAGTAACCCCCTCATAGGGTTGTTTTGAGGATTAAAAGAAAAAACAAACAGAAACTGTCCAGAACAGTGCCTCCAACAAAAATAAGCACCATGTTGGAGCACCATCATCATCATCATCATCAACACTAGGTCACTATGATCCCCACAGCAATGCTGGTAAGGCCTGCATAAAATGCCAAGTGAACAGAATAGTTGTGGCGTTCCTTCCCGCTCACATTGGCTGTAGACCCAGAAGATCTCCAAATGAGGCAAATGATAATAAATGCCACAGATTTATATGGCTCTGGCCCTGCCTTGTCAGGTTAAGAACAACTTCTCATGGTATAGGGCGAGTGTTTTAGACTATTTTTAGGTCTGAGATCTTTATCTTAAAATTGAAATTAAACCAGGCAGGAAAGAAGTCGTAAGGGACATGTGTTTGAAACTATGGTGTTTTCTGAGCAAACTTATCTGTAATTTAAAATTGAACCTAGAAAAAAATCATTGCTAATTTTTGTATTTTTAGTAGAGACAGGGTTTCACCATGTTGGCCAGGCTGGTCTCGAATTCCTGACCTCGTGATCCACCCACCTTGGCCTCCCAAAGTGCTGGGATTACAGGCGCAAGCCACCGGGCCCGGCCCACTCTTATTTAATTTCTATTATGCCCTCTCCGGTCACATGATAACTTACATGTCAGTGTGTGATGTGGGAAAGAAAAAGAAGGCATCAGACATCACGGAAGGGCTCTGTATTTCTCTTTCGGAACCACCTCCATTGACCCTTATTACACAAACCCTGACTGAGCCAAGGAGCCCAAACAGTGCTGATCTAAGAACTTTCGAAGACCACCTGCTCTGACAGCTATTTCAATGCTAGTGGGGAATTTCAGCAACAACCAGTTTAACTGAGCACAAATGATGTGCTGACTGAGGTTTGGTAAAAAGCATATAGTTGAGACTCAAAAGTAAATGCTATCTTCTCTCTGAGTTGCTTGTGATTGTTAATAGACTGAAAACTACCAAATTGGCAAGAAAGCAAATAGTTTTACTTATATGGCTATACAATTATCCTCAATTACTAAATTCAGTTGGTGAGCACCATAATTACTTTGTAATATAAAGGGCAACCTGGGGAGAAGAGATTTTTTTTTTTTTTTTTGGAGGGAAGTGGCCATAAATAAATCAGAAAGGATACAGCACGGATATACAGTTTTTGTTGTTGTTGTTGTTGTTGTTGTTTTTAAGTATCAGAAAAATAAATACAACCTTTCAGGATGCTTTGCAAATGTAGGGATTTTGTCACTAATAGAAGTCTTTGAAATACATATCTGGAATGACAGCAATAGTCAGTCAGTTTGTGCTTTAGGATGAATTTATGACCTGAATTTGGTTTCCCATGCTTTCTTTAACACTATACTACTATGGCAAAATTATCATTTCTTTTTTTTAACACCTAGCCATTTTTTTGGTGGATGGCTTCTTATATCCCCCTCCCCCCAGCTCTCTCCCCACACCCTATAAAAGGTTTTCAGGAGATTAGGCAACCCCCAAAACTGCCAATGATAGTATTTTGCTAATTCTATAAATATTTCTGTAGACTTGACTCCAGTGAGACATAATTTCAGCAGTTGGAGTAATGGGCTTTCCTGCTGTTGCATGCGTTCAGATCGAAAGCTCTCTGACTTGCTGCGCAATTACTCCCATGTTTCTGCATTTCTGCTTCGTGACATTCTGTCATTAGTCTTCCCTGCACTAGGGTGTGAGGTTGTAGGGAATGGAATGTAAACATTGTCATTCTGAGATTAGCTGCCCAAAAGTACACCAGTGAAAATAGCAAGAATAAGTTTCCTTCCAGAACCTGGCAAAGCCATTTTGATTCGTTTGTGAACCCAGGTGGAGCTTGTTTATTGACAAACCATGATTCTTCGGATCACCAGGTGATGTTTACAAAATTAAATGTTAAATCCTTCCATACCTCTTTAAAAATGTGTCCCCATATTTGCAAGTTTCTTGGAGAAAGGGCCATATTTCAGTTAAGCAGTTGCTGGTTTGAAATGTAAAGTACTTAGAAAGTACCTAAGGAAAAGGGCTTTATAATAAATTTTTTGATCAAAATTTTGAACTCACCTGTGCAGCTTTGCTCACGGGGCATGTTCAGCTCATGACTAATGGTCACTCTTACTTGACTTTGCCTATTTTCTTTCCTACTTCATCTCCCCCATGCATTGTACCTTTAAATTGTCCCACTCTAATTTGGTATCTCTTGACTTCTGCTTCAAAGCTTTTAGTTGTTTCCGAAGCACGCTAAGCGAAGTCTGTGTTTAGCACCTGACCAAGGCTTGGTATTGACTGTGGGACATACTTATGGAATAGCAGCTCTACTGCTAGGTGTGTGTGTGTGTGTGTGTGTGTGTGTGTGTGTTTGTGTGTGTGCATGTGCGCATGTGCGTGCGTGAGGGACAGAAAGAGAGATCTTGTGTTTTTTTAGACTCTAGCTTCCAAGAGGTCAGGAAAAATAGTGGCTCTACTTTAATTAACATCCTATTTTAGCACCAGTTACAGGGTCATTACCACACTAAATGTTAGATGTTAGACTTTATCTCTTCTCCATCAGAATTTCACTTTCCGCAGGATACTGTATTTCTTTCAGGCTAATCTATATTTTAATGGCTTCCAAATTGTCAATTGAGATGGTAATTAGTTCTAATTTAGTGATAATGCTGTGAACATGGAGTAAGAAGCTAATTGACATGGCATGTTACCAACTAGAATTTTATGAACTAAAACTTCTTATCTTTTGCACAACAGTGAGTGTTCTCATTATAAAGGTGCCATTCAGGAAGGGAGAGTGGCTTTGCCCACAGGGGTTCTGTACCTTGTGGATACACTGCTGATTGCTAGGTGATGGCCAACTTTGACTTTCCAAGTTGAACAGGTCTCCCTTAAACCTGCTTTTGGAAACTTGTTCTAAAAACCCCTCCTATATGCATATTTAGTTAGCACATGTTTGTTTCCAGTTGCGTTTGTTTTTCCTACTAGATCTAAGGAATTCCTATGGAGGCTGAGGGATATACAAAGCAGGAGAACAGCAATTCTCTGTTCAACACATCTAGATTCTGGTAGAATAGCAATACTTTCACTGAAAAGTTCTTAATAGTTTACAGAAGACTGGCACATATGTGACTTCATTTGATCTCATAACTGAAGTCAGGGCAGGCATTATTATACCCATTTTAGAGCTGAAGAAACAGAAGTTCAGGGAAGTTAAATAGCTTGTCTGTGATTATTTGACTGGGTAAGTGGGAGAGCCAAGCCAAGGACTGGAATCTTCTGACTCTTGCTTTAGGGTTTTTCTCCCGATTACATCTTATTTCTCTGACCTGTTCATCCATATAATCTTATTCTGTGATTCTAAGCAATTGTTATTTCCTTAAAAATTCGGAAAAATTACATAACTAACTCAACTAACTCATTACCTTTTTACATCCAACCCCCAGACTCTGGAATTAAATTTTCCTTCAGTACTTACCCTACCCTAGCTCAAGCTCAGAAAAACTGTCTTGGAAAAAGAGGTAAAAAGGACAGAAAGTAAAGGGAATCAGGTTGAGGGGTGCTTCTGACTTTTTTTTAAAGAAATTTTGTCATACAACTCCCCTAAGATGTGAGTTCTAAGGTTAACTAGAGTAGTTTTTCAAAGATGCAGCTTGTCCGTTACATTTGCTGCTCCGTGGCTGATCCTGTCCTGGACTAGCCTACCAGAATGTTCTTTAGTCCATTCATTAGATGATCTAGCCCCCTGAATATCTAGCACACAGACAGTCTTAATCCCTGATTTGTGTTTGTGTATGTGTTTGACTCTGATTTGCCTTTCAGATAGATTCCTTAGAAGCTCTACCAGAATGTGGACAGGAAAACGGTGGTGTGAGACCCTAACAAGTCAGCTCAGCTTTGTGTCAGCGGCTGTTACTACGTGGGCAGGGTAGAAGTCATTGTTGAAGATGAGGTCTTTCATTTACCAGGCAGTTTTTTTCATCCTTCCTTGCCCTCCTCCTGCTCCTTTAAACCAGTGGGAGATGAGAAAGCCGAAGCTTTATCTGTGTCTCTCTGTTAGTTTATTTGTAAACTGCAGGTCAAAAAGTAATATTATGTATAAAATCCAGACTAGACAATTGCTCGTTTCATGCAGAGAGAGGGTTTTAAAGGAAATCAGCTGACTTCCTGACTTGCTGAATGAAGTGTGAGTTTTAGTTTCTGTCCTGTTAGGAAATGACATGTGAATAGAGTTCTTGTATAAGCAGGCTTTTATTTTTGTCAATGGTTGGAAATTTGGGAAAAAGAGAAGAGAGGTCTGTTTATTTTAGCATGTCAAGATTCATTTCTGTGGCACACACGCAGAAATGGGTATTTCTGAGTCTTGGTGGTCTCGGGCCCTGAAATTCCATTTCCTCTCCTCTCCTTCTCCCAGAGTTGTTGGATTGCCATAGCAACATGACTCCTCCCCCACAACCCTGTAAGAGTAACTGGTTACAGATTTAGCAGCAAGTCAGGCCGAGATCAAAATCCAAATATAGGGCCCTGATCACAGAAGGTGGGAGGACTGAGGCCGAAGACTGCTCTGTGTCCTTTCCTGGGGCTGCATGTGAAGTGACAGGCGCTTTGCCCGGATGGTCTAGGTGGTGCTGCTCGGAAACTCTGCCGGCCTTCATGAGCATCACTGCCATGCCGCAGAGGGGGCTGCACCAAGGAAGGGAATTGAATAACGGTATGGATGAAGAATATTTACTGCAGCAGTGTAACTCTGCATCAGATGAAATTGCTGATGCTCTGAAAGTCAAGCATGAGACTATTGGGGAAGCAGCTATGGAAATAGGCCTTGAGTAGGTGCTATAAAAATAAAGCGTGCTCTGTCCCCAAGAATGCTTCCTAGGGGAGTCTTTGGGATGCTGAAAATGGTGATAATCATATCAACAATTGCTCATGTTGATTGAGTACTTACTGTGTACCAGGCATTGTGCTAAGCACTTGATAACTCATTTAATCCTCCTAACAACCCTTTGACCTATGTGCTGCTATTTTACAGATAAGGAAACTGAGGCACTGGGAAGTTAATGAACTGCCTCAAAGTTATGTAGCTTGTAAGTGGCTGAGCTGGGATTTGAACCTCTACAGTGTGGCTCCTTAATCCAAGTTCTTCATTCTCATAGTATTGTCTCTAATGGATCTGTACGGGCTCATAAATAGGGTGTTCAAGGAACCTTAACTGTAGTTTTGTTTTTTTTTTAAACACAAATATTGTTATAGGTTGAATTGTGTCCTGCCTCCCCCAGAATGTCAAAGTTCTAACCTCCAGTAGTTATGAATGTGATCTTCTTTGGAAATAGGGTCTTTGCAGATGTAGGCAATTTAAAATGAAGTTATGACATGACGGTGGGCCCTAATCCAACGTGACTGGTATCCCTATAAGAAGCCAACAATGCCATATGAAGAGAGACACACAGGAAGAGCGCCAGGTATTAATAATCACAGAGGCAGAGATTAGAGTGAGGCAGCTGCAAGCCAAGCCATGCCCAGGATTGACGGCCACCACCAGAAGCTTGGAAGAGGCAAGGACGGATTCTACTCAGTGTCTCAGGGAGAGCATGGCCCTGCTGACACATCTTGATTTCAAACAACCTGATTTGTTTTCAGAACTGTGAGAATAAATTTCTGTTGTTTTAAGTTACCCAGTTTGTGGTATTTTACAGTCATCCTAGGAAGCTAATACAAATATGTTTTTGTTGTACCAGATTTAATCAATAAGCCTCAATGTGGCATACAGAGTGATACATGAACATTTCGTTTTATCTGTCCCTTCCCATCTTATTGGTAACCGCTAATGACAGTTTATCTCCTTTCTATGCGTGTATATTTATGTTTTTATATAATGAACCTATATTATATGCATTTTCTGCTTTTTTTTTCTTTAAAGCTTACTGGTATATTCTGGAGATCTCTAAGTATTTGGCTTAAATTTTTTTTTTCAATTGTGGTAAAATACAGTTTATCAGCCTAGCCATTTTTAAGTGTACAGTTCAGTGGTATGAAGTGCCTTCACATTGTTATGCAGCCATTACCACCATCCATCTTTAGAACTCTTTTAATCTTGCAAAAATGAAACTGTGTGTGTATATTAAACAATCACGCCCCATTACTTCCTTCCCCTGGCACCCACTGTTCTATTTTCTGTCTGTATGAATTCGACTCTTCTAGATACCTCACATAAGTGGAATCATACAGGACTTATCCCTTTGTGTCTGGTTTATTTCATTAGCATAATGTCCTCAAGCATCATCATGTTGTAGCATGTGTCAGAATCTTCTTCCTTTTGGAGGTTGAATAATATTCCATTGTATGTATATATGACATTTTGTTTACCCACTCATCTGTCAGTGGACACTTGGGTTGCTTCCACCCTTTGGCTATTGTGAATAATGCTGCTATGAACAGGGGTTTACAAAGATCTCTTTGAAATCCTACTTTCAATTATTTTGGGTATATATCGAGAAGTGGAATTGCTGGATCATATGGTGATTCTATTTTTAATATTTTGAGGAACTGCCATACTGTTTTCCATAGCAGCTGCATCATTTTACATTCCCACTAGCAATGCACAAGGGTTCCAATTTCTCCATATCCTTGCCAACCCTTGTTATTTTCTGTCTTGTTTTTTAATAGTAGCCATCCCAATGAATATGAGATGATATTGCATTGTGGTTTTAATTTGCATTTCCCATATTATGGGTAATGTTGGGCATCGTCCCATGTGCTTATTAGCCATTTGTATATCTTCTTTGGAGAAATGTTCATTCAGGTCCTTTCCCAATTTTTAAAATCAGATTGTATTTTGTTGTTGCACTGTAGGAGTTCTTTATATCTTCTGAGTATTAACCCCTTATCAGATATACGTATAGTCTTTAGCTTTTAAGCTGTTGTTTCTCTCTGCACCAGCTGAGAATGCTTTGGTGGTGGTGGTCATGGGGATATTGTATTCTCATTATCAGGCTTCTAGTGATAGGTTGTATCAAGGGGTATTTCACTATGGTGAGTTTTCTAACAGAGGAAGCAACATGTATTAGTCAGGGTTCTCCAGAGAAAAAGAGCCAATAGGATGTGCGTATGCGTATATGTATATATTTTATAATAAATATAATGTAACTACATATTTATAATTACATAGCTATATTTATTACACATATAATAAATCTTGTATTTATATTATATATATATATATATATGTGATGAGAAATCAGCTCACATGTGTATGGAGGCTGGCAGGAGCTGCAGGCAGAGCCAGCAGGCTGGAGGTCCAGGAGAGCTGATGGTGTAGTTCCAGTCCAAGGGCTGATGGGCTCAAAACATGGGAAAAGCTGATGTTTCCATTTGAGGCCAAAGCAGGAAAAGGCTAATGTCCCAGTTCAAGGGCAGCCAAGCAGGAGGAATTCTCCCTTACTCAAGGGAGGATCAGCCTTTTTGTTCTGTTCAGGCCTTCAGCTGATTGGGTAAGGCCCACTCACATTATGGATGGCACCCTGCTTTACTCAGGCCACTGATATAAGTGTTAATCTCATCCCAAAACACCCATATAGAAACGTTCAGAATAACATTTGGCCAAATATCTGGGCACCTCATAGCTCAGTAAAGTTGACACATAAAACTAACAACCATGCAGCACTAACAAATGATGCTCTCCTCCTCTGCCTCTGCTAATAAGTTTGAAGATGAAGAACATTCTCAGGGTCATCATTTTCCTGTAGGTTTTGTGGTTCAAGTCTGTTATTGAGCTCATTCCTTTTCATGTAAACGTATAACAAGACAAAGCAACTTTGGAGGGCTCCAAATGGTCATTTCTAGGGCAGATGTTTCCCTTAGAATGATGTAGCATCAAAGAAGGAGTTTTCCTTTTACTGAATCAATAATAATTTTTATAATCCCAAATTACTTAAATAATAACTGAAACTTTGTACATGTCCATGTAGCTTTTCTAAATCTCTCCTGCTTTTTAAGGCTTGAGCTGTTTTCTTTTTCTTTCATAACCTCACTGCTTCTTGCCCATTATCAGCATTTTTCTGACCCTGTGTAAGCCTAAGTGAAATCCCTTGGGACATAGATAGCTTCTTTATGCTAAGAAACTTAAGTGTTGGTCTAAAGTATTAATCATTTTTGTGCATTTTTGGTAAAGAAAGTTCCTACAGTTTTACTCTCTGTCTCACCCCTAGATTTTGGGGCACTACCATTCATTCATTCAGAGTTACTGTACACCAGGTAGGGTGCTAAATGTTGGGGGTATGGCACTAAACTGTACACACAGAGTCCCTGCCCTCATGGAGCTTACATTCTAGTGGAGTCTAGTGAACTTACAAAGCTAGTACAATAAACATGCATTGCCTTCTCCACACTACCACAGCCCCACTACAAAGAAAAACCAAAGCATTTTAGAGGATGACTGTACTAGAGTCAAGATGAACATGCACTAATAAACAAACCACTTACTATTAGATATACAAAGAAAATACAAACGATTATATGGTAATGATTTGGCTGTACCCTTTTTCCTTTTGGAAATAATCTCAATCTGGTAATCTGTTTGTTTTTCATTATTAATTTGAATAGTCAGTATGTGCATGTTTGTGCATACACAACAAAAACCAAAAGGCACAAAAGAATACACAGTAAAATGTAAATCTCCTACCCCTGCCCTGGCCACCTATAGTTTCCCTTTCCAGAGTAGCCACTGTTTTTACATAATTTCCCACTGTTCCTTATATGTCTTTGCATAGAAGTATGTAAACATACACATTTGTGTTCTTAAAAACACCCCAAAACTCCTAGAGGTTAAGCTCTACCCATTTGTTCTACACTTCACTTTTTTTTTCACTTAACAGCATGTCTTGATGATCAGCCCATATCAGTATGTATATAATGCATCATTCCTTTTGCCGGCTGCATAGCATTCCACCACAGGAATGTGTACTGGCAGGCAGTATTGCATACAGACCAAGAACCTGTGGTCTGAATCTTTAATTTACCACTTATTAGTTATGCATCTTGGGTAAGTTACTTAAGCTCACTCTGTTTTAACTTTCTTATCTAAAATAGGACTTATAACAGTACTTAACTCATAAGGTTGTTGTTAGGCACATAGAAAGTACCTAATGTATTTTATCTGTCATCACTATGTATAGTAATTTATTTAAGGAGGCCCTATTGAAGGATAGTGAAGTTTTTGTCAACATTTTGCTTTTAGAAGCATCACAGCAATGAATAGTCCTATAATAGATATCATTTCACACATGTACAAGTTTATATTTAGAATAAATTCTTAGAAGTAGAATAATTGGATCAAACAGCTAGGTATGTGATTTAGGTTCTGATGGAAACTGCTAGCTGGCTGTCTGAAGAGGTTTTACCAACCTACAGTCCTAACCATAATGTATAAGGGTGGGCATGTGGAGTGGAGGCAGGGGAGCTATTTTAGTGTGGGTGGTCAAAGATGTGACGTTGGGATTAAATCCTAGATGATGAAACCGAGCCAGCCACGTAAAATCTGGGATCACAACAGCTGGGGCTATGCTCCACAGCAGAAATGGCCCTGCTGTGTTCAAGGACTGGAAAGCAGGCCAGTTTGGCTGGAGACTGGTGGGTAAGGAGGAGACTGCGGGGCTGTGAGTACACAGGAAGGCAGGATTCACATAGATCCGATTTAGGATTGTGTTCTAGGTGCAATGGAAGCCATTAGGGGGTCTGAACATCGTAAGATCACTCTGGATGTGGAGTAGAGAGTACTTGGGGACAAGTAGAGAGAGGCAGGGAGATTAGTTAGGAGCTAATGCCACGCCAGTGAGCCGTGCCAGAGAGTGGGGTGCCTGGTGCCTAGGGGGTAGTGGGGATGGAGGAGGTGGAGCCTGCTGGTTTTGCTGACAGATACAAAGATGGGGAGGGGGCGGGAGGAGACATGGAGAGAAGGACTCAAGGACTATGTGCCCTCCTGGCTGTGTCATTTACTAGAGGTATGACCTTGGGCAATAATCTCTCCTCTCTCTGCTTTACTATCCTTAATAAAATGAGGAGAATAATTTCACATTTTCATATGGTGGTTATGAATATATCACTTAACATATATAAAATGCTTGGTACATGCTAAAAAACATCAGCTTTTATTAGGTACTGAGATGGGGAAGACTGGAAGTGTTGGAGGGGGGATCTTCTTGTCTGTCTTATTACTGTGTCCTCAGCATTTGGAACAGTATTTGGCACATAATAGTCACTAAATATTGTTGAATAAAATTATTTATATTCAGCTGGGTGTGGTGGCTCACGCCTGTAATTCCAGCACGTTGGGAGGCCAAGGTGGGCAGATCATCTGAGGTCAGGAGTTCGAGACTAGCCTGGCCAAGATGGTGAAACCCTGTCTGTACTAAAAATACATTCAGCCAGCGGTGGCGGTGCATGCCTGTAATCCCAGTTACTGGAGAGGCTGAGGCAGTAAAATTGCTTGAACCTGGGAGGCGGAGGTTGCAGTGAGCCCAGATCGTGCCACTGCACTCCAGCCTGGGTGACAGAGCAAGACTCCATCTCGGGGGGTGGGTTGGGGGTGGGGGGAAGTATTGTTGAATAAAATGAATGAATGAATAGAACTAGGACCCATTGGAAGGGGAATGGGATTGGATGATTGATAAGGAAAGCTTTACATTATCTATATCAGCGGTCCCCAACCTTTTTGGCACCAGGGACTGGTTTCATGGAAGACAAAGTTTCCACGGGCCAGGGTAGTGGGGACAGGGATGGGGGATGGTCATAAGGAATGCGCAACCTAGATCCCTCGCATGCACAGTTCACAATAGGGTCTGTGCTTCTATGAGAATCTAATACCACTGCTGCTTTGACAGGAGGCAGAGCTCAGGTGGTAATGCTCGCCCGCCACTCACCTTGTGCTGTGCGGCCTGGTTCCTAACAGGCTGTGGACCAGGACCGGTCTGTGGCCCAGTATCTATCTATCTATCTATCTGTCTGTCTGTCTGTCTGTCTGTCTATCTATCTATCTATCTATCTATCTATCTATCTATCTATCCATCTATCTGTGAAATAGTGTGAATATACTGACACGTTATTTATACAGTTAAAAATAAATTCTAAAAATCTACTAATGCAGTAATAAACTTAGCAGTGTCAGCAAGACTTTTAAGTTAAAATGTGTCTTTGGGTCTGATTCCCAGAACCACGAGCCAAGAACTAAAGTTTGGGGAACTGCAGGTCTTGGTGCCTGTATCCTGGTGTGCATCCAGGGCACATCAGTTACATCATTTTGAACCCAGGAACTTGTTTTTCAAGAACATTTGTAGATAAAAGTGAGTCTCATTTCTTAATAGTTCACAAATCACTTTTATAATTAAGAGCAGTGCCTGTAAGACATAATCTCAAAACTTATCTAGCCAGGCGCTGTGGCTCACACTTGTAATCCCAGCACTTTGGGAGGGTGAGGTGAGTGGATCACTTGAGGACAGGAGTTCAAGACCAGCCTGGCCAACATAGTGAAACACCATCTCTACTAAAAATACAAAAAAGGCCGGGCGCGGTGGCTCACGCTTGTAATCCCAGCACTTTGGGAGGCCGAGGCGGGCGGATCACGAGGTCAGGAGATCGAGACCATGGTGAAACCCCGTCTCTACTAAAAATACAAAAAATTAGCCGGGCATGTTGGCGGGCGCCTGTAGTCCCAGCTACTCGGAGAGGCTGAGGCAGGAGAATGGCGTGAACCCGGGAGGCGGAGTTTGCAGTGAGCCGAGACTGCGCCACTGCACTCCAGTCTGGGTGACGGAGCGAGACTCTGTCTCAAAAAAAAAAAAAAAATAAATAAAAATACAAAAAAATTAGCTGGGCATAGTGGCAGGCGCCTGTAATCCCAGCTACTCAGGAGGCTGAGGCAGGAGAATCACTCAAACCCAGGAGGCAGAGGTTGCAGTGAGCTGAGATCACGCCATTGCAATCCAGCCTGGACAACAAGAGTGAAACTCTGTCTAAAAAAATAATAAAATAAAATAAAATAAAAAAATTATCCAACAGGCCAGGTGCGATCGCTCACGCCTCTAATCCCGGCATTTTGGGAGGCCGAGGTGGGCAGATCATCTGTGGTCAGGGGTTTGAGACCAGCCTGGCCAACATGACGAAACCATCTCTACTAAAAATACAAGAATTAGCTGAGTGTGGTGGCTCACACCTGTAATCCCAGCTATTTGGGAGGCTGAGGCAGGAGAATCACTTGAACCCAGGAGGTGGAGTTTGCAGTGAGCCGAGATTGCACCACTGCACTCCAGCGACAGAGCAAGACTCCGTCTCAAAAAAAAGAAAAAATTAGCCAATGAATGAGAAAAATAACATCAGCACTGCAAATTAAACCACCAGGACTTGAAATTTCAGTGATCCTATTTTTGCCTACCACAGCCCAGAATTCATTTATTCAATCCAGAATAGTTATCAAGCAACTGCTATGTGCCAGACACAGGTCTAGACACTTGGGATACATTGAATAACAAAACAAAGATCCTTACCCTCGTGGAGCTTACATTTTAATGGGAGGATGTGGGGAGACAGACAATGAGAAGCAATATGTAGCGTAAAATAAGTAAATCACAGAGTATGTTAGAGCTGATAAGTCCTATGGAAAAAATGAAAAGTCAGGCAAGCTATGGTTGCTTGGAGTTTCGCCAAGGGTTGTGATTTTATATAGTGTGATGTGAGCCTCAGCTAGAAGGTGGCATTTAAACAGCGATGTTAGGGAGGGAAGGCAGTTTGCATTTGCAGTTGAGGGGAAGATTGTTTCATGCACTGGGAACGGCCATTACAAAAGCCCTTAGGTTGGGATATACAAGGAGGCTGGTGTGACTGGAGAGGAGTGATCAAGAGGAAGGGTGGTGGGAGGCAAAACCTCAAGAGGTAAGTGGTGGTGGGGGAGTCGTGCACTGGGAATCATGAAGGGCCTTGTAGGCTAAGTGTAAGCCCTTTGGCTTCCACACTCAGAATGAATTTTGGAGACATTGCAGGTTTTGAGCAGAAAAGTGGCATGCTCTGACTTATACTTGAAAAAGAGAACTCTAGCTTCTATGTTGAGAATAAACTTTAGAAGGGCAGATGTGGAAAGCAGGAAGACCTGTTGGAAGGCTGGTAGAGTAAGAGATGATGGTGGCTCACACTTGGCTGACAGCAGTATAACTGGTGAAAGTGGTCATGCTCTGAATATATTTTGGGTACATCTTGAAAGTGGATTTCCTGACAACAGAATTTCCTGGCAGATTGGATATAGGGTGAGAGAGAAAGAGAGGAGTCAGGAATTATCCTAAACTTTTTGACCTGGGCAACTGAAAAGATGGAGATGCCATCACAGAGATGGGGAGGGCATTGGGCTTGGGAGGAAAGCTCAGGAATTTGGTTAAGAACATGCTGAAATTGAGATATTGATTATACCTCCAAGTCCCATTGTTGAATAGGCGGTTGGATATATAAGTCTGGAATTTAAGAGAGACTGATCAAGGGGGGGAGATATACATTTGGGAGTTTACTTTAAATACCAACTGTATGGCATGGAACTGCATGAGCTCACCAAGGGAGTGATGGTAAATAAAGAAGAGACACAGACTAAGAACTGAGTCATTTCAACATTAAGAGGCAAAAAGAGGCTGGGCCTGGTGGTTCATGCCTGTAATCCCAGCACTTTGGGAAGCAGAGGTGGGTGGATCACCTGAGGTCAGGAGTTCGAGACCAGCCTGGCCAACATGATGAAACCACGTCTCTACTAAAAATATAAAAGTTAGTCAGGCATGGTGGCAGGCACCTGTAATCCCAGCTACTTGGGTGGCTGTCGCAGGAGGATTGCTTGAACCCGGGAGGTGGAGGTTTCAGTGAGCCGAGACTGCGCCATTGCACTCCAGCCTGGGCAACAAGAGCGAAACTCCATTTCAAAAAAAAAAAAAAAAAGAGGCAAGAAGAAGAGTAGGAATTAGCAGAAGAGATGAGAAGGAGATGCCAGTGAGGTTGGCAGAATGCCAGGAGAGGGTGGAGCTCTAGAAGCCAGGTAAAGAAGAAGTGTTAAGAAGGAGAAAGTGTCCAAAGCGTCTGAGAGGCCAAGCAAGAAGATCCCGACCTCTTTCCACCTGGAAAAGAGACCTGGGAGTCCGCACCATGTGTCAGCACAGGGAATAGTGAGAAAGAGCCTTGTAGACACAGAGCTTGCCAACAGCAGCCCCAGAAGGAAAGGAAAGCATCTTCCTCCATCACTTCTGGCCTCACAAGACAGAGAGGAATGAGCAGGGGTGGAAGGTAGCTTTGTAAGTGACACAGTGATGTACCTCTGACCCTATTTTGATACTAGTTACATTAAATCAGTCCTAAATGGCCTTTTGGAATCCCCAGTTGATGAAATTTATTTCTCCTTTGTTTCATGTGCCACTCAGGATCTCTTGAATTCGTGAAATTTTTATTAAGAAAGCCTCATACACCAATAAACAACGTGTGCACAGACTCCATAGCCTCTCTGCTACACATTGCTCTTGTATATAAGGAAGGTCTCTGGCATCAAAGTGAGTCAATTATTGCACAGAGCCCCAACCTTGCCAGCTTTTTGCCCAATGGTCACCATCCTGTACATCCTTCCTTCCTGGAAGTGATAGAAATCTCTATGGCTATTTTTGCTACAAGGAGATTATGGCACAACATATGGAGTCCTTACTCTCCAGGAGCAGAAGAAAAGTCTTGTCTTTGCTTAAGCAAGTCACACAGTAGATGCCACAGGCTTAGGGCAACTGTGTGTCTGCATGATTCATGGGGGACTGCATGGGGGAGCTGCAGCACACGGAGCAGCTGGTCTTAGCAGCATACTAACCTGATGTTTCCCATAAACGTTGCACATGGAATTTCCCCCATTTGTCATGCTGAGTTGGCTCTGTCAATCCTATACAAATCCCGGTGTGCATTAATATTTTCTCTTGAGCCAGAGCAAAGGAATTCTAGAATATTGGCATTCTGAGAGTGAATAGTGATGGATATTGTAAACTTTTAGCGTTATGGATATTGTCATCTTAAACAAAATAAACATGAAAGAAAAAAAGAAGTTATGATAAATTATCAAAGAGGCTGTTTGTTAAATTCCCCGATTTAAAAACATCCTCCTCCATAAGTCCTCGGTTTAAAAACAAGAATCAACAAGGAACGAGATTTGTCTATAAGTAAAAACATTTCTGTTGCTATTTTTTGAGCAACAAGAGACATTTCTCTAGGAGATTAAGCCAGTCGTTTATCATGTTGTTTCAGGGAAGAGTATACTCTGAGTTATAATGTAATATCCAAACTAATTTATCTTATCATGGAAACTATTTACAATAATTTCTGGCCTAGCTAGAAATTGAAAAGTTCATTTTATTACCTGAATCCAGTGTATACCGATGTTCTAAGAGAGTGGACATTTGGCAGTTAGTGCTATTTTAAATGGTGTTGTGGAAGAGAGTTTACTGCCTAAATTAAACAGGTTGGTTTTGCTTCTTGGCATTATTATTTTTTTGAAATCTGACTAAGTTTAAGTTTATTAACCTTAGGGCACAGAAACTCATTTGTCTCACTAGATGCCTGAGCAAGGTTGGCATGCTAGAGAGAAAGGACATGGTTTAGCAGATCCATGGACCATGCCATTTGGTACTTATTGACCCCAACAAATTACTTTAATCCCTCCAAGCTTCTATTTCTTCATCTCTATTGTGGGGAAAATAACCTGCATCACAGAGTTGTGTCAGAATCCATAAAATATTATATGTAAAGTTCTGAGCACAGTGCCTGTTACGTGGGGGCACGAAATAACCAGGAGCTGTTATTGCTGCTGCTGCTGCTATTGTTACTATCTCCTCTAGCCTGCAGTCATGGAGATGTTAAGAAACATGGTGGCTGAGCTTGGTGAAGTTTCTCAGCATTTCTGTTTCTTGTATGTGTCTCACACCCTTGTCGAGAATGCCTTGCCCTCATCTAACCTTAGATGAGGGTTCTCCCTCAACTAAGGCAGCAGGGTTGGCGTGAGGGGGGCAAAGGAGGGAGGAGGAAGGCAACAAGCCTCACAAGTGGGGGCCGCTCCTCACAGCCGCCAGAAGCTGGGCCACATGCAGCATTGGCAGCCCAGGTGGCCTGTTACGGCGGGCAGCACTTCCCTTTGCCTCCCTTCGGAATCTCTCAGCACTTTTATGTGGAGCCTTCATCCATGTTCAACCCTGGGGTTTTAAGGTGTTTCTCCTTTGCTTTGGGATTTCAAACATGGCAGCTCATAGCACTGTACTTTCATTTCTCCTGGATGCTAGGGATGCCTGCTACTTGCCTACCTCTAGCAGATGTTCTGAATGTCAAGTCAGCATTGCTTGAAACACACACACACACACACACACACACACACACACGTACACACCACCAGTTACTAGTTCTGCTATGTCTGGCTCATAGACAAGGATATAAAGAAGCAGTCTAACATTCTGCCATTGACAAACTACTCCTTTTTAAAATGCCAAATCCTTGTAATTCTGCTTATTTTCAATAGGCTATGTCTGGCCAAAATGTCTGCTTGAATTGGCTAATTAAAGCAAAATATCTATGTTTGATAAAAAAAAAAAATAGCCTTGGGATTTTGTTTGCAGTGTACCCTCAAATCACCATCTGCAAGTCTGTTACTCCAAGCAAGTCAGGGAAGAGTAGCTTCTGTTGGCCCTCCCCCGAAGAAACAAAACCAAATCTACAACCAGGCCTTTACTCTTTCCCCAGAAAAGGTTTTCCCTCTTCTTTGTCTCTCAGTGCCCTCGTGTCTCTCTCTCAACAGTACCTGGAAGTTTCTTGCTATGAGATTTTTATGTTTTACTCTGGGTTTGTAAATCTGTTTCATAACTGCAAAGATCTGTAGCTTATCTCTAAAATCTCTTATCTGTATTTGGGATGTAAGAGGTCCCTATTGACACAGAATCAATTATTTATTGATTTAGAAGAAGAAAAATGCAGAATCGCAGAGACATTGTCAGGATTTATAGATCTCATTTTGGTTGATGGGACTCACTGCGGGGGAAACCTGTGCCCAGTGGAAAGGGCTCCTTTTCCAAATTTATACCATTCTGGTTCGATTCTGGAGAAGCCGGCAGTTTTGTTTGCAGATTTTGTGGTTTTCATTAGCAGTCTGGTGGTAACAGCTAGCTTTAGCTGCTTCTTCCTGTCACTGCTCACGGGAATGGCGCTGAATGCTCAGAGGTGGCACGAGGCTTTGGGGATGGCAGCAGCTTCATCAGCATGCCCTCACCCGAGCCCTCAATTGTCACAGCAGCAGGTCCTGCCTCCAAGAATGAGAACATTGCTGATTAGTTTGCCTGGTGCACTGGGCAGGCCGTGGGGAGAGAGAATGCTGTGGTATATCTCCACTGATTTCCCAACAATTATATTCTCCCTGCTTCCTACTGGCCTTCCCCTTACACACAGGCTGCATTTTGTCTTCCATTATCAAGAGTTTTCTTTTGATCTTTCACACTAGGAGTCTCACAGGTTTCTTCTCAGTGTCTGTAACTTCATTCCACCTCCTGCTCTTGAGCTTCACCTCTCTCCGATTCACCCTTTCAGTCCTGCTCAATAAAAGCTCAGCTGTTCCTCCTTAATGCCTTTATCCTCTCATTCAGCAGTCTGTTGAAAACTGTGCACTCAGGGAATTCCACTTAATGATGACTTGAACTCTCTAGGCTTTAACTTGTTTTCTCATCTGTAAAATGGGGATAATGGTATTACACACCTCTCAGGGCTATTGTCAGGTTGAACAAGATAATACATATAAAGTGCTCAGATTAAGGCCAGATACATAGTTATCACTTAGTAAAGGCATTATCATCAGTTTCTTCTTCATCACCAACATCTCTAGGCATACTCTGGGTCTATAAGCAGGGACCACCTGTACTTTTGGTGTTATGAGTATATGTTTAGCCCTACAGATCACAACCTAGTCTTCTTTGAAACTCATTTAATGTGATGCCAATTTCCTGTCCTATCTTAATTCTAGATTCTCAAAGAATAGTCTCCTTGTCTCTCTTTTTCTTTACTGCTTCACTACACTCATGCATTCACTGCATTAGATTTTACAAAGCAGTATTGAAAATCTTGTTGTATTTAGTCCACATAGCGGCATATGAGACATGGAGCATTTTACATATGACAGCATTTCAGACCCAGAGAGTACATATTTTGCTGAAGACAACCCACCATTAAGAGGCAAACCCAATATTCACACTCAAGTCTTCTGACTCCAAGTCCAGTATAGTTTTTTTCTATGTGGAACAATTTTTCTCTGGAGAGTCAGTGACCTTTAATTTTCTACATAGGCTTTTATCAAGAAGTCAGTAAGTTTATTGTTGTTGTTGTTGTTGTTTTTTGAGATAGAGTCTCACTCTGTCACCCAGGCTGGAGTACAGTGGTGCAATCTTGGGTCACTGCAACCTCCTCCTCCCAGGTTCAAGAAGTTCTCCTACCTTAGCCTCCTGAGTAGCTGGGATTACAGGTGCACGCCACCACGCCCAGCTAATTTTTGTATTTTTAGTAGAGATGGGGTTTCACCATGTTGGCCAGGCTGGTCTTGAACTCCTGACCTCAAGTGATCCACCTGTCTCGGCCTCCCAAAGTGCTGGGATTACAGGCGTGAGCCACTACACCCATCCAGAAGTCAGTAAGTTTTAAGTTCTTGGAAGGTAGATATTAGTTCTAAGTCTCTCACTAAGATGCTTATATCTAGTCATGTACCAGCATGATGGCTTGAACTGATTTACTGGATTTCTTTCCTGGCATCTCACTAAGGGCAGGGGACTAAGGTCATGCTAATGTGGAGGAGGCTTTCTCTAGGCTGGGAAAGTAGTCCTGGGGAGCACGGACTACTTTGTTGACTGAAGGGGACTTTGTTCAATGAAGAGTTACAATGTATACTTTGGGAATTTGTAGTGGGTAGAGGAGACACAAAAGTGGAAGCTGGTGTTACAAACCCGACATAAACTGCTGCTCTCAAGTTGGTCTGGCATCAGCTCTCCATAAAATTCTTTTGAATTCATTCTGCCCTGTAACTTGTCCCTGACTCTGCCCTCAAATCTCCAGGCAAATCCTTGCCTTTCAATGTGGTTTGGATAGTAATGGGCACTGAGTTCATTTATCCATTCATGTACTGATTTATGGAGATTCATTCAGTACCAGCTATGTGCCTGGTACTGTGTTAGTCACTGAGATAACAGGAATGAAAGATCCCGTTGAGTGGATGATCCAGCTTCCTGGTATCAGGTTGAGGGGACTGGGAGAAGCAGAAGGGATGGAGAGTCAGACAAAGAGAAAGGTGTTCTTAGTCAAGAGGAAGCGAGTCTGCTGTAACCCAACCTGCAGACCCTGCATGCGTGAACATGGTGTGATCAGCCTGTGAACATTCATAAACACTGAGAGCTGCGTTCCACAGTGTCACTGGTTCACCAGAACCCCTGGATGACAGAGAGCTCAGCAGTGAGCCCAATATGTGGGGTAATGGTGCTTGGAAAGCCCTGGACTGTGAGGGAAACAAACTCCCTTTCCTCAAAGGTCTCAAGACAACTTACCGATTCAGCTCCGTCTTTGCTTCCTCTAATATTTGGATAGAAAAGCAGATACTCAATAAGAATAAAGAGTTGAATCAACAAGGAAGGAGGGGGAAAGTCTTTAAGACAACAGGCAAGGGCCAGGGAGTTAGAACCTGGCTTCAAGCACGCCATCTGCTGTTTACTCAATTTACTTCTCTTTAAAACATCTAGGTTTGAAAAAGAACTCTGAGGGGGACAGAAAAGCATACACCTTTCCAAATGGTCTTCCCTGATATGGAGCTCACTGAGTAGCCTCATGATGGGCCTAACTCATTACAAACAAACTGCCTGTGAAGCTTCTCCTCCACCCAGTTGTTGGTGACAGCAAATGCATACCTCCCATCTTTGATGTTTGGGTTTCAAAAATCCAAAGCTGTTCTTTTGACTTTGTCACTAAACCAGACATTGGCAAATGTCAGTCCTTTTATGGAAGTACCAGCCTTGAGCTAGGAGGTCTTCTAGGCCCGGAGATCCTCAGCAGCCCGCTCTCGATAGGTGGTTGTTATCAGTTCCAGTAAACATTTTTAAATATCCCGGAAATGCCTCAACAATGGACCTAGATATTTCCATTTAAGCTGGTAGGCAGGAGTCAGTATGCTCTTTGAAGTTTTGCGGTGTTATAAGACACTCAAGAAATATGTGTGGTAAAGTATTCTAGGTATGTTTAAATTGTCAGTTATTGCTTATTCTGTTTGTGCCTTCAAAGAATGTTTTTGTTAAGGAAGTCACAGGGATTTGACTGACTTCTCCCTGACTGAAGAGAATAGTGGAAGACTGCCTTCAGATTTGAAAAGAAATTAGTCACAGGTTTTTTGTGTGTGCTTTCAGCCTGGAGAACAGATGCCTTTCCACCAGAGAAAGAAGAAAAGAGGGGCTCTAATGTAGGGCAGGTGGGGGAGAAGGGCTTCACACTGGGCGGGGAAGACTGTAGGTCCAGGAGGGACTCGGTAGAACAAATGCTCATTGCGGACAGCTGGGAGAAGCAGTCAAAGGTCATTTGGGTGACCTGGAAGTTTCAGGGCAAACCACTGGGAAGGCCTCTCTTGACTACCGGCTGTGATTCAGGGTAAGCTAAGAAAAAAGTCTACCTTTTGTTTAGGAAACTTTGCCATTTTCCAGCGTTTTCACACACATTTCTTGAATCTGAGCATCTCAGCCCTTACTGCTAAGGAGAATGGGACAGAGAGGTGTATCTTGTCTGAGGTTACTAACTTGTGGTAAATGCAAATCTTCTCAAAGATGGGCACTTCTAATCAAATTTGGGGGTTAAATACCATACTTCTAATAGATTTTAAATAGAAATTAGAGAGGTTCTAAACTGCACCTAGTTTATTAGTTTCAATGTTGACAGGTAATAGCTAACTTTTATTGGGCACTTGTTATGTACCTGGCTATGTACTTGACAGAAATTAGTTCATTTCACCTTCACAACACTAGTGTAAGTAGGTAGATGTTTTTAATCGCCACAGTGCAGGTGAGAAAAGAAGACATAAAGAGACTACATGCAATTAGTCACACAGTTAGTAATTAGAGGAGTCAGATTCAGGTAGAAAGTCCCAAGTCCAAGACCCTTCCATCACTGCCTCTGTGCGGAGCCTCTGCACGGCCCTTGGTAAGGGAAGGGTTTGATTCTAGTGTTCAGCTTTAATTCTAATGGAGTTATGTTTTTGTAAAACCTGTAGTAAGTTAGTATGATTCACATCTTAAACACGAGTGATGTTGCAGGACATGTGACAGGCAACATGATATGTTTTTTTAAAAAGCATAAATTGAGAAGTCAAAGGACTGAGGGCAAGCCTCGCCTTCAGTATCAGTAAATTGGATGGTGTGGGAAAATCTCTTAATCTCTCTGGGCCTCTGTTTCTTCATTTGCAATGTGGCTAACTTCTAACACTACCACCTGAGAATCTACTGGTATCCGGTGATAGTGTACTCAAACTGTTAAAAAAAAAAGTTATCTGAAATGGCGACCTGAAGTTTTTAAGTGACATTCAGTGTAATGTGTACCAAAGGTTGATGGTTTAATTATATGGATTTATTATTTTTAAGTTAATTTATTTCTAACTGGTGTAGTTTTTAAAATTATACAAAATATGTATGAAAATAAATTTGAATAGGACCCAAGGACTTAAAGTGAAAAAGGTAAAGTTTGGACAGGCACAGTGGCTCACACCTACAATCCCAGGACTTTGGAAGGTTGAGGCAGGAGGGCTGCTTGAGCCCAGGAGTTTGAAACCAGCCTGGGCAACATGGTAAGATCCTACTTCTATAAAAAACTTTTTTAAAGTAATCTTACTTCTCTGCCATGCCTATCTCTATCCCACTGTTCAGACATAACTACTGTTAAGGTTTCTTGTTTCAGAAATTGGAGCCATATATAACTATGCAATATCTTTTACATTAATTTACGAAAGACTCTGCTCGTTTCTCTAAATTATCTTAATTACAAAAATATGTGACTGTGATTCTTGTTTAAAAAATACTTCAAAGCCTGTTGTTTAAAAAGCATAAGACCTTAAATTTATGCATACTGAATTTTATTTCCTTCCACTAAAATATGAATAAGGCACTCTGCTGGAGAATATATTTGAATTGTGAAAATATAACTGTCAACATTATGGAAGCATCAAAGTATTAAAATAAGCTTTCATTTTGTTTTGGATCTTTTAAAACATGACAACAAAAGTCATTTAAGGCATTGTTGCTTATAAGTCATTTCATGTGATTATTCACGTTTTGAGATCCAGAATACTTCTCTGTTTCCGAGTTTTGACTGTTAAGAAATGTTATGTCTTGAAAAACATCTGAAGAGGGTTGCCTGTATCTTTCCTTGCCGTTTTTTATATAGTCAGTGGAAATTTGTTATATAATTCTGTGATTCTTTCGCTTTGCAAAATTATTTTTTTTAAAAAAGGAAGTGTTAGAGGCTTTCCTAAACTAACTGCAATACTCATCTTTTATGTGGTTATTTCATCTCTCATTGTAGATCAATAACTCTTCCTGTGGAGGCCAAGTAAATTAAACCATATGATTTTGGGCCAGGAGTTTTCTTTGGCCAGTTTTCTTTGTGATTGACAAAATGAATAATTAGGGTTTGCTTTCTCCACATGGCCCAGGTTTGTCACAGAGGCCCTACTTCCTAGGCGCTGCTGAACATTATGTGATTCCGTTAATTTTCATATCAGAGAACTGAGTTATAGTAAGGAAGGCTGAGTCCATATTATGTGTCAGTGCAAATCAGAGCCAGTTGAAGCTTCCTCAATACTACCTAAGAAGAGGCCTAATGGCTTCTCTGCGGAAGCTGCCCCCAAACAGAGGGCATAAATGCAGCCCAGGTGTACTTCCTGTGCTCTGGCACCAGAACATCTGTAGGTATTGTTCAAACACATTGGTGGGCCCCACCCTCAGAGTTTGTGATGCAGGAGATTGGGAGACCCAAGCATTTGCAAGTTACCACGTGATACTGCTGCCATTGATCCAGGGTGCACACGTTAAGAACCACTGGCCTAGCACATTTAGAAGCCGTAGCAAGAGAAGAATGGATGGCCAGTTAGGCAGAACTAATGTACTGGCTTTGGTTTTTGAGTCCATATAGCCACCTCTGAATTTCAGCTACTGGAGGTAGGGAGAAAGAGCTCATGATATAAATGTGTGGACTGTTTGTGCCTATTTTATCAGTTCACTGGGAGAATGGGCCTTTAAGCACTTAATGCAAAATAATGCCCACATGTGCTTTGAATTAGAACCCTTCTTCTTGTTTTGTTTTTCAAATTTTTAAAAAAACTAGTATGATTAGTTGTATCCTGCCCGTTTAACCACTTTCACATTTCACTGTTAAAATGAAATCATCCTGCTTGCATTTAACTAATGGAAACTTATTTAACCTGCCAAGCAAGGTTCCACTATCCCTGAGACAAATTTTCCAAAGGACTGGAAACTCAATGCAGCTTTTATACAAGAAACAGAATGGAAATGTTTGAATTTATGTTACTTTGATACATATTTTCCAAGGTTTGATATTTAAGTAATATCTATTACATTGTATCTGAAGACATTCATTTGACTCTATAAGACAAGTACTTACATTTGGGATATCTTTTCATCTTGCTTTTAACTTCCACAAGTATTATTTATCTTGTTTATAATGATTTTAAATGTTTGATACATTATCATCATCAACTAATATTAATGAGTGGTCATTATGAACCAACCATTGCTAATTGATTTGCAGGTGTGATCACGTTTAATCATCACTTCTCTATAAGGAGGATAGTTACCATTTTCTCTCTTTTACCAATACTTAAACTGAGGATGATAAGAGATTAAATAACTTGTCCAAGGTCCCCGGCTAGTAAGTGGCAGAACAGTTCTAGGCCTGGGTAACTCCAAAGCCTAACTGCTTCCCCACTATGTTATCACCCTTATGAAAACACACTTTTTAAAGAGCTTTCTGTGCTTGGCACCATTCACCATTCAGTATTGGTTCTGCCCCCAGAACCATTCAGTCTAAAATAGTCAACATGTTAAGTACATTTACTATGTGCTCATGCATAACAGCTGAGCAGAATTGGAAAAGGTATACATTGAATATTGATATGTAAATATTTACTCTGCATGGAAGAGAAGTTTTATGAAAGGAAAGTCATGTTTATGTGGGATAGGGATATGGGTGTGTAATATACCTTTTCCTTAAAATTGGGGTCGATCTCAGGGAGGAATATTTTAGGACCTCCTTAAAATTGAAACATGAGGTCTTAGTAAAAAATCAGGTTCAAAGGGCTGATTGGGTATGGAATTTACTCTCATAGATTTTGTTGTGGGAATTGAATAGGTTTGCCAGAGGGGATAGGTTCTGTACTATCCAGTAGAACTTCCTGCGCCCTACAGCTGCACCGTCGATAAAAGTGTTGGGTTGATAAATGTATAAAATGTTGAGTTGATAAATGTATGGGGGATAAATGCATGAAAGTGGAATGCCCTACAGCTGCACTGTTCAGTAGTGTGGCCACCAGCCACATGTGGCCCTTGAACACTTAAAATGTGCTTAGTGCAGCTGAAGAACTGGATTTTTAATTAATTGCAGTAGCCACATGTGGACAGTGGAAGACAATAGGAGGATTAAGTGGGAGGGGAATGGCAGCTGACTCCCTGGCACCTGTACATGGATATAGACAGTATCTTTTGTGAGACTTCTGGAAGGATACTTGTTATAGCAATAGGAGGAAACTAAGGGCAGCTGGAAGAGGTGTGGGGTTTCAGTGAGGAGATGACCAGGATAGGCACAGGACTCTGAATAGAGGAAGGAGGAGGAAAGGGCAAATTGAGACTCTGTGCTGGGGAACACAGGAGGATTTGGCAGCCAGCTTATTGTGGGTTGAAGCACAGTGAAGGTTGGCAGCTACTTCAAGGCTTCCAGCCTAGTGATGGGGGAACAGCTCCTTTTTGCATTGTCTAATGTGTGCTGGCATAGGAACATCTAGCTTGAGATGCCCTGTAGACAGAATGTGTATCCTGAGGCTGTATCAGAGAAGCAGGGTGGTAGATGGATCCATTTAATGTTTGCAGAGGGGTAGTATTTAATTCATGTGCACAGATGATATTCAGAGTTGTGTGTTTGAAAACTAGTAGAGTCAGTGTGACTGGAATGGATTGAACAAGGCAGAGTGTGGTAGGAAATGAAGTTGGAGAGGTAACCTTGTAGGCTCTGGGGCTACCAGGAGCTGTGTGGGTCATGTAAAACTTTGGGTTATGTTCTAGATGTGATGGGAAGTCTTTGGAAGAATTGAGAAGGAGAATGAAAGAGCTTCATTGAACTTTGAAAATGACCACTCTGAATGAGGCACAGAGAGTCATGAAAGAGTAACAGAGGAGGTGGGAGTTCATTTAGGTTGTTTCAGTACACCAGGTGGGAGAGGCGGTGGCTCAGACAGGATAGCAGTGGCAGCTGTGGAGACAAGTGGTTGGATTCTAGATAAATTGTGAAGGCAGAGTCGCCTGGATTTGTTGTTGAATGAGATGTGTAGTGTGAGAGAAGGAGGGGAGTTGAGGATGATTCCAAAGTTTTGTCCCGAGCAATTGAGTGGTATCATCGATTGAGATGGGAACACTGAATGAGTACCAGGTTTCCAAACAAGATAGTTTCGGACATAAGCTAGACGCGCCCGTTAGATGTTCTAGTGAGGCTGTTGAGTAGGATTTGAACATGTGATCCTGGAGTTGTCTCATGATTTGGTGAGTGGTGACTTATTAAGATTTTTAAAGGAAGGAAGGAGCCAGAAGAGGAAGAGAAGCTAAATGACAAAAGTATTCAAGAATGAGACAGAGGTTTTAGGGAGTGGGAAGTTGCAGGATCCTGTTGTGGAATGGAGGAGTTGACCCAGGAGAGAAACACGCCATTCTGCTTATACTGTCGTTGAAGCTGCAGAGCTGTCTTTCGAAGGGATGTGCATAGTGTGTGGCGGTGATCACTGGAAAGAATCCCACACTTAGAGGCTTTGGGAAGAAAAAGGAGAGAAGGAGTGGGCCACAGAGTATTTGAGGTTTAGTACCTGACGACATAGCAACTGGGTAGAAGTCAAGCTATAGGAAGACTTTGTCGTGTCGCAAGTCAATTGGTGCCTGCTCCTTGTGCGTGAACGTATTTTGGGGCCATTTAATAAAAATTGCATGCCTCGGGGTTGAATAACACAGTGGGAAGTGTTGACTGAAATTGTTTTTTCAAGCAGGCATAAGTGTCAGAATTTAAGAGAATTGTATGCTGTAAAAAGATTATTTTAGAAGGAGGAACTTTTTCTACTTTTTCTCATTTGCCTGTAAGTATTTGTCACACATAATCATTTGCCTGCTTTTATAAATGTGGGATTTCTATTTACATGTCATATTTCATATTTTTCCCATTAAAATGGCACATCTTGGTTTATTTGGCATTTGTTCTTAGTCTACTTAGACATTTAGGCATTGGAATGTTTACTTTTAAAAAACAAGATTTTCTGTTATTGTTACTGACTTAGGATATACCACTAGGGCAAGACAAGGGCTTTTGAAGAACCCTAAGGAAATACATATTCCAGAGCGTATTCTCTTGAACTCCACTTACCTCTAATTCACTGATCCTTACCTGCCAAAGTCAACAGAAAGAAAGTGAATGAAAAGAAATTAGATCAATCAGACTCACAACTTGTTAGTAATTCTGATAAAAGACTTGAGATAGAGGATTTACATATTGTTAAACCTTTACATCATTTATTGACTCATAGTCCCCTCTGTTTCTGAACCTGCATGAGTAACCAATAGTTGCTTAAATAGATAAAATTATAATTCTTTGCATGGGATTCCTTTCTGTTTATAGGATAGGATCCCCATGTTATTGGCTAGTGATTTTTCCTTTCTTCCATTTGTTGGAATGGCCCATTGTTGGAGATCAACAGGCACTAATCAGTAGTGGCTCAGTCTTGCCTCTTTGTCGTATTGTTATGGCAGCTCCTGTGACTGGATTGTGGTCATGCCTCGTGGGTTGGCAGTAGGGAACAGGACTTCCTTCAGACACTCGTGCTTAAGCAGCTGTTTCTCTTTCTCCAAAAAACACTGGTTTCCCCAGCCCCCAACTAGTTCTTCCCTGCTGAGAAGCCAAAATATGCCAAAGTCACTGCTAGACCAGTTCCATCCCGTGACAGTGCAAATGACTCCAGTGCCTTTCCCTCCCACCCAGATTTTCCCAACATAAACTTTTCTCCTCTTTGTCAAGAGCTTATTCTGTCATCTTGTTTCCCTTTCCCTATAAATAATCTATTTTTTTCCCACCAGACTCACGGAACAGAGGCGTGCCCCACGTTGTATGCTTGCACTGAGCATTCTTTCAGCATTCTTTACTTGCTTGACCTTTTAGTTATTTTCTTTCATCCCTACCGAGGTCTCCAAACTGAGGTCGTGAAAGGTCAGAGTTTTAAAAATATATGTCAACTGAATGCTTTTCTTCAGAAAACTGAGCACCTTGCTTTCTGGATATTTGCAGAGGTTCCCCAGTCTGCAGTGACCCTTGCCACACATTTCTTCACTATTTTCACTTCGTGGTTTAGATGCCCTGGTGATAGTGAGGAACTGTAAATAAGCACGGTCTGAAAGTGTTATGAGGAGCTCAGATGATCCTGAACTCTTTGGCCTTTCTCTTGGTTTAGAATTCCTCAAGACCTATTGTAGTGATTTCTTTTACTTGACTCAGAATTCCAGGACTTTGGTGTTCCTTAAGTCTCAGAAGGAACCCATGGTTATGGTGTCTGTCGACTTGCTGTTTAGTGAAATACCTTTTATTGTGATGCACCAAGTAAAGAGGAGGTGATGTGGGCACTAACTTAATGATATTACACAAACACACTTAATTGCACTTCGGGAGTTCAGCATGACATTAATGATTTCATACAGTGAGTAAGTCTCCTACTTCTCTTTTGTTTGACAAGTTCTGTTGTCATTTAACAGATTTGCTTCATGGGAGGTAAGCTTATACTTTCTAAGAATGAATAAATGCTTTGCAACTAATGGGTCATATGTTGGAATTTAAACATATTAAAGAGTTAATTCATTTCAAGAACTTACTAGTAAATACGCACTACCCACAAGGGATTTTTAGAATAACCTCTTTTGAATGATTAATATTTATATGTAATCATGTGCATATTTTATTTGAGATTTTCGGGGTATAAATGTCGATGCAATTTCCTTTAATAAAGGAATGATATATATGAGCCAAAGTAGTGATGTATTCATCATAGATAATGTCTCACTGATTTCCATTTGCCCCCGAAGGCATCCCAAATTTGGAAGGGCCATTGATGTTTCATCATAGACAGACTCCTTGGCCATGACTCTTATATAGACATCTGAGGAAATGCTGTGGCAACTTTCTTGTCCCTACTTTGGTAATTGTAAACCATCCAGGACCGTATCCTTTAGGTTTAATTTATCTTGCTCCTCTTTGCCCCTCTTTTCCAAGGGAGGGTTTAGAAGATGAATTACACTCAAGAGTTAGTGTTTCTCCAGAAGATCAGACCACAAGTTGCAGAAAGCACACGAGAACTTTGCACTTCTACCCTTTATCTTAATTCCCAGCCTATGCTTAAGCCTTTTAGGATCTATCTACATCCACCTCACATAACCGTCTAGAATTCTCCCAAAATCTTTTGTTTCAGTAGCCTGGGAATCATGGCAGTTATATCTGCATTTGTGTGTTTCCTGGCCATATAGTAAAAATGGTAAACGAGATTTATATGGTCAAATCCCTAGCCTTTCCATTCCTTTGCTTTATAAATGAATAACAGTGATCTAAAAGTGAAAGAATGTAGCTAACCAGTGTCATTTGGGATCTTCTGAAGTAGTACGGAAACTCCACATTCTTCAGACCAACTTGCGGCATGCCAGCGCATTCCACTCTGATGAGGTGGAGGAATACTGGTGGCTGGCCTGGGACTTGTAGGACTGGGGCGGGGAGCTGCTGTTTAAAAATACATTTAATTATATTCCTTCTCTGCAGTAACATTGATACCATTTTTAGCCCATTACAAATACTGTGATTTTCATTTAAATCATGTCCATTATCTTATTGACCTAGTTTTTATTTTGTAATCAAAGTGTTCTATTTCTGGATAGCCTCACCCAGAATCTTTTTTTTTTTTTGAAGGTTATGGACCCTTTGTGCAGTTTTTTCCTTTCGTATCTGCGTACAGATGAGCTGCATCTGTGTTCACACAGCAGAAAATGGTACTATATCATTCTCTTTAAGAGTGTGGGTTTTCTCTACTTAATCTTGGACTCTTCACGGAGACACAGCTGGCAAGATGCCACGAGACCTCGCATTTGGTAACTGTTTTGGTGAATGGATATTGGGAGAGTTAAGTCATCCTATTTCTATTCGAAATGAGAATCCTGATTCTCTTTTCTTCTTCCATTTTTGCTCTTTCTCTGTTCGTCTGCTAGTTCCCTCTGTGAGCCTTCTCTTTCCTCCCCGCCTCTCCAGCCGTCCTCTGTGAACCTCACATAGCCCTGTCTTCATTCATGCCCTCTCACGTGCTCCCTGCTGCTTGTAAGATCCCACTTATTTTTGGCCTTTGCTTTTTCTACATTTCTTTCTCTCCTGTTTCCTTCTTTCCCTCTTACCTTCTCTTCCTTGCTGTCAGCCATGTAGGCCCAGTTCTTCATTTCTGCACTCTGGTTGGAAGCTCACCCTGCAGAGAACACCCTGGAGGTGTTTCCAGGGCTCAGCTGTTTTTCACTCATGTCTAGGCAGGGCCTTGAGGCCCCTGAGGAACTTTCAACTTTGCCCTCAAGACTTCCTCTTAATATTATTATTATTATTATTTTTTGAGGCAGAGTCTTGCCCTGTCACCCAGGGTGGAGTGCAGTGGCGTGATGATCTCTGCTCACTGCAACCTCCATCTCCTGGGTTCAAGCAATTCTTCTGCCTCAGCCTCCCAAGTAGCTGGGATTACAGGTGTGCGCCCTGATGCCCAGATAATTTTTGTATTTTTAGTAGAGACAGGATTTCACGATGTTGGCCAGGCTGGTCTTGAACTCCTGATCTCAAGTGATCCACCCACCTTGACCTCCCAAAGTGCTGGGACTACACACGTGAGCCACCGCACCTGGCCTCTCAATATTATTTTTCACTGTCCTTCTTGACACATGAAAGTAGGCTGTGCTTCTCTTGAGGCAATAATTGGATCAGAATTTTAGGATTTTTGCATGACCAGCCATCTTATTTTGTAGGCGAGGAAGCAGAAGACCTGAGAATGACTTCCCCTAAGATTCTAAGGCAATGGAGTGGCAGGACCAAGTCAGCCACCCCATCTTCCCCTTCCCACTGTGCAGTTCTCCTCTTACTGCCCTCTGTCTTAGCCGGGGAGTCTTACAGATGTTGCATCTGGTGCTTCCTAGTGTTCATTTCTTCCAACCACCATTTGCCCTTGCAAATACCGCTTAGTATGAAAGTATTTTAGAGTAACTGAGCCTTCAGTGTGTCACTTTATTGCCAAAAGGAGACACAAACGATGGAGTACAATGGGAAGAGTCTCTGGCTGGGTTCTCAGGGATTTTCTCAGGAATTATGTTTTGCTCCAAGTCATTTCAGTTGACGTATTCATTCCTCAGAACCGGTAGATGACTATGACATATAATACCCAAGCTTGAGCTCCTTCCTGTCTAACTGGAGTCTCCCTTTTAATCAGGAAACCACATTTAAAGCTGTGTCCTGAACTCTGCCCAGCATGTCAGCTTGGCCAGGAAGGACAGGGAATTCCTACTGGTAGTAGCCACTGGGGACTGAGGGAGTCACTGGAGGTCAGATGGGAGCTTAGCAAGGAAGACAGCAGCAGCACAGGGTACATTCAGGCTGCTAGGATTGTCTTTTTGTTTGCAAAACTCCCTCCCTGGTTGAGGTCAGGAAAAACCTAGGATAGCAACCACCTGGGCCAGTGACCCCACACTAGGATTCTGTGATCTAACCATTCAAAAAAAATTGTTTTTAATTGAGGAGGTTTAACATAGTGTTTAGCTTTGATCTTGAGAAGTAAGGATATTAAAAACAGCAATGTTGAGATTGTCATGTAATGTTACAGTCCTTTCATGAAAGAACAGGCACTTCAGAATCAGAAGTAGGAAGAATAAAATCTCAGAATGAAAGCTAGTCCTCTATTCTGTACACATGTAGCTTCAGGAAAAACTTACTGTGTTATCCAGATTTTTCCTATTTAGCCACAGGTCAGCAAAAATTCTATCACAGAAGCAGTGTTGGTCTGTGATACTTGGGAACCACCAGCCTTCACTCCATGGTTGGTGCATCCCTGCCCCTGTTTCCAGGAGCAGTGTGCATGAGGAAGATGGCATAATGACAGCACATCAGTGCCTGGCTCATATGTCATCAGTGCTCAGGAAATTAAGTTGATTTTTATTCTCTTAGATAGTCCATATAGCAGAGACATAAATTGGGCTGGCTGACCATTTCAGGTTGGATTTCAAGGGACACTGCTCTTCCTTGGCTTTTTTCATCGGAGACTAGGATCTTAGCCTCAGCTTTGCAGATCTGAAGCTGAATTTTTATCATGTATTTTATCATGTATTTTATGATACTTACATGTCCAAGCTCACAGGTGGCTACCCCATAAACAAAAATATCAGCTCATTATTTTGCGGATGAAAGATAGGCTTTTTCAGAGACCACATTGATGGATCAGTCTGCCTCCCAATCATATGTCCTTCCCACAGCTGGAGGTAGGGAGTGGATGCTAGGGTGGTGATTATGGTGCACACTTGCCTTGAGGAACACAGAATCAGTGCAATGGCAATTGGTTGACTGAGTTTATTCCAGTCAAGTTAAGGAAGAGCCCATTCTACTTCATTGAACATTGTTTTCTGTCTGCTGAGAGACATTAAAACATAGTGGCTAAGAATATAGATCCAGGAGTCAGAATGCTTGCATACAAATTCAAGCCTTGCTTCTTACTAGTTTTATGGTATTGGGCAACTTATTTCACCACTCTGTGCCTGCATTTTATCATCTGTAAATGGGGATAATAATATTTGCCTCATAGGTTTATTTTGGTGAGGAAAGGAGTTAATACATGGAAAGTGCTTGAAAGAGTGTTCGGCATATAATAAATGGCAATAAATACTAAATATTAACATGTAATGTTAAATAATACTTAATATTATTACTAATATTACCAAGGAAGCTAGTTTTGTGGTGGACGTGGAAAAATGAACACAAATCAGACAGACAGAATTGGTTAGAGTCTTACCCTTTAACTTTCCTTATTGTAGAATTCACTCTCCACTAACCTATGGTTTCCATTTGTTATTCTTCATTGTTTCAGTGGATTTTCCAACTGTGTCACTCTGTCTAGATTGTTCTTTAATGATTACATTTACAGTTGACTATTCTTTGTTGACATACGGAGAGATGCTTTGGTCTGAAACCATCAAAGGCTTCTCTCTGCATGTCACATCTTTGGAGAGGCTTCTGGTCATGGTATGTGGACCCGTGTCAGCTTCTCTTTCTAGGTCACTACCTTTTTTGGCCTTTACCCCTTGAGTTTGAACTTTGACTTATTTAGTAGTGGCAAGAGAAGCCCCATGGCTCTTGATACACCAAGTACCAACCTGACTGCCAAATACTGAAAGATGCCGAGATACTTACACAGGTGTTCTTTAAAATAATAAGCTGCACAAATAATAGTAAAGCTGATTCTGAAACTAGTTTTTTTGTTTGTTTGATTGTATGTTTTTTGAGATGGAGTCTTGCTGTGTCGCCCAGGCTGGAGTGCAGTGGCACGACCTCGGCTCACTGCAAGCTCCGTCTCCTGGGTTCACGCCATTCTCCTGCCTCAGCCTCCCAAGTAGCTGGGACTACAGGTGCCCACCACCATGCCCAGCTAATTTTTTGTATTTTTAGTGGAGACAGGATGGTCTCGATCTCCTGACCTCGTGATCCGCCTGCTTTGGCCTCCCAAAGTGCTGGGATTACAGGTGTGAGCCACGAAACACGCTTTTTATGTGATTTCTCATATTTTGCCAAACCAATAGGGCAAAGAAACCACTGACATGATTTTTTTTTTTTTTAATTTCTCCCTTCCCACCCCACCAGAGAAACTTAACAACTATTTTACAGTGGAAGCCAATAGCGAATTGACTGGTATTCAGGATACCTTTTGTAGAAGGCATGCATTCCATCTTATCTGTAGATATGTCTAACACCTGTAATAGGATCATTTTTCAGTTTCCTCACTAAACTTACAGTGATAAATTACAGTTAATATTGGCCATTAAACCGGGCGCGGTGGTTCCCGCTTGTAATCCCAGCACTTTGGGAGGCCGAGGCGGGCAGATCACGAGGTCAGGAGATCAAGACCACGGTGAAACCCTGTCTCTACTAAAAATACAAAAAAATTAGCCGGGCGTGGTGGTGGGCGCCTGTAGTCCCAGCTACTCGGAGAGGCTGAGGCAGGAGAATGGCGTGAACCTGGGAGGTGGAGCTTGCAGTGAGCCGATATTGCGCCACTGCACTCCAGCCTGGGCAACAGAGCGAGACTCCGTCACAAAAAAAAAAAAAAAAAAAAAAAAAAAATTGGCCATTAAAATATTCTACTGTAAAATATTCCAGGTACCTTGGTCACTGAAGCAAATTAATCCACCTACCACCTATCTGGCATAATGAGAAATTTAAAATGATAATCAGCTGAAACTTTTCTTCCGTAACACTGTCAATTCCTACATCGAAGAATTTTTTCTTAAAGCTCTATTGCCTTCCCATCTCTTCAAAGACAGGTGTTTATTCCTTGACTCCTATATCACTTTCCAGGTCAGCTAGAATTAACGATGTAATTGGGCTGTTTACTTATTTTTTTTGTTCATCGCCAGATGAGAAGTCAGAGGGTTCTCCCTCCAGATGCTAAGTTTCTGAGAAGAGAAGAGGTAGTAGGCTAGAAGCACTGACTGTTTCCAGCTTTGTAGTCAAGGTTTTCTACTAAAGAGTATTGCAGCCTGTTGTTAAGACTGTGTTGGGTTTTCTGCTTAAGGCATGGACATCTCTCTGGTCTTCTGCAGTGATGTGGTCCATGTAAAATGACCAGCAGTCTCCTTTCTAGGGGTCAGCTGTGCTGTGTAAGTGGAAATTAAGATTTTCATATAGGGACTGTCCACATCAGCCAATGACGAGCCAGTCACCCTTCCACTAATCCTCTGGAGGTGAGACTGTCCTCTTTGGGTTCTACTTTGCATTTGTTGGGCCTGGATAGTCTAAAGACTACTTGTTTGTGAGATCCCATCCATCCCAGGATCTGAGGTTCTGTAGGTGTGAAAATACCTTTAACAGCCACAGCTCAACTTTAGGTTCTAGGACCTTGTAGTCAAGTATGTTCATGAATTGAACTCCATGAAGTAGATGTTAGAGAAGTTTTAAAAGAGAATGTGGCCGGCCATGGTGGCTCACGCCTGTAATTCCAGCACTTTGGGAAGTCAAGGCAGGCGGATCACTTGAGGTCAGGAGTTTGAGACCAGCCTGGCCAACATGGTGAAACCCTGTCTCCACAAAAAAATATAAAAATTAGCCAGGTGTGGTATCAGGTGCCCGTAATCCCAGCTACTCGGGAGGCTGAGACATGAGAATTGCTTGAACCCCGGAGGTGGAGGTTGCATTGAGCCAAGATCGTGCCACTGTGTTCCAGCCTGGGTGACACAGCACAACCGTGCCTCAAAAAATAAAAAGAGCATGTAACTATTTGGCTTTCCAAATAATTGTGTTAGGCCAAGGTATCAGACCACCCAGACCTCCTCACACTGGCTCAGTGACCCCCTTGTGAGACAGGTGCTGTGCTATATTCTCCTGCAGGGCCTCAGCCAGCCTCAAAATTTTGACCTCCTTTTCTGAACAAATGACCACTGAGTCCCACCTGTAGCTAGGCTCCCATCCTAAGCATGGGACCCGTATGTCCAAAAGCTTGTCTGACATCCTGCTCCAAGTAGCCATCTGGCCTCATCACAGTCAATCTGTGCAACAACAGCCTCTTCCTTACCCAGCCACTGTCATTGACTTCTCTGTGCCACTTGGGATATTCCCACAGTCACTCTGGCTGCGCACCTTGGAACTTCTCTGAGTACCATGTCCACTCAGTCTCCAAATGAGGGTCATTCCATCTCCCCAGTGTTCCTCCAAGCCTCTCATTTCCCATCCTAACGTCCTTACTCTTCATGCTCTTGCATAGCCTCATATTACTATTGTCACTCATTAGAAGTCAGGCTGAGGATTCGAGCATGCCCGTGGCTGGGCACCTTCTCCACGCTTTGTGGGGGGCAAAGGAATCACGGCCAGGCTTGTGCTCAGGCAGGATAACCTGGCCAAGTCACCTGGCCTCTCCGAGACTCAGTTTGCACACCTGTAAATCAAGAATGCCTGGCTCACAGGGCATTTGAGGGCTTGACGTCATAAGGAAGAAATCATGCAAGGAAGGAAATAATCCATATAGTCCCTGGAATCCAGTACTATATCCTGTTTCTGACAGGTAATATAAAAATATTAAAATATTCTGTTGGTAATATTAAAAGGATATGTGTTTTCTTGGTCCCCTACAGAGGTTTCCCCAGCCTTTTTTATGCCCAGACACAGGCTAACATTTGTTCAAGACATTAGGGTTACCCAGCTATCCTGGGTCTTACTCAGCTGCTTGAGGACTGATGAGATCAAAATCTCTATGGGAGTGGAAGGCATTTGAAGTATGCCATATTTGGGGACTCAGTCTCACAGTTCTTGAGAGATATGCCATCTTCCCTTGGTGGTATCCATTCATTCTTATCAGAGTTCTGTCTCTGTGTGTGTGTGTGTGCGCGCGCGCGCGCACGCACACACATGTCCGTCTGTCTCTCTCTTTGGTTTGTTTGGTCTCGCAGTGTGGGTTTTTCGTTTTTGGTTTGTGAGGGATTTTGATTATTTCTTGCCCTTACATAACCTTTTACCTGGACCGTGAATAATCAGTCATCAAATGACTCCTCATCCTGTGTCTCATTCTTCAGCAAATATTTACTGTGGTTATTCTACTTGGTGCTTTGGGGGAACAAAGGTAGATGAATATGCCTCCTCCCCAACCTCGGGTGCTGATAGTCATGAGGTATAATGTGAAACCTAAAAATGAGGGGGAAGAGCCAAGGAGCCCAGCTGTTGGAGTGTGGGGTGACCCTGAACTCTGGAAATTTAGTTTGGAAACTACTTGTGCTGCAACATTACCTGGCCAACCTCAGAACCCTGTACAATAGCACACCCGGAGACAGAGTTTTGGTGGTCTATGGCCTGATGTCCTCACTGTGGGTCGTGGGGTCTTGGTGCTGGGTGGTGAGGGAGAAGTCAAACAGGCCTTTTGATTAGCCGAGCATGGTGGCGCATGCCTGTAATCCCAGCTACTTAGGAGGCTGAGGCAGGAGAATCACTTGAACCCGGGAGGCAGAGGTTGCAGTGAGCCAAGATCGCCCCACTGCATTCCAGCTTAGCAACAGAGCGAGACTCCATCTCAAAAAAGAAAAAAAAAAGCAAAAAACAAAAAAAGAGCCTTTTGTCAATCATCATTCTCTTGTTCCAGCGGTTTGGTGTATCTAATCTGCCAGACATCAGTGATACCTAAAGTCTTCTTTCTACGGTGCTGTGTTGTTCACAACTTGACTTATTTCCTTTCATCCTCATAGGAACATGGGAAGTAGGCATTATTTTTATTTTCTCCATATTTTAATTGAGGAAACCAACCATCCTCTGAGAAGCTAGGTAGGGTAGCTTGTCCCAGAGAGTAATGGGCCAGGGACATAAGCCAGCCCAGGCAGTTGCCACTCAACCATCCGCTTCTCTGGAGGTCCATTTGCCCCAGCATAAAGTTTTGTCACAAAGTCACTTCAGTGTGCAAAGACAAAATACTGATGGGACACTTACGCCTTGTGGGGAGCAGGAGTCCAAGGAGCTTTGAGTTTCCAGAACAGGAGGATGACAGGTCAGGAAAGACTGGAGACAGACTTTCTTGATGCTACCAGTGGTGAAGAATCCAGTCATCACAACACATTTTCCAGCTTGGCTGACTTTGACATTTGCTGTGTTCTGGATGGAAGGACTGGAGAAGACACCAACTTGAAAGTTTAAAAAAAAAAGAGAGAGAGACTGTTTAGAATCTGATTATGTGTTTTAACAGCAGCCCCCTTGAACCACATTTACACAGCTATTTTACAAAGTGAGATCCATGCATAATTTTCCACCACCAACTTTGGATGGCTTCCATTAGGCTTGGTATCCAAGCATATCCCTCCAGTCCTGTCAGCCACAGAATTGTTTGCCTGTTAACATCTGAATTTCTGTGTGTAATCATTGCATTGAGAACTCAGGGAAGCCAGTTAATCACACACTGTTCAGGCATCTTTTTAGTTCTCTGGAGGGTTTTTCTACCTATGGACTTGATCAGTGAAGTCCTGTTTCATGAATGGTGTGAACATAATAGAGTGAAAGGCACTGCGGACTTTGAGTCAGAACACCGAAGTTCTTGACCTCGGGCAAATCACTTGTTTTTTCCAAGCCTCAATTTCCTTATCTGTCGAGCAAGATCACAATGTAGCTTTAAGAATTTTGGAAGTGCTTTATAAATAGAAAAGTGTGATTCAAATCTCATCTTTTGGTCCACATGCATTTTTATATCTAGGACAATGATATAACTTTACTTACCTTGACCTATTAGATTAAAATAATACAGAACAAAAATTCTTTTTCATACCTATATTTTAGATATATAATGTGGATTCTATAGATTTCTTTGATGCCTTTTTATTCCCAAAGAGTTCAAAGCTGTGCCCCTGGTGTGCCTGCTGTATTTATAAGTCTGTGATTGGTTAGTCAGGTGGTTAGAATAGAGGGCTAATTAGCAGATTAAAGCAAGCCCCTAAAGTAGACCCTTGAGGAATCTGATATTCCAGAGTCTCCTATTCTGTGAAGATAGTTCCCATCCTAGTTAATGCCAGCATTTGGATCTGTGGTCTATGCATTAACCTCAATCCTTATTGAACCTTCTAGTGTGGGTCATGGATTCCTTCTTTGTGCGTGCAAGTTGGCTTTGTGACTATTCCACAGTCACAGATCACACCCAGAGATTCAGCCAACTATTCCCGGATATCTGATGTTAGTTGTAAAAAGGTTGGTGGGAGGGTGTGGATGACTTGCCCCAAACCTGTCCCCACTACTGGAGAAACACCTGTACATGGCCTGAGGCATCTCTGTTCTGAGGCCAGCCCTTTACATTAACAATTGTTTACCAGGTGCCGAATGCTTATCCTCTGAGACAGCAGAACTCACAGGTGTGCAGGCTAGGTAACAGGAATATATGCTTGAAAGCAGTGCTTTATCCACTCTCTGGAAAAAAAAAAATATATGTTGAGCAGGTATTGAGATTGGCAGCTGCCATTCGCACAAAGAAAAGCCAAGAGCAAGGGGCTGGGAGCCAGAGAAAGGTGATCAGATTTGGCAGGTAGAAGTGACTTTCGGACATAGGGACACTCAGGGCCTTTATACCGCAGCTACATGTGGGAGCTCTCACCTGAAGTTCTTCAAACATGTCTCTCTCTGGAAGGGGTTTTGATCACTGAGTTACAGATGGAAAACTCCAGCATAGTTAAGGTAGATGACCTAGTCAGCCCAGAGATCAATGGGAGATTGAAATAACACCTGTGGATATTTTGCTCCATTTAGATGAGACTTGAAGGGATAGAGGTCCACAGGGAGCTGAGATTGAGGCTGTGCCTTTCTCTTGTTTCACATGAAAGAGTGTATGATTATTGTACTTATTGGCAGAGACTCCTACTGGATGGGACCCTTTTTTTTGTTTTTTCATTTTTTTTTTTTTTCCTGAGACAGTCTTGCTTTGTTGCCCAGGCTGGAGTGCAGTGGCACGATCTCAGCTTACTGCAACCTCCACCTCCCAGGTTCAAGAGATTCTCATGCCTCAGCCTCCCAAGTAACTGGGACTACAGGTGCATGCCCCTACACCTGGGTAACTTTTGTATTTTTTTTTTAGTAGAGACAGGGTTTCACCATGTTGACCAAGCTGTTCTTGAACTCCTGACCTCAAGTGATCTACTTGCCTCGGCCTCCCAAAGTGCTGGGATTACTGCGTGAGCCACTGCACCCAGCCTGGGTGGGACACTTACTGATGTCTTACATCCCTCACAAGGGAGGGTCCTTGTGGCCACCTTTGGCTCCCTCAGCACAGGGTGTGGGGCTGCTGTGGCCCTGCGATTCCTACATGGCCTGCACACCCCATGTTGACCCCCAGAGAGGTCTTGGACACCAAAGGGGATGCCCTGGGAAGTTCTGTCGGGGTTTCCTGTGCTGCTGGGCCGCTCCCTGCACTGGGCAGTAAACCAAAGGTCACAGACTCTGCAGATGCACAGCCTTTGTTGCACAGTGGAAGTCCCAGACCACAGGGGTCCAAGTTAATTAATCACACTGGGGAAACTACTCCACTGAAGTTGGACATAGCAGGATGAGAGAGAAGTGACTGAAACTGATTAAGAATGGGCTTAACTGAAGAGCTAAGCTGCCTCAAATCCTTCTTGGAAGTTGACAGGATGTAAATAATAAATTATAAATAAACAAAATGTAAGAGCTAAATAAAGTTCCATTAAATATACCATCCCTCACAGATGCAAATGTTTCAAGGTGGAATTTGCCAACCTGTGCTTGACATTGAGAGTAGCTCCAACCTCAGATACTTTTCATGCAAGTATTTTTATCCAAGCCCTATAGAGTAGCAATAATGAGTAAAGTGATAGACTGCGGTCTAAAGTACTGAACCAAGGCAACTAAGCTGATTTTTCAGCCCAGCCTGAACTTGAGGGATTAAAGATTCTTAGTCAAAAGATCTTAAGACACAACGTGAACCTTCGCACCACATGAAGCATGAGTTCCATCAGGTAAGTATACATTCTGCCTTATAGTTTTTCTCTACTTAGCTTGACTACTTTTGTTTCTGTCCTATTTGTAGCATTGTTACTGCACCTTAGGAGGGGATTATCCAATAGTCAGTGAGACAAAAACTGAGCAAACAAAATGACTCTTCCAATCCCTAAAAAGGCATCAGGTTAGAGACTGTTAGGTCTCACGTGGTCATTCTTTCCCCTACAGTATTGGAATAGATAATTAGCTCTTTCTTTGGTTGAACCTAGGGGAGGTAGTGTGGGAGCTCACTTAATCCATCTGCCAGTTAACCTGTTCTCTCTCTCCCCTGTGAATGAGCGCACCAACCTCTATCTATGGCAGTCAGTTAGTGGGCTACTCTCCAGTGAGCCATCCCACCCATCCCATCAGCTCAACTGGGGGCCTGTTGAGAGTATGTGCTCCCAAACCTATGTATGCCAGTTGTACTTATTCTAAGACATGTAGCTAAGTAGTATTTAAACAAATGAAATATGAGTGTGAAAAGGAGGGCTGTCTCGAAAATTACATTGTTGCCTTGAAAAGACTTGTTAATGATGAATTTGCTAAAAAATAAATTGAGGCCAAATTAAATACAAACAAGATAACTCTAAAAGATTGAGGAGAAAGTCAAAAATCTAGGCAGATTCTGCGGTCAGATGACTTTTCAGTTGCCTTTGGTTTTTTTTTTTTTTTTCTCTTCTTTAAAGAAAGAGAACCTGAAAATCATAGCCAATTTCCTGGTTTATACAGGAAAGATAATTGGGAATTCCAGACAGCGGACCCATCTTCAAAGATAAGGCATGGCCCCTGTACTTCTACCAAGTTTGAGATGAGTATACACTTATAGTTTGGATTAAGGATGTCTTTTGTAGTGGCGGCAGCCAGCTGCGTTGTATAAAGTATACCTGTCTACTGAGCATATAAAGACACTCTCATTCAATAGGTTACCAGAGAACTGAGCCAGGCCGAGGAGAACGCAGACACACATCGCCCTTGACATGCTCATCGGGACACAGACCAATTGAGGGAAACTGGGCAGAACCATCTTTACACTTTCTCACGAATGCACTTCCTCCCTCTCTCCCCACTTCCTTCTCTTCCTCCTCTACCCCACCCCCTCTCCTCTTCTCTCTCCTTACTCCCTAAGCAATGTAGTTGAGTTCAAAGAACTTAATGCTCCTATGATGTGACTCTGAAATAAACAGGGAGAAACCATTTGGAGTTGACCAACAGAGTATATTTCAAAGTACTTGTTCCATGGAAGATCTGATCTTTGGCTTTAAAAAGTTTTAAATATGTTTAATGATGTGAATCCAACACACACACACACACACACACTTCCTTAAAATAAGCTTTAATTTTTTAAAGTGTGACTTAACATTAGATAGTTCAGGAAAATACTTATTTCTCCTAAAGTGAGATCAGATTGTAGTGAAACAAATCTTATTTGAAGTGTCCTAAAGTTGTTTTCTGTTCTCTTTGGTCCAAAAACATTTTGCAAAGACCTTCCTCTGTCTCTGTGTCATGTCTAGATTCTATAGTGGAGCACAAACAACTGCAGGAAAAAATGTGAGAGTGCCTGTAGATACTGGAACATGTTAGCAGGGGTATTTGAGAACCCTCAGGAAGAATAATATTTTACAGTGAGGTGATTGTTATCTTTAACAATAAAAGCCATATGAATGTGCTATAATTAAGGCTAACGTGGAATGCTTAAAATCATAAAACAGGTATGATCATTGGATTTCTGTTCACCCAGGGAATGCAGATCCCAAAGATAAGTATGTTGGAACATGAACTTCGTGGGAAAACAGGAATCCACCCACCTCCAATAAACAAGAGACTATCCTTCATTTTAGTTATAGCTCTTCAGGGTTTAATTTGGATAGATGTGAGGTGTTTTATTCTAGAGCATAAACTAGATGCTTCTCTCAAGTTAATGGGGAGCAACTGATGGCTACCGGATTAACTAGAAAAGAAATGTTCCTCTCTGCAGTTCTGGACAATACCACAATTGAATGACGTTTTACCTGAGTGGACTTTTAAGAAGGATAGATTTGTCTTTTGCCTGTCAGGGCATAGATCCAAATTCAGAGCAGATGGTGGGAAAGATGAATGGCCACAGAGATCTCCAGGTAGAATTGGTTGGATTTCCTCAATCCTCATTAATTCCTGATTGATAGTCATCCATCTCCATCTTCTCTAACCATCCCTAGTGAACCCTGATTTCTGAGGATTTTCTGGGTCTAGAATAACCAAAATGTGCTGACTTAAACTCAGAACAGATAAAATAACTACCTGCCTGATGTTTCAGGCTTTTGGAAGAAAGGGGCTTGTCTCAGCCTCAAATCCCCTTTTCCTTATGTTTAGCAATACAGTCATGGATTTTCTATTCTGATAATAAAGAGACACAAATGGGCAGGATGTGAACCCCAAAGCTCAGGGAGAGTGTTTAAGAGACAAATTGCTTCTACATTGTTCAGGTAAAACCTAGTAAAAGAGAGACTTTTTGGTTCTTAGATTGTCTGGCAAGAGACTCTAAGCCATTCTTGACCAAGCAAGACTGACAGTTAGGGGGTCACCTCAGCTATGGGAATGAGGCATAAGAAGAAGCACATGATTGTGGGGAAACCCCAGAAGTGTTCTGGGCCACTGAGGTGAGGAGAGGGCCCCAAGATCAGTGGAAGGAGGGACCCACAGGAAGTACTGGATATAGCAAAGCTACATGGATTTAAAACAATGCCTGTGTGGGCATCTTGATTAGTGGCCTGATATTCCTCATTACTTCCATATTAGAGCAGGCTTAGTGACATACAATTGTCCCTCCATATACGCCAGGGTATTGGCTCTGGGACCCCGTGGATACCCATATCCATACATACCGAAGTTCTTTGGTTGGCCCTGCAGAACCCACCTATAGGAAGTCGGCCCTCCATAAGTGTGGATTTCACGTCCTGCAAACACTGTATTTTCAATCTGTGTTTGGTTGAATAAATCTGAGTATAAGTGGCCCCGTGCATTTCAAACCCTTGTTCAAGAGTCAACTGTAATTGTTTTTGCTTATCCTGGCCATTCTCCTGCTAACCAATTTATATTATTATTTTGATTATAATTGTATTAGTTCCCATTCTGAGCCAGATGCCATCAGCTTATAAACAGCATGTATTGTCAGAGACACTTAACTGAGAAGACAAATGATTCCCATTTAGGATGGGAATTTTTGTGCAATTGACAGGGAGCATTAACCCTTTGATTACCATAAGCCTATAGACACATAGGTACCCCCAAATGTTGGAGGAATGGCACAAGCTAGCAAACCGAACACTGTCAAATCACAGGAGCTTAAGACTCTGGAAGAAAGTGCTCAGGAAATGGACTCTTAGTTTCAAGAAAAGTTAAATAAGTGTAACATTTTTGATGGTCCTTTTCTTCACTTGAGCAGAATGACAATATTTTACTAGTCCACCAAGAAAGAAATCGAGATTTAAACCAACTTCTCACCTTTTGTGCAAGGCCTAACCTCAGTAGTTATTAAAAATAAATGGGATTTAAATAGATGCGGAAGCACCTATTTAATTTTTAATTTCACACTCTTGTATTTTGCAGAGCAATTTTAGGTCAGCTTGTGAGGGCTGGTTGAGGGGAAAACAGCCCTAAGAGACAGCTGGGAGAGAAACAGGTTTTCAAGTGCAAGACAAAGTCGTTAGCTCAGGGTTCAGCTGTTACCAACTCTGCAAGTGACCTCAGCTCAATATCCTTATCTTGAAAATGGAAATGATAATGCTTACTGTGTCTTTATGAGATGTGATGGTATCCATGATTGGTGGCTTTGAGCTGAAAGTTTGAGGGTGGAACTTCTCTTTTCTTCCCTAGGGGTCTCCATGTTTGTAGGTCAAAGTTCCAGGTACAGGGAAGGCATTGGCTTTGCTCTGTCCTGTGTCTGTGCCTTTGTTACACATGGTGACCAGGACAGTCAGCCACAGTGTCCAGTTACCCTGGGTCATCTCATTGAAGAGCCAAGGAGAGGCAAGTGTCATTCTTCCACATCCTGCTATTCACCTGGGATCACCAGCCTCTCTGTTGCCTTCTCCCTGTCACCCAGGGCCAGTGACTTGCGGGGACGGCTCTATGGAACCCTTCTCTCTCTTGCTGTCATGTGCAATTTGTTTCACCAGTAACTCAGGTGGATACTAATTTTTCAATCACAATTTATCTCACACCCATTACTTTATTTTCTGGGTCCTGCTTACTGAATCTTTACCACACACCATGCATTCATGCTTAGCCTTTGCTTATGTTGTCTTCTTTTTAAATGGAGAGAACTGTGGACAAGAGAGCTTACGTGAGCGCCCCAGACTGGACAGCTGTTCAGTGGTGGGCCCGCCTGCCTCGGGAGCCCTGAGGGCTCTGCCCTCACCCTCTGTTTCTCATGCCTTCCTGGCACAGTTGTCTTCCAACTGTTCTCTCCACCCCTGCCCTCCCTCAGGCTGCCACCAGATGCATCTCCACACACTGCCGTTCTGATCGGATTTCTGCCTCAAAAACTGCCCATTGTTTTATAACACACCAGCCCTCTATAAGTTGACCTTGTGGGTTTTTGTCCCTCCTGCTTTCCCAAAACCAGTTCTCAGATACAGCCCCATGTTCTGTTGCCTAGTTCCTTCATACAACTTGTGCCTTTGCACAGTACCTTTCCTCCACTTGAAACAGCCTCTCTTCACCTCCATCCCCCAATCTCCAAGCCATCCTTAAGGGCCGAGCACAAATTCTGGGTCTCTGATGCCTTCCAGGACTGGCCCAACTCGAAGCCATTTCTGTCCCCTTGGAGTTTAGGGGGTACTTATTGTAGAATCGCTCAGATGGCATGATATGTGAGGCCTGGCAGTGAACTTATTTTCTTTTTGTCAAGATCCCCTAAAAGGATCTTGGAATTTACAGGTGAGAAAGCCACAGACGGGTTAATGACAGTATTGGGACCAGCGTCCAGTTTCCCCAAATGCCAGACTGGTGATTTTTTCTCCTGTAGCTTTCTATCTCTGTCCTTACTTGGAGGGCAAAGACTACATCCTGTCTGTATTTATTTGTATTAGCTAGTGGATATTCAATAAACATTTGTAGAAACCAAGGAAAAGAAGATAGGAAGGAAAAAAAATAATAGTTAACACCTATGTGGCACTTAACTGTTTTAATTTAATCCCCCTTCTGGTTTTCTTCCTATAACATCCTTATGACATAGATACTATTCTCATCATCTCTATTTTACAGGTGAGGAGACTGAGGCAAGAGAGGTTAAGTAAGTTGCCCAAAGTCACAAAGCTGGTGAGTGACACAGTTGGGTGTGAAGCCAGGGAGTCTGACTCCTGAGTCCGTGCTCTTCTCGCTCCACCATATCACGCTGCAGGGTCAAGAAGGAATGACAGACAGGGAACTCTGAAATGTTCACAAAGAAGGCTGAACCTCCAATCAGTGCCCCAGGCCACAGAGCAGAGGACATTTGGTTAGGCTACCATGCTTTATCTTCCTTTAATTTAAATTGAGGAGAAATACCACCGTTAAGCCATTCGTGGAAGAAGAAGGCGCAGCCACACGGCTGTGGAGTCAGTAGCTACAGCCTAGATCATCATGAAGCCCTCTGAACACTTGACCCACATTTTCTCCCTTACATCCTACTCATTAGAGGAGACATAGCTAAGGTATTGTTCAGTGGTTCACGTGCCCCAGCCTGGAGCCCGTTAGAGAAGGGGAGGCTGCTGCTGTCCTCCTTGGAGGCTCTCCCTGAGCACCTGCTTTCCATGGAATGCTCAGGAAAGAAAAAAGTCACAGGGTTGAAATGTGTACCGAATGTGTCAAGTTTGGCTGAAACAAGCTGATAAAGAATATTTAAGGAGAGCTTTATTTTTAGAAGCACTTCTTTCTTTCTTTCTTTCTTTCTTTCTTTCCTTTCTTTCTTCCTCCCTTCCCTTCCCTTCCCTTCCCTTCCCTTCCCTTCCCTTCCCTTCCCTTTCCTTTTCCTTTCTTTCCTTTCCTTTCTTTTTTTTTTTTTTGAGAGAGACAGGATCACACTCTGTTGCCCAGGCTGGCTGGACTGCAATGGTGCGATCATCGCTCACTGCAGCCCTGAACTCCTAGGCTCAAGCAGTCCTCCTGCCTCAGCCTCCCAAGTAGCTAGGACCACAGGCATGCACCACTACGCCTGGCTAGCACTCCTTTCTTTAGTCCACTGTTAGTGTTGGTTTTTAACTAGGCCCCCACTAGGTATTGCTGTTCCTGCCTATAATTAGCACCTCTTTTCTCTCGCACACAGAAAAGTCTGTCTTAAACATATTGTGAGCTTCAGAGCATGTTAAAGAAAGTTGTCTATCGCTTAGTAGCATGGAAAGATGACGTTGCCAGCATGCAGGGAACGCTTTGCACCAAGAATCCCGGAGTGAATCGAATAATATTCCAGATTCTATGAATCAGAGCTGAATCATGTTTAAGTGTATGCTGCGTTCTGAGGGATTCCCTTCTGCCCCCCCCACCCCCCGGGGTGAAAAGCACTGCTTTTCCTGTGTAAAGAAAAAACGTTCACACCCAGACCAGTAAAATGTTTTTGTAGCCACGTTGTGAACGCACTAAGTGTTTGTTGTGGCCCAACTAAGACAACTTTATAGATTAATGAAGAGTGATGTATCCTTTCTTCTGAACAGAACATTTAGTTCTCGCCCTGCCTGTCTGACTCCAAGCAAGTCTGTCTGGCCCCATCCCTCATTCCCTGCCCCCATCTGCACCACCCTCTTGTAAATCTCTTAGTACATTTTTGTGATCGCCGTCCAGTCTGTTCCTAGTCATTGAGGACTCTCTGAGCTTTGTGAAAGTAGGTTACCGTTCATCTGGTTTCTTGGAAGAAATGTGCATGTGTAAGGGTAGCTTTTCACATAAAAGACCAAAACCACAAAATCCAGGAAGCCAAGAATGAATGGGCCCAGGTGACTTGCCTTTCTTAACTCCTACAGAAAGCTAAGCTCCTTCAGGGCTAAGAAAGGCATTGCTGTGTAGAGGATGGAGCCAGACCAAGCCTGGGGGAGGCAGAACTGGGTTCAAGCCTCAGCATTATGTTTTACCAGCTTTTGACCTTGGCCAAATGACTTAACTTTTCTGAATCACAATTGCCATCTGTAAAATAAGGATAATAAAGCCTAGCTTGTGGGCTTATTGAAAGAATTACAAATATAGGATATAAAGTGCCTAGCACATGGTATGTGATTGATGGTAGCTGTTGTTATTGCTGCAGTTGTTGTCTTCATATCATTGTTACCACCTCTACAAGTAGCTCTTGTATGTGGGAGGAATAGAGGAGAATTTGACTTCTGTTGCCTCCCATGCTTGTAAGACATAGCTTTGACCTTCAAGACTACCTGCATTCCTTACCAATAGAAGCTCAAATTGCTCCTAAAACAACAAAAGTAAATATAAACATTGCAACCTCATAGAGATGAACACAAAGAAGGAAGTGTTCCTCACTCCAGCAGGAGATCCCTTAGCTGAGTGAATTCTTTTTCCCCTCCTTCCACCGATAAATATTGACAGGCACCCACTGAGCATGTGCAGAGCTCAGGCGTGGCTGAGGGGACCCAAGTTGAATCAGACATGGAGTCTGTCTTCCAAGAAGCTTACCATCTGCCAGGGAAGATGAAAAATGAAAGGTAAGTGTGGCGAAAGTGAGGCAGAAAATGGTTAGATCATAAGAGAGAGATCACTGAAGGGCTCTGGAACTTGGATGGAAAAATTAATTTTAGCTGGAGTTGGGACATGGGAGTTTTATGGAAGAGGCAGCCCAGCCCAGCAGCATCACTGTTAGGGACACAGATTCTGGGGTTTGAACCTTGGCTTTACTACTTATTTGTCATGGCTTCTTGAGCAAGCTAGGTGCCATCTCCATGGTTTTGCTTCCTCATCTTTGAAATTTGGATAATAATGGTACCTAGGGTTGTCGTAAGGATTAAGTGAGATATGGAAAGTGCTTAGAATAGCACCTAGTGAGTGCAATGGGAGTGGTTGTTAAATGAGTTTGTCAAAGGACAAGTATAGATTTGCCCTTCAAGGAGAGGTGGGCAGCGTTTGTCCAGGAGGAAGCACAGCCAAGGCAGAGGCTGGGCTGAGTGAGGCACAGGGTTACACTAGGTGAGAGGTGCAGAGGGCAGCCTGGGACAAGAGTGTGGACGGTCTTGAGTGTCAGGCCTAGAATCTTGGACTTTACTGAACACGGAACGAACTCAGTCTTCTAGAATTCTGTAGCGGGTGTGTGTGAAGCCTGAATCTGAACCTGTCTCAGAGTAGGTTTCTACATTTCAGTGCCAGTGAATGTGGCAATGAACCAGTTGCCAGCAGGCATGAAATCAAAGCTTGGATTATCGGGGCTCAACGCATAGGCCTGAATTGACACCTCAGGGAAGAGGTGCGACAGGGCCCTAGCAGGAAGCTGAACTTTGGGACAAGAGAAGGGGCGGTGCTGCAGAAGCATTGAGGTGGGGGCAGGAATGGGGAGTAGTATTAGGGGGAGATGGGGAGAAGGAAAATGTCACACCATTACCCGCATCTACTGCTTCCTTTTCTGATTATAGTTGTTTTTTGTTTGTTTTTTGTTTGTTTTTCTTCAGGGTATAGTCAGCTATTCTGCTTTGGAATTTGTTTTTGTTTTTAATTTAAATTTATTTTTTTAGAGATGGGGTCTTGCCTTGTTGCCCAGGCTGGCCTGCAACCCCTAGGTTCAAGTGATTCTCCCACTTCAGCTTTTGGAGTAGCTGGGACTACGGGCATATGCCACCATATCCAGCTGTTTTTTTGTGTTTTTTTGTGTGTTTTTTTCCCCCCTTTTAACTTGGGATGCCTGTCAGTCACTTAAATGCAGTCATCTTTACTCTTCCTAAGTGCAGAGGGTGTATGAGGGTGGAGGGAAGGTGGGAAGATTAAAACCAACCGTGGGAGACTATTTTCAGTCATCTGCAGACATCTCACTTTGTCATGATGTGGAATCTGTCACTGCCTCCTCTTCTACCTATCTATAGCTGGAATTCTGTAGGACTTCAGAAAAGGCTGACCAAGGTTCACAGGGCCCCTAAGAGCGTGCCCTGTCATCCTGGGATTTGTTTTCCAAATTAAAAATTGGAGGATTTGAACACTAGGTTTGATCTGCTTTCAACTTTAGCTGCATAAAGGTTATCATGAATTTTTTTTAAAATCTAACTTATTAGACAAGAATAGTATTATTTTTTAAGGGTTATAAGGCTGTAGGGCAATTTCAGAGACCACATGTAAGTCATTTAAAATTCTTTTTGGAACAAGGTAGCACATAAATAAGTCTATATATGTACTAAATCAAGATCAATTACCATAAAATGTCTGTCTGTAACATGGGAACAATGAAATGATGAAGTGCAACTATAAAGTAATTTGTTGCTCTGAAACCAGCTATGCATCTTCCCACGAAGTGGCTAAGAGTGAAATATCACCGTGTTAACAGTTAGGAGAGTGATCTTCTGGCCCAAGATACGTTTTGCCAGCATTAGAGATTCACCGGAAGAGATCTTGAATGATCTCCAGAGAGATACCTGGGACCCTTTCTCAAAGGTTACCTTGCAGGCTTGGAAGGTAGACAAGCATATTTGTAAATGATGGGAAGTATTTGCTGATTTGGGCTTTAAAGGAATTTATTTTCATATTCCTCCAGTGGCTCTTTTCCAGAGCACTATATTCCATGCTTGGAAGTTATTCTTTATCCATCATATCCTTGCTGAAGAGTAAATTTGCCCCACAGCTGTCTGACAGCCAAGTCACCCCAATTTCAATGGGAGCAGCACATGTTTGTCCAGAGCTAGAATTTGGCTCTTTCACGCTCAAGCCTAAAGGGCTTGTTTAATATATTATGTAAGAAAGAATGAGATCATATAAATAGTCCTGGCTCCTACCTTGCACCAAAAGTCATCCTTATTTGGTGCTTCCAAAGTTAGAAAACAATACAGGCAATAAAAACATTCTCAGGATCACGAATAAATAATGGCTGCCTTGTACTCAACCATGGGTTTTGTGAGGGCAGCGTCAGCATAGCGGGCTGCCTGCTGCTTTTAGCACTGGAAATTTGGACTGGTTTCATTTAACCTCTCAGCTGCTTAGAAGGAATACTCTGGAAGTCCACTGAATTCTCACCTGCTATCGGGATGCCCAGGCATCACTAGGACAAAGCTGTCTACCGAGGCCCTGAGTCCTGTGAGCAGGGGTGGGAGGGCTCTGCAGCCCTTAGGAGGGAGCAGCAGCCCAGCCCCAGCAGGCCATCTACAGGGCCTTAGGCAGCTGAGTCTAAGGAGAGATAGCCTAGCACTTCTCCCGGTCATCTTATTGGCTGAGCTGAAGGGAGATCAAATTTCTGTCTTCTGTCTGTGTAAATAGTAATGGCTATCGCTCTTAAACTTCAGACCTCAGCTCATGGATCTGGATTGGTTTATTTTTGAGAGCTGAACTCTGGAGGCCACTCTTCCCTACTTTCTGAAGCATTTGATGCCTCTATCTGAGCATGGAACCTACTCTGAGTCATCAGACGCCACGCTTGGGGCACATAGAATTAAGTCGGGGGAGTGATGAAAATTCATTCACTTCTCTCCTCTGGTACCTAAATCCATTTTAGCATTCCACTTGAATCCAACAAGGAATGCCAAAATATTAAAGTGTGGCATTCTCATTCTTTTCTCTGGAAAGAAATGTTTATGCAAAGGAGGCCTAGGTCCCTGCAGAGTCGGCAAGAAGCCTGGCAAGAGGTTTGTCTCATTTAAGCAGTAAATATATTCAGTGGCAGCAGAGATACTGCCAAGTAAGTTTATTCCATTTTTAGGGAGAGAAGGGCAGGAGTTTTGCTGCTCCTTTAAGTTGCTTTTTGCTTTTAAATTTTTTGCATGACGTTCTCTAAAAAGTAAGACTGTAAAAGCAGCTTGTTCAAAACTTGACCTCTTCAGCATGCCCAAGAATTTCTGAAGCAAAAGAGAAGGCAATGGGTAATTGATTCTGTTCTCTAAAGGCCCTTCTGACACTGAGTAGGTACTGGTGTGGTTTCTACCATGCAGGCGTTTAGTCTCTGCCAGTAGGAGGACACAGATGGTGTCTACCTTTCTACAGATGTCTTTAAATGTCAAAGACATGAGAAGAGAATCTATTGACATTCTTATCATTGTGACAATGTAGTAGATCCCTTAGCATTACCTATGCCCTAAAATGATACTCAAATAAGTGGGCTGGGGAAAGATTTTATTTTATTTTTGAGACAGGGTATCACTCTGTCACCCAGACTGTAGTGCAGTGGCATGATCACGGCTCACAGCAGCCTCAACCTCCCGGGAATCAAGTGATCCTCCCACCTCAGCCTCTTCAGTTCTGGGACTATTAGGCCCATGCCATGATGCCCAGCAAATTTTGAAATTTATTTTTTGTAGAGATGAGGTCTCACTGTGTTGCCCAGGCTGCTCTCGAACTCCCAGAGCTCTCGAACTCCCAGATCATCCCACCTCAGTCTCCCAAAGTGCTGAGATTACAGGTGTGAGCCACTGTGGTTGGCCCAGTAGGGAGAGATTTTAAAAGAAGGCAGAAGGCCAGGCACGGTGGCTCACACCTATAATCCCAGCACTTTGGGAGGCTGAGGCAGGTGGATCACCTGAGGTCAGGAGTTCGAGACCAGCTTGGCCAACCTGGTGAAACCTCGTCTCTACTAAAAGTATAAAAATTAGCTGGGCATGGTGGCGGGCGCCTGTAATCCCAGCTACTCAGGAGGCTGAGGCAGGAGAATCGCTTGAACCCAGGAGGTGGAGGTTGCAGTGAGCCGAGATTGTGCCATTGCACTCTAGCCTGGGCAACAAGAGTAAAACGCCGTCTCCAAAAAAAAAAAAAAAAAAAAAAAAAGAAGAAGGCAGAGAATCCCCTACCATGGAGAGCAGCTTATTTTATGACCAACAAGTCACAGAACCTTTGAAAATTTTTGCTTGAGAGTCAAACTTTAAATTTATTCCTTAGCCATGCTTTAGGTCTGACTAAGCAATAGTGGAAGAACATGAGAACCAATGTTTCAGCAGTGGAGAGCTTCAAAGTCTTTAATTTGTTACTAAATGTGAGATTTAGGAACTGTGTGATTTAATTGAAGTGATTGCTTCTGGTAGAATTCAATAGAGTTGTCATATCAAATTAAGCTTTATCAAGTTTCACCAGATAGGGATATTCACCAGCCTGAATACCAACACGGTATGTGCTCACCACATTTTTGAAAGTGAGGCGAGAGTCACCCTGCAGTATAAATGAGTTTGCCTTAATTGGCCTGTTTTAATATTCTGTGGTTATGGGGACATCAGAGCTCCCATGAACAAGTGAGTGGTTTGTTAGGAAGATCTCATGGTAGACAGTCCTTGCTCATGAGATTTGGAAAACTCAGTTCTTCAGGCAGTGTCTTGCACAGGCACAAACCTTAGCCTAAATATAGAAGGCTAAAAAAGAATCCTTCCATGGGAGGGCTCCCTTAAATTAGCTCAGTTAATCTATTCATCTGTGTGTGCTGACTCGTGCCTAAACATTAGAGGCCAAATCCAAAAAAAGAAAAAGCAACGCCATGGCTCAATACTAAGAAAGATGGAGAACAACTGAGTATGATCCTGTACAAAGGAGCCCCTGAATACCACGGCAGCTCCATATTAGATCTGAGATAGGCCGGGCGCGGTGGCTCACGCTTGTAATCCCAGCACTTTGGGAGGCCGAGGCCGGCGGATCACGAGGTCAGGAGATCGAGACCACGGTGAAGCCCCGTCTCTACTAAAAATACAAAAAAATTAGCCGGGCGTGGTGGCGGGCGCCTGTAGTCCCAGCTACTCGGAGAGGCTGAGGCAGGAGAATGGCGTGAACCCGGGAGGCGGAGCTTGCAGTGAGCCGAGATCGCGCCACTGCACCCCAGCCTGCGCGACAGCGAGACTCCGTCTCAAAAAAAAAAAAAAGATCTGAGATATACTGGCTCCTTACAGTCACCCTAAGTATTTCACCTCGTGCCTTTGGCGGCCGGGTACGGTGGCTCACGCCTGTAATCCCAGCACTTTGGGAGGCCGAGGCGGGCGGATCACGAGGTCAGGAGATCGAGACCATCCTGGCTAACACAGTGAAACCCCGTCTCTACTAAAAATACCAAAAATTAGCCAGGCGAGGTGGCAGGCACCTGTAGTCCCAGCTACTCGGGAGGCTCAGGCAGGAGAATGGCGTGAACCCCGGGAGGCGGAGCCTGCAGTGAGCCGAGATCGCGCCACTGCACTCCAGACTGGGCGACAGCGAGACTCCATCTCAAAAAAAAAAAAAAAAATATGCCTTTGGCATATTCGGATGTCTCCATTTTTCATGGTTGTACTCAGTTTTCAAATCATTGTAAGGTATTGGTTTCAAACAAGATCAGAAGTTCTACAAAGATGTTAACCATTTTATGCTTTTATTACTTTCTTTTCTTTTCTCTTCTCTTCTCTTCTCTTCTGTTTCTTTTCTGACAGAGTCTTGCTCTATCACCCAGGCTGGAGTGCAGTGGCACAGTCTTGCTTGGCTCACTGTAACCTCCACCTCCCAATTTCAAGTGATTCTCCTGCCTCAGTCTCCTGAGTAGCTGGGGCTACAGGCACGAGCCACCACACCCAGCTAATTTTTTTTTTTATTTCTAGTAGAGACGGGTTTCACCATGTTGGCAAGGCTGGTCTCAAACTCCTGACCTCAGGTGATCCACCCGCCTCGGCCTGCCAGAGTGCTGGGATTACAGGCGTGAACCACTGTGCCTATTCAGCTTTTAGTTCTTTCAGTATCTTTCCACCTTGCCAGGAAATTGCTAGCCTTCTAATATTGCTGATTTCTTTATTTAGTAGGTGGTCCAGGATGACAATACTTTAGGCCTTCATCTCATAAACACAGTAGCAATTCTCAAGAACGTGTAGGGTTAAAGAGATTTGGACTCCAATTTCCAAAACTGAAATGGCAGCAGGGAACATGACAGGATGCAGAAGAGATCCTCGCAGTCTAGAGCCTTGCATTATGCATTTTGCTTCCCACTGAAGCCAGAGATCCATTTTTATAGTCAGGTTTGTTGTTCCTGCTGAAACACGGCACATGCTCTGCCTGAATTCTGGCCATGTGTTTCCCTCGTTTAGTTATCTAACTTGTTATCTCCTGACTTCCCATTTCTCTGTGAAAGTCAGGTGGTGTAAGACACCCAAAGAAGAAAATCAGGAAAGGAGAAGGTGTTTGGAAGTGTTTCAGAGGTAGTGTTCTGTGTGTTAAGGGGGCTGTGGAACTGTCCTTGAAAAGCTATTTTTGATCCTAGCAGTTTTACTACACTTTGTAATGTTTGGGCAACCAAATTGGTCATGGTGTTAGAATCCTTCTAATTGGGTGGATCTATGTTATTTTGCTATCTTCAGAGAAATGAGTTTTATGAATATTTCTATTTTAAAAGAACAAAACAACAGCAAAAACCAATCCCTATTACCCTAACTCCTCCACGCACATAGTATTCTAATGTGGTTTATTCCTGAAACTGACTCATTCAGCTTTTATCCTGGAAGTTGTCAGAATGTACGCCTGGTTAATGGAGAAAATCAGTGCACTGCCCAGGCTGCACAATGCCATGACTCATTCCTGGCATTTCAGAGGCTTTGTAATGGAAATCGTAGTTCCAAGCTACAGTTCTTAACAAGTGGATATGTGAATGTTAATGAAACAAAGCAAAAGTCTCCAAGGATCATGCATAACTCTCACCATAGATGTGGTGTTTGCTTGATGAAATGAAGATTTTTGTGGGGCAGATTGTTCCTCTCCATAACCCACACATTCTCGAATACCACAATATTGTTTTAATTAGTCTTATAAAACATAGTAAAATATTTGGCTTTGAAGAAAGAAGAACATTCTCTCCTATGTTGGAATTGTTTGGTTAAAAGGGCATTTTTTTCTATTGAATTAGTCTTTTGGGGTTTACACTTGTATCTGAATCCTTTCTAAATAGCTTCTAATGTTCTTCAGCAATTTGCATTCATTCTTTCTGTCTATCAATCGTAAAGGAAAAGAAATATCTTTCTTTCCCAACACTAGGTTCGTGGCTGAGGCTCCTACAACAAAAGACAGATTTCAACAAGAGAAAAGCATACAAATTAATTTAAATATAAGTTTTGCGTGACATGGGAGGCTTCAGAAAAGAAGACCCAAAGAAACAGAGAAATCTGCATATTTTATGCTTAGGTTTGATAAAGAATGCACAGTTGTGCAGAAGTATGATTGGGGGACAAAAGGATGTGATCTAATGGTAATAAACTGAAGGGAATTTAGCAAGGCCTGTTTGTTCAGATTCTTCTTGGCATCTCTGTGTCTTTGAAAATAAGGATGTTCCTTTCCTCCAGGTATAGGGAGGGTACCTCTAGAATGAAGGTTTTATGACCTGCCTCAAGGGAGAAGGGAGGAGAATTTAAAAGTGACCTTCCTAATTCTGCTGTTTTCTCTAATACCAATGTGTCGTATTTTGGGCAGTCATCATTTATTATTGTGTGTGTGTGTGTGTGTGTGTGTGTGTGTGTGTGTGTGTGTGTGTGTAGGTCAGGTGGGGAGAGGTATGGAATATATGATCTTTTTTGTGTGTGTGTGTGACAGAGTCTCTCTCTTTCGCCCAGGCTGGAGTGCAGTGGCGCTATCTCGGCTCACTGCACGCTCCGCCTCCCGGGTTCACGCCATTCTCCTGCCTCAGCCTCCCGAGTAGCTGGGACTACAGGCGCCCACCATCGCGTCCGGCTAATTTTTTGCATTTTTAGTAGAGATGGGGTTTCACCGTGTTAGCCAGGATGGTCTCGATCTCCTGACTTGTGATCCGCCCGCCTCGGCCTCCCAAAGTGCTGGGATTACAGGCGTGAGCCACTGCGCCCGGCCTGATCTTTAGGGAAAGCGTGGATAATTGAAACCCTGCATAATCCCAGCCTTTTATGCTACCTTCTTCTGGACTCAATCTTGTCTCCAAACTTCATTCAAATGCCATTCCTCTTTCTCTGTGCTATGTAAGGTTTAAAAATAGTAAATAGCCAAGAGATAGCAGGGAGAAGTGGGGGAAACAAGGAAGGCAGATAGTTTGAACACTCATGTTTTATTGACTCGGATTTGGATTTTGTGTATGACAGACTGCTAGGACTTTGGGGAAACTCGCAGATAAGCTGGGTTTTTTCTATCATTTTTGGAGATTGCAGCAGGAGGCCAAATATTTAAAGTTGTTTTGGGTGATTCTAATGTGTCTACAATGCATTGGACCAGGAATATTCTGGAGCTGCTAGAAAGCAGACATTTAGAAGCAAGAGAAGAGCATGAGCAATATCCCTTATCACTTAGCCACTTGATTCTGATCCTGGCTTCTCTAACAATAGCTCCATGCTAGGTGCCCTTAAAACACAAGTGCTAATATTATGAGAAATGAATTATGTGAAAAACAGTCTAGTCTTTTCTAAAAATGCTAAAAATACCAGTCTGCAACCAAGAACGTGTAAGCATGTTCTCCCCTTTCCAGATGATGCGGGATGCCAGGCAAAGACCAAATTTCCATGGCTACCCTGAGGGCTGCATGGAAGTGGAGGCCTTAGCTTATAGGAGTGAAGGTCTTTAAACGAGGGCATCCAAAGTGAATGCCTATCATTATACCAGTACTAAGTGTTTAGATGCACAAACCATTGTTTTCCATGTCATCCTTTGGAAGTGGCGGGTGATGGAAGACCATTTTGTGTATTTTTTAATAGGAAGAAACTGAGGCATAAGAGATTACATTCCCAGAGCTAGAACCTAGTGCTGTGTCCCTGAGGTCCTGTCTGCAGCTGGGAGACAACTCTGAACTGACCCCTTTTGCATTCCTGGTCTCTGCACAGTAACCCTTCCCTCTGCTCATCAAATCTATTTCAGAATGTGTGTACAGTAATACTTCTGTTTGAAAGTCTTCAAGATTTGACAAGAGGATTCTGTCTGGGCCTAAGATAGGACATGATGGGATAGTGACCTCGAGGATTTGGAAGCCAAATGATCATGGGACAGGTGTGTGCATCAAGAAAAGATGGAGCATGTGTGCTCACAGTCCTACCGGGGCCACACTCCCTTATCTTCAGATCATGGGTGGCTCGTGCCCAATTCCCCCCACCATTTACTCCCTTGTTGTGTCTGTCGGAAAAATCTCACAGGCTTGCCTGAGGTCACTACATTTTTCTTTATACAGAAATCTTTTCTTAGGCTTCATGTAGTTGTAGACTAAGAACTGTGTAAGTGAAAATTAACAGTATCGGTTTTAATACAATTGCCAGATTTTCTATTTGAAAAAAGTCACTGCTCAGAAAATAAAAATTATTAAAACAACCCATGGTGAATTGGGCCTGAATTGCCACTCATTTTTTGACGCGTCTGCAGTAGAGTTGCTTCTTACCAATGTGGTGTAATTTTCAGGTCTGTTACTGAAAGACAGATTGAGTACGTTTCTGGACTGTGAGTAGATGATGTTTAGAGTTGCAATGTGGGTATTGGGGCTATTCTTTTCCTGTGTCATTACTTTTTGATATGTTTGTTTTAAGGGAAAATTAATGAAATTGAAGTTACTTAAGTTTGGCCATATTTGTTACATATCCTTTTCTGAGAAATTGAAAAGTGACTATTAGTTGAAACAAGATCAAGAGACTTTCAGCATATTTCAGCACATTCCTCAGTTTATAATGTTAAGGTTTTAAGAAAGCTTAAAGTAACCAGCATCACTGGTAGTTAATAAAGTGGTTTATATTTTTACTTTATTTTCTTCAGAAGCTTGTTGCCATGTAGAGTAAAAGAAACTTCATGTTGTTAATCTTTTCAGAGGACACTGCCAGTAAGAGTGTTGTTATTGTTAGATAATCATAATGGTATGTTCTGGAGTCTCTTCTCCCCTCACTCGACACACCCAATTCACTCCCACCCTGCCATCGGAGCCAGAGAGAGAAGAATAAAGCAGAATCTTATTTGCTTTCAGAATTTGATTCTGTATTGCTTTGGAGACATGCTGGGATTTGCTCTTAAACTATTATTAAATTTCTAATGTCCGTCAAGGTTTAGATTCCTTTGTAAGAGAACCAAGAACATAAGTGAAACTGTAAGGCTTCACTGTGCAAACCTTTCTTCCAGCAAGCATCAGCTTAGCCTCAGCAGTGAGCCTATGGGGAACCAGCTGTTGGGCTGGGAACCAGGAGTTAGGCTGCAGAAAGACTGCCCCCCAGCCACCCCTAACCCCCTAACCACTATGTGTCACCTCACCACGAGGAGCTTCAGTTTCCTCACCACAGTCCCACTTGTCTTGCATTTGAGATGTGATAATGTTTAGAAAGAGATTTTGCCCACTTTTTAAAAAAGTACTCCACAGATGATAGATACTAATAAATCAGACATGAAAGCAGAGGTTAAGTAGGTAAATGTGATTGTGTGTGTGTGTATTGATCATTATGCTCGTGAGACACTGATTATCTTACTTTATTTTTCTTTTTGGAGATGGGGACTTGCTCTGTCACCCAGGCTGGAGTATAGTGGCGTGATCATGGCTCCTAGCAGCCTTGAACTCCCTGACTCAAGCAACTCTCCCACCTTGGCCTCCCGAGTAACTGGGACTACAGGCACGCACTACTATGCCCAGCTAATTTTAAAAAATTTTCTGTAGAGATGGGATCTCCCTATGTTACCCAGGCTGGTCTCAAACTCCTGGGCTTAAGTGATCCTCCCACTTTGGCCTCCTAAAGTACTGGGATTACAGGTGTGAGCTATCACGCCCTGCCTTTTAGAAAACTTTTTTATTTGAATAAGTTTTTTGATAGAGCCCCAAATGAAAAATATGCAGGGAGATGAGTTTAGCAGGGCTTAAGTTTAAACAGTGTAAGAGTTGGAACACTCCCAAAAGATAAGCGGTATAAGTAAGCTGTGACAGACCACTGCTCCGGAGGATGGAAAGATTTATGACTGCCGCAATAGCCCACTTTAGGAGGAAATGCAGAGTCATTGAAGACAGACCACAAAATAATTCTGCTGTCATAACATGCAGTACCTGGGTCCAGGACTGGCCTTACAGAGTGTAAGGATGAATATTATGAATATGTGCCTGAGGTAGGTATTTCGTTAAAGTAGTGTGTGACTCAGGAATCTCCGGATGAAGAAGCAGCCCTGTTCTTATCCCACAAGGTTTGGGGTTATAGCCTTTAATGTTTGGGATTGTGGGGAGTCTGCTGTGTGCACAGAAGAATCTTGAGGTATGAGTTTATAGGGGAAGAGTCCATACGTCACACTCCCCTGACTCAAAAAGCAACAGAAGTAGCCAGAACTTGCTCAGTTCCATGTCGGCCTCCTGTCTCTACTGTTTGATTCCGTTTTCACTCCTCTGAGGCCTTTCTATCTTCCCTGAGCCATGCCTATGTAGGAGGCAGTCACAGAATAATAAGCAGGTTTCCCTGTGGCCGTTGAACACTGGTACCAATGGTAGCCATGTGACCAACACACCACCCCATCTGGGTCCCAAACTCTCAACCAGTGCCCCTCTTTGCACACATCCCATTGAAGGCTCATTTTGTGAATCTGACATTTCCCAGTTCCTGATAACCCTGTTGATAATAATGGTTGCTAATCCTTGTCCATACCATATTTGAAGCATTTACTTATGCATACCTCAGCTTGTTCCAAAAAGTATTTAAGAGGGGAGTTTCTGAGCACATAATCAAGTCTCCAAGGTGTTCGCTCTGGATCTGCACTCTGACTATGGCTGTGTCCTCAAAACAGTAAAAAGATAATGCAATGGAAGATGAACATGTACCAAATTAAAGCGTAAAAGGAAATAGAGGCCAAATTCCTACACTATCAACATAGGCCAGCCCTGTTTTTCAGGCATTCAGTGACTTATGCAATGCTGTATGTAATAGGCCTGCTGAAAGAAAGGAAATGAATGAACAGGATAAACACAGGTTTTGGTATTGCTGGTACCTGAATAACCAACCCTGTGTTCCCTGCAGCCAGCATATTGTTCTCTCCCATTGCTGGCTGCCGTGCAGTGCTTCCGTCACGTGCTGCCGGAGGGGGCCCTGCCTGGGAAGCTGTGTGCCCCAAGGGCACCCTTCCTGGTTCTTGAGGACGGAGCGTGTACTGGCACTCTGGGCTTCATGGGCTTGGACTCCATTATATACACATCTGCAGGATACCAAAGGAGGGCCATCATCTCTCAGTCATCTCCTTTCCAGGTACCCCTGAAGGGGATGAAATAGGGAGTGGCATTCGATCTCAAGATGATCCTTGTAGGGATGGCTGAAAATACAGGTGCGAGCCGTCATGAGGCAAGATAGTGTCTGAGGCACAGGACCATGCCAGGTTAGTGAGAGTCATGAAGACTCTCGTTTCTGTCCCAGAAGACCCAAGTGGATGGCAGTGATGCCTGGAGCCCAAGGCAGTCACATAGGATTTCTTAGATCCTGACTAAAAGCAATAGTTCCAAGAAAGGTTGAGGAAAAATGCTGGTCATGGGATCAGGAATCCAGAATGATTTTTTTTCTATCAGATCTATAACCATCCATGATACTTCATGGAGAATCACTCCTGAGCTTGATGTATTCCCACATCAGAACCTGTACCACACTACTTCCTGGCAGAGCTCTGAGTATGCTCCTCTGTCTCCATAGTTTGGATCAGAAAATGTAGATTCCTTCCTGAGGACTGCCTGTCTCATGAAGGAGGAGGAGAAGGTGGCACAGGAGTCTTTTTAAAAGGATTTTAAGGTGATCATTTGAGCCATAAAGAAACCAAGTTTTTATTCTTCAAGGCAAACGGCTTTTTCAAGCCAGGTGATGAAAGTCTAAATTGCTCTACACAGAAGAACAGGAAGCATGTCTCCAGATAGATCCAGGTGGGCACAGTCTTAGTGAGGGGTAGATATATGAGATCATCCGTATGGGATCCCAGAAGCCAAAAGACTCACAGGAAAGGGAGTATTCAAACCCTATCATTTCAAACTCCCAGCAAAATATTGCCATAGAAAAGAGTTTTCCAAAGTCAATCCATTACTGGCTCAGATATTAATAGAAAATCAGGAGTCAAGAAAAGGAAGAAGGTAGAGATTTTAAAGTCAGACCTGGTTTTAATTTATTTGTGGTTATTCTAGCTAGTAAGTGAAACACACTCCCCGTTTGGTACCCTGTCCCAGGCATAAATTGCTCACCCATCAGAAAGGAATTAATGTTTTTCAAGGGTGCTACCTTAAAGCCATTAGTTTAGCAAATTAACTGATATTCCTAGAAAAGCTCCCTGCTTGTGCCAATAAATATTTACCGAGTTAGTGACACCTCTAACAGCACCCCCAAATCGCTGGGCCACTTCCAAAGGGGGAGCAGCTTACTTTCAGGAAATGGATTACTCACTTGTGGAATGAGACCAACACCCAGTCTACTCAGTTTCAACACACTTTAAAATGCAAAAGGGAACTTTCCTTCCTCAAGCTTTCAAACCTTTTCCAGATGGACCGAGGCGGGTGAGCCCATTGTGGTGCCCAACAGGCCTGGCTTAGGCTGGGGCTACACACATCTAGTTGTGCCTCCCATCCCTGCCCTGCACACTGTACCATGAAGGGGGTTACAGACTTCTGGCGGGTTGCTGATAAGAGGCATCCCTGAGGGCCTGCCCTGTTTCCACTGGCCAGGCACACCCCCCCCACCCCCCCCAGAAAGAGGAAATCTATGGAAAGGGCGTAGTGTGCTCAGCTGGGTGCCGCCCCCTCCCCCAGATGCTGTTGCTAGTTTCATTTCTCAGCTGCAGCTGCCCACAGCTGTCTGGGGATGGAGCAGCAGCAGGGTGGTAGGGTGGTGGCATCTTTTTATCCTTCCAGACCTGGGCCTTTGGCCTGGCAGCCAGAGTGGGCAGGCAGCAGGCCTGCTCTGTGTGGCATTTGACTTGGGGGTTAAGCCGGGTGCCTCAGGGCGGGACCTGGAAGGAGAAGCTGAGCGCAGTCCACCATTCAGTTCTGGGTACCAGGTTTTCAAAGAGGCATTAAGTGTAGCCAGAGGAGGGTGGCCAGGAAGCTGCAGGGGCCTGGAAATCATACCACCTAAAGATTGTTAGAAAAAACTGGGGACTGTTAGCCTGAAAAAGATTTAGGTGAATGGCTGTCTTCCCCTAAAGGGAAAGTAGATTTATCTTTTTGTATTTTTTTATCATGGTAAAATATACATAACATAAAATCTGCCATTTTAATCATTTTTAAATATACAGTCCTGTGGCATTAATTATATTCACAATGCTGTGTGACCATCACAGCTATCCTTTTCTAGAACTTTATCATCATCCCAAACAGAAACTCTGTTCCCATTAAACAATAACTCCCCATTCTTCTGCTCCCCCAGCTCCTGGCAGCCACCATTCTGCTTTCTGACTACTCAAGAGACCTTGTACAAGTGGAATCATACAGCATTTGTCCTTTTGTGTCTAGCTTAATTAACTTAGCACAGTGTCCTTGAGGTCCATCTATGTTATAGCATGTGCTGGAATTTCCTTCCTTGTTGAGGCTGAAGAGGATTCCATTGGATGTATATTCCACATGTTGTTTACCTATTCATCTGTTGATGGACGTTTGGGTTGCTTCCACCTTATGACTTGTGAATAATGCTACTGTGAACATTGGTACGCTAGTACTTGTTCGTAGACTTTTTTCTTTGTGGTTTCAGAACAACTGATCTTAGCCAAATGGTTAGAAGTTGCAGAGAAGCTGATTGTGGCTTTAGTAACCCCAGCTCTCTTCAGTGGTGGAAAGGCTCCCCATGGTTGGGAGTGGTGTGTGGTAAGAACACTTACAACCAGAACAGAGAGAAGCAGAAAATCTCTGAGGTCCCTTCCATCTCCAGAATTCCATGATTTTCAGGCTAGATCAAGGTATGCATCCGAAGGGTAACATCTGGAGAAAAAGGAAGTGGTGTCAGATCAGCTTCAGTTTCCTGAGGGAGAAAAGAGGGAATTGGGATGTTAAATTATCTACCAGTCAGGAGAGGTTACTTGTTAAACTATCTGTGACCTGGACTTGACTGATGCTCCTGTGAAGCTCATACAAAGGTCCTATGTAGTCTCAGGGAGCTCTTTCCAGAGCTCCAGTGAAAGCTTTCTTGTACTCTAGCTTCCTGGGGGATAGGGTGGTGAGTCCAGCTTTCTCAGCACAAATCCCTCATGTCTGCCTAGAAAGAAGGGATGCCTTTAGAGGACCTGAGCCCTGTCTCCATGCAGGTTATTCTGAATGCGGGTGAGGGAGTCGGTGAAGACGGAGAATGCTGGGTTGGGAAGTTTCAGGAGTGAATGTCAGCTGAGGTGGGGATGCCCTGGCTCCCAACACAATTAGCTTCATTCTGCTACAGTTGGGGGTTTTCTTATCATTAGTCGGGAAGGCCTAGCCAGAGAATTCCAGTATTCCAGAGCAAGTTTAATTGTGGGTGATTTCATTCTGCCCTTTTTATGTTGAAGCCAGGGGCTTGCGTCATATAACAGTGAATTCAGGGAGATTTTTATTTGCATGTGAATCATAGCTTTTCCAGCTGAATGTCACTTACTTGGAATTTTTGTCTGATTTTGTTTTTGTTTTTGTCTCTTGGTGTTTTTCCATCGGGCTCTTTGGCTAACCAGAAAAAAAAAAAAAAATAGAGGAAGGGCTCAATCTGACTGAAACAGGGTTTGAGTTGGCAACTCAAAAGGAGAGTATTATGAATGTGAAAAAAAGAAAACGGATGCCTTATTTTGCTTTGAGGGAGGAACCGAAGCCAAGTCAAATTGAGAGCTCTAATTTGGGAATAGTGTTATTACAGGTCATTGGGAGTTGGTTACGCGCTAAATTGGGAGGCCAGTCACATGAGGAGGCAGCAGAGGCAGATCACATGGGGGACGGTTGGGGCCCTTTTACAATGAAATTTCATTTTATTTACTACACAGTTGAAATGTACTTATGTCATTTTGAGAAACCAAGTTACCTTATTGGCTGGGAGTTGCTCCCTGCCCTGGCGCATCAGTTGTTTGATAAATAAGCCAGTTCTTCCAATCTTTGTGCTTTCCGGGGCTTGATTTTGGCAGTGGGATCTGTGCAGTGATTCATGGAGCTGACCCTGTGATAGGGGTTATACATCTGCCCTTCACCTGACTGACTCCAAGGGGCTTGATCTCTTCTCCTCCAAAGGCTCTACCCATTTTAGACCTCAAGGTCAAGACATCCGGAAAACTTCTAACATTATATAAAGAAGTGATGACCTTTGTTTTTTAGATTACCTTCCATTTTCTCAGCACTGTTCCTCTTAATGTCATCTTGCAAAATAAGAACGAGAAAAGATGGATCCTGCCCCTCCACGGGCAGTTATGAACCAAGTATTTCTTCTTACCTCAAAACTGCAGACTTTGGATGTTCTTGGCATCTTGGGGAGGACCAGGAAGGGTGGCGTGTGGTCAGCTGCTGATTTTCCTTGAAGAATCAAAGTTGGCATTCTCGGTGTCCACAGCCCTGATTAGTTAGCTGTGTTTGAAATAAAAACAAACAAAAAAAGGCAGCCAAAAAACAATATCTAGAATTCAGTTAATTCATTCCCACTGCAAACAAGTTGTGCTCATGCTCCTAAATGGGGTATGTTACTAAGCCGGTGACACAGAGCATCTGGGCCGGCAATGCTTGTGATCGAGGTTAGGAATAGAAGGTGTGTGGAAACTTTCTATAAAAGGCAGCCAGGTCCCCTGGACAAGGGGTCAGGAAGCTCCAGCACTGTTCACAGCAGCACCAGGGAATTACTGCGTGATTTGGGGCAAGTGTCTCTGTGCCTTGGTGTCCCCTAAGTGCCATACTGATTTGGGGGAATGGGAGGGTAAGGGCCTCAAGAAATGTTTGAGATGTAAGATGTTAAATGTTTGAGATGTGACATGTCAGATAACTGGAGGGAGCGTGATGTCACAGGAGCTCAAATCAGGGCCACGTGTCCCTGAACGGGGCTGGGCTGCTGTCCCTTCTCAGGCATTGCCCTCTGTGGCTGATGCCTCTGACATCATAATACCCAGCCAGACACTCAATAATGATGAGCTGTGCCCAGTGGACACCAGAGGAGGGAAGAAAAGGAGAAGGACAAAGTGGAGAGGAAGGAGATGGAGCAATCTCTTATGTGATCATTCCATCAACTCACAAATTTTTCACCTAACACCTGGTTCAACTGTAATGTGCTCAGCTCCATATAACCTGGACAGCAGTTGTGCCCTCACCCCCAAACTCAGCAAAATATTATGGTCCTCTAATCAAGAGAATTTTGCACCTGTTACTGCATGTCTTGTGGGTTCATCGTCAGACCAGTGAGTTGATACCAAACTTCACCAAACGGCTCTCCAGAGCAACCATTTAGAGGTAATGTACTGGCTCTCATGCCCAGGCTTCTCTGGGCTTCTGCAGACTCATCTCAACTCTCCTCCTTGGAGCAGCACATAACTGGGGATTGTGTGGGGGTGGTTTGTGAGGGTGTGAGCCTGTGGTAAAGATGCTTTAAAACTGAAATTCTCACCTTCGTTTGATTCATGAGCCAGCACAGGCTTGGCCAGACTTTGTTTATTCTTATGGCACTCTTCAAACCCAAACGGGCCAAATCGTGGCTTCCCTGTCTATCCTTAGATGCAGCGATTGCTGCTTTTAACTGGCTAGATTGCTATGAATAGAAAACTTGAGAGATCAGCCCTGTCTTAGAAATATTATGACATTTTGCTTATTTATTGTTGACTTAAAAAAAATCCAACAACTTCCTCTAAAAATAGGTCCTTGCCACTCTTTCAATCACTTCCTCCTAGCCTTTCTCCTGGTAAGAAATCATGTTTCCCACCTGGTTTCACATCAGCCTTACTCAATCCTCCAAATGCTGTCAATTGGAGGCCGTGATTTTCTTGGGTTCTCAAACGTGAACCTGGATCAAAATCATCTGGGGGCTGGTTAAACACAGTTTTTGATTCAGTAGATCTACAGATAGGTTCCCAGAAGTTGTAATTCTTTTTTTTGAGACGGAGTTTTGCTCTTGTTGTCCAGGCTAGAGTCCAATGGCACGATCTTGGCTCACTGCCACCTCCTTCCCCTGAGTTCAAGCGATTCTTCTGCCTCAACCTCCCGAGTAGCTGGGATTAAAGGCACCCGCCACCATGCCTGGCTAATTTTTGTATTTTTAGTAGAGACAGGGTTTCACCATGTTGGCTAGGCTGGTCTCAAACTCCTGACCTACAGGTGATCCACCCACCTCGGCCTCCCAAAGTGCTGGGATTACAGGCATGAGCCACCGGGCCCGGCCCAGAAGTTGTATTTCTAGCAATTTTCCAGGCATGCTCCTCCTCCACACTTTGTGAAGCAGTGCCTTAGGGCTTCTGGGTCTCCTCCTGTCCCCATCCTGTAGGAGAGAGCCCCATGGAGCGTGATCCTGGTCCCTTAGATTGATGGTGAGCGGCTAACAACTACATAGTACTCACTATGGGCCAGATGATGGTCCCATGCTTTACAAAGATTAAATAACTCAAACATCACCAATCTTAGGAGGTAGCCCATTTTTCCAGATGGAGGAACTGAAGCACAGAGTGGTTAAGTGAATTGCCCAAGTTCACACAGCTCATTCAACGGAAGCTCAGACAACATGGCTAGCATCTGTGCTCTCATTCCCTACGCCGTATTATCATTTTGTTTTCCTCAAGTTACTTAGAGCACCTGATACTCCTACAGTTCTTGGGAGTGAATACCTCAGAAAGGAGCCCCCAAGACAACTGAACCCATCTTAGGCACTAACAACCAGCATCTTGGGCTCCGAGTGCCCGGGTGACTTGGCTACCCTACCTGTGTCTGTGACTGAGTAGAGGCAAGAGGAGGGGGCTCTTAGCAGAAATACATTGGACATGTGACCTGGTGAAGGCCAAGGGAGGGGTGTTGATGGGAAGACGCTGGGGACATCATCTGTGAAGAGAGGCCGGCCCTCCCCTTCTGCTGGAGCCTCAGTGTCCCCTCACCATTCTGCCCTGGTCCAGAGATTTCTGCTGTTGATACTTATCAGAGACACAAAGCTGAGGAGGAACAGATGTGCCGTGTCAACAGCCATCATAGAAAAAGTATATGTATCTTTTTTTGACCAGGTTGGTCTAGCAAGGCTATGTGATCAGCACTAACCTGGGTGAGGAAGTAGGAGACACAGAAGGGAAAGGACTGTCCCCATCCTCAAGGAGGGGTGAAGGGGAGATGTGTCATACAGATGTGCAAGTCACTGAGCTCAATTGTGGTAGAGAAAAGGCAATGAGGGCCCAAGTGGGTAAATGGCATTTGGGGAGAGAGGTGGATTCTTAAACTACATCACAGATGATGATAGGAGCAGGAGGGGGGAGGGTTCAGATGTGTCCAAGACATATCTACAGCAGAGAGTATTTAATGATAAATAATAGTGATCTCTTTTGAGTTTCAAACAGCCAGAGGTTAAGTCTCCACTGGTACGGTGATAATCGACTAAGTTTTTTTTTTTTTTTTCTGCCAAATAATGTGTTGAGTGCTGGCTGGAGGGCCTAGGAGTACTTTAGAAGATGAATTCTACTCCTTACAGTGTTGCCTGTTGGTTCTAGAAATGGAGCCCTTCTCCAAGTATTTCTCTACCCCATTGGTCTGATTCTCCTCAAGTTATTTGTGTTACAGACATTTCTATGGGTACAAAACTTTCCCTATGGCTATCTCTGATACTACAAATGTCATTGGAAAGGACAGATCCTAGCACTAGGCCATATACATTGATAGGAACCAAAGATAGATATCTGATGGATTAATAAATACAACCACCTCCAAAGGTGATGATATGAAGCTAGATTCAACAACACAGTGCTGTCACTCCCAGCTCAGAACCAGTGTGGCTAGAAGTTAGCTTTGTCTTTCTCCTCACTGGGCCATGTGTCTCAGACCCTAGGGTAGAGTTGAGGGAGGGCAGACAATGGTTAGTTTCAAAACTCCCTGGACATAGGGGCCCCTTGCTGCCTCCTGCCTTCCTCCATAGAGTTTAGAAGGTTTGTTTCCAGGAAGGAGCTCCTTCCTGCCAGGTTTGTCCTCTCTCCAGCTTCTCAGCAGTGCAAGGTGCTTACAACACAGCCCACAGGCCTGCCTGCACCGGGCTGTGTGGGTCTGTAGACAAGGTCCTCAACTCTGCCTCTGCATCCGCTCCTCTCTGTCCTACTGGGCCTTTCTGCTCCCCCTTACCTTTCCCTGCCTGAGCCCTCTCGCTGTTTTTGTGCCTGCCTTTGTTGTAGAATTCTAGATGGCCGCATGCTTGCAACTTGGGAAGGATGAGGTGCTTGTCTGGAGACATTATCCCTATGAGCTCTGAGGTCTTGTCTCCTTCTGTAGCATCCCCACCAATGTGGCCAAAGCCAAGGGCCCTCATCTGATCAGTCCTCCTGATTCTGGTCCAGCCACTGAGCCCTGGGTCTACTCAATTTCATGGCAGGATGCCCAGAAGGAGGGAAATGGCCTCAGCCATTCTCATTCCTATTTAGAGAACTGCATTCTTCACCATCATCCTTCCTACCTTTTCTTCTTACCCACTGCCCTAGGACTTCAGCAATGAAAAAGTAGCTTCCCTTCTCAAAAAAAAAAAAAAATCTGAAAAATCTTATTCTGATTGCATCAGTAGACCTACTAACCTGAAAATGAGTTTGGTGCACAAGTAACAGGTGAAAATCAGCTGCCTTTTACTGCTTACTGTTGCAGAAATTTCCAGCATTGGCTGGCAGCTGGAGGGGAAGCGGGAAGGGAGGTGTGCCTCTAGCTCCCTCTACAGGGCTATGCCCCAGGAGGACAGGAGAGCCAGGCTGAATATGTTCCAGGGTCACCCAACTCTGTCCTTGTACAGTTAGCCAGGCCTTTCTTTCCAAAACGAGTATCAGTTAATTTGTGACTATGGACTGGAATATCCTGCCTCCACAAAATTGTTCATTCTCTCGCCCATTGGATGGCTTGTACGTGTAAGTATTTCATATTTCATACCTAAATGAGTGATACATACATTTTACTATCAACATTGCTAACATGCATATTTTGGGAATATCTATATGCTGTTCCTTGGTGACAATATTTACATGGTTACACACCACACCACAGGGCTCTTACATTCACACTTACACTTTGGATCCCATCTCTTGAGTTGGGAAATTGTGTCTATAAGTTGTTGAGCAACTTCCTCATTATTTTAGAAAGCATGGGACCCAGTGACTTCACAGTTCACAGTCATGTAAATATATAGAATGGCTCCCTGGTGTCAGGGGTGGGATGTGTGCACTCCAGCCCTTCGCAGACTTCCTGAGATGTATAAACCTGTTGTGTGGCATGGCTGTTGTTCCGTTTGCTCCACTGAATTAAGCATGAACCATTCTTTTGTGATTCAATCTGTTTATACTCCTCCCAAGATACTCCTCTGTTGACTGTCTGGACATTGCCAAGGATGCTGGCCTTGGAGTTCTTTGTAAAATATTATTGCAGTTAGTCTATGTGGACAATGCTGTGCTCCTTTTGGGACCCTCATGTCTACAGCCTCTTGTGCAACAAGGCCTAAATCTAAGTGTAGAAGCAGAAAGCACACTTTTCTCCTTTGCAAGGTCAGCATGAGGATTGCTAATTCATTATTTTAAGATACTATTGGAGTGTCACTCTGTGGTGTGTGGGGTTTTGGCAGTGGTGGTCTGGAGTGTGAGGGCAGCGCTGAAGATTAGAGAGTGGGAAAGCTTCCTGTGTTTAGAACACTTCCAGCCTCTCCTCTGAGGGGTTTTTGGTGTAAAAAACTAGTCGAGTGTGGTTTACAAGGATGTGTTTGTCGAGTGAGGTACATTTTTTTCATCTCTAATTTATATAACTCTTAGGAGACCCATTCCTTTGAGGCTTTATTAAAACAATCATTTAGTGCCCCCCCCCAAAAAAAATCAGACATATAAGTCTTAACCCTGTTGCCATTGTTTTTCTTTCCTTCTTCAAAAGATGTTTGCAAGAGTTGTATTAAATATATTTCATTCTGCTGTCTCAGCCTCTCAAATCCTTTTCATGAAGATTACTTTAATTGGTGTGAGTTACAATCACAAAAAGCATCCATTTTGCTTTTGTTTTCTAGCAAAAATCAATGGGGAAACTTTCCATCTTAAACAGAATGTTGACAAGGGGGAGGTAGTAAAGATTTTGAAAATTGAGCTAGTCATTTTACTTTCCTCTTTTCCATGTTCCTGTTTTTATTTGATGTTAAAGCTAAAAATAATCAGAATATAACAAAGTTGAATGAACAGTTTGTGTGTGACAGTTGGGACCTACTATTGTTTATAGGTCATCTATTCTATCTTAAGCCTTCCATTCAAAGGAAACTTCTAGGAAATACCTACCATTGTGAAGAAATCCAAAAGACTATTAAAACACTCTCAAACAAAAGGCCATAATTAGCTGGGCGCAGTGGCTCATGCCTGTAATCCTAGTACTTTGGGAGGCTGAGGCAGGAGGATCATTTGAAACTAACCTGGACAACAAAGCAAGACTCCATCTCTACAGAAAATACAAAAATTAGCCAGATGTGGTGGTAGATTCCTGTAGTCCAAGCTACTTAGGATGCTGAGGTGGGAGGATGGCTTGAGGCTAAGAGGTTGAGGTTGCAGTGAGCCGTGATTGTGCCACTGCTCTCTAGCCTGGGCAACAGAGCAAGACCCTGTCTCAGAAAAAAACTGTAATTAATAAAGAACTATTAATGCATGAAAAAATGGAGACACCCTCATTACCCTCATGTAGCTTGCATTCTAATGGAGAGGGGCCAGAAATAAGCGTACTGTACAGCAGGTCACATGGTGGTAAGCACTATGGAAAAAACAAAGCATGACCTGGGAATAAGGGAGTGTAAAGTGAGAGAGTGGGGTGGGGAATTTAAAATAGTGTAGACAGATAAGGTCTCATTAGGAAGGTGACATTTGAGCAAAGACAGAGCTGAGAAAGGCTAAACATGGGTGTGGGGGAAAAGTGTTCCAGGCAGAGGAAGCAGCAAGTGTGACGGTTCTGAGGCAGGCATGCGGCTGATATGTTGAAGGAACATCACAGCAGCCAGGATGGACTGAAACAGGAGAGGGTCAGTAGTAAGGGTGGAGGCTAGATCCTAGAGGGACTAACAGGCCATCATAAGGACTTTGGCCTTTACTCTGAGATGGGAAGCCATTGACATGTTTGATCAGGGGAGTGACATGACTTACCTTCTAGTTTTAAAAGATCCTTCTTTTAGAAATGATTGTTATGGTCAATAATAGACTACTGGAGAGGGCGGGGATATGCAGAAACATGGTGAGAGGTAGTCACATTCCAGATGTATTTTGAAGATTCAGCCCATAGGATTATGGAGAGATTAGATGCAAGATGTGAGAGAAGGGAGTTAAGGATACTCCAAGGTTTTGACCTGAGCAATTGGAAAGATGGAAAGCCATCTGCTGAGATGGGAAAGAAGAGCAAAGAAGCAGATGTGGTGAGAGTGAGAGCAAGAGTTGGGTTGTGGACATGTTGACTTTGAGATCATCTGAGTGAGCATGGGGAGGGTGCAGTTGGAATGTGAATCTGGGGCTCAGGGGAGAAACCTGGGCTAGAAATACAAACGTGGAGTTGTCTGCATACTCATGGGCCAGAGGTCAGAACCGAGGCAGGTGGCTGGGGGAGCTGGCCTGGTTTTTGTGCCCTCTGGGAATGGCCAGCCTCAGACCTCCTGACTGGTCATGGCCAGGAAGAGGTCAGAAACCTGAAGGTGAGTACTAACCCTAACTTGGGCCCTTGGCTGAGATCTCAGGACTAGTTCCCAGCTGGCCTGGGTCCTCAAGGAGTAGAGGAGCAGTCCTGGAGCACCCAGCTGTGCTGGTACCTGCGGAAAAAGTAACTACAGATGGAAAGTCTCCATGGAAGAGATGACCAGATTTCTACTCTGGAGGGGTAAAGGGCTCATTGGAAGTATCTGCTAGGGCAAGAGGTACCTGGTTCTTGCCTTTTGAGGATGGTCAGATGCCTTTGAATGACCAGCACCTGATGACCTTCCTGCTGTCAGAAAAGACTGGAATGGTCATAATGGTCTATAGAGTCCACTACATAGATCCCTGCCTTTTCTAGTGAATCCAAGGGACAGTAGCATTTTGAAGTGATTTTTACCAAGCAACCAAAAGCTTTCTGTATTCGTTAACTATTGCTGTGTAACAAACTACCCTAAAAGTTAGTGACTTAACATAACAACAAGTTATCTCTCAGTTTTCTGAGGGTCAGCAATTTAGACAGCCTGGCTGGGAAGCTCTGGCTCAAGGTCTCCAACAAAGCTGTAGTCAAGAAATAAACTAGACCTGGAGGAGCCACTTCCAGGCTCACTCACATGGCTGGCAAGTTGATTCTGGCTGTTGGCAGGAAGCCTGAACTCCTCCCCATACAGGTCTCTCCCTGGGTTGTTTGAGCATCTTCATAATTGGTGTGACTGGCTTCCCCCAGAATAAGTGAACCAAGACAGCAATGCTTTTTATGACCTAAGGTCAGAATGCCTCCACTGCACACTCTTGGTCACATAGACCAGCTCTCGTTCAGTGTGGGAGAAAATCACGTAGGTGAATACCTGTAGTCTAGGATCAATGGAGGCCACCCTGGAAGCCCGCAATCACCTTCCTTGAAAATAGGGGGAGGGTTAGGGCCGGGCGTGGTGGGCTCACGCCTGTAATCCCAGCACTTTGGGAGGCCGAGGCAGGAGGATCATGAGGTCAGGAGTTCAAGACCAGCCTGGCCAACATGGTGAAACCCCATCTCTACTAAAAATACAAAAATTAGCCAGGCATGGTGGCACATGTCTGTAATCCCAGCTACTTGGGAGGCTGAGGCAGGAGAATCACTTGAACCCAGGAGGCGGAGGTTGCAGTGAGCCAAGACCGTGCCACTGCACTCCAGCCTGGTGACAGAGCGAGACTCCATCTCAAAAAAAAAGAAAAAGAAAATAGGTGGAGGGTTTATATCTTTTCAATCCTTTGTACCTTTTCAAAGCACCACTTGCAGCTGTAAGGGCTCATAACTCCAGACTGGGTTCCCCATCACAACTGGTCTAATCCATACCACTAGCAGGGCTCCCACCAAATTATGGGGATTCTTCTCTGGTCACCTCTAGCTCAAGAGGGTACCTTGGGAGACAAATTCAAGTGCAGATGCCAACACAAGAATCCCACCATTTGCCATGTTGGTATTTTTGCCCTGATTTTTCAGGTGCCCTGGGCTCAGCTCACATCCCTACCAAATAAATACATGGTGTGTGTAGTTATCCACTTTTGAGTTGTGCAGAGTTGCTCTGTATTTAGAAGCCTTTAGTACATGATGTGTCTAGGATTGACTTTGTAACATTCTTCCAAGGAGCCTTTGACCATGCAAAACCCACCAGTATTCCTGCCTTTTAGCACATTTATTTCACCAGTACTTCTTCTGTGTGTGCATTTAATTCCTAGCCATTTCTTGCATGAGCAAATTGCCTAAATGCGCTTGTGAGAAACCCTTTTATGGCAAATGTTATTAAACTGAAAACAAGGGTATAATAAAATAGCAATTTAAGGGTAATTTACTAACAACTAGAGCCCTTAAGCATTGACATACCATTGTGTAGTAATAATACCAGACTTGGTATTTAAACACACTCTTTGTCACTCCAAAAATCATTGGGACAGTTTCCTAATCCTCATGGTCTTTAATTATAGCTCTTCTAATTTTTTTTACTACTCCTATGTCACTGGTTTACAAATTATAAATCATTAACTTTTATCCACACTAAACATCCATGTAATAGAACTGTTACATCTCTGCTCCTTATACAGAGAAATAACAAAATACTCAGAAAACATAGTAGAGGTGAGCTGACATCATCAAACCTTGAAGTTCTTGCACTTAAGTTTTCCACTGTGTCCTGAATCAGGTGATATTGGGGTGAGTAATGGTAGAGCCTGAATCTCAGAAGTGATCAATGAATTGAAAATTCTGAGGATTCCTGCATCTTCCCCAGGGAGGAGAATTTGTTAAATACAAATCTCAGCAAAGATTCTTTGCTCTCTGGAAGGTAGTGTGGATGCCACAAAGGCCAGTGGACAGTTGGACAGGATCTAGCCAGTGTGACCAAGTCCCTGCATGTAGGGTCTGGCTTCCATTTGAAGGTAGAGATGTTCACGCTTGTCAGCACCCTGGGGATACTCTCCTGAAAGACTGACTCGTGCTAACTAGAAAGCAGGGAGGTAGACACTGCAATGCTGGCTGGTTAATTTGCCACGAGGAGCCATCATCAGAGAGACCAGACGTACTCAAAGTCCATATAATCAGCACACATTGTCCTTGTCGGCAGGCCTCCACAGGAAGCCAAATCATAATCAGAAATTATGTATTAAGTTGCCTTGAAAAATCATTATCACAGATTTTGGAAATACCTCAAGTCTCTATGATCAGTTCATTCTCTCCCTGAGGGTAGCTGGGGAGCTAAATCATGGTCCAAAGGTTGTTTTGTGAGTGGATAATCAGGACAGGGGGGCTGAGGAAGGGAAATGTTTAGTGGCAACAGGAACTTCATGGGTCCATGCCAGAATGGGAATGGCTTTGCCAGAAAGACTGATGTATTCAAAACCAAGTGGCTAAAACTTCCTTTTACCTAGAGGGACAGTTGGATAGTGTATTAATTAACTTAGCAGCTTAAAACAATAAACATGTTACACAGTTTCTGTGGGTCAGAAATATGAGAGATTCTGGCTTAGGATTCCTCAAAATGGTATGTGGGCTGCAGTTGTCCAAAGGCTTACCTGGGCTAGGAGATCTGCTTCCAAGATGGTTCCCTCATATGGCTGGCAACTTGGTGCTAGGTATTGGCACGAGGCCTCGGTTCCTCACTACAAGGACCTCCCCATTGGATTGCTTGCGTGATGTCACAACACAGCAGCTGGCTTTCCCCAGAGTGAGTACTCGGAGACAGCAAGGGGAGGCCATAATGCCTTTTATAACCTAATCCATAAAGTCACATGCTGCCATTTCCCCTACATTCTATTTACTGAAAGTGACTCACTGAACCCAACTTGCACTCAGAAGGAAGGGAATTAGGCTCTACCTTTCAAAGAGAGGTGTGGCAAATAAATAGTTAACATATTTTAAACCACAATCGGTATAACTTACATTGTCTTTGTAATTCCTTTTTATTATACTTCTGTTGCTCACCAACTCTGATGATCCATGTACTTTATTAATACATTTATATAATGTTTATAACTATTACATATTTATATGCATTTATATGTAATTCTATATCATATATCTATAGAACATCTAATTATGTTATAAATATCAATATATTTGGCTTATGGCCACGCTGTTGTAGCAGGACAGCCATTATGTATCTAATATCAAATTTGCCCACCTCCATTCTGCCACTTCACCAGCAGGGGGTCGGGGGAAAGTAACTTGGTCCGTCTGTGCCCCTGTGCCTTCATCTGTAAAAGAAGGCTAGTAATAGGACCTACCTCATGAGCTTCTTGGGAGGATTAAGTGAGTAATTAAATGCACAGGGCTTAGAAGAGTGCCTGGCACTTCGAAAACATTCAATACTGTTGGCTGTCAGCAGTGGCAGCTGGAGTGGTAGCAGAAATAGTTTGATCCAGTAGGTGTAGTTAGCCCTCAGAGAGCAATCTGATTTCTATGTTCCCAGTGGTAGTAAACAAAAGCAATACTTGTCTTCCTGGTCCCACCATCCAAGCCCTGTCCTGAGGATAAAGGGACCAGGGCCAGCGGCCTCTCGTTTTCCTTCCTCTCCGCTATGCTTGTTCTTCCTCTGAATCCCAGGTTAATCCATGGCAGAGAGCGGTTACATGGAGATAACATGTTTCGTTTGTACTACGACTCCTATTTATGTTTTGTTTTTGTTGCTGATTTTTTTTTTTTTTTAGGTCGACCTTTTGTGGAAGGGTAGAATATCCAAACAAGGAAATGACCTAGCAGAAAGCTAGGGAGTTCCTCAGCCTCATGAATTTTTTATTAGAAGTCATTCCTAATTTTTATCTTTAAATGTACATTTTCAAGGTTGTATGCTAGCCACCTCTGATTACAGTAGGCTCACAACATAACCCCTTTTGCTTCTTGGCCCCTTTTGCTTCTTTTCAGTGCCTCTTGGGCTTAATGAATAGATTTTATCTTCATGCTAAGCACATTCATCATTTAAAACATGCCTGGTATTTGCTGAAGATGAATTGAGGAGAAAGTTAGAATTGGAATTTTCTTCGCCTCTCAGCGCTACTTTAAAAGGGAGACTATACCTAGTGGAATGTGTGAGAGTTGTCTTGTGTCAGGTGGCAGTTAGCTAAATATAGAGTCAGGGAGCTGGGAGGGACTTGCTGAGGTCATCTGTGCCCTCCTGCCAGCCTTCCCCATCTGAATGTCTCCAGCCCTGTGCTCACCAGCTCAGTAGTCACCAGCCACATAAGGCTTCTAAGCTCTTCAGCTGTAGCTGGTCCAAGTTGAGATGAACTGTCCATGATAAAATACATTGACATTTTAGGACTTTTAAAAGATTTTTAAGACTTAATTCAAAAAAAGGAAAAATGGCTCATTAATAATTTTGTGAAATTATTAATGATAATTGATAATGAAGTGATAATTTGATTATTTAAATAAAATATATCATTAAAATGTACATTGCCTGTTTGTCTCTTCTTTAATATGGCTGCTAGAAAGTTTAGAATACCATATGTGGCTTATGTTTTATTACTGTCGGACAGTGCTCCTCAAGATCATCTCACTCTGTTATTCAGACCCCCAGGGCAGAGATTCTAAAGCCTTCCTTGGTGATTCTGAGTCTTTCATTATTCTGGCAATTCTGTTCTTCTCCACGTCCTATCTTAATCTCTTGTGCTTCGGTTTGGAGACTTCTACTTCAAATAGTTGACTCTTTGGCATCTCCTTATGAAATCCCCACTTGAAGTGAGTCAAGCATCTCTTCATATTGTTGTAAGCACAGTAAACCCATTTTCTTTTCACCTTTTGACTTTCTACCTCCTTGATCATTTTTAATGACTTCTCTTGGTTCATTTCTGGTTTCTCTATATTGTTTTTTAAAACTTGGTATCCCAAACCACCTGCATTGCTCTAACATGAGTCCAGCTATGCAGAGACAAGCTGAAGGAATTACCTCCATCATCAAGTACTTGACCGGCCCTTTTGCTACTTTACATTATTTAATCCCACAGCACATGGAGGGGCAGATGCTATTTGTACCACTCTTGATAAGGTGTTTGGGGCTCAGAGAAGTTAAGTAACTTACCAAGGTTCTACCACAAATTAAATGGCGTGTCTGGGATTTGTGCCCAGCTTTGCCTGACTCCAAAGCTCATGCTCTTTCATTATAGACCGTGCCTCTCTTTTTGCTGGTATTTTTCTTGAAATATTCTTTCTTGTAGTCTTGAGAGGCATTGCAGTACAGGCTGATGCATTTGTAGCTTACGGTCAACAGTGATAATTGGGCTTGTTTTGTTATATTTGCACCTAGCTAGAATTGCTAAGCCCTTCTGCTAAATTCCAGAAACCCCTTCCAACCCTCTAGATATGGCATAAAAGCCTGCAGGACTGTCCAGCCCTAGCCCTTGTAGGGTCATCAGTGGGCCAGTGTTGAGATCTCCAGGTATCAGGAATGACTTCTCTGAAAATGAGCTTTCTTTCCTCTGGCCCAGAGCCTGTGAATAACTGTCAATCCCAAGACAGGCTATTTCTCAAAGGCTAATCAAGGCAAAGTGCATTGTTCGTGTTTTGAGTGAGAGGGGACAGAAAGGATCCTTCTGAGTGTGTTAAAAACAGATCTTCCCAGAGCTTGAAACTTGAGGACATTATGCTCAGTGAAGTAAGGCAGTCCCAAAAGGACAAGCGCTGTATGATTCTACTTCTCTGTGGTACCTAGGGTACTTAGAGTTTCAGTTTGAGAAGATGAACGGGTTCTAGAGATGGATGGTAGTGATAGTTGCACACCACTGTGAAACGGTGAACTTTTTTTTTTTTTTTTTTTGAGACCAGGTCTCATCTGTCACCCAAGCCCCAGGGTACAGTGGTGCAGTCACAGCTCACTATAGCCTCAACCTCCAAAGCTCAAGCAATCCTCCCACCTTAGCCTCCAGAGTAGCTGGATCTACAGGCACATACCATCACACGTGGCTATTTCCTTTTTAATTATTTGTAGAGAGGAGGTCTCATTGTTGCCTAAGTTGGTCTCTAACTCCTGGGCTCAAGCGATCCTCCTGGCTCAGCCTCCCAAAGTGCTGGGATTACAGGCGTAAGCTACCACCCTTAGCCTGTGAATGTTCCTAATGCTGCTGAACATCCACTTAAATATGATTAAAATGGTCAAGGTTTTGTGTATTTTACCACAATAAAAACAAGCTGATCTCTACATAAATCGAAACAGTGATTAGAGGTGCCTCAGGAGCCAAGTCTTGGGTCCATTGCATATTCTAGCTTTGAGCCCATAGTCGTTCTGAGTTAGCTTCTCATGAGAAAGGTGCAGTCTTACTGCACAGAGATGAGGGGAGCTCTTTTTTTCCCTGACAAATTTCTCCATCTAGGAAGTTTTTCCAGTTTCACACGAATGCCTTTGCCAGGATTTAAATCACTTTCAACAGATGTCTGGGGGAGATGTCTGGGAGAGGTGAAGCAGCCTCATCCCCAGGACTCTGGAATGGGACCTTTGTTCATACTCGCTTTTCTATGGAGAGCTTCTTAGTTTTAGCCCCCTGTCTATCAGGGAGTAGGCTAGACCTTTCTCAAAGAAAACAGAGCTGTACATTGTATTTGATTGTACCAAAGTAGCTGTAGCTTTTTTGGAAACACGAATGAGAATTTGAGTACTCAATATCTAAGAATGTTTTATCTGTGTTTCATTGGAGCCTCTGGCCCTTGAAAACCTGGGGTCAGTTAACCAATCTGATGCACAGGCTCTTTTGAGAAAATATAGCCAGGCTATGTAGATTGGGACCCTAATCCATAAAAATTCTCTTTAGAGTATCTGTTTACAGTCATTGTGGGTGTATTTGCTTATTTGCCCTGTATATTTCCCTTTTCAGGAATCATTAACCAATGGCAACAGGAATCCAAGGATAAAGTGATTTCCCTCCTGTTAACTCATCTGCCTTTGCTGAAGCCAGGAAACCTCGACGCAAAAGTAGAATATATGAAACTGCTGCCCAAAATCCTGGCTCACTCTATTGAACACAACCAGCACATTGAGGAGAGCAGGCAGCTGCTGTCCTATGCTTTGATACATCCAGCCACTTCCTTGGAAGACCGTAGTGCTTTAGCCATGTGGCTGAATCACTTAGAGGACCGCACATCGACCAGCTTTGGTGGCCAGAACCGAGGCCGCTCAGACTCTGTGGATTATGGACAGACACACTACTATCACCAAAGACAGAACTCCGATGACAAGCTCAATGGGTGGCAGAACTCTCGGGATTCTGGGATTTGCATCAATGCCTCCAACTGGCAGGACAAAAGCATGGGGTGTGAGAATGGCCACGTGCCCCTCTACTCCTCCTCATCTGTCCCCACCACAATCAATACGATTGGAACCAGCACAAGTACAAGTAAGTTCCCCGGAAGCCCTTTAACTTAGTCTGGTTTGGCGATTTGCTGTGTATGTGGCATGTCCTGCTGACAGTGTCTGCTCCATGCACCCTGTGACCCTGGGAGAGAAGGACTGATTGGAATTGGCTGTGGGAAAGGTCCTCTGGACCCCATATTTGTTGCTCTTTGACTCTGCAAAGATGAAAATACTGGGAAGGTAAAAGTGACTGATGGTCCAAATTTGGGTTATAAACAGACCAAAAATAAATAGAGAATAAATGAAAGAAGGAAATCTCCCGTTTCCACAAACAGAAATGCATTTCACCCATGTCTTTCACCCTGGGGTTTTGGATTTGCCAAGACACTGAATTACTGTGTGATTCTCTAAACCTAATTCTAACCCATGGTTAACCAGGCAGCCTCATGGGCTTTGTGCTTTTTCTTTATTTTTTTTTTCCTCATTCTTTCTTTTCTTTCTTTTTTTTTTTTTTTTCTTAAATTTCACCCTGGAATGTTTCCACCCTTTGCATTTTCTGGTTTTAATCCCCAATTGTTGGGGCACTTTTTTCCTGACCAGTGGGAGCAGGTTTGCTAACTGAGAATGCTGCTGTGTGCTGTGGCCTGGTGAGAATGCCATGGACTTCCTCTCGCTCAGTCCAACACCTTAGGAGAGGCGGGTCAGGAAGCTTTGTGGGTGGGGAGAGCGGAGGAAAGCCCTCTGCTCTTTTGACCACTAAAGCAAAGTATTGCACCCTGAGCTGGGCACTGGGGCTGGGAGTCCTCTCTGTGTCTCCCCACTGAGGCCGAGCAAAGTGACAAACACACCATTGTTGCCTATATAAAGTAGCGGTGTGGAAGTGCACCCTGTCTTCAAACAGTGTTCTTTAATGCTAGTTTGCACCTGTCCGTGAATGCAGTGGCAGTGCCAAGATAACTTTCTTGAAGGAATGCTTTTGCAATTAGACCTGATGTGCCTGTCTTCATGCAGGAACCCCCAGTTAAAAGATATGAGAGGATTAATAATTGGGGCCCCAGCACAGAGACTCAGGCCTGTGATCCCACCACTTTGGGAGGCCTAGGTGGGCAGATCACTTGAGGTCAGGAATTCAAGACCAGCCTGGCCAACATGATGAAACCCTATCTCTACCAAAAAATACAAAAATTAGCTGGACATGGTGGTGTATGCTTGTAATCCCAGCTACTCGGGAGGCTGAGATTAAGGAATCACTTGAACCCAAGAGGCAGAGGTTGCAGTGAGATGAGATTGTGCCACTGCACTTCAGCCTGGGCAACAGAGTGAGTCTCAGAAGAAAAAAAAAAAGAAAAAGAATTGGCAGTGATGCCTTCCTGGCATCTGTTCACTTGGATCTTTGGTTACCAGGCATCTTTAAATGACTTTCTCAAATAGGTAGGATTGTTGAATTATAGCTACATGAACTGAAACAGTACCTCAGTGGAATAACCAAGCAAACACTGAAGATACTGCATTGATATTGCTACAACATGGGATTTTTAAAAATTCTTTTTTCTGCTTTTCCATGTAGATATGGTTAACTTGCACATTATGGGAATTAGGTGATTACTGCATCTTAATTTATTATATAAGGGGTTCTGATGACAATGTCTTTCACAGACTGTAGTCTAGCAGGAACAGTTTACTCATCTCTGTATGATAAGGAGTGATGACATGCAGGCAGATGACAGTCTCTTGGTGTAAGTTTCCTGCATCGGCAACAGAATCTAGTAATTGTTACAAAACTCTTTAATAGCTGGGAGAGATGCAAGCTCTAAGCTGCCTGCCCTCTTAAAACTTGGTCTTTTGTATTTTAAATGGTTGAGTTTTATGTCATTTGTCTCAAAATTAGTCTTTGGTCATTATATATTTCTATCTACTGATTTATACATTCAGGATCAGGTCTTGACATTTAGTATATTTAAGATGGTTATCAGGTTGTAGTCATCAAGCACTTACTTCTGGCTGTGGCCACCCAGCCAGCCCCATAGAGGGTAGAAAATTTGTAGATGACTGTCATGGCCTTACTGACCTCTGAACCCCTATGTAATACTTGAGTGAAAAGGACTTGGAGGCTTAACCAGATGACTAGCCGACATACCTCTGGAAGAAGGCAGGCATCGGAGCCCTCTTCCAGAGCATCAGAGAAGATCAAAGAGCTCAGATCTCCCCTCCAGAAAGTTTCATTCAAACACTCATGATCATATCAGCACTTATATGTCAATAATATCTCTTTAAGAAAATGTGAATGTCATTGCTGTACTCCTCTGTATTGCCTATGGTGGTTCAATTGTGTGAGTCAAAACTGCAAGCCTTTGGGTCACTTGCTCACTCGTGCCTCTGTCAATAAACCCTGAGCTCCTGGGAGGCAGCCTGACAGAGGGAAGAACAGAGACTTTGGCATCAACGCCTCCTAGGTCCAAATCCCAGACGTGCAATTTGCTAACTACAGCTTGGCCAAGTAATTTAACCTCTCCGATCAAGGTGCCCACTTGTAAAACTGGAACATTCACAATATCTACCTTTGAGGGCCGTAGTGAAGGTAAATAAGATTATGTAAATGCCCAGCCTGGTTAGAGCAGCAACAGTAAGCACTCCAGGGGTACCTGTTAGATGAATAAATGAAAGAAACTGGGAAAGACAATGAGGAGCTAAGTGTTAACACTGATATGCAGAGTCTTTGCCCTCATTTTCAGTTCTGATGGGCGCCTGACATAAGCACCTTACCCTGAGCCCAGAGCCATGCAGAGTATTCTAAGGGGCCTTGAATATGCTGTGATTTTTGGCCATTCCACTGCAATAGAAATTGGGTTGGACTTAAGGCTTCTTCTACTGCACTGAAGAGCTACATTTCTTACCTCTTTCAAAGTGGAAAAACAATCTGCGTAAGACAATATGATGTTAAAAGCAGAAATCAATTAGTACTACACATTTTCAAATTATCAGCCACATTAATGATGGTGAATGAAAGGTAACCAGAAAGCCACCTCCTTAGTTTTTGTTTTTGTTTTTAACCTTGGTTTATTCCACTGCTATTTTATTCCTCAGTCATTGTACCTTCAACAGAATGCCTTAGCATTCGTGGCTTCTTCCCAGTATGGATTCCCAATCGTTCAACTACCCGCAAATGCTTCCTGTCCATCTTCTGTGTGCCTAGCACTGCGTGTAAGTCCATGGGAAATACCAGGAAGCTGAAGACCCTGTTCACACTTCCAAGGAGCCTGTAATTGGAGAGATATGATATATGAATCAGTATCACAATTAAAAATTAAATATTCCTTTTTGCTGGACTTGTCATCCATAGAAATTTCATATAATAATTCATGAGTTATATAAAAGTGCAGTAAAATAATACTCTAAGAGCTGCCACAAGGCATATAGGATGAAGTGCCAGTTGAATGTAGGCCTATCCTGTAAGTGCTGTGAATGTACAGAATGGAGAGATCCTTGTGAACTGGAGGGTCAAGAAAGCCTTTGGGCCAGGTGCAGTGGCTCATGTCTGTAATCCCAACACTTTGGGAGGCCAACGTGGGAGGATCGCTTGAGGCCAGAAATTCAACAACAGTCTGAACAACATAGCTAGACTCCGTCTCTTAAAAAAAAACATATTAGTCTGATGAGGTGGCTGCAGTGAGCTGTGATCGTGTCACTGCACTCTAGCCTGGGTGACAGAGCAAGACTTAGTCTCAACGAAAAAAGAAAAAAAAGACTGGGCATTGGTAGCTCACACCTGTAATCCCAGCACTTTGGGAGGCCAAGGTGGGCAGATCACTTGAGGTCAGGAGTTCAAGACCAGCCTGGTCAACATGGTGAAACCCTATCTCTACTAAACATACAAAAACTAGCTGGGGATGGTGGCCCATGCCTGTAATCCCAGCTATGCAGAAGGCTGAGGCAGGAGAATTGCTTGAACCTGGGAGACAGAGGTTGTAGTAAGCCGAGATGGTGCCACTGTACTCCAGCCTGGGTGACAGAGCAAGACTCTGTCTCAAAAAACAAACAAACAAAAAAACAGAAAAGAAGAAACAAGCTTTTGCAGGGGAAATGGAAAGTGAGCTAAGATGGAAAGAGGAAGGAGAATCTGGAGGGGAGGAGGTCGCTGGGTAGGAATATGCACTGAGAGCAAAGGGAAGGGGGTTACAGTGTACAGGCAAGATAGAGGACAGTGAAGAGGAAGGACAGGCTCACGAAGGGAGAGGTAGTGAAGGCAGGTGGTAAAAGTAGGCTGAGGGAAGTGCCCCGAAGAGGCCAAGCATTGACACCCTAGGCATAGGAGTGACATGCTGTATGGGGAAATGGATTGTGGGCAAACCAGGTGAGTGGCATCTGACAAGTGCAGAGTCAGCAAGTTTCAAAGTTTTGAAGTAATAAAAGTATCATTAGGATAGGAGCACATATGGAGCAGAAGGAATGGATACTAGATATGTTCCTAGGTGGAATTATTAGGATTAGGATTCAGTATTGATATGGACATATATTTTTTTTGAGACAGGATCTTGCTATGTTGCCCAGGCTGGAGTACAGTAGTGTAATCATGGCTCACAGCAGCCTCAACCTCCTGGACTCAGGCAATCCTCCCACCTCAGCCTCTTGAGTATCTGGGACCACAGGCATGCACCACCACACCCAGATAATTTTTGTATTTTTTGTGGAGACAGGGTCTCCCTGTGTTGCCCAGGCTGGTCTCAAACTCCTGGGCTCAAACAATCCTCCTGCATAAGCCTCCCAAAGTGCTGGGAATAGATATGAGCCACCACACCCAGCCTGACATACATTATTGATTTACTTATTTTTTCATTCACCTAGAAAATGTTTATTGAGTGCCTACTGTTGTGTCTTCCCTGCTCAAGGCACTTGAGATGCATCAGTGGGTAAGACAAAGCTGCCTTCCCTCGGGGCACTGGCAGTCTAGTGTGTACAAATTGTAGTATATAAAGTATATGTGTGGTAGAAGATGATAGGTGATGTGGAAATAAGAACAAGGGTAGGATTAGGCCTACGTAGTGAGGTGACTAGACCATGAAACAAGGTGGTCAGGGTAGACCCCATTGAGAAAGTGGGGTGTGAGCAGAGAGTTGAAGCAGTGGGAGTTAGCCAAGTGGGCATCTGGAGCAGAGTATTCCAAGCAGAGATAAAGCTGGAGCAAAGATCCCAAGACAAAACAGTGCCTGACTTGCTAGGGGAAAAAAAGGAAGGCTGACTTGCTAGGGGAAAAAACAAGAAGGCTAGTGTCTGAAAGGGATTGAATGAGGTAGACAGTGGTTGGAGAGGCTGGAGACAGAATGGGCATTGTCGGTCATTGCAAGGACTTGGACTTTTGCTCTCAATAAACCAGAAAGCTATTGGAGGATTTCCAACAGAAAAGTGACATGATCCAACTCACGTTTTAAAAGGTTCTCTTTGGCTGCTGTCTTAAGAATAGATAGGGCAAGGACAGAAACAGGAAAACCAGTTAAGAGGCTATTGCAGTAATCCAGGCAAGAGAAGATGGCTCAAACCAGGATGGCTACGGTAGAAGGGTGAGAAGCAGTCAGGCTCTAGATATATTTTGAAAATAGAGCCAACAGGATTTCCTGACAGAATAAATGAAGGGTGTGAAGGAGAGGATTGAAGGAGGACTCCAGTGCTTTTTGCCTAGGCAACTGGGTGTTGCTATCAGTTGAGACAGGGAAAGTCTTTATCAGGTAGAGTAGGATTTGGAGTAACTCGGGAGTTCAGTGTCATATATGATGAGTTTGGCATGTCTGTTGGAGATACTGAGTAGGCAGTGGGATATATGAGTGTGCAGTTTGGGAGAGAGAAGTGGTCTAAAATAGACATTTGGGAGTTAGCAGCACATGGGTGGTATTTAATGCTAGGACTAAATGAAATTGCCAGAGACTGGCAGAGAGAAAAGGCAGAGACTGTAGATAAAGAAGGCCAAGGCCCCCAGGCCTGGGCACCTCAACGTGAAAGCTGGAGAAAAGCAGGGGAAGTAGTAAAAGAAACTAAGGAGAAACCCTTGAGGTTGGAGAAAACTCAAGTGTGTGTGCCTTACAAGGCACATGAAGAAAATGTTTCCAGGAGAGAAGAGTGATCAACTGAGTAAAATGTTACAGATAGGCTAATGAGATGAAGACCAAGGATTGACCACTGGATTTATCAAAGAGGGATAACAGAGGTAAAACTGAGAGCACTTAGCACATGGTAGGTATTTAAGGGATGAAAAAAGTTAATGACTCCAAAGAGATTGGAGGTAAGAGGGAGACAAACTGGCCACATGCTAGATTTTGGATGTATGTTTATGTTGAGATGTTGGAGCACTGAGATGGAGAAAAGTGATGTTTAGAAGGCATTAAAAATAGGTGATAGAGGCCGGGTGCAGTGGCTCACTGTAATCCCAGCACTTTGGGAGGCCGAGGCAGGTGGATCGCATAAGCTCAGCCTGGGCAACGTGGTGAAACCACATATCTATAAAAAATAAAAAAATTAGCTGGGTGTGGTGGTGTGTGTCTATAGTCCCAGCTACTCAGGAAGCTGAGGAGGGAGGATCACTTGAGCCTGAGAGGTGGAGGTTGCAGTGACCTGAGATCACACCACTGCACTTCAGTCTGGGTGACGGAATAAGGCTCTGTCTCAAAAAAAAAAAAAAAAAAAACCAGAAGAAAAGAAAAATATAGGTGCTATAGTTACACAGAGTTTTGAAGGACAGGATTAGGATAAGGATGAGTAGGAGCCAAAACCTAAGTCCTAATCTAATGAGAATCTACCTATTTTCATTCATCAAGAGGCAAGAGTATCTTTTATTGCTTGCAGAGGTTAAATCAAGTGACATCTCAAGGACCTTTTCTACCATGAGATAAGGGAAGAGTGGGTTGGGATAGGTTGAAAAATCTGTTATGCAGCCTTTTGGATGGCATCAGAGCACTTCAAAAGAAAGAGAAGAATGTATTTTTTAGCACCTTGTTCTAGTAAGGCCACTCAAGGGTATGCTGACTAAGAGCAAGAATGTGCGTGTTCTTCACCACGAGCCTGTAGGACCAGATAGGATCAAGGTATTGGCTGTGACAAACCTTACACAAGGCTTGGTCAACTTTGTTTCACTCATCAAGAGTAATTCCAAATATAGGCACGTAGAACCCAGATTAGCATCTCTAGGTTTGCTTCCTGTCTGAGGTCTGCTATAGAAGAAAAGTAAACCATTCAGTCAAAGAATAAGTATTTCCTGGCTTTCTTAAGAGCCTACAGAATTCCCTTGTGTGGTGGTCAGTGCTACCTCAGTTGCCCCAGACTGCCTTTCTGACCCTTGTCTGTTCTTCACTGGTGGACTTGGACCTGGAAGAAATCTCTGTGCTACAGCTACAAATGAAACTTGTTTTTATTCAAATAATTGCAACACTTGACTTTTCTTTGCATTATTGACATTTGGATTTGAAAGCATCCTGGCCTTTGTTAGCCCAACATGAGGTAAGGACTCAGAAACTTTGGATACCTAAATTATGCCAAAATCCTCCATTTAATCTATCCACTTCTACAGATTCATGGCACATTGTGGAATCTTAGTATTTATTTTATTAATCTTGATTTTTTTCTGATGATAAAAATTATGTGTTTGGTACCATAGAAGATAAAAAGTAAATTAACAATGATAGCACACATCTACATAGTGTTTACTATATATTGGGTACTGTTTAAAACCCTTTACATAAATATTAACTCATTGAATCCTCATAACCTCATAATGGTGGGTATTATTGTTATCCCCATTTAACAGCTAAGGGAACTGGAGCACAGAAAGGTTAGGTAATGTGACCAACATCACAGACCCACTAAGTAGTTGAGCTGGGATGTGAACCTAGGCAGTGAGTCCCCTGGAAATCGATGTTATTACTTGCCTCTCCCTCCTAATCCTATCCTCAGAGTTTGATTGAGTGAGTAGCTAGTAGACTCTTCCTTTTCTCTGATCCTGGATTTGGCCCCATACAGATCCTCCAGCTTCCATGGTCTCCACAGCCCACAGGTATAAGACCCTGCCTGAATTGCCCCATCTCTGTGACTGTCTGAAGCAGGGAGCAGTCTGCACCGACTCACACACCTCGGTGTCTGCTCTTAGCATTTTGTGTCAGTTTTTGGTTGCCATGTTCACCTATCCTTCCCGATTGTGAGCTCCTTGGGGATAGGGGTTGTATCTTCTTTATCCCTATTTCCCATCACCTGGGATAATGTGTGGCTCACAGAAATTTTGGAAATGTCAAATTCCTGGCACAGATTCAGCTGCAGTGGCAGAGCACTTTGTTGGATGATGGCCGTCTCTTGCTAAGCCCAGATGTGGTCTCTGAATCCTCCTCAATATGCCCCTATAGGCAACCACTATAATTCAATAAGAGATGGCATGTGAGCTTGAAGCTTGTCTGCCCACCCTGCCATAAATGTTTGCTGAACAGTAGGGACTTAATAAATTCCTGAGCTCACTAGGCAGATGTTCCTGAAAATAATGAATTTCCAAAATAAACAAGAAAATGTCCCTAGGAATTCACTAAATATTTGGTGATAATATTGATCATTTAGCCTTCTGTCATAATCATCTTAGTGACATTTATTGTTACTCTTGCTCCTTTTTGACTTATTTGACCAAATCAGTTTCAATACTAATAGATTTTTTAAAAACATACCTTGATTATAGAGGTAGTTACATGAATTTATACATGTGATGAACTGCCATAGTTACAAATGTATACCCAAAAAAATTAGTGATCGTAAAAACAGCTGAGATCTGAGTAAGGCCTGTAGTCTAGTTAGTTGTATTGCATTAACGTCAAGCTTCTGATCTTGATAATGCACTATCGATACGTAAGATGTCACCTTGGGGGAAGCTGGGTGATGGGTACATGAGACCTCTCTGGGTAGTATTTCTGCAATTTCTTGTAAATCTATAATTACTTCAAAATTAAAAGTTAAAAAACAAAAATTACTTGGGATATTCAGTGCCTGGATTTTGGAGGGGGTCAGGGGAGGACATTGGTTTGGTCCTTGTTCTTGGTCTTCCTGAGGGGTAGAGGAAGTCTTTGCATTTATGGAAAGGATGGCTGCTAGGCCTCATAGAGCCAACATCTGAAACTAAACAACTTCCGCAAGCAAAGTGGAGGACGAGTGGGAGTGAATCTCAGGGAAAGTGGCTCCCTTAGGAGCCCCCGATCTGCAACTGGAAAAAAACCTCCATTTCTCTCAGCCCCTAATGCGGCAAGTGTCAGCAACTTCAAAGGTACTTGTTTTGCTCATGAAGTCCATCATCTTCCTTCTCCCCTTCACCTTTTTTCACAAGGCCACAAACCACTTCAAGTGCATTTCAGTCAGCCTGTGAGAACCATCAGAACACAGATATTCAAGAGAGGGAGAAACACCAAGCAACTCAGCTCTAGATGGGTCTGGCAAGGAAAGAGGCCTTTGCAAATGGCCTCTTGGAACCTAAAAAGGAAGGGTGAAGCCTGGGGACCCTGATTCTATCTTGCAGGCTGCAGGTCATCCCCACCCAAAGCCTTTGGAGCCACTGTTGTAGTCTGGAGTTCCTTTGAAATTTTCATGGAATTATTTTGCCTTTTACCAGCAGACTTTCTTTCTCGGTGGAAAATTTCTTCCTCCCAAAAATCTAGCCAACCTGGCATGTAACTGAAAAATTCCATTATTTCCTTAACCCCTCATTTGCTCTTCAAAGAGGTAACTAATGAAAGAGTTGGTCTGCTTTCTTTGAGAAGCATTTGTAACAGCTGGCATGATGTATTTTTAGCTTTAGCTTCCTTCCCCTTTGGGGGAAACTTTTTTTAGTATGGCACTGGCCTTCCTAATACATACTACATTGTAAACATGACTCAATGATATCTCAGAGGACTCGATGTTGCCACCGGCTAGTCCTTCTCCCGTTTCCAAGAGTCCAGCGTTTTTACAGGACTGTGTTTTTCCTCGTCATGCCTAGTGTCTGTTTTCCAGGACTTGGGGAAGAATGATCAGAAAAATGCTGTAGTGGGCGAGAAGCCTGCTAATTGATCATGTGTTGGAGATCCCTCTGCCTGGAAAAAGGCAGACACCTCCATGGGCTGCGTGCACCTTGGGTCATGAGGCTGTGCTCTCCATCCCCCATCCAGGAAGATTTTTTTAGACTTCAATGACAGTGAGGGTTATTAAACACTAGATGAGCTACAGAGGAAGACAGTTGTGTTCTCATTCCCCACCAGACTTTAAAAATAGGATGGATTCTGGCTGGAATAAATGGCTTAAGTTGGACTAGCCTGGAAGAGGGGAGGAGGAAAGGCGAGATGAACAGGATGGCTTCTGTAAGACCCTTTTTGAGCCCTGTAGTCTTATGATTTCTATTATTTCACAAGATTTAGAGTCATAGGCTAACTACAGCTGTTCTACAAACAAATAGACAAGAAAACTTTTAAATTTGCATTTACTGATTTTTTTTCTTTTAAGATTTCCCGAGTAAACTCAGGCTACACTAAAGAAAGATGTCTCATGACTGTAGCTTACACATATCTTTGATATCTTTAATTTCAAAAAATCAAACCTTTGAATTTCATGGTCTTAGGTACCAAGGTGAGGGTAAATCTTAGTGGCATCAACTATTGTCAATCTAGGGTATATTTTCTAACTCTTAAACACTAAATCTCATTCCGGCCATCCCCCATCCCTACTCCAGCTCTCAACATTCTATTAGGTAAAATACATTCTCAGGAAATCTCAGGTATCAGTCAGTTAAGAGCAGGGTATGGAGATGAGGAAGCCAGGTGAGCAGGGGGCTCCAAAATCTGGCAAATGTTATAAAGGGTTTTTGTGGGTTGGAGGAAGGCTAAAACTCCCAGCATACTCCAGGGTAGTCATTCCTTGCTAAAACTTTGGACCATTTCCACAGACAAATTCCATGGCTAGAGCTAGACAGTGAAGCCAGTGGGAGCACAGGGTTTGCTTTAGGGATTTGTTTCACAGCCAGCCTTTCTGAGATGCATCCTTTTGGAAAAGCCCAGCAAAACCCATATGGAGCTAAAAGATTTATAATGGATTACTTTATGCTTTAGTCTTCTGCTTTGCACAGTAAGACATTGCTATATAAAGGGAATTAATTATAAGGCTGTGAATGGTGTTTTAGAGATTCAAGTTGGGACATAAACAATGAGGCAGTCTTGATTAAGAACAACTTTGAAGTCAGACAAGTTGGTTTTAAAGTCCAATTTTTCCAATAACTAGATGTATGGTTACGGACAAGTTGCTTGACCTCTAAGCCTCCTTTCCTCATCTATAAAATGAGAATAAATTTCAGTAGAAGGCTTCTTCATTGACTTGATCCGGATAGGTAGTTGTTGCATTCATTGTAATAGCTGTTTAAAGAAGGGAATTGTAACAAATACGATTTTAATTTATAATTTTATCTTAAAACATAAATATCTATATCCATTTTCAGTCTTTTGTATAGCATGATAGCCTTTTCTCTAGAAGAGGGTACCTGACAGGTTGCTCTATGTCTTTACTGCATAAATCACACCCTCAATACGTTACTGTCTTTGATTTCTTTAAAATGGAGCAGGAATTTAAAGGCATTTGCAAAAACATCAGAGCATAGACTCTCTCTAGATTCTAGTTTTTCTTTTTACAATTTAGCTTATAGTTTTCTCACACTGAATTCAACAGTAGATTTTCAAGCAAAAATAATGAATATTTCTAAAGCATTTAAGTTTTTTTTGCAGTTAACTTTATAACTTGTGTGTCATTGTTTCTGTGATGTGTTTTAAAATTACATATTTACAATAAGTACAACTGGCATAAACAGGCTTGGCAACAACCTGTTTGACCCTTGGTACACCTACAAGTCAGCTAGTGGGAGCAGAAGGGCACAAGTACAGTGCTAGGGGAGTCAGTAAGCCATGAGCATCAGTAAGCAGTTTAAAGGGAATGGAGAGTAGTGGTTGGTCCAGCAAGTTGGTTAAGTGAAGATGAGTTAAGACAGCCTTTAAGGGTGGTTGTGAGGATTAAATGAGAAATGTGTGTAAAGCACTTGCCAGTAGGCTAGCCCTTATTGTTGTCTTTATTACTGCTGGTAATAGTAAGAGTGCTTCTTCCAGCAGCCCAGCCTCTGCAGTAAACTATGATGGAATAGGATCTCTGGGGAAGCCCTATGACAAAACTGTCCCATTATGCTAAATTGAAATCAAGATACTTTGAAACAGTTCTACAAAGAGCCAGCCTTCCACAAATACCATTATTCCCTTAAGGATTGTTCTAGTGATATATATTACTAAATACATTAAAGGGGACCAGATTTTAAATTAATAAAGAGTAAGGTAAAATTGTGTTGACGTTGCTTCTTTGGGATCCATTATGAATAGGAATAGTTTTATAAATTAGTAATAATTATAAGAATATTATTCACACTTTTAAAAATTATCCTTAAGTAACAGAATAGGATTTAATAGGAATAAATGAGGCTGTGTACACACATTCAGGCCAGGGAAGTGTGGCCAGTCCCAAGAGGGCAGAGTGTTTGAAAGAAAAAAAAAATTGCCATAGTGAATTCACTTCCAACTCAGAGTGTGATCTTAAACTCACGGGGATTCTCACTTCTTTATGAAAGTGTGGGGTTGGATGACTCCTAAGCATCCTTCTTAGCACTTTTATTCTTTGCTTCCAAAGTAGAAGAATCTTCAACTCAGAGAGTGCTGCTGATGAGTCTACAGCACTCATTTTGGGGTGGGTGGGGGAGGAGGGTGAAATGTCTAGGAGAAGTGGGATGTGTCAAAGCCAGGAAGAGAGCCTCCTGCTGTATTCAGCATTAACTACATACTACGTGAAAAATCTAATACGGTTTTGGTCCCCCTAATTTTAAAAAAGAATGTGAAAAAATCAGTAACTGCTACCTGGAGTGTGAAGGGAAGTCTGGTGGACAGGGTGGGGGAATTATTTATCATCCTACTGTTTGAAGTAAGCACCATATTAATGTCATGTATTACCTATTTAAAATATATAAAATGAGAAATATATGAAGATGTTAGTGAAGAAAGAGGGGAAAAAGAAGATAGCCTAAAATAAAAAGCAAAATGATTCAGCCTGGAATAATAATGCTAAATAAGGAGTGATCTGATAATTTAGAAACATATTAGAGTTTATTAATAGGAAACACAGTATCATGAGTTCCTTAGTCTCTGCCATATAGAAAGAAAAGAAAATTGGCAAAAATAATACTGGTTAAGGTCATGGTGATGATGAAACTTCAGAGCATGCTACAATTATAAATGTGGATTCTAAAGAAAAAGAAAATCAGAGGATCACTAAGTTCTGTTGCTTGGCACCTGAATCACAGGCCACTTGAAAGTCATTCTTGCTTGATGATTGTGGTTTCATCAAGACAGATTCTTTTGGAAGAAAAGTGGACTATTTGAAGGCTCTTTGTTTTAAGAGATCTGATAAATATTTAGCATGTTACTGGTCTTATTCAAGTACCAGTAAGTCAAATATTTTCACAGTGGAAGCAGGGACACTCAACTTTTGCCCTGTCTCAAAAACTACCCATTTTCGGTTAAACAAACAACTTTTGCTATACCCAAGTCAAAACAAAATCAGACATGTATTCCTCAGCCCCAGTTTCTTGAGAGGCCAGCATCGATCGATAGGTAGAGCACCCAACACTGTCCTACAGAGCCTAGAAATTAAACTTTCTCAGAAGACAAGGGCTGACGAGAGGGTACGTAGTATTAAGAAATTGAATATACTCACTCTCTGTGTCTCTTGTTAGTATCCAGGTGAAACATAGGAGACAAAACACGTATTACAGAGGTGTCTCATTTTACACAGTGGGTATATTTCCAAAAAGTTGTTGAAACAACCTTTTTTTAAATCAAATTATTTTCCCATTGAGTAAAACTGTGATTCAGGATATGAATTTTCTTAGTTGCTCGTTAATCTTCACTTGCAGGAACTCTTAAATGGGGGTGAGGTCCTCAGTTCCTGAGAGTCTCTAACAAGTGAATATAAAGTATTTAAATACTGAAAAGATTTCTGTAGATGTTTTTTTGGCAATGTGTCTAACAGTCTTCTCTGATTGTATGTTGGGATTATTTAAGTATTAAGTATTTATGTTTTTTTCTTCTCTGATTATATGCTTGGATTATTTAAGTGGCTTTTGTTGTTTTTAACAAGTCAAGTCACATTTATATGAAGTTGCGGGGCAGGGTAGGTGGCAGCTACAATGCCCTTCTCAGTGGTGCTTCTGAACGCAGAGGATGTAGGCTTCCCAAATACATCAGGAGTTACAGAACTTGCTAAGGAGAGACATTGACATGAGGATTTGGCCAGAATATTGCCCTGGGTCTGCATCCAATGCATGTGTTGGGAGAATGCTCAAGACTGCAGCATGCTTGCAAAGTTGGGAGAATTTGGGTATAGTCATGAGGCCTTAGGGAGCTACATTGTGAGAAAGGGTGTTGTTCACATATGTTCATCATTATTCAAGAAATTATTTTGGCAATGGCTCACACCTGTCATCCCAACATTTTGGGAGGCCGAGTGGGGAGGATTGCCTGAGTCCAGGAGTTCAAGACCAGCCTGGGCAACATAGCTAGACCCCTATCTCTACAAACAAATAAAAAATTAGCCAGGTGTGGTGGCTTATACCTGCAGTCCCAGCTACTTGGGAGGCTGAGGCAGGAGGATCACTTGATCCCAGGAATTTGAGCTGCAGTGAGCTATGATTGCACCACTGCACTCCAGCCTGGGCTACAGAGCAAGACCCTGTCTCAAAAAAAAAAAAAAGAAATTTTTTCATGCCTATGATGTTGTTATTCATTCTGCTAGATTTAGCAGCATAATGTTAATACCCCAACACAATGTTACATACAAGTATTAATCTAAAAGTCCATAATGGCATCTTTGGGTAAAAATGACTACGTTTGTTTACTTTTGGCAATGTAGCTCTAAATTCACCTGGAATCTCAAAATATTGTAGCTAAAGTTCAAAGTCTGAGAGTCTTTGATGCCCAAGAGTGTCTCTACTTTGGTATGAGACTGACAACGTGATTGAGGCTAGGCAGTTGCTGAAAGTGGCTCTAAACTACAGATCCTAAATTCAAGGTAAGCATCTTTGCAGACCTCACTGTTGTTCAGGAATGAGTATTGTCAATACTCAGAAAAAGAAGATGTCTTGCAAGCAAATATGTTGCTTGAATGTTTTTTTTTTTTTTTTTTTTTTTTTTTTTTTTTGCTCAATCTATGAGATTTGTGAAAGAGAATTTAAAGCTGTGTATGGTCACAGTTCTTTCCCAATTTTCTGTTGGTGATTCTGTCTCTCTTTTTCTTGCTAGAGACAGCTGCATAATTTTTATTTGCTTCTAGAGCTATTCTCTTGCTCCTCTTCCCCCAGCCACTCAATCTATATGCAATTCAGAGACCAGGCTAATTATGGGGTGCTAAAGAAGCAGTTGCCCGGAGAAAAGCTCTTTAAGCACTCAACTGGGATAGAGCTGGGGTCACACGCTCATGACCATCTCCCCATTCACGTCTGCATGTCTATGTGTGAGCTGCCTTCCACTCTTTTGCAGTTGCATAAACAAACTTTTTAGAAAGGTCAACACAAGGAATGAATGCTTTTTCTTAAAGAACAGAGCAAGGAAAGGATTTCATATTTACTTCTTGAGGCTTCACTACTGGAAGAACAGCCACAAAGTGGCCAGGAAAGAAAGGATACGTTCCTCTCCTTAACCAGGGCTTTGTGTTTTTGGCTGCTCCAGCAATGGCTTAGGAGCAAGAAGCTTTATACACTCAAGAGTTGGACTCTCAAAATAGTGTGACTCTTAGTAAAAGGCCTGCTGAAACTCTTTGACCCAGATTGCTTTTGTCTGCAGGCTAGTTTTTTTGTTTTGTTTTGTTTTTTCCTAACTCCACTGCATCATATTGGGTAAATGGTTTACTTCCAGAGATGTTAACCCTGTGAGACCATTCTGCCACCCTAAATGACACAGACTGAGAGAAACGAAGCATGTCCTGGAGAGTTCCCTTAAGAATCATGACTTTGGGCCAGGCACAGTAGCTTACACCTGTAATCCCAGCACTTTGGGAGGCCAAGGCAGGCACATCACCTGAGGTCAGGAGTTTGAGACCAGCCTGGCCAACATGGTGAAACCCCATCTGTACTAAAACTACAAAAATCAGCTGGGCGTGTGGCGGGCACCTGTAATCCCAGCTACTTGGAAGGCTGAAGCAGGAGAATCGCTTGAACCCAGGAGGCAGAGGTTGCAGTAAGCCGAGATCATACCACTGCACTCTAGCCTGGGTGACAGAGTGAAACTCCATCTCGAAAAAAAAAAAAAAAAAAATCCTGACTTTGGGAAAGAACGGTTCAAAGGAACACCTTTCCCCATTCCCCTTCCTTCTTGTAGAACAGCCAGCTTAGACTCAGCCTCTTGGAATCCTCCAGACTGACAAGGATTTGAATGGGGCTTTAGCTGGGCTGTCAGAACTCTAGAGGAAAGGCAACCTGCTTGACACCCAGATTTATCTTCAACTTAAAGAACCCCACTGCCAAGTCTACAGAATTGGAGTAGACCCAAGTCTACACAATTGTGTAGACACCACTGCCAAGTCTAAAATGGGTCCATGATGGTCACGAGGGTCCCATTGGGAATCACAGCCCTAAGCCCATGACAGAGTAGACTTGAAGGCTTCCTTTGGTGCTGGAGAAGTTTGCTTTTCTTCAAGTCCTATCATTCAAAGTTGAGTCTGACTTCCCCAAATTGTTCCAGCTCTGATCCACACTCCCAAATCTAGCAATGGAGGTGGCCTGGTTTGTAGGATTGCAGGGATAATTAGGACAAATGACCCCTTATTTCTCAACATTCCCTTCTTTGTGACACACTGTTTCATTCCAGAACATGTGTTGATGGCACAGATCTGGCAGGGTTGCTAGTATACTGAATGGCATAATCAGAGTCCGGAAAGGTCTTGGGCAATATCAAGTTGTGGTTCAGAGCACACATGTTGGCGTGAGACTGACCTGGATTTGAGTCCCAGTTCCACTGATTACTACCTGTGCGACCTTGGAGAAATACCTTAACCTCTCTTGGCCTTGATTTCATCAAATTAAAAAGGAGTGCTAAGTGCTACCCTTAAGCGGTTATAAAAGTCCTCCCTGGGTCTACATACAATCTTTTTCTTGAAGACATCCTTCTATTCTCCTACTCCCATCTGTGTTAGTTACCCTCAGTCTAGTTCTCCTAGTCTAAAATATTTGCTTCTGCAGCTCTAGAAAATTTTCTTGAATTTTCAAACTAATTTCCTCTCATTAATTTTCTTCCTCTCTCTTTAAAGAATTTCAGATTAGACAATAGCTCTTTTCTATTGATCTTCTAATCTGCTTAATGTTTCTTCTCCTGTCTATTTTGTTTTACTTTTAATCTTTCTGTTCTACTCTCTAGGTGATTCATATAACTTGATCTTTCAAACATACTATGTAATTTTAGATCTCTGCTATCATATTTTCAAATTCCAAGAGTTCTTTTTGTCTTTTTAAGGTTCCTTTTTGTATTGCATTCTGTTCTTGTTTCATGGCTGCCAAATCTTTTCTAATGTCTCTGAAGATATCACATTTGATTTTTGGAGTTCTCTTCTGCTCCCAATATTGCCTGTGTTTCTTGGAGTTTTTTCTCTTCTGTTTGTTTTGGACTCTGTCTCAAGTAAGAAGCATTCCTCAGTTATCTGTTGATTCTTGCTTTCCTTTTATTTAAGAGGAAGGGACCTAGAACCTTATGTGTGTAGATTTCACCACAGAGAGATCAGATAGGAACCTAACCTGGCTGTTTTTGTGGGACTCACATACATCACCATCTGCAATTCTTTTCTCATGGACTAGTCCATTACCATTAAAGAAACCCATTACCAGCCTGTTCCTGAGGGATATAAGCCTTACTGCGAGGGTCCTAGGGCCTATTAGGAGTAAGGTGCTAAGATGACAGTTGCCTTGCTGAGCAGGGTAGAAGGGAGAATCTGAGGATCTCTCTGTACCTTAAACATAAATTCTAACAAACCTATTTCTTTTTCTGCACATGAAAACCAATGCAAAAACAGGTTGTCTATGAATGGCTTAGCACCAGGTTCCCCAAACCACCAATTTCCAGCCCCTCCCTGCACCCTGCCTTCAGAGGTACCTGCTCTCCAAGTCCTGAGCTTCTTGGAAGTTCTACCACATAAACTGCCATGCTTTCCCTTGCTATGGGCACACACACCACCTTTCTCAGGTCTTCTGAGTCAGTTCCCTCATGTCCTTCTGTCTTCCAGCTTACAACACTTTGTTGACTTCAAGTGGTCTGCTAATAACCTTATCATTTCCTATCATCTTCTCTCCTGCATTCTTTGTCCTCATGAGTTTATGCCTTTGCTGTCATTTTTGAGTTTTCAGAAGGAACAGAGATAACATTTGCATAAATTGGCAGTCTATTTTAATTGTCTACTTGTTTATTATCTATCTCCCCCACTAGAATATAAATTCTAAGAGGTCAGGAACCTGGTCTTGTTCACCGTAGCATTCCATTGTCTAAAACTATGGCTGGCATATTGTAGATGTTCAATAAATTCTTGTTGAATGAATAAATGAGTGAATGTGCACATCAATGAATGGCATGTATTTAGATCTCTTTGTGTAGTCCCTATGCCCCAATAAATAATAACTATCTTATCCACAATTATTTCCATTTTGAGGGTTAGATAATGAAACCAAACTTTATGCTACTCAGAGCCATTGATTTTAAATGGGGATAAATCTGTCTCTCTTAAATAGAAATCTTTAATGGGGAGTGTCTGAAATGCTTTTACCTCTCAAGAGCTTCCCCTTTGAGCTCTTACTTTTCTTGATAGTAATCTTCCCACCATAACTCTCATTATCAATAGGATGTTGCCAATTTCTAATAGTTAAAATGAGGGCTGCATTTGGAAGGTAACGGGCTGCCTGAAGATCACGTTGCCACATGAAAGAAGACTAGAACTAGAGCTCAGTTCTTCTCATTGACAATGGTACCTTTAGCCTGTCACTTTCCTTCTCTCAGTTTCCATTGTCTTATCCAGAAACTAGGCTGGAGAGAATGGAAAGATTAATTAAATGATCCCCGAAGTTTTTTTCAGGCTCTAAAATAAGAGATTCTGCTGTTCTGCTTAGTTCTAAAGTGCCAGCAAATAATAAATAACTATCTCTAGGGCCTAGGTCTTAGAAATAGTGACATCCTTGTGAAAATGCCCAGTCTTTTTAAATGACAAATTGGACAGTTTATTATAGAATTTTGTAGATAAATGATGGTTTCTAGCAGTCTACATATAAATATCCCATTTGTAAACCTCTGCATAAATGTGTTTTTGTAATAAAAATCACACAAATAAATACAACCCAAACTGATTAAAAAGATTAAGTATTAATGGGAAAATAAGTCTTCCGTGGTGACTTCAGCTTTGGCTGAAGAAGATGTTGCTTTTTCCAATCCACAAACAACACTTCACATCAATGGCGGCAGTCCCTCTGACCAGTTAGGCAAAAATGAGAAGGTCCCATAATATGTCTCAGGTGGTGGACAGCTAATATGAGAAGGATAGGTATTCAGAGTGCCCGGACCTGGAAAATCCCAGCCCAGAGTGAAGATGTGACAGCTCTGGTTCTGGAACAACCCTACTGGCATACAATTGTTTATTTGATGTCCTACTTCCTGCTGTGTTTATGCTGTTCAAGCTGTTGTACAAATCTGTAGGCCTAAACATTTGGATCCTGCAAAGTATAGCTCTGGTGTTAAATGAGGAATTATCTACTTTAGATCACAGACTTTATCTTTTTACCCTTCTTTGTCAAAAAGTTATTGATATGAAAACTAATGACCATTGATATGCTGTGAAAGATGAAGACCAAAAACATTAGGGTTCTAAGTCTTAGTGTCAACATCAACTTTGTTAAGTGACCTTGGGCAATTGCCATATCTCTCTAGGTCTTTGATTCCTTCACAGATAAAATTGCAAGGGGGAGTGGAGTAGATGATATTCATCTAATCACGTATTTAATGTTTCTTCCTGTTTTAAAGTTCTGGGATTTTGAGTTAATTCGGGGGTAAATACACGAGGGAGACAAATTGCAGTGTTACTTACACCTTTCAGTCTTCTGAAAGTAATGTTCTTGGAGGAAGGGATCAAGAAATGTAGCACCATCATTTAAATTCCCTCAGGACCAACTCTATTGGACACATAAACAATAGCAACAACTTCTACTTTCAATAAAATGTTGGCATTGCTCTCTGCCAATTACCTTGAGAGCCTGACTCAGGAATGAAAAGCTCTATACCGACCCCATCTGGTACCTTGTGAGTCAGTGTTCATTTCTGGGAGAACCATTCTTGAAGCACAGCTTTTCGTTCAGAGAGACATTATGGTTATCTTATATTTTTAAATAGAAAAAAAAAACCATCTAGGTGTTTCTCTTAGGTCTGCTCCTCCTCCAGCATTTAATCTGAATTAAAAAGATTCTGGTTTGATTTTTTGTGTAGATACTTGCCTACCCTGCCCTCAGAACACCCACAGAACAGCAGAACCGTAAGCTTTGTGCACCATTTGGGGAAAGCCCAGATGAAAAAGAGATGCTTTCCATGTGGTTGGGCAGGTGATTTCTAATTCAGTTATAGGGAATCTTTATGCTACTCAGAGCCATGAATTGTAAATGATTGCATGGAATGGCCAACTTGCAGACAGGGAAACAATATGTTTACCACAGAAGCAAGAATAGTTTTTTTGACTTTCATATAGATCCCCTGATACTGTCCCTCTAAAATGGAGGATTCAGAGAGGCATCTTGGTCCTGGTGCATTACCACCTCCTCAAAAACTCTCATTAGTCCTAGAGATACTGTGGCAAATTAATTGAAATTGAAATCACTTAAAATTTTTACATCCTTCAGCAATTCTTCACCTTCATGGAAAGTGTTACTTAGAATGTTAACACTGCCTTGCGGCTTCTAGCTTCTGCGTGTTTCTGAATGATAGAAGGTGATGGCTTAATAAATGATAGAAAATACGGTTTGCATCTGTGCAGCCTTGTTTTTTATGAATACTCTTTTTGGCATCAGTATCCCTAGTGACTAGTACAGTACCTATGCAGAGAGATGCTCACTGTTCATTGCATGAGTGAATAAATGAGGTTAGCTTCACTCTCTGGGAAGGTAACAATTAGCATTTTTTCATTTCATAAAGCATCTTCCCATACGTCATCTTAGTTGGCCTTCATTGTCATCCTTCCTAGTGCTTAGCATGTGCCCAACACCAGGCAGATGCTCAGCAAATATTGGATGGATGGATGGATGGAAGGAAGGAAGGAAGGAAGGAAGGAAGGAAGGAATAATGCAGGACGCATCTATTCATAGGACCCCCACAGCAACCCTGGTAGGTAGGTGGAATAAGGTATTACCATTATTGTAACTATTTTCCAGATGAGCATACTGAAGCCCTGAAAAGCTTGTGGACTTGTTCAGGGTTTTGAATATCGATTGTTCAGAGTCAGGGTCAGTAGCTAAGCCCAGAGTTCTTTCTGCCATGAGAAGCAGCACGGTGTCAGTCTAAGAACACAGGCTTGCAAGTGAGAGAACCTTGGATTTTGAACTCTGGCTCTTTCCACTGCTCAGCTGTCTGAGCTTTGACAAGTCAGCTATCCTCTGCACCGCAACTTGCTATCTGTGAAATGGGGGTGGGAAGAGGGTAATGGTAAAATCTGCTTCAGAGAGCATTAAATGAGGATTAAATGGAACAACATGTATACACATTTAGCCAAGAAGTTGACACATAGTTGGCATTGGCAAATGGTAGCTGATGCTATTGTGTGCACTCTCCTGCGGCCTCTTCTTTGGAGGCCAAAGGACTGGGAACAGTGGGCCTCACGGCTGGGTCTTTGGGTTGCATTTGGGAAAATAGCAGTACAATATCCCCAGCCCAGGGAGGGTAAGGAGGAAACAGCGGAAAGAGAGTTCATTCATTCAGTTACCCTTCCATGAGAGCCTAAATATGCAGGAAAAAAACAGACATTAGGAGAGCTGGGAACAGGGAAGAACAGTATAATTTGGTATATTCCTTTCTCCAGAATCCAGCCCTTGTGAACAACTGGCTTCTTTACCCTGACACCCTGGCTGGCTGTTCTATTGGTATCATAAGGCAGACTTTAAAATATGGAGAAATAACGTGGGGACAATAATATCTCATCCAAATGAGCTGGGGTGTGAGAGAGAACCGCACTGCATAAATAGGCTAACAGCATCACAGGAGATTGGCTCTGGGAGGGGCTGAGAGACCATCCACTGGGCTGTAATGCCTTTTTCAACATTGTGACCTCAGCTTTTAGGGCATGTCACATGGTGGGCACTCCACAAATATCTGATGAATGAATGAATTCATCTGCTCCAACCTCTTGCTTTGCATATGAGGAACCCAATGTCACCCAGACACGTAATAGGTTCTCAGCCTGAATTTCTTAAAATAATGGAGGTACTTAGAATCTTTAATAAGGATTTCAGTCAATCTGTATTGCTTACAAATGTCAGGACAAAGACAAGCTCTCATGAGGAGTTCTGGGCACTGAAATTTAGTGGAAAAGGAGGTGATTCACATCTCCTGACCCTCCATAAAATACACATGAAATGTGGACACTTAAAATGTGTGAGAGGAAAGGAAAAACCAAGTTGAATCTGAATCAAAGGAAAAAGATTCTTACCAGGAAAAGCAGAAGTTTGTCAGTATAGGTAAAGATTTTGAAAGAGCAAGGTGAACTTTCTCTTCAGTATGACAGACGATGATGGAAAATTTACCTCTTGTAAATCTGTGAAACACTATCAAGTAATCAAAGATTTTTTTTCCTGCCACATGTAATAGGCTGAAAATGCTGCATGAATGTCATTAGATTAGCTAGTACTTTTGAGATGATTTCTCCATTAGCAGTGTTGGTTTATACCAAGTTATTCTTACTCTAACAGCTAACAACTAATATTTCTAGAACACTTTACAATATGCAAAACATTTTTATGTGCATTAAATGATTAGATTTTTTCCAATAATCACATAATGTAGCCTTTGTTATCTACTAATGGGGAAAACTTTAGGTACAGAAGTACAGAAGGGTCACATGACTTCCAACTCAAATCCCAAATTCTTCTCCCTTCAGCAGCCCATTTTTGTTTTGGTTGATGCCTACCCCAATGTCAATAGAACAAGTATCAGCCAGCAAGAGCTGCGTATGTAGTTAGTGCATCTTAACCTTGAATGTACATACAAATCTCCTAGGGTCTTGTTAAAATGCAGATCCTGGTTCAGGAGGTCTGGGGTGAAGCCCAAGAGTTAACCCTTCTAACAAGATCCCAGGTGATACCAATGCTACCTGTCCATGGATCTAGAATGCAATTTTTTACTGTTTGTGAGTTGGTTATGCTCTCACCAGCTGAATTACCAGACTAAGAGAAAATGTGCCTGGAGTTTTCTGCAGCTGATTCACATTCAAATGGGGCCTGAGGATGACCCCTGACCCTCTCTTTCCTACTTACAAGGGTGAAAATGACCACAACAAGAGGCAAGCACTATTGCCCAGGAGTCAAAATATTTGTCCGGGGAGTCTTTAGGAATTCCTGTCCAGGTATCATTTGGATTGGAACCCTGGTTCAAAATATCATTTACTTTATCTAGAGAGCAGGGCAAGAGTGATAAACCCTGAGCTAAAGAACCTGAGCAGAATTTTGCATGGGAATCCAAAGCAAATAAGATAATCATTGATGGGAAAAGTGAGGATATGAATTTTGTCTTTTTAAAGCCCCATGAAAACAAAACAAGATGCTCATTGTTTTGAGGCATCTTATTAAGACCAGGCAGAAGCAACAGCCAATCTAGGGAGGTTTGGACTGTCCAAGATGTGGGACAAAGTTTGGGGGAAAGTACTGAGGCAGGAAGGCAGCCCAGTGCAGTGGTTCTTGACCCTAGCTATCCATTAAAGCCACCAAGGTGCATCTAAAAGTACAAATGCTCTGACCCTGCTGTAGGGATTCTCAGTGACTTATTCTGGAATGGGGCCTGGGCATCGGGGTTTTTTTTTTTTTGAAGGCTCAAAGGAAGTTAAGTGTACAGCCAAGGTTGAGAACCACCGGTCTAGGAGAAAACTGTGGTAGGTCACAAGATGGAAGGTGGAGTGAAGAGTTTGTATTTATGTGTACAGATAGTCTATTACTCATTCAGGGTAACTGCATTCTATAAAGTTGTGAACACTGAATTATTGAATATTGAATGATTGCTTCTAGGGAAAATACAGGGCTAGGTTCCTTCAAGCCTTTGGTCACAACATTTTTGTCAACTTAGCAATACATAATGTTGTTTTATGTGTGTTTCTGTTTAAAGATAGTTTATTTAATGTATATTATTGATCAATTAATGTTGAACTCACAACAAAGAACACTGTAATTCATACCCAAATGAAGCTTATCACAACAGCCTTCTTTTTTTCCTTTTTTTTTTTTTTTTTTTTGAGGTGGAGTCTCTCTCTGTTGCACAGGCTGGAGTGCAGTGGCACGATCTCGGCTTACTGCAACCTCTGTCTCCTGGGCTCAAGCAATTCTCCTGCCTCAGCCCCCCAAGTAGCTGGGATTACAGGCATGCAACACCATGCCTGGCTAATTTTTGTATTTTTAGTAGAGACAGGGTTTCACCATGTTAGCTAGGCTGTCTCCAACTCCTGACCTCAGGTGATCCACCTGCCTCGGCCTCCCAAAGTACTGGGATTACAGGGGTAAGCCACCACATCCAGCCTTGGGGGCCATTTTAAATGGTGAAATTGCCAACGGAAAGCACAACAATTGTGAAAAATATGGCACTAAATAGACCACAAAAAGGACACTTGTTTATAGTAGACAGCGGAAGCAAGAAAGCAGCGCTTCACTTTGCTCCACCTCAGCTGGGAGCAAGTGCATGGGGAGACTCTAATTTTTGGCTACTGTATTTGTGTCTGTGTATGACCATGAAAAGGCCATGAGTATTGACTCGGGTTCCAAATGAATTTTAGCAATACATGAGTTTACAAATATAGAGCCCATGAATAATGAGGATCAATGGTATATAGACATATAGATGAACACGCACACACACACATACACACACACAACCTAGTTTGTATAACAGGTGAGGGGGAACCAGCAGTAAACAGGAGCAAAGGGAGCCCAGCCTCTGGATCTGAGCTGGCATCTGGGCTCAGCCCAGCCCTCCTGATCACCCTCACAGCCTGTTCTTTTTGCTGCCGGGGTCTGTAGCTCCAGACAACCCTCTCCATTTCATATCCAATAAGAAATGAATGCTGTTCAATTCCTGTCCTTAAGCTGGAACGGTCCTGGGCGCTGAATTATGCCAGGAACCTTGAGCTTGCTGTGTCTCTGGAAGTCTTTTATTGCACAACTGATTTATAATACCCAAGTAGATGAGTTGAGAGCAATTACGTAAATGCTGTTTCTCTGGGGCAGAGAAGAACGGTACGGTTTAAATGAAAAATGCAGTGCCAAGTCAAAAATTCAAATCGTTATGTGTAATTACAGACCACAGTAAATCAATTTTACAAACACTACCAATCTCACCATGTTCCAACACCCACAGGGTAAGGTTGTGATGGTTTAGAATTTGGTAAGAGGCTGAAGGTGAAGTGAAAGTGGGAATTGGGGTGTTGTGGAGCCTCCAGAGCTTGTCTGAATCACATGACGATTCAATCAAATATAATTAAGGAGCCAGGAGAGCCTAACCCATCCAATTTCTCCTAATTAACCACAAAAAAAATCATCTAATTAGTAGTGTAAACTCAAATTGTGGTTTTTTTTTGAATGGCCATTTATGTGTATTGTTGCATTTGACATGTAGATTGAATGCTTTAATGAAAACAAGAACCAATTCCCTAATCAGTAAATTGCCCTCCTCGCTGCCATGCTGAGAATGTGCTGTTCTCCTCCTTTTATCAAGGAGCTAAGAATTAGGGCTACATAATACATTTCTAATTATTTACAGCCCTTCTCCTAAAACTAGAAAGAAAAGAAAAAAAATGCTGTTTGATCAAGGCAGAGTTTAGGGTTTCATACTCAGAGAAATCCTAGTCATGCATGTGGCTGCAAGGCTCTGCTGGCCGTAGGATTTAGGCATCCTCTGATGATGCCTGTCCTTACCTGATCAGTGAGAGCCACTGTTCCATGTTATCTGGGAGCCTTTAAGCTTCAGCAGCAGTGAAGGAAGACCTGGCCTGTGGTTCATCTCAAGACAGGAGTTAGTAGACAGTTTTAAAATATCCTTTGGTACCTCCATTCAAGCAATTGACTCACTGCTCTTCTTGACAAGTGCTGGTAGTAACAAGGTGTAAAAGGACACCCGGATGATTTGTTCAGTGACTCTGGCCATCTCCTTGGGACTGATGCTCTGAGAGGGTCTTGGTGGCTCAATCATGAAATCCTGGCTATTTGAAGTTCCAAACTTGGATGGTCGATGGATGCTGTATTGCATAAACCTCAGAAGCACCTTCTGCATAGGCATGTGAGCTGATGAAACAGCACTTACAATTTGAGAGTTACCTCGTAAGAAAAGGGTAGGAGGCAAGTTTTTGTCATCTAGCTTCCTGAGTTTCTCTACTATCTCGCTTCTCTAAACACAGTGACTGGAGCATTTTTACAGATACATGGGAACATTAAAAAAGAAATATCTGCTTAAATTCACTACTGGCCACTTGCTTAACTCCATTATTTTCCCTACTTGGTGAAATAATAAAATTCTACAGTTCTGTCTAAACTCATTTCTAGACATATCTTCATTTTATGTGGATAGAAATTCATGGACAAACTTAAGGGTTTAGTATAATGGTAGATACAAAAAGAAACAGTACAGGAAAGTAGAAGTTAACCCAGTATGAAGGAGACTTCAAAATAGCCGGGTTGATCCCATCGTTTCTTGAATTAGCCTACACATTTGCTTCAAAGGTGTAAAATTGCTTTCATAGTTGATGGAAGTTGTCATTGGTTTTGATAGGATGGAATGAGAGGATTGAGGTAGTGTCCTTTTAGGATTTCATTTGAAGTTAAGTGTAGGTGAAATTTACTGATTTCTACTTAAAGTATATACATAATTGGCTTCTTATCTAGGTATTTCATAAATAATGACAATGTAAAGTGAAACAGCCGTTATCTAAAATAGATTCTCTACTGGATGACACCCAGTTTTGCCATTATAGAAGCTGACAAAAGAGGACAGATGAAATACACCAAAGATTAATGCAATAATAAAAGTCTGCCAGAAACATTCTAATAATTTATTTCTTAAAAGCTCAAATATTTAAGTGATAATGTCAAGGCAGAAACATACATCTTTGCTCTGCCCAAAAACTGAACCATCTGTAGAGTAGTAAGAGCTGCACCAGTGACAAGGACTCACGATACTAGGAATGCCTCCCCAGGTGCTTTTCCCTGCATCAGAATGCTTTCATTTCAGTGCTGAATAAAAACGAGACGTCATGGGGGAAAGAGAAAGTTAGCTGTGTGTATTTGTCATCCCTGTTGTGATGTCCTTTGCAGCTTTTTCTTCTTCTAGAGTCTCCTTTTGGTCTGATTTGCATAGGCAAGTATACACTTTCTTTTCACAGAAAGTATGTGGCTTCCTCCTTGGGCTTGTCAGGAACATCCCGTCCACCAACCATATCTTTGCTTTGTAGCATATTCTCTCTTCTTCCCCCGGAATGAGATGGAGTCCAAAGTCTGTTTAGGGGAATCATCTTCTGGTGTCCAGATGTTCTAAGCACTGGTTTTTCAAGCCTTTGGTCAAGAAGCAGAGAGCAAGCATGCAGAGTTGAGGCTTTTAACCGTTCAGATTGGCTTTTAATCTATTCCCTGAAGCAGTGATGACAGAGCATGTTATTTTTAACCTTAGTGATTAATATTCCCCTCTCTTCCTCTCCCTTCTACCCTACTTACACAAATCTGGTGTTATTTATTTTTTTTTTGTTTGCATGATGTCACTGATCAAATACTCTGGTTTTGTATGTTTCAAAATGTATTCTTGAAGTACTATTAATCTTTTCTTCTCCAAAGATTCCCACCACAGGGCTTCAGATTACTGGTTGTGACACCACAAAACCAACTAAAGAAGAGGAATCCAGGGTGTAATGTCATTTCACCATTGAGCCTTGCTTAAAATTTTGGCTTTATTTATTTATTTATTTATTTATTTATTTTTTTATTTTTTTTTTGAGACGGAGTCTCGCTCTGTCGCCCAGGCTGGAGTGCAGTGGCGCAATCTCGGCTCACTGCAAGCTCCGCCTCCCAGGTTCACGCCATTCTCCTGCCTCAGCCTCTCCGAGTAGCTGGGACTACAGGCGCCTGCCACCACGTCCGGCTAATTTTTTTTTTGTATTTTTAGTAGAGACGGGGTTTCACCGTGGTCTTGATCTCCTGACCTCGTGATCCGCCCGCCTCGGCCTCCCAAAGTGCTGGGATTACAAGCGTGAGCCACTGCGCCCGGCCAATTTTGGCTTTCTTTAAGCAAATGCCTGGAATTATTTATACAAGTGGTGTTAGCAGAACATTCTTTGAAAATTGAAAGCCTTTAGTGGTTCTTAGATGCTCTGAAACTGGTGTTATCGAAAAAATTTGTTGGATGGAAACTGGAATATCCCTGAGAAGCAGGCCGAAACCTAACAAAATGAACAGAAACACCCACCCCTTCCCAATTCCTTTGAAACAATCACCTTTTTGTAGCTAGCAGTGGGCTGAGCTTTTTCTTCTTTAGACTTGATAAGTATCAAACTATCTCCTGCAGCAAAACTTAAGAATTAGATGCTGTGAAGCCTCAAATTTTTGTTTTCAGCAAAGGTTCTACTGATACTTCTGAATTTCTTTTGGGACTGAGCCTAGAAAATATTATTAAAGTAACAGATGAGTAAAATTAGCAACACAGAAGTAAAATTCTGCCCTCCTTTGTCCTAAGTATGTGGACACACAGCATACATCACCTGAGTCACAGGGAATTGGCCAGGACCTCTTAATTCAAGAAGAATATTGTAAGATATTTTAAAATAATGTGCAAACACTTGGCATCATCATTCTACCTTTTAAAACCCCTAAATTGCTATGACTTATTTTTATAAGGTTTAATTGTGCTAGCTATTTGGATTGAATTATATCATGTGAGCATCTTGAAATTTGAAAATTTAACGAAGCATATGTTTTTCTATAAGAAAGGCAGCTTCTTGAATTAAAAATGAAGACAGACTAGCTTAGAAGGAAAAAAGATTAAAGTTGCAAATCATCTCTATGTGGCTGGACTCACAGGGCATGATGAGAGCACAGAACCCAACCTTGGGTTGAGAACCCAGGGAATTTGGTTTGGTATAGAGAATGATATTAGGAGTGTAGGAATATTTAATGCCCTTATTCAAAAGGAAGTCAAATTTCTGACAGTTTCAGCAGCTTCAGCTTCTAGACTCTAACACAAAATGCTAAGCCTGGAAATAGTTCAAAACACATAGTGACAGCAAAAAGAAATAATGGTTGACTTGAATTTGAGGAGATAGTTGAACAATTGAAGGCATACAGCACACAAGTTCCTGAGGCTACCCAGACTGCCCATTGAAGGCTCACTCAACAAAGACGACATAAAGCAACAAATCACCTCTGTCAAATGAGTGTGCTAGACCAAGAGTACATATGAACGGTGTAAGTTAATAGCTAATATTTAAAAATCAGGGTCGCCATTAAAACCACAATTGTATTTCAAATCTGCTGATTTTTTTTAAAAAGACGAAAGGTCTATGTACTCAGCATAGGTTTAATTTACATTATATTAATTTATGTTGTATTAATTCCAATACCCTCTCTAGATGTAGAAAAGTCATCCATGACATAGTATTTCATCCACTAACAAGGCTTGGTGTATGTAGGGATTTTGGGGTCTTTCTACTACCCAGGGACCCACAGCTCCCAGATTAGGCATTACTGAATTATATTCTTTCAGAAGGTTTCCAGTTCTAAAATATTAGGAATATATGTTCATAACATTTTTAAAGCATGCTTTAAATAATTGTTAAATCATTTAATTTATTATAAATTATTAAAAATTATGCTTTAAATAATTTTTAAAGCATAAACTGCATTCAGCGTGTAAATTTAAGGAGAGCAGACAAACACGCAATGTATCTTTGACAAATCTTTGTTAAAGTTTGTTGGGATAAAGTTTTGGTGTAAGACTCAAGCTTCAGTTATCTGGACTATTTCCTTATGTGAATCACTTTTCTCCTTGACAGTGAGGTATGTATTTAACCTAACAGTGAACCAAGGAGATATTTGGGCCAGTATCCCAGACTTTCTTCCATCCATAAACCCCCTTATTTCTCATATTAGAAGGCAGAAAAAGGTAGTTATAGTTAAATTTCCTTAAAGAGTACTAAATATTTTGAAACATCTTTTCCTGACTCTTATTTCAATAAATAAAATCGAGATGGAGTCAAAGTTGGTCAAAGGAAATGGGAAAGAAATCTGAATCCCAGGGTTTAAAGAAAATACTTAAATGAACAGAATGCAGAGCCAGGTATCATATTTTCCCCTTAAAAGGTGCTGAAAGAGGTCTCATTAAAGATGCTAGGAGATGAAAAAATCATAAGGTTAGATGAGGTCAGAAAAGTTGACTGGTCCTGATAGTATGACCAAGTTTATAAGAACCTCTGAACTCCCATCACACTGCCCGACTGCTGTAGCAAGATTACTTTTAACTGCTGTTTCCATATTTCAAGTAGACTTACTTAATACTTATTATTTACTTTTGATTCATTTGAATTTAAAAAGTTCCAAAAATTAGTGTCCTAATGATATATGCATGCATGCATACTGGCATATATATGTGTATATACAGACCTAAAATTTTTTATAGAGGTTTTCAAAAATACAAGCAATTTTGGATCCATACTATATACAATTATTAAATGTTGGTTTCCATGTTTTAAGAGGAAAAAGGCACAATTTTGTTCCCCTGAGTAATTTTCAGTATGCTTTTCAATATAATGAATCCGTCCTGAAATATGCTGTCCCTCTATCCGCACTATTATGAAAGTCGCAAATGCAGTATAAATTGAGGCCCTCAGTTCTGCTGGACTTGCCAATTTCTAATCTAGGTTGAGATTTTTTCTTAAAGGTATACTTAATTTGGCAGCATTTGAATAGGTCTTCAGGGTAGCTGAGGTCTGAATGAATCGTTAGCCATTGTCTACTGCACAGCAGTCCACAAGCAAGAACATCTAGAAGCCTCTGGCTAGAGACATGCTGGGGCAGCTAGCACCACACTGCTAAGCTTCTCAGAAGTCTGTATTTACTACTCTTCCCGCCTACTCATAGGAAAAAAAAATTTCTGCCCAAATGTCCATATCACCCTCTATTTGTCATCACTTCAAATGAGATCTCTTAGTTAAAAAAGGGTAGGGGCTGGGATGAAACAACCACTGCTACTCTGCCACTGGCCCCCTCATCAATTCCACAACCTCATGGCCTATTTTCTTGTAGCCTCTTTCTGCCCATGACAGTATTTCCTCTGCCACTTTATGCCAAACAAAGTGCTCCAGCGCAAGAGGTAACACCAAAATCAGCTTTGTGGTCACCATTGCCTAAACCTGAAGATCGGTCTTCACCCCAAAGTGGCACTGCTGCCAAGGCACCTGTCACCTGTTTTAGTCTCCTTTCCACAAGAAGACAAGCCTGTACTGCCTCCAGGCCTCGGTTCCTTTGGAGAACAGAGGCATTTACCTAGCACGACTTTTGATTGAGGTGTGGCATTCAGCCTGGCTCTAAACCCATGGCCCTGTCTGCAAATCAGAAGCTTGGTGTGAGGCGTTGTGCTTGGTTGCCACAGCACATTGGCTCCTATGGAGATATTCCTGAATTTGGCGGCAGCTGTGGGAACCAAGAAGTTTTCGTTATGATATACAGGGTATGAGCCCTTTATAGAAAGTTATCAGGAAAAGACCCTGGCACCTCAGGTATAATTGATGTTTCCTTAGAGGCAGAGGCCAAGTTCATATCATATCCCTTATGACTTCAGTTAAGCTCAGAAAAGTGTGAAGAAATGGGTGTGGGTTTCTATGTACAAATCCCTGTAAGTGCATTAAGTTAGGTAAACATTTAGCTCCAATCTCAATAGCCAGTGAAGTCCTTGGATAACTGACAGCTTCCCCAAGGATGCCCCTCAATGGAGGAGATAGCATGGATTAAAAAAATATTAGATGGAAAGAAGCAAATTGGCTCCATGAAATAATGGAATTCAACTACAGTGTACATCTTGTATTGTTCTTAGCATCCATATGAAGATGACGACTATCCTAGCAGTAAACTCCCGTGGTTAGCGATTAGTTACCTATTCAGTTATGGCCTCTAACCAGCCCAGGTACTAAAGGTTCCACTGTCTCTGAGCTGTGTATCCTTCTTTGGGAAGCCCTGTTTCTGTGGTTTCAGACTGACTCTAATCCTGGCTATGGGGAGGAACCCCCACTTCCACTTGGGGTACACCTGGCAGGCACCAAAGCATCCACCAGATATTCTGAAATGGTTGCAAAAGTACCAGAAAGCAAAGATGTCTAAGCTGGAATGTCCCAGCACTCAGGGCAGCCCTAAACAGTCTGCCTAATTTTATATAAATACTTAGGCATGAAATGGATTTTCTGGATGTCTGGCTTTTCTTCCTATTGGCTTCTCTCTTCATTTTTGCTGCTGCTTCATTTTATTTTTTTTCTTTCTCTGCTTTCCCCCCACTTTTCTTCTTGCTAATTCTGGTCCAACCAGGTAGCAATGCATTTTCCAGGGAGCCTTTTTAAATAGTTTCTTCCCTAGTCTATTTAGTAGCAATGCAAGCCATTTAAGCCTGTTAGGGTCGATATTTTTTAAACAATGTTCCCTTTGCATATTTTTAATTTAGGTATTTCCTTGCCTTTGTTAGAATCTACCCAAATTGGAAATTTCTCAGGTTACAAATACTAAACTCGGCAGCTCTCTTTTGTCCTTCCTTTTCATTCATAAAGAAGTTTCTAGCCCTTCCGATTGTCCCCGCTTCACATACAAGGCTGCCCTTCTGGCCACACAGGGCCAAATGGAAACACTGACCACAGAGACCTGAGCTCAGTGGCTCTCAGGCTTGGTGACTGCCAGCTGCCCGGCAGCAGCTTACCCAGCCCAGTACTGCCCCAAACACACTTTCTGGAAACATCTAGCCTTTTGACTCTGGTCTTTATCTTTTGAAGTAGGGAACACAGTAATCTGCCCAGGCCTTTATGTTGGGACTGCCCTACCAGAAATGCAGTTTAACCAAAAGCAGGACCTCTCACCATTGAGATGCCTGGTCTGCTTACTGAAAAACACAGATTAACACCCACAAAGAAGTGCTCATCTAAATTTGGGAGAGCAAATGCCTCATTGATGGGGATAGAGCCTGAGATGGAATTTAATGGCTTCCCTGAAAAATGTTTAAAAATGCATGTAACTCAATTCTATGTTAGTATAGCAGCAGTCAAAATAAACTGGACCTGTCAGGAACTGGTGCTGAGAGAATGTATGAATAGACTTATTTTGTAAAGTTGTCACTTTACACACCCAGAAAAACCAACCAAGGGTAACATCGGCTCCCTCAGTGTTGGTTTTTGTTAAATCCCTCCCTTGAATGACTTCAATTTAATTTGGCTAGTTATATGAGTTATGTTGCTTTTTCCTAGTTTTCTGGAAAAGAAATTAAAGATGGGGGCTGCGCAGATGTTGCCCACTGTGCAGAAGGGCTGAACATGCTGGTAAAAACCATTCATTCCCAGCTTCCTGAATGAAAGCCTTGTTACCTGGAAGTGTTTGCATTACAAAGTTTGGCATTAACCTGTGAGGCTAAGGGAAAGAATCAGCCCTAGAAGCAGCCCTTTCACCCACAGCTAGCTGCAGTGCCCTATACCCTGAGGTCATGTTAGTACTGGGGCCCTTGCTGAGCCATACCACCCTTCAGAGGCCATAGTTCCCTGAATCCTGGTTGGAAAGATTAGTCCACCTTCTTCTGGTTCAGCCCTGCAAAGATCCCAAACAATGGCCAGCCTGGCTGCCCTTCAAGATGTCCTCCTGAACAACGTGGGTAATGTCAGAATTTCTGTTTAAAAAACAACAACAGCAACAAACTTGTCCAGTACATGTTCTTTTTGCTTTTGGCAGATATGGCTATCAAGCCTTGCCTGGTTTATGGACCCACTCCTATGAATCCTGATTTCTAGAGTTAGAACCAAAACCAGATCCAGACCCACAAAGGCTAAGGACCAATGTATGGGCACTATAGGTTTGGCCTCCTTGGAGAAACCTAACCCACTGAGAGGGACAGACTGCATCCTTTTAAACCACCTGAAGAAAATGACCATGCCAGGCCTGTATTCAACCTGCTGTGACCATGGATGGAGTTGTAAGACAGTTAGTGGTATCTCTCAGGGTTAAGAGGTATTGTGGGTTCTTCGGTGTCCCAGGATAAAGGGGGGGGAATAACCTATTTCATTTTATTTTTTTTTTCCAGTTCTCTCAGGCCAGGCACACCACAGCCCTTTGAAACGATCTGTGTCCCTTACCCCACCCATGAATGTGCCAAACCAGCCTCTAGGACATGGATGGATGTCTCATGAGGACTTACGAGCTAGAGGACCCCAGTGCCTCCCATCCGATCATGCCCCCCTGTCTCCACAAAGCAGTGTAGCCTCTTCAGGAAGTGGTGGGAGTGAACACTTAGAAGATCAGACCACTGCTCGTAACACATTCCAAGAAGAAGGTAGTGGGATGAAAGGTGAGTGACTAAACAAGAAACCACTGGGGACAGAGCCCCTCCCTTTATTGGAGACCACAGGGTAAAAAAAGAGAGGTAGTCAGCAAGAGAGAAGGAGCCCACCCCTTCCCCAGGCTTACGCATTTGATCTGTCCCTTCCAGAACTCCAGGTTGACCATGGCAGAAAGGGCTCAGATTCCCCTTCCAGTGCTTCTTGCCAAAATCTGGGAAATAGGAACCAGAGTAAGAGAGGTCAACACATTCTCTCTCTCTTTTTTTTTTTTTTTTTTTTTGCATTGCAGTGACTTGCAGACCATTAAATGAGTCACAGCTAATGGTGATAGGATCTTCTGTGTGTAAAGCTACTGAGCTGCTCCAACCTTCTACCTCATTGCTGTGGCCAGGGACCTGTCAATAATTCAGAAAAACAAACCACGGGATTTATTTTTTTTCCTTTGTAAATATATCTTAATGCAGAATTGCAGTAGTGCTTCCTTTCTCTCTCCTCTTCTCTTTGATATCCAAAGAAACCTTTAAACCCTTTCCTCTGCATCTATTTAAGGGACGTGAAAATACCACTGAGAATCTCTAACAGTGTTTTAATCCTGATAACAGATTTGCATACAGGTGACAAAGGCCTTTTGTGCAGCATAAATAAATTCCTCCATTGCCTTGTGAATCTACCCTCTTCCAAAGATACTCATCAGGAGATAGATTTCCAAATTACTTATGATAGATACAAAGAGGATACGTGCATGCTATATTTTTAGACTCCGCTTGTGCAAGGGCTGGGAAGCCCTTAGGCAAAGATGTGCATCAGAGACACACTAATAACAATTTTAGGTGGTGAAACAGTAGCCACTCATGCTTTGGGGACTAGCATGCTGAGAGGAGGCTCTGAGAACACCCTGTTTGCTGGCATTAATAGTCCTGAGGTTTGCTGTTTCCGATCTTCCCGTTGTAAATCATCAGTGTTGACATAGGAAGCTCTGTACTGATTCCCCTCCCTTCACGGAAGCCTGGCACAGAAAGCATGCCCATGATTGCCCAACCACTGGTTATAAGGGAGCACGAGACTGAAAAAATGGAGCTTGTCAACTCTGGGAATGAGGCTGACAAGAAGCTGCTCCCCTGGCACATTCCGTGAATCTTCCTCCTGCTTAGGCCTGTGCCCTCTCCATCCCACCCGCATTTCATTGATGGTTCCAGTGCTGAGTGCCCAGAGTGAGGGGATGTGTCTTAATGCTGATACAAATGGGTCTTTAAAGGTATATAACAGGCAGCAAAAGCCATGTGTCACTTAGGTATGAAGGGGATGTGTGTCCTCTTTCTACTTCAGAGTTTTCAGGGGACTGTATCACAATTTTGGAGCACTAGCAAAACCCACTTCTGAGTTTATGCTACATGGTTATGTGTTCAAGCAGCTGAGCCCCAGGTGATGAGTAACAGGTGAGGCTCAACCCTGCTCTAGGTAGACTGGCTTGGCATCTGTCAATCGGCATCAAAATAGCTGAAAGACCAAGGCAGGCTGAGACAGCCATTGCTTTTAACTAGCTTCTTTCCAGGTGAAGTTCAGTGTCTGGACAGGTTTCCAAGAAAGCCTATGTTGTGGTTCTAGTTGGTAACTGTGGGGAGGAAGCATTGGCCTTTGTGTTTGAAGGGCAAGGAGGATCCTATAGAAGGGCCATTCACCAGGAGAAAGATCTTGCCCAAAGAAGAATGCTGATTCCACTGTCTGGTTTTTGGACATTTATTCTTCCTTTTACTTTGTTTTCTTTCTCTCCTTTTTTTTTTTTTTTTTTTTTGAGGCCCTTATGCACACTTTCGACATTCTCCCAAAGTAGGTCAAGGTATGCTCATTGAGTGCTGCCATTTTGAGGTGAGAAATAAAGATAACAGGTTTTTAAAGAGAAATGAGAGAAAAGTTGAATAAATGCCCTATCCCCATTTTAGGACAAAAGCCAAAATATTGCAAAGGTTAAGGAATATACCATATCTAAGCCTATTCGATTCCTTTCGTTAGAATTGGTGAGAACTGTCTCCTCAGAGCCTATTCAGTCAGAAAAAATGACACAGATAAGATCTCATATCGAGGATTTTCTTTATAGGCCCAAGGAGTGCAGCCAGAAAACAGGCTATTTGATGGCCTGCTGTATTTCCACCTTCTCGGACCTATTGAACTTCCCTTCTTCCAAGAACTTCCCTGGATTGGGATTCCAAGTATGAAGTCAATAGCAAGTTAAATAGCAAAAAAAAAAAAAAAAAAAAAAAAGTTTGAAGGAAGAAACATTGTAGATGATGAAGGATTCTATTTGTGGGAAAAGTATATTTGCAGTTTAGCTGACAGGTCAGACAGAAAAAATGTCCACACCCAAAAACACTAGCATTCCGAAGTGTTACGGGCCAGTATTTGTTCAATACAAATGTCCCTCCCCAGCCTTGCTGCAAGATGCCACTGCTGAGGTCTCTTCCGCCACCAGATATTATTCAAAATGACTTCCTATGAGTGCACCCAAGGAGCAGCCCTGCTCATAACCCAAGGGTTTGTCATTTGATCTCCGTGTCTAAGAGCAGGTGCTGGTTTAAATTTTCAAAATAATTCACACTTTTAAAGAAATGAGATATGGCTGGGTGCGGTGGCTCACGCCTGTAATCCCAACACTTTGGAAGGCTGAGGCAGGCAGATCACTTGAGGTCAGAAATTCAAGACCAGCCTGGCCAACATGGCAGAATCCCATCTCTACTAAAAATACAAAAATTAGTCAGGTGTGGTGGCGCGCACCTGTAATCTCAGCTACTCTGGAGGCTGAAGTTGGAAAATCACTTGAACCTGGGAGATAGAGGTTGCAGTGAGCCAAGATCACACCACTGAACTCCAGCCTGGGCAACAGAGTGAGTGAGACTCCATCTCAAATAAAAAAATAAAAAATAAAGAAATGAGATATAAAACCAAGTGAGGTGCTTTGAAAAAGAGCTGACTCTTCCTCTTGGCTCTACAATCTTTCTTTTCTATGACGCAGGCCCTTTGGCAGGAGTGTCAGCTGTTTTAAAGTACTTGCTGGTCCACTTTGGGGTGCCATCATCTAATGCTATTATTCTAATCGTTAAACATCCAGTTTAGAAGAACAATAAGAAAGCTTAGTAGAATTTGGAAGAGTTCTCAAATCCGTATGGAATATGTCTTGCTCTCATCTTGCACCTTGGGAAAAGAATAAAAAGTTACTATAGTTGAACTTCATTTAGTGTGAATTCCTCTTTATGGCCAACAGCTGTGAATATCTCTCTGTAATACTGTGGTAATCATCCACTCCTTCCTTTCATCTAGCTAGACTGGCCAGGTCTGGTTACACATCCTCCCTTAGGAGTGTACCTCTTGGGTCAAGGGTATGGAATAAATCTCATGGTCCAGCATTCTTGCGTTTTGCATTTTTCCCATGCATAGATCAAGCCCCCTTCTTGTCTTGGTGTTAGCACTCCCTGCCAGGGACTGTCACTAAGTTCTCTCCCAAGCAGACCAGCTCCTACTCTCAAAGGATTAACGACATCTGCCCGCAGTGCCTTGGTTTTCCTTCTTTAGCAAGTGTCCATCCTTATGGTTTAAGTAGACTTCGAAGTACAGATTAAATGTCTCTTGAGGTAAAGATCTCACGCTAATATCTCAAGCTAAAGAAAAAATGAGATCCACCATTTAGCTTGAAACTTACCCAAGAGAAGTGGGAAACAACTGAAATATGAACTTTCTTCCCTTTACCCTTCCCTGTGGAGTCTACTGGTTATACGTGTTTGGACTAAGGAGGCTGGTTTGGTTTCTACATCCAGTTGTCTTTGTTCATTTAAAAAACTTCACTGTGACCCATCTCAGGGGAAAGATTCTCAATTGTGAATTGGTACTCAACAGTAATACCATTCTTTCCCTGAGCAACTCATGAGTGGAGTGTGCTCTGTGGCCTCTTGTCTCATACAAGGCTTTCAGGTGGCTGAGAAAAAGAGAAAGAGAAAAGACATTCTCTTAATTTCCTGAAGAGAAAGTATAGAAGTCAGTTGGCAGAAGACACCATTTCCCACTTACATTAGCACCATGTTCTCAAAGATGGTACAGAAACCCAGCATCCTAAGACTTAACAAAATGCCACAGCTGTGATGAATGATGTGGCTGCATTATATGGGAGGAAAGAGACGGGGAAATGACTGATTCACAGGTTACTTTTGTCCTCATTCAAGTCAATTGACTTTTTTGAGCACCCACTGAGAGAAACTTTGGACTAACTAGTTTCTGGGCAGACAGGGGTAAGAGCTACTGTTCCTGCCTGAAGTGAATCACTATCAGATGAGCAAAAAACAGGCACTTAATGCAAGTGCCCTGCTGTGAAAATATGCTATCTTAAAGACTTGCCCTGGGTCAGGGCAGGCACCATGAATGACCGTCATTCAAAGTGGAGGTAAGTCAAGGAAAGTTCCTAGAGGAGGAGAGGCCTAGAGCTGAGTCTCAGAGCTTGACTACAGATCAGCCAAATAGTAAGTGAAGGAAGGGCATTCTATGCAGAGGGAACAGCATTCACGAAATCACAGTGACAAGGGTGCTTGACCAAGTGGATCCCATGGCTTGAGTGTTACGGGCACATGGGAAAAAGGGGTCTGGAGAGGTAAAAACCAGACCCTGGGCCTTGCAAAGGACATTCTCTTTTATCCCAAAGCTATTGAAGGAACTTCTGCAGCAGAATGACCTGCTTAGGTCTACATGTTAGAAATATGACCTTCAAAGCAGAGTGGAATATACATCAAAGTGCAGAAGGGACAGAGGATTCCAGATTCGAAGGCCAGCAGAGAGGTGGAGGACGTTTCAGTAATTGAGGGGGAAAAGGAAGTGGGACCAACGCAAGCAGCAGTGAGAACAGAGACAAAGGAGTATTCAGGGTTCTTCACGAGATAGAGCTGAGAGGGCTTGATAACCAATTGAATAGACAGGGATGGAGCAGGAGAAATTCAGGATGATGCCCAGGTGTCTGCCTGGGACATCTGGATAAGCCACAGTGTCATCTAAGGCAAAGGGCATAAAGGAGGAGAAATAGAATGGGGGTGGGGGGTGCAGCATGGGGCCTGGTGAGTGTGGGAACTGTAGAACAATCCAGTGGAGGTGTGCAGCCCCCTCAATGGGCCCCACAGTGCACCATGCTCTTGGCTGGCCCAGCTTCACTAACAGCCCCGACTTCCTCTCGTCGCCTGCATTTTCAGCGTGATATTACACTTACCTGAAGCCAAGTTCATCTGAGGGACTTCATTCCAGATAGCTGGGTAGAAAAAGCCATAGATTTGGGCTCCTAGGAAGCAAGGAGCTCTATGACTTTCTTGTTGTACTTGCCTGTGTGAAGAGGGGTAGAGATTGGCACTCTGTTTCTCTTGCTATGAGCTTCAGCCTCACTGTTACGAATCAACACCAACTGGGTATGCTTATAATGTCTGGCATTATGTTAGCACACAAATATAGAAGTCATTGAAACGGTTGTATTATTTGTATATAGACATGTTAAAAGTAGAAAAAGAAACAATTGGCTCCAGGAACCTTGATGGAAATATAGCAATTAAGAGTGGAGGGGCCATTGACTATGAAAATATGTTGTTTGCCTTTTCTAAGGAGACTTTCGTTAGATGAAACTTAGATAAACTTTTTCTCTCTGTAGTAAAGGAAATATATTGTCTACTCTGAAATAGCTGGTTTGGGGTTTTCAGTTGTTTTTGAAATGCAGACCTTTGAACCTCCGCTTCTCCAGAATGAGAATGGAAAAATTATGGAGAGGTGAGATCCCCTTTAAGAAAAAGGAACCTGTCAGAAACCTTTGTAAGAAAGGTTGCAAATACAGCAGTTCCGAGGGTCACAGAGGTCTGAGTGATGGAGTGGGAGTGGCACAGCTCCATGAGTGGCTGGGACATGTTTCAGCATGGCTGTCATTGAAACTGGTCATTATTTTCTTGATGTTGACTTTCTAGCTGCCTGCTTGAATTCACTTAAAGGAAGGCCAGTATTGAATAAATGTGCTTTATTTTTGTTTTTAATTTCCAAATGCCCAGACATGACCCACAGGGAAGAGTGCTCCTGGGCCAGGAGTTGTGCTAACTCTTCTCAGATAGGCTGAGAGCCCTGAGGTCTTTGAAAAGCAAATCCTCAGGATTCTCCCAAATTCGAAAAGTCATGAGACTTTTAACCTCCACTCCTTACCAATCATGTATTTTCCTCTGAAGCTTTAAGGACTGTGCAGGCACACAGAGGCAGCCTTTGATATGGACACAGCCACTGTTTAATGACACAAAGCAGGCTGCTTTAAAACAGCACTTTCACCTGTCATCTCTAACGGAAACTGCGGGGAGAAGGTTAGGCCCTCTTTGTATCTAACATGTCAAAGTGGGTATTTTACTCCAAAATAGGCCACCTCTCACGTTCCAGGACCCATATATGCTTCCCACAAGCCTGGCGCCTCCCCAGAGGCCTCCATGGACACTTCCCAGCATCAAGGAGCACACTGAGGAGGATCCAGCTCCAACGAGGCTCAAGACCAATCCTGCTCTCTTTTGCACAGAGGCTGGAACAGAGTTGGGCTGTTTGTTCTGCTCTGGCCAGAAATAAAGACAAGCTTCTGTAACCTTGACGGTGCTGCTAAACTTCTGTTCATTTTTGAAAGGAACATTTTCCTTCCCTCTTCGGTAGTGAAGAGTGGGTACCTTCTTACCCCACAGTTGGCTTTCCTCTTCTCCCCCTCAGAGACCAAGGGTGTGGTCATATCTTGGAGGGAGAGAGCTTTTGAGAGCAGCCTGGCTTGCTGTGGTGAATGGGAGTTGATCTTCCATCTGCAGTTACCTGGACCACCCCTATGTGAGCCCTTGCGTGGGAACAAGGCTGTTCATGTTTCTGTCTGCCAGAGATGCCTTTCTCCCTGCCCTTCATGCTGCATTCGATATTGGGCTCTTCAACAATATTGATCCCATCTTTCTCTCTTCTGGGGTTTCCTTGTTTGTGGGTTGGGTGCTGCATGGTCTGTTGATCTGACTCAAATTTGCGGCCATTTCTGCAGCATGCATTAGAGACAAGCACTCCCAGTTCTAACTGGAGCCCCACTTCTGTGTGAACTGTTGTACACACCACACAGCCTCCCTGTGGCTGATTTTTCTAAATTCTGAAAAGGAAATAGAAATCAGCATGATTTAAAACTGGATCCCACTGGTAAAGACCAGCAGGCAAATATAGAACATATACAAGATGAGTGTAGCACTATTATCAAGAATGACCATGAGAAGATAAATCAGTGTGGACTTGCAGCAAGGTCTAGAAGAAGCTTTCTGAAGGATGAAGACTATGGGATGAGACTCAGTGATGTGCACATGCATGGTGGTGCTTTGTCCCAGAAACCTCCTACCTGTTGGCATTCTCTCCATGCACTTCTCCCTGAAAGTCTGCTACTCCCAGAGCTCCAGCATGGCTCTCACCCCATGCTCTTTGCCAGAGAGATTCACCCACTTCTGTGGCTAAAACAACCACCATGAACTACTGACAAGGAACCTTGTTCTCCAGCTCAGACTTTTCTTCCAAGACCTTGACTTCTCCCCTTGTATGACCCAAAGGCATTGACAGCCAGCTGATCTCAAATGGAGTTTACCCTGTCTCTCTTCTCACCCCAAACCTGCTGCTCCCCTGTTTTCTCTGTCTCACCAAACCTGAATCAAAGGAGTCATTTCCAGCTACTTTGTCTCTGTCACTCCCTGCTCTTCCCTGATATGCAAGTACTGTCAATTTCCGTCCTTTCTTTCTCCTCTGTCATGCATCCCAAGCCATCATCAGGATCTTCCTAAGTTCATGTCCTGGCCTCCACTGTCACCATCTGCCAGGCCAGCCTTTACATTGATAGCCATTGCCTTTCTAGCACACTCATCTGATTGTGTTCTGCTACTCAGGTTTCAGCAGTTTCTCGCCACCCACAAGATGAAGTCTACTCTCTTTGTTCAGCATTGCATATCTCAGGCATTTGATCCCCTGCCTATTTGACCCACCTTGTCTCTAGCCATTCCCCCCATCCACCCATGTGTCTGCTCTACCCTGAATGCCCTCTTGACTCTGTTTTTCCTTCCTGCTTCCTGAAATGGCTTCCTCACTGTGGCCATCCTAGTGGAGACACCAAGTTATTGTACTTTGAAGCTGCCCCTCACTCCCCATGGCAAACCAAAAGGCTCATGGTTCTATGTTCCCCTAGAACCCTATGTATACTCAGCTCTTGTCCTATTGCTGTTACAATTTTTGTATAAGTCAGCCATTCTCTCTAGATTAAAAGTTCCTTAATGGAAGGGTCATGTCTTCACAGAGCTTGGCCCCCATAATAGGCATGCAATAAATGTTGAATGAGCAAATATCAGGATTCCCACACTTGGCAAAGAAGTCAGCCCAGCATATAGCAAAACATCTTTATCTTTCTCACACTGCATAAGAGAGTGACTTTCTAGTTTGAGACCCCCAGTGGCATGTCCATCAGCAGCATCCAAGGAAGCCAAATAGGTCTGTGCCAACCAGAGGCATGCATGCCTTCAATCACATATCAGCTTCTGCAGGAAACAGTTCTGCTTCTCCCTGTTTGCCTGCATTTTCCAACCATAGCCACAGCCAACAGCTTCACAGAATGTAAAAGGTAGATGGGAAGTTACAGTAGGTGCTTCTTAGCATTGCATCCAACAATGTGGCATTTGGACCACGGGAAAGGACCTGAGCTTTTAGTTTGAGTCTATCCCTGGCCAGCAGCTTACAGAATCCAGCATCCAAGTCATTAGAATTCCTGACTTTGGGGGAATGAAATGGTCAAGGCTCTTGCTTCTCTGGTTTGTTTCTCTTTTAATAGTTTTTTTCTAATCCTTGGCAAGGGAAGGTACCTCACCACAATCCAGAGGGTGAAAGGTTAGTAGGCTATGTTCTTAAGAACTGGGATTTCCTCTTCTTTGTTTTTCCGTTCTCCTTACAGGAGGGAGTGCTCTTTGAGCACATGGCACTGAGATAGGACAATGCTTGCTCTAAAAACAGTGTCCGTGTGTACCTGGCTCAAGAAACACAGGGCCAAAAGGAGCTTACATTGCCCAGGAATGCATCTAGAAGTAACTCTTCAGGAAGGCCTAACTCATCATGTTTTGAAGTTGGATAGGAGCCTTTTTTAGGAAAACTACTCCCAGTGTTTTGACTAAATGAGTGAGGCCGGCTCTTCCACTTCTCTAACCAGGGCAATTCTAACTTGTCAAAATAGTTTTATAGAAAAGGATCTAGCACTGATTGAGCTGGGATTTGCACTCCACCCCACACTTTCTGACTCTTAAAACACCACGTTATCACCTTGGCTTATAAAGCACCATGTTTATAACATGATTCAATAGCTCAGGATTCTGTTCATCATCAGTGGATTTTGCATGGTTCAGCTGTAGGGCATCCAGTGAAAATTTGGTCCAAGAGACTGCTACCTTCTCTTTTGTGATGAATGGTGTCCAAGAGCAGCACTGGGTTACCCAGGCTTCTCTGAATCATGATCATCGAGTTTTCTGAGCAGTGACTTGGGACTTTCAAGATGTAAATAGCAAACGTGAAACCTGGTGACAGAGTGGTAACATGCCGTTGGCCTGAAAGCCAAAGCTGTAGTTAAAATCAGTGCCGCTCACTCTGCAGAAGCATTAGCATTATTTCCGCAGAAATAAAAGCGTGGTTGGAAAATGAAGTCTGGTAAAATAGCTCCAGGATGTTGCAGGATGGAAGGTTCCAGACTCCTGAGCTGCCATGTCGTGGACTCTTGATCCAACTGCAATTTGAGTGAGGATGATGTAAGGGGTTAGTATGATGTGTTGGGGAAGCCTTGTCTGTTTGTGGTTAATAATGGTCACAGAGGGACTCTTGCTTGTCATAGTAGAGTGAAGGGCTTTCAAGCACAGAATGGAATGATTTCTAGCCTGAGATAACTGAGTCTGTTCTTAAGATGCCATTGACTGTCCAATTTCAATTCTCCAGAAATTCCCCTTCACTGGCCTTTGCATTACTGCAAATCAGCAAGTAATCTTACCAGGCCCATCATCCCCACCTAAGTCTTTTGAGTTCAGGAGATTATCCCATACCCACATTCCCTAAACCTAGAGTTGGTTCACTCAGGAAGCAGGGCCTGATTTCAGAATAGTCCAGGCCTCTTTCATCAATCTCAACATTTATCTACTCTAAACATTGAAAAATTGGAAGGTTCTCGCTTGTTTTGGAATGTGTGTGGTCAGTGCCTCAGAATAAAGCATTTAGCAATTGATAGAATCCTGTAATCAACATGATTGGTAATAGATAATACTTCATAAAAAACAGGAATAACTTTTACCCAATGCTTTAGCATTTCGAAGTAGTTTACAGCCACTGTTTTTCAACCACTGATAGGCTGTTTGGTCCTTATTTTATAAGAATTGGTACCTTGTAGGAATGAGCTAGGAATCAGGAGATCTGGGTTCTGGTTGCCATTTCACCACACACTTGCTCTGTGATCTAGGATTAATGACTTCATTTCGCCATCTTTAGAATGATCTAGGGATATGAGGGAAGATGATTCTGGAAACTTTCCAAAGATCCTATCAGCTCACAAACTCTGACTAAAAGAATATGGGCAAATACTTTGTTTTGGTTTTATTTAACAAGGTAATAGTTCTCCTGTGGATTTTCAATGCAGTTACCATTTACTTTTCTTAACTTTATAATCTCAGACTTGGGGGTTATTTCAGATGCACTTTAGAACTTCCATTATCCTATGGCCTAGTCAATCTTTGGTTCTTTCAAGTCCTGATATATTTTTGGTTGATAATCAAGTAAAAAGTCAAAGATGCATCCAGATACATTCCGTAGCTTGGAGAAATGGTCAGCGGACACACCTCCACAACAGAAACAGTTTTGGGAATCAGGATGCCCTTTTTCCCATTCAGGTATAGATAGGGAGGCATTTTTCATGGGGAAAGATCAGGCTAGGAATGGGTGACTCCACCATTTTCCTATCACTGTGGGAGTGGCTGAAACAGTGTGTGAAAATCTGCATTGAATGTACAAAAATTATCTTAGGTCATAGTCTGCTCATGTAGCTCTAACATTCGAAGCCAGCTCTTTCCAACTCGATGAAGTGGTCCAGCTAATGCAGTTGTTCCCCGCCATCTTTTTGGTCATGAACCCCTTTGGGAATCTTATAGAAGCTATGGATGGCCCTCTGCCCAGAAAACTCCCCATCTACTCACAAATTGGGGTATAATTTTAGGGGATTTCTGAATGCCCTGAAGCTCATGGACCCTAAGTTAGTACTCCTGGTCTAAGTAGAATAAAGGAGCCCACCAGTAGGAATGTCAGGGCTAGCCTGAGACTTCTGCATCTCAGCTAAAATTAAATACATAGTAACATAAAGGTGTTTTTTTTTCTTTTTTTCCTTTGACCATCACCCCCTTTTCCTTTCTCTGTTCCTACATCTCTTGTCATCTCTTCTCATTCCCTCTCATTTCTCTCCCCATCTCTTGCACATCTTGCACCACAGATGTTCCAGCCTGGCTAAAAAGCCTCCGCCTGCACAAATATGCCGCGCTTTTCTCCCAGATGACCTATGAGGAGATGATGGCCCTCACCGAGTGCCAGCTGGAGGCGCAGGTATGTGCTTGAGGTGACTATTCCCTGAGAGGGTGCCCCAGGCAGGACCTGAAGTTCAAGGCCTGGACAACCTTGTTTGGACCCATACCTATGCCCACACAGTAGCTTGCCCTGTGCTGGAAACTGTGGGGTGCTGGCCAGCATTCCATGGTGACTAAAACTGGGTGGATTCTTGCCTTCAGGGTCCAATAGGAGATGGAAGACAAGCAGATAACTGCAGGGTCGTGAGGGTGAGATCAAGTGGTATGAAAAGGCATAATCTCGGCACACTCGAAAGTTCCAGGTGCCAGGGAGGAATCGGTGGAATTTCCTAGGAGAAGTAACATTTGACCATGCCACAAAGAATCTACATCTCTGCCTTTGCTTTTCTTGCTCTCTCCCTCCCTCTGCCCGAGCAGGGCTTGGCTTGTTTGGGAAGTGACAGATCCATTGTCTGTTGTCTAGTCCAGTTACAAATCAGCCTGCTTCTAACTGGACTGCTGAGTAGAAGCACCAGGTCATGCCTCAGACCCGCCCCAACATTTTTAAAAAGTCATGTTCAGGCCAGTCTTTGTCGAGATTGGAGTAAATTATACAAAATATTTTTTTCTTGTAACATGAGACAATCATTGAGAATGAGATTTCCATAGGTCTCAGATTTCATTTCCCTTCTGCATGCCATAAAAAGACAAAGGTTCCCCTTCCTTCTAAGACATCTTTCCCCAATGTGGATGCCAAAGGCCAGTCAACAGAACCTCTGAAACTAAGCATGTTTCTTACCACACTGTGCTCAGGTAAGTGGATCTGACCAGTGTCTTTGTTTCCCTTGTTTAAAATGCTATTTGCATGTTTCACATTGGCCTCAGTTTCCTTTCAGCAATGATTTAAAAGAATCGATGGTCTGAATAGGCTAAGAGTATTTCCTTTGCAGGAAGAGGAGATTGTACCATTTGGGCATGGCTGATCTGGACGCATACCTCCCCACAGATCACCAGTTCCCCAGTGCTTATTCGGTACCCTCATTTAACCCTGCAGGCCTGGCGGACTCCCAATATGGAGACACAACACAAAGCCCAAAGTCACTGCACATTCTCAGAGAATGAAAGGCACTCATTTCAACTTCCTAACATTTCTCCCATCTCTTTTTGGATCTTGATTGCTCCTTGAAATCCCAGGGGTTGATGAGAACTTTTCTAAGAGCATTTTTGTGTTTGGGTCAGAGTTGAGGAAAAAAATCTAAGTCATCAGTTGTTCAACTTGAGGGAAAAAAACAAGAAACAATTGAGGGCAAAGCCAGAGGCTAGCACAAACTTTTCAGAGTAATTTAATTCACTAGAACCCAAAGTTAAGGGTAAACAGAAATATACTCCCAATATTTCATCTTAGAGACTGGGTTCACTTGTCATTTGAGTCTTAATTTTTCTAGTAAAGATGTTGTTGATATTCCTATCTTTTCCTTCTTTAAGAAGAATTCTATGGAATAGTTGCAAGACATTTGAGTTAGAGACCTTATTTGAGAAAGGGCTGTCTATCAGGAAATTTGCAGTGTCTATTATCAACAACTATTTAACTAAATCCTTAGGCTCACCATTGCTACCCAGTTAAGAAGATAAAATCCACAACTCTTACTGTGCATCCTAATCATTTTCCTGAAGAGATGACTGAATTATGAATTTAAGTAATTTTCTATTCTAGTTTTCCTTAGAGAAACAAAAGACAGGCTGCAAACTAACAGAAATACCCCGTGTTTTATGACACTCTATGTGGACTCTACTGGGCTGCTCATCTTTTCAAGATGGGTAAAAACACAGGGAGGGTTTGAGAAAGCCATGAATATCTGTATGGGGTTGGGACCTTCAGGGAAACTGAGGGGGGCTGAAATTATAAAGCCTGGAGAAAAGGAAGAGTGCATGACTTAAAAATTATCTTCTAAGACTGAAGAAATTTCATGCTGGGTAGAATAATTGGCTGTTCCGCATCTCTCTCTAAGATACAGAAAGATACGAATACAGATAAAAAGCACAGCCAAAAGACACGGGCAAATGTATAGCCAGATAGAGTTAGAATTAAGAAGATGGCTGGGCGCAGTGGCTCACGCCTAGAATTCCAGCACTTCGGGAGGCTGAGGTGGGAAGATTGCTTGAGCCCAGGAGTTTGAGACCAGCCTGGGCAACATGGCGAAACCCCATCTCTATTAAAAATACAAAAATTAGCCAGGTGTGGTGGCCTGTAGTCCCAGCTACTTGGGAGACTGAGGTGAGAGAATCACCTGAGCCCAGGAGTTCAAGGCTGCAGTGAGCTAAGATGGCGCCACTGTACTCTAGCCTGAGCAATTAGAGTGAGACCCTGTCTCAAAAAATACTAATAATATTTAGTAAGAAGAGTTTTATGACGATGGGTACTAATGCAAGAGATAAGTGGATATTGATCAGCCCGTGAACATATAGGAACAAAGAAGACAGTAAAAGCCTCCAAGAATCTGTAAGCTGATTCTTAAAAATATGTTTTTAAATATACATTTAAATGTAACTTGTTATTTAATTACAGAATGTTACCAAAGGTGCAAGACACAAAATTGTCATCAGTATTCAGAAGCTCAAAGAAAGACAAAATCTCCTGAAGTCTTTGGAAAGGGTAAGTTATCGGATGAGGGAACATTTCCACTTTCATTATGGGAAAATGAACCAAGGAAAATTCTCCATTGGAAGTGTCATCGACAGACCTTCTAGAGCGTATCATGTGGTTTCCTTACCAAAGTCAGAGAAAACGGAATGATTTTGAAGTGAAACTTCCTGGTTGCACGTGCTTCTTTGGAAGCTGATGCTTCAGTGTGCTTATTCCCTGGGCCCAGGCTGCCTTGCCCGGCCGTGCTAGAGCCCTGATGAAGTGCTGTCAAATGCACCCTTTTTATATATGTTTGTGTCTCTGCCTCGTATACATTTGTAGAGATCAGTGAGGTGTCCAGTTCACAATCAGAGGCTGGAATCTTGGCAAAACAGGGCAGGGAATACGGAGTGTGTTTTGGTCTCACTGTCCTCCCAGGGGAGGACCTGTTTTGAGAAAAGCTGCCCCCAGAGTGGTAAATACCAACAGGTACACTGCAGAGAGAGGGGGTCAAAAGCCTTTGGCAGGCAGACATAGTTGGCTCTCAAGAGAATAATTTCAGGCTTTAACTTAACAACAGAATGGGTCCCTGTGACTCTGATAGGAACCATCTCAAAAATGCTAAATGCTGAAAAAAGTTTATTCCAACGTTAAAAGCAGTGATCAGCTGCCTACTGTCCCGTTTTATTTGCTACCTACACAGGTCCTCTTCTTTTTTTTTTTTATTATTATACTTTAGGTTTTAGGGTACATGTGCACAATGTGCAAGTTTGTTACATATGTATCCATGTGCCATGTTGGTTTGCTGCACCCATTAACTCGTCATTTAGCATTAGGTGTATCTCCTAATGCTGTCCCTCTCCCCTCCCCCAACCCCACAACAGTCCCCGGAGTGTGATGTTCCCCTTCCTGTGTCCATGTGTTCTCATTGTTCAATTCCCACCTATGAGTGAGAACATGCGGTGTTTGGTTTTTTGTCCTTGCGATAGTTTACTGAGAATGATGGTTTCCAGTTTCATCCATGTCCCTACAAAGGACATGAACTCATCATTTTTTATGGCTGCATAGTATTCCATGGTGTATATGTGCCACATTTTCTTAATCCAGTCTATCATTGTTGGACATTTGGGTTGGTTCCAACTCTTTGCTATTGTGAATAGTGCCGCAATAAACATACGTGTGCATTTGTCTTTATGGCAGCATGATTTATAGTCCATTGGGTATATACCCAGTAATGGGATGGCTGGGTCAAATGGTATTTCTAGATCTAGATCCCTGAGGAATCGCCACACTGACTTCCACAGTGGTTGAACTAGTTTATAGTCCCACCAACAGTGTAAAAGTATTCCTATTTCTCCACATCCTCTCCAGCACCTGTTGTTTCCTGACTTTTTAATGATCGCCATTCTAACTGGTGTGAGATGGTATCTCATTGTGGTTTTGATTTGCATTTCTCTGATGGCCAGTGATGATAAGCATTTTTTCATGTGTGTTTTGGCTGCATAAATGGATTAAAGACTTACATGTTAGACCTAAAACCATAAAAACCCTAGAAGAAAACCTAGGCAATACCATTGAGGACATAGGCATGAGCAAGGACTTCATGTCTAAAACACCAAAAGCAATGGCAACAAAAGCAAAAATTGACAATTGGGATCTAATTAAACTAAAGAGCTTCTGCACAGCAAAAGAAACTACCATCAGAGTGAACAGGCAACCTACAAAATGGGAGAAAATTTTCGCAACCTACTCATCTGACAAAGGGCTAATATCCAGAATCTACAATGAACTCAAAAAATTTACAAGAAAAAAACAACCCCATCAAAAAGTGGGTGAAGGACATGAACAGACACTTCACAGGTCCTCTTCTTACCTTTGTGTCTGGATGCTGCCCTGGTAACAATGTCATTTTTAGGACTTAACGACGACATGATTTCGTCTAAGATCCAAAGGAGGGAAGTCCTCATACCTCACACAAGTGTGAACGAGCATTGCCTCTGCCTCAGGGTTGGGACTCTTATGCATGGGTACTGGGAGGCAAGAGTGGTGGGTGGGAAGTTCTGTGGGTATTTGCAGCCTGCAGAGCTTTAGAGGTAACCTCTTCTAGTAATCCCAGGGAGCTTTTGGATTTTGGAAGGGAACAGAGTATTGAGGGAGGTAGCGCTAAAGCAAGTTTTGTGAGTACATAAACATTTAATGGAGTGGTAATTTTTCAGCAGGTGCACAAAGATGTGTATGTGTATAATTTCATATATGAAGGGGTGGCCTGCCCCTCCACACCTGTGGGTATTTCTAGTCGGATGGGACGAGAGACTGAGAAAAGAAATAAGACACAGAGACAAAGTATAGAGAAACAACAGTGGGCCCAGGAGACCAGCACTCAGCATACCAAGGACCTGCACCGGCACCGGTCTCTGAGTTCCCTCAGTTTTTATTGGTTATTATCTTCATTATTTCAGCAAAAAGGAATGTAGTAGGAGGGCAGGGTGATAATAAGGAGAAAAACATGTGAGCAATAGAATCTACGTCATAATTAAGTTCAAGGGAAGGTACTATGACTGGATATACACGTAAGCCAGATTTATGTTTCTCTCCACCCAAACATCTCAGTGGAGTAAAGAATAACAAGGCAGCATTGCTGCGAACATGTCTCGCCTCCCACCATAGGGCGGTTTTTCTCCTATCTCAAAATTGAACAAATGTACAATTGGGTTTTATACCGAGACATTCAGTTCCCAGGGGCAGGCAGGAGACAGTGGCCTTCCTCTATCTCAACTGCAAGAGGCTTTCCTCTTTTACTAATCCACCTCAGCACAGACCCTTTATGGGTGTCGGGCTGGGGGACGGTCAGGTCTTTCTCATCCCATGAGGCCATATTTCAGACTATCACATGGGGAGAAACCTCGGACAATACCCCGCTTTCAAGGGCAGAGGTCCCTGCGGCTTTCCGCAGTGCATTGTGCCCCTGGTTTACTGAGACTAGAGAATGGCGATGACTTCTACCAAGTATACTGCTTGTAAACATTTTGTTAACAAGGCATGTCCTGCACAGCCCTAGATCCCTTAAACCTTGATTTTATACAACACATGTTTTTTTGTGAGTCCAGGTTGGGTCAAAGTGGCTGGGGCAAAGTGGCTGGGGCAAAGCTACAAATTAACAACATCTCAGCAAAGCAATTGTTTAAAGTACAGGTCTTTTTCAAAATGGAGTCTCTTATGTCTTTCCTTTCTACATAGACATAGTAACAGTCTGATCTCTCTTTTCCCTACACATATAGACTATATAAAGTTATATTTAATGCATATAATATATATTATATGTATTTATAGAATATACATATATAACTTTGTAAGGAACGTTTCTTTTTAAACCTCTGGCCAGATAGAGGCTTCTCACGTGCACATCCGTGATTAAAGACCTCTTCTTACTTAAAGTGAATTACAAATTACAAGTGAGCTATCCAGTTGAACCTGAGGTTTATTTGTTGTTGTTTTTAATTTTATACTACTTTAGAAAGCAGCTTGTCTAGGTGAGTATTGCCATTTTTAAATTGAGAAACCATTCTCTTTGGGGGAACATTCAAAAGGCCAATTTACTCTTTCTTTGTTAGAAAGTACAGAAAATATTTTGCATAAGGATTTGATTGCTAAGTGTTATGGCAAAAGAGTGATTTCTTCCCTTCTTTCTGGAGCAGCCTTGAGGATTCATTCATATCCTCCATCACTGAGGAAGCGCACCCACCTGGGAGACAAATTACTGTTAGCTTTATTCCCTGCAGCCTGGCAGAAGTCAGCATGGGGAACACTCTGGCAGCCAGGTAGCAAGGGTGACCCTGACATGCCATTGACTTTCCATCTAGCCTTTGATAAGTCAATGATGTTTTCCGTGTCCCAGATTTTGCACCTAGAATAATAGTGACTTCCCTGTTCACTGGAATGGGAAAGTTAAAAAGATGCCACATGCAGAGCAAAGTGTGATGGCAGCCAGTGGTCAAGTGGAAAGAAATTGTGAGTTTATTGAGTCTGACTTCTTTGAGAGAGAAGAGAGCTTGTGTGTATCAGATGACTGGGTTGACCTTGCATCAGAATACCCAGATGTTTGGACATCCTGTGTATTGTCCCTGCATGAGCTGATGAGATGGGGTGGGAGGGAATCTCTCTCAGGCATCCACTGAGGACGTATCCCCTGGCCCTCCTCTCTCTTCTCTGGAACCCCTACCTCTCCTGCTTTGCAAGGGAGTGAGTTGTTTGTAACCTGTTATCGCTGATGGCACCAGTGGCAGACTCAAATCAGCCGTTTCTGAGGCATTCACAGACACTGCTGGGCTGATGATGCTGCTGGAAAAAAAGTCATCTGCCCTTGCCTGCCTCCCATATTCTTACCTCACATAGATTTCTAAGGAGATAGCTGGGGCCCCACCCATAGTTAGTTCATAATCAGTGGTGGCTGTCTGAGCTCTGTGTGCAGAGCTCTTTTGTTCAGTTACTGAACCCTTATCAAGCAGCTGCCTGGGACTCAATTTGCCCCATCCATTGGAGATTAACCGTGAGTCATACATGGTTCCTGCCATGGGGAGCTGGGGACATACATTGGGACAGTTAGATATGGCACCATATGATCTCACAACCCAGTCTGATCGATGTCATCACCATAGCAGGTCGGGGAAGCTTCCTGAGGTGAAATAGACCGCTGTGCAGTGATGAGGTGGGAAGCCTTCAGAAGAGCCGGATGCTGGCCGGGAAACTCATTAGGAAACTATAGCAAGTCTTGATGGGACCTTGAACCAAAAAAAATAGAGGCAGTAAGGATGGAGAAGGAGGATAGAGATCATTTAGAGGGAGTCTAGTGATTGTGACGAGGCTTGGGTTTGAGTGTCGTAGCATTTGGGGACAGAAAAAATAGGAGAAGGAAATGGAGGTCCATGGGAAGGGTTGAGTCTGAGGTGCCTGTGAGACCCCCAAGTGGAAATGGCAAGTCAGTGGCCAGAAGAGAAGGTCTAGAGTCCAGGAGCCCCACAAGGTTTGAAAGAACCAATTGTGCATCATCTGAGTGTAACTGATAGTAGGTACTCCCCGGAAGTGTGTGCCAAGTGTCAAGAGCATGGACAGGCCCTGAGGAGCACCGTAAGATATGGAGGGGCTGAACAATAATACAGGCTATGCTCACCAAGAGGGTTGGGAGGGTTTTTTGTGTGTTTTTTTTTTTTTTTTTTTTTTTTTTTTTTTTGAGACGGAGTCTTGCTCTGTCGCCCAGGCTGGAGTGCAGTGGCGCAATCTCGGCTCACTGCAAGCTCCACCTCCCAGGTTCATGCCATTCTCCTGCCTCAGCCTCTCCGAGTACCTGGGACTACAGGCGCCCGCCACCACGCCCGGCTAATTTTTTTGTATTTTTAGTAGAGACGGGGTTTCACTGTGTTAGCCAGGATGGTCTCGATCTCCTGACCTCGTGATCCGCCCGCCTCGGCCTCCCAAAGTGCTGGGATTACAAGCGTGAGCCACCGCGCCCGGCCGGTCGGGAGGGTTTGAAGGAAGGAATCCCTCCAGGTGCCATGGAAGTGTCACGTACAATGGAGACAGAACACTGTCCTCTGAAATTGGCCCTCAGCAGGTCACTGAGCCATGATGATAGGAGTTTCAGGGGAGTGGGAGGAAACAAGCAGAAGCCTGTGAACCAGTTGTTGTGAATGGGTGAGGGGCCACGGGGTACAGAATTGCAGACTTCTCAAGATATGCGGTGGAAAAGGAAAATTAGAGTGGTCACTGGAGCAGATTTTTCAGCATTTATCTTGAGTAATGAAAATGTTTCCGTGTGCTTTTATTCACCATCCTGCCTTTTCAGTTCACTCTCAAACTGTGAAACTAAGCCATGTTCTGAGCCTGGGTCCCTGGCATGGAGGAAGGAAATATACACACATACTCATGCATTCACCTCACTTCCATTTATTGCTGCTTACAGAAGGAGAAAATCCTTCTCTGTAAGCCTGTGGCTTTTCTTCAAACACATCCAGATCTTGTCCTCTTGGGTTCAGATCTGAGACCCCCGATTCCATCAAGTGCTGCAGAGAAACAGCAGATAAACTTAATATTAAATGCTAAATATTTCTGGAGTAATAATGCCGTATACTAGTAAGGTGCATTGTATACTTTTTAAAAATGTTTCACCCCTGTCAGTGGATTTGGCCCTTACAGCAGACTTCCTAAGGTAATCAGGAGAGCTGCTGGTATCCTGATTTTAAGAAAAAGAAACTCGAGTGAGTCCAAACTCCTTAGCAAGTTGGTTGCTAAGGACTTGGAAAAGCTCTTCAGCTTCATCTCTGGCCACCCTGAGCCCTGCTCGGCCACGTACAGCGTCCTGTCATCCTTTGTTCCTTTCCTGCTGTTTATCCTTTCCTGAAACATGCAATGGTGGTCAGGGGTCCCTCTTATATGTTCCCACAGCTCCCTGCCCTGATGCCCATCATACCATGTGGGTCCCAGAAACCGCAAGCACCTTAGAGCAAAGATTATGACTTAATTTGTTTTCCTATCCCCAGTGTGTAACAGTGCCTGGTTGATGACAGGGCTCAGCAGCTGATGGGTGCATGAGAGGAGGAAAGAATAGATGCGCTAGATACAGGAGTCCTGTCTATTATGTGGGAATCCCAATTCTTACACAAAGGGAAGGATGGAGCTAGAGACATCACATGAGTGCTGGGGACACTTTGGCTGTTCGAGACTCTCTTTCCCAGATGGTTTGCAGCTTGTTGTCATATGCCCAGGAAAGGCACTGAACCAGCCTTCCTCCAAGACCCAAGTTAGCCACATCAGGGCTGGTATAAGTCAGGAAGTAATCTCCTTCCTGCTTGTCTCCTGAGTGATGGCTTTGGTCAATGGTGGACCAGACTTCCCACTGTCTGCTCTCAAAGGAGCTCCTCAGCTTTGTAACAGCACCTTAGTTAATGAACAGCTTCACTGTGCCTCTTTGTGTTTATCATGTGGGATTATATTTTCGGTATGAAGGATCAGTAAAGACTTGGGTGGATTCCCAATTTTTTTGTCAACATGGAGAATTCTTACAGTCAAAGGTGCTAGATTGATTTCCATTCTGGCCATTTCCCTGTTTCCTTCTCAATTTGGGCACTCTGTTTTGAGTTCAGGAATTCATTTTTCAGTGTCAGGAACATGACCTGATGGTCGCAGTGCCATGCTACTGACGCCAGCTTGAGCAGAGGATGAGCTAACTGGTTGTAAGCCAAGTGTTATCTTTGAGACAATGGCTTGATGTCTATGAGGGGAAAAAAAATTCTACATGATTCCTGGGAAGTTATATTTTATAGAAAGTGTCCAACATTATTGGTTATGTATTTGGTTTCTTTATTTTTGTGTGGTTTTTTCTGTTTTTGTTTGTTTGTTTGTTTTGGTATGGTTGTCTCCAATAGAAGAATCGGATAAGATTTGAATGGGGCATGCGTATGTTTCCTGTTTGAAGGCTCTTCACATAACCAAAATCTCCTCTCACCACTAGCTGGAGAAACCTTCTTGCCATGTGACAAGAGCAGGCAGGGGTTTGGTGCAGTTGACAGAGTGTCCCAAGCATGCATTTGCTCATCCCATTGACGGCAGCTGCATGGGATGGCATGGCAGGGATACACGTAATCACCCCAGTGTGGCTTTCCTAGCCCCTCTTCATAGGGAAGCTTCATCCCTCTCTTTTCCCTTCCCCTCCTTAGTCAGGGGCTGGACAAGGAGGTCAGTGTCCCCTACAACCCAAGGGCAGGTTGGGCCGTTGGCAGGACCTCAAGGTAGGATCCAGGGGTCCCCTAGTTAGCACACAGTCTGATCAGAAAAGGTGGTAGGTGCTCTCCTGGCACGGGTCAGCTAGCTCACCTCCCTGTGCCTGCCCTGGTCACATCACCAGGTCAAGTCAAGGAAGCCAATCACATGATGGTGTCTAGATGCTGGGAAAGGGCCGGGTCTACTGTGGGCAGCAGGGAAGGAGTGATCAGGAGCACGCCTGACTCCTGCAGAGACATCTGCCGCATGTAGAAGGAAGGTGGCAGACTCGAAACTCTCCTAAGAGAAAAAGGGACTTTCTCCCCTAAAATAGGCTGAACAGTGGCCCTGGCCAGTTTTGAGAGACAATTCTGGTGGCTAATTAAAATTTCACTTCCTTCATAAACCCTTCGTGCCAACTAGGCTAAGGCATAATCCAGGCTCCACTTCCCACCCCTCCCCGCCAAAAAAGCAGGTTCCTGCCAACGACAGGGTGTGGCTGTTGGTGTTCTTTGCTGCCCACAGTTGAAACAGGCACGTCCAAGCCTGCCGTCCTCAGCTTTCCTTTTTCTGATCGATTGATTGGAAATGTTTGGGTGCAGAAATGATCACATTTCATATGTTTGCATTCCCTGTCGCCATCAAGCAAGCGTAAGAGAGGACCCCAGGAATGGATTGGATACTCATGCATCAGGCTTTTTTAAATGTCCTTGCTATTCTGAGCTCTCAGAAAATTAAATACTTTGGGCCAAGTGCAGTGGCTCACGCCTGTAATCCCAGCACTTTGGGAGGCTGAGGCGGATGGACCACTTGGGGTCAGAAGTTCAAGACCAGCCTGGCCAACATGTGAAACCCCATCTCTGCTAAAAATACAAAAATTAGTTGGGCGTGGTGGCACATGCCCATAATCCCAGCTATTTGGGAGGCTGAGGCAGGAAAATCAATTGAACTTAGGAGGCGGAGGTTGCAGTGGGCCGAGATCATGCCACTGTACTCTGGCCTGGGCAACAGAGTAAGACACTGTCTCAAAAAAACAAAAAAAATTAAATAATTTGTAAGTAATTGGGACCCTGATTGTCAATGTCCTTTCCAGGTCCTAGGAAGACTTTGATGTGCACAAACACAGGGAGAGCAGCTTTGTTGCAGAGGGCCCACCCCAGCCACCATGCCAGGCGGGGTCCCAGGCTCCCGAGCCCCAGCCACAAGTGTTTGGGCCTCTGTGAGCATCAGGCATAGAGAGAAATATCTATCAGAATCAACTTTTATTTCTTTTTTTAATAAGTAGTGCCCAGTATATCAAACTATATGTGCAGAATGATCCACTTTTATTATACAACACATAAAGACATACATTATATTACAGTTCTGTACATATTCCTCTCCAGAATGATCCTTGTAAAACTTGTCACTCCCTTGCTCGAAACCTTCCCTGGTTTCCCATCTTAGACTAGATTCCAGCATCCCTGCCCCAGCCCAAGGCCTCCAGGTGTCTGACGGGACACCATTGCCCATTTGCTCCGTCACAGGCCTCCTTGCTGTTCCTCAGACTCCACACTCAGAACCTTTGCCCTTGCTGTGCCCTCCACCTGGAGCATTTCTCCCTAGGATCCTCATGCCCACGCTCATTTGGGTCCCTGCCCCATGTCACCCTCTCCAGGAGCTTCCCCCCACAGCAGCCCCAGCCCGTACCACAGCCCCTGGCATGATATAGTTGTCTCATGGCTGGATGTCAACTCCTTGGGGAACCCTAAAGGCAATGAGGCAGCTACGATATGCTCATTTTGTACACAGGGAAACTGAGGCACAAAGTGGTTAAGCCATTTTCCCAGGTTCACGTGGGAGTGCAAGAATCCAAACCCCAGCCTCTGACCCAGAGTCTCTGCTCTTAATTGCTACCCTGTGCTGCGTGTGCCATGGACTGAGTGATGGTGTGAACGGGCTATTTCATCCAGAACATACACAGGACACAAAGCCATCATGTCACCCAACTTTGTTGTACAGCTTCTAAAGCATGTGACTGTAATATGTATAACCGCATTTTACAGAAATGCACCGAGGAAGGCAGAAAAGGAAATATACCAAATTGTTTTAGTGGTCATCTCTAGATAGTGGGATTTTCCTGTGGTGTGTATTTTCCTCACTATACCTGTATGTGTTTTCCAAGTTTTCTACCTGGGCCAATATTAGAATGATGAAACGAAAGCGGTCCCTTTTCCCAAAAACGTCCTGATGAGGGTACCAGCAGCTATGAATCTTGTAAGAGCTCAGGGCAGGGGAGGGCAGGTACGGGGGTGGACGACCCTTATTCCTGAGCCTAACGGAGGTCTTCCTGCTCTCACCGTCCAGGACATCATCGAGGGGGGCAGCCTGCGCATCCCGCTCCAGGAACTGCATCAGATGATCCTGACTCCCATCAAGGCCTACAGCTCCCCAAGCACCACCCCCGAGGCTCGCCGCCGGGAGCCCCAGGCCCCGCATCAGCCCTCACTGATGGGTCCCGAGAGCCAGAGCCCCGACTGCAAAGATGGGGCCACAGCCACTGGCGCCACAGCCCCCACCTCGGCCGGGGCCAGCGGGGGGCTCCAGCCACACCAGCTGAGCAGCTGCGATGGGGAGCTGGCCGTCGCTCCCCTGCCGGAGGGGGACCTCCCCGGGCAGTTCACACGCGTCATGGGGAAAGGTAGAGCCCGATTCGCCCATTTCTTTTTTCTTCTCGGATACCACTAACCAGAGCGACAGGCTCCTGGGGGCTTCCCCTGAGTGCTGGATAAATTCCCTGTCCAAGTAGACATCATTAGCTCCATCTTACAGATAGGGAAAGTGCAGCTCAGAGAGATTAAGCCTTTTGGGTTTGAACTGCAATCACTGTGACCCCAGGAGACCTACTCCTTAATCCCGGCTCCTTTCTCTCCCAAATCCCTCAGACCAGGGGACGTCAGCCCTTTTATTACAGTGCTCATTGGGCCAGTGGACCCTTGCAGGAGGAAGGTGGGAAGGACTCCGAAAAAGATGATTTCGGGAACAAACCATTCACTCAGCATCTCACCCTCTCCCCAAAGCAAAAGTGGCAGAAAATGAGTGACAAACTGAAGGGGCACAGACACCTTTAGCCAGAGCCCAAAGATCTCCCTGTGCAGAAAGATGCCAGCCTTGGCAGTGGCCTCTCTCCTCACCACTGAAAGTGTTCTCAGATGTGGCCATGGTTTGGAGAATTCCCGGCATGGAACTGTTTTGTTCTCGTTCTCCCATGTCTGCGTTTATGTTCTGTCTTCACAGCTGGCCTGCCGTGTGAAATGCTCTAGTACGAATAGCTTGCGTTTATTTAGCTTTTCCTCTGTTGCAGACACAGTTCTCCGTGCTTTACCTATAGAGCTTACTTAATCCCCAAGTTATCCCATTTTACAGAGGAGGAAACTGAGGCACACAGGCTAATTAGCCCACCTGAGCTTACACAGCTGATGGCAGGGCTGAAATTTGAACCCTGCAGTCTCTCCATCATGCACATGGTTACCACTGTGCCTTCTTATCAGCTCAAGATACAACAAGGTTAAGTTTCATGTGATGGTTCTCTCTGTTGTTAGGTGACAAAATCCAAACCTAAAGAGTCACGTGTCATCTGACGCCTCCTTGTTACCTCCACAGCCCTTACCACCTCCACTCTACACTCCAGACTTTGTATCTTTTGAGTTCTTAAAAGTTTGCATATTTTCCTGGCTTCTGAGCCTTTGTGCATACCTCCCTTCTGCCTAGAACTTAGGCCCCTACTAGTTTACACAAAGCCTTCATGTAAATTACAAGATGGTGCCCTGTCTGGGTGGACACGGCACTGCTAGCACTCACCTTGGCATGCGCTTGTGCAGTGCACAGACTGCACATCCACATGGGACAGCCTTGCCTATAACACTCTTTTCCTCACCCCATTCCCTTCACCTGGGTCATGCCTCCTTCTCCAGGTCTTAGCCAAGTCCTCACGTGCTCCAGGAAGCCTGCTGATCCACTGGGCTGGGTGAGGTACCCCCTCTCACCTGCCCCACGTCCCCCTTTACTTTCCTTGTCTTAGCCCAGTTCACACTAGATTGTAATTGCCTGTTTGCTTGACTGTATCTTCATTAGTCTGCAGCACAGACCACTTTTAATAGCTACTCAATACCCTGCTTGTAGCACAGTGCTTACAGTAGATGCCTCATAAGTAAGTGGTGCAAAAATTGAGGGATGACACCAGTATCTAAAGTTAGGCCTTCCCACAGACCATCCAAGCATACATGCTGGGTACACGCCTGTCGGGGAGGGTAGAATCCACAGCGTGGTCCTTTGGGTAAGAGCGCCCCTTTCTACCTGGGCTACCCTCTGCCTTTTCTGGGGCAGACCCTTATTTCCATATCCTTGAAAATGTCCACCATTAGAATAATTTATGCTTGATTGGGTGTCTTACAAGACATCTTGATTATTTTTTAACATGTGGTAATGCCAGCACTTTTCCTTTGGAAGGGGAGAACAACTTTTTCTCTGTTATTGTCCAATATTTCAGACCATTTTAAAAAACCAAGTTTGCAGTAAGAACAACCCCCACCCTTCCACCACCCACCTTAGGCATGTCCTAAAAAAAGACTTAAATTCATAGTAATCTGGTGGAGGAGATGACTCACAGCTTCCCTTGGAGCTTGATGGCCAGGGTGGGCCCTCGCTCTCCCCCACCCACCCCTTAGCTGTGTTGGATTAGAACAGATTTCCCCATGGGTGAAGACACAGCTCTGCCAAGCCCAAGTGGAGCAGCTACTGAACACGCGGTACATTGCCCTACTTCCCGAGAGACCCACAGTGCTATGGCCCTGCTTCTTTATATTTTGCCCACGTTAAAGGAAGCTGTAACCCCAGTTAACACTCAACGTACACAATTCAAATTAACAACATGGTGGAAAGTGGAAAACCACCCTCCCCCAACCCCAAACCCTGCCATCCTCATTCCCAGGGATAGTCACTATTAAGTTTTGGGATATCCTTTCAGAAACTTCATCATCATACATAAGCACATGAATATTCACTTTTTTTTTTTTTTTTTTTGAGACGGAGTCTCGCTCTGTCGCCCAGGCTGGAGTGCAGTGGCATGATCTCGGCTCACTGCAAGCTCTGCCTCCCAGGTTCACGCCATTCTCCTGCCTCAGCCTCCCGAGTAGCTGGGACTACAGGCGCCTGCCACCATGCCCAGCTAATTTTTTGTATTTTTTAGTAGAGACGGGGTTTCACCATGTTAGCCAGGATGGTCTCGATCTCCTGACCTCGTGATCTGCCCGCCTTGGCCTCCCAAAGTGCTGAGATTACAGGCGTGAGCCACCGTGCCCAGCCAAATATTCATTTTTATACACACGCAGGCCTTATTTACATTCTTTTCTATAGGCTGGTGGGTTTTAAAAAAATACTATAGCCGGACACGGTGGCTCATGCCTGTAATCCCGGCACTTTGGGAGGCTGAAGTGAATCACTTGAGCCCAGGAGTTCAAGACCAGCCTCGGCAACATAGTGGAGACCCTGTCTCTCAAAAACAAAATAATAAAATAAAATTTAAAAAGTATATATACTTACAATATTTCTATCAGTACAAATAGCACCATCTCAAAGTTTTTTTAAAGATGGCATACTATTCCACTGTATGCATAAACCATAATGTATTTTAAAAAGTCCCAATTAACAGGCAGTGAGGTAGTTTACAAGGTTTTGTTATGACAAACAATGTTATACTGAAAGTCTCTGTGCAAAGGCAAGAAATAAATGGGATTGTGTGACCAATCAGCCATGCAGGGTTAGGGACAGGGAGGAATCAAGTAGGATGCCAGGTTTCAAGCTTGGTCTCCTTGAGTGTCAGACATTTTTACTCTCTGGCTGACTCCTTTTGTCTGCCCATCTCCACCGTGGCCCTGTAAACACGACTAGGAAAGTCGGGGAATCGTCACCTCTACAATGAGACCAGAATAGGCCACGGTAACGTGGCTGTGAGAAACCCAGTGTGTATGTATACTCTACCCGCAGACTAACTCTGTTCCATCCTATTTAGCACTGACTTGAGTGTGTAGGTGAGCCTGCGCCTGTGTGTGCATAAATGTGCATATCACTCTGAGAAAGCAACCCTCTGAGGAGTGAGTAGCAGGCCTCCTGCACATGTGCACACCCACACACCTCCCCGTCTCCAGGAGGTGCCAGCTCGTTCCTCCAAACACAAACGCCACTGCCTCTGCACCTGGCGAGGGGTGTGCGCTCATTCATAAAATCACGGAGGCTGCTCTCTGACAGTGTCAGGGTCTTGGATACTTTTGAAGCCCCTCACATAGAGCCACTTTCAAAGACTGAGCTCAGGATGCCACTGTTCACTGCTGTGTTCCTCCTCTCACGAAGTGTCTTATTGCAGAAGACTTCACATAGAATGGCATGACTGGAATTAACCCAAGGGACTTCTCGAGACAAGGGCTCCCATGGTGACCCAGCCCTTGACTTCTGTGGAATGAGGATCCTCTTGGCCTTTTTGTGAGCCTTACATAAAGCCGCAGACACATACACCTCTCAGAGTGTTGGACCTGAAGGGAAATGAGAGTCAGGTCCCAGAGATTAGAAAGGGGTGCATTTTTCTAATTCATCTTTTCTTTTTAATTACAGTGTGCACACAGCTCTTGGTCTCCAGACCTGATGAGGAAAATATAAGTTCCTATTTACAGCTCATAGACAAGTGTCTAATTCATGAGGTGAGTAGTGACAGGTTTTACAAAACCATTTTTTTTATTGCTTAGAAATTTAAAAAGTATATATACTTACAATATTTCTATCAATACAAATATTGATAGAAGTCAAAGGTTCTCAGAGTTTCTGTGATGTGATCATTTTAGTCTCCAACAACTTGTTTTTGAGTGGTGGACAGTTATTAATAATAGGTTGGGCAGAACTAGGCTATGACAGCCTCAAACCCAAACACAGCTTGAACATTACTTTGCTGTCCAAAGATTTGCCCAGACTGAGCGCTCTGATGTGCAGCGAACGCCTGAGATGACTTCTGGCTGGGGAAGCCGCCCCGGGTGGCCAAGCCTCGGAGGATAACACATGAGCCCTGCTGCTTAGCCCTGGGCGTTGTCATGTCTTTTAAAAATCTTGTGTTGAACTCTTGCCTTTTAGCTTAGGGAACTGGAGAGAGGAAGGGAGAAAGAGAGCCCATAAATAGATAATGAATGTGTATGTGTGTGTGTGTGTTTGGGCTTGTGATTGTTGTAGGAATCGTATTTGCCATATATCCTTTTGGAGAAGGCCTGAGGCAGGCTGCAGGTGTGCCTACCGGACTCTCAGGCACAGTCTTCATATACAGAGTGAGACAGACCCTTTGGCATGGCGGGGCTAGGCAGCCATCAGCACTGGTGGCTGTCCCTGAGGGACGTGTAGGGAGAGGGAGTTGCACCTCAGACCTAAAACTCCAGTAGCTCCTTGGGCACCCCTCCCTCCCCACAAAGAGCTACAGCTACAAGGCCTAGACTAGAGAAAACTTGGGGCCAGATAAACCTAGGGTGGCGAAGTCTTTTTGTAGGATTTCGATGTGAGAATAAGATAGTAAGGGAGCCGGGGCGGTGGGTCACACCTGTAGTCCCCACACTTTGGGAGGCCGAGGTGGGAGGATCACTCGAGGCCAGGAGCTTGAGACCAGCCTGGGAAACATATTAAGACCCCGTCATTACAAAAAAAAAGCCAGGTGTGATGGCGCACGCCTGTAATCCCACCTACTGGGGAGGCCAAGGTGTGAGGATGGATGGCTTGAGCCCAGGTGGCCAAGGCTACAGTAAGCTATGATCCTATCACTGCACTCCAGCAAGAGCAACAGAGTGAGACTTGTCTCAGGGGGAAAAAAAATAGTAAAGGCCTCAGGCCTCCTCACCTTTGCTGCATGGGCAGCCAGTACTCCAGGAGTCCAGTAGGCTCCGGTGAAGGGAGACGCCCAGCACAGCGGCCAGGCCCCTTCTCCACTTCCCTCTGATGTTCTCACCCTCCCAGCTGCCACACGGGCCCTGTGCTATTGAAGGTCTCACTCAGTTCTCAGGGCCTTCACCCACTACCCACACTTCACATACAAGGGTACAGTCCCCCTCTGGGATTCCATCCCAGCTCCCCCTTCCCCACTTCCCCAAACCCTCATTTTTGCAGTTTCTCCTCTTGGAGAAACATACGTATGGATTCTTACGTGCCCAAGCGGCTCTGGCCAAAGCTGTCAGTGTGACTACAGTGACCAGCCGCCTAGGTCGGGGGCTCAGACATGCCATCCTCTGAAATGTTTAACTATACCAAAGTTCTAGACTTTTCACTGAAAAAAAAAATGTTTTTTTCCCTCTTTAATGGCTTCCCTAGAGCACCCAGGCACTGTCAAAAGCCTGTACTGAAGGCTTATTTGTGACTTTGTTTCAGGGACAAGGGCTTCTCCCCACAAGCTTGACTAATCCTTTTCTATTTCCAGTCCTGACACTGGACTTGTTTGGGCCAGGAAAAAGTGACAAAGGAAGAGAAGGCAAGAACACAGTGAAGAATGTTACAACTTGTTCATTCATAGATACTTACTGAGCACCCAGGCCCTGTCCTGAATTAGGCAGGTTACAGTGGTGTGGGAAGGGGTGAGACAGAAAGAAACAGGTCATCATAGCCATGATGAGAAAGCCTCTGATAAGGTCATCCCTGTGTGCCCTGGAGCACAGAGGAGGAGCAGCAGCAGGCACCGAACCTGGAGCCAGGACAGGGCATTTCTGTGGAGGAACTCTCTCCACGCTGAGACCTGAAAGGCAAGCGAGAGTCCTGGTGATAGAGACTCGGTTCATAAGGAGGCAGAAGAGGGTGATGTCTGCAGGGCTCCGTGTTTTGTTGGGAAGTAGGACATTTGTGGGTGGCTTGGGGCAGACGGAATGGGGAGGATTTCAGCCTCTGATAAAAGCAAACCGGAACTCTGCTCCCTCTCCCACGCCCGCTCTCAGCATTGATATTGGAGGACAAGGTACTGTCCACCTTGCCTCAAGACAGCTGAGCCCATGAGACAGAAATAATGAGTCCTCCAGCTGCCTGTGCCAAACAATCCACAGGCTTCCTAATTGTCCCTCGGCAGCCCTGAAACTTTGGCCTGACGCTTCTTGCTTTCCTGCCATCCTGCGTGTCCTCCCTGGGTACCCTGGCTCTGGTTTTGTTTTTTCCCCTTTACCTCCATGCAGCCCCAAGTGATCTCCTCTGATTGCCCAGAGGGGCCTTTCGTGGCTGGGGGCCCCCGGGCAGGAAGGAGCTGGTGAGATGTCTGCTTGCTAAGTTCATGTCAGGATGGAGGGGCCTGCGTGCTGCTTTGGAAGGGAAAATGTTGTTCAGGGCTTTTTACGATTTTACTTTGAGAGAGAGGAAAAGCGTCTGAATAATTTTCCACAGCCTCAGGTTATTCTGTGAGGGTAGAACACACCCTGCCTGTGAGGCCCTGTGGAGGCGCACAGCCTCCACCCTGGAAGAAGGTTCACCCGGGCGCAGAGAGACAGGACGCCCATTCATAGACCGGACATGCTGTTCCTTAGCTGGCTGGGAGCAGGGAAGGTATTGAGTGAGCCAGGACACCTCCCTTCGTTCCCGGGATGGAGGGACCGAGTCCCCAGAGTCATGAAAGGAAGGAGAGGAAAGTTCTGAATTTTACTTCTGAGACCAGTCACTTTGACTCCTGAATTATAATCCCAGGCCTCTGGGCACTTCGCTGTGTCTTGAGGTGGCTCTGGGAAGATGAGCTCTTGCCTCTTTATGAGCCTTTTCATCCAGCCACATATCCTGGGACACCATAGCCATCTTCCTCCAGAGAGATGCATTGGTCTAGGCCTGAGAGGGCCAGAACTCTGGAGTGGTGACTAGGGGTGCCTGGGCAGTTGCTGGGCATGAAGCCTTCCCTTCCCCTCCAGGCCCCTCGGGAAACTGCTCCCAAGCCCAACCTAGGGCTGCCAGTGGAAGGGGCTGCAGTGAGATGTTGGGCATCATAGCCAGTGCAGATCCCCCATAACTGAGCACTCCCCTGTAGACCAGGAACCAGTGTTCAGAAACTCCTGGAGCCAGCCACAACCGAGCACCACACCCCCAGCTGAGAACCAGCCCCTACTCTCACTCAGCACTGCTAATGGGCTGGCTCCCATCTGCAGCCCTGAAGGAAAGGAGCCTGCCGCCCACTGAGGTGCTCAGGGAATGCACTGACCTCCCCGGGAAGGTGCCAACATTCCCACCTTCTTGGATGCTGTTTGCCACCAGGGAAGATGTCATGTCTGTAATGATGTCTTAGGAAGCACATCCATGAAATGAGCCTTTTACTCCTTTGTCACTTGGAAACTCAGGCCAGTTGTCCTTCAGGCTGGCACCAGACCAGCTCAGTATTATAGTTTAGAGGCCTTGAAGTCATTTGCTGTGTGCTATTGTTGGAGCTCAAGGTCACGTTGAATACCTAATGCAATGAACAGCCATATACCACCACCAAACGGCCGGTCTGTGCAGTCCAAAACAAAACCCCAGTGTGACACCTGTGAGTGGCATCTATTGAAACATTGTTAAGAGTGAGGCACATTCCAGGTATTCTAAGTGTTTTTCATGTGTTATTTAATTCTCACAACATCCTTTTGAGGGAGATGATATTATCCTCAGTTTCTAGGAGGCACTGAGGCTTGGGTAGAGGGGCATGCATAAAGTCGTGCAGGGATTCGAGCCCTGCCCATCTGCATCCAGAGCTTTCTTCTGGCCCACAACTCTCCTCCCCAGGTCACCCTGACCAGCATGCCCACATGTGTCCTCACACAACATGTGGCTGAATAAGCCAGTCAAAAGCAGAAATGATCCCCTCTCACTGTTAGTCCAGCAGAAACGCTTGCCTTTTGCCCAGTTTCAGAGGTACTCGTGTGTAGCTGGACATGCAGGGAGCATCACCAGCCAATGAGAGGGACTGTGGAGGACAGCCACGCCCTCGCCTCCTTGCCCGTCTTGATGCATATTCTTAATGGTATCTGGCTAAGGTCACCCGGGAAGAAGGGGTTTGTAAGTCTTCAATGACGTTTCTGCCACATGATTAACAGCCTTCTGCTTTTGTCCACAGAGCTCTCCTGGTATTTAGGTCCTTAAAGATTAAGCATCATTGGGAGACAATTAAGCTGTCATTTGTTTTTCTCCATTTAAGGAATCTGTTTCCTTTATGGGAACTAGTCATTTAGTCTGTTACTGAGTAATATTTTATGACTACTTAAAGGAATTCATGCCCTATTGACAAAACTACTTCGGAATCTTCTCTCCATCCTTGTTACTGTGAATCAATCAAATCACATGGACTTCCCACAGCACGTGTTCTAAGTTACAGTTCTAGTCACTTGGCAGGGGATTCATATGTGACGTGGGGTCCTCACCATCTAGAACACCCCATGTTCATGCTCTACCTGCAGCAGAATTACCAGGGCACTTGCTACAAACACAAACTCTCTAGACATCCCCTTCAGATCTACTAAATCAGGCTCTGGGCATGTGGAAGGGAGCCCAGGTATCTGAATTTCGACTGTCTCCTTGGGTGATTCTAATATATCACGAATCTGAGAGTTCCTGCCTTGGAGACTCCTAACCCACGTAAAGTCCTTTCCTAGTCTGTGGCAAGTACAAAGGCTAAACGCAAAAGGAAATATAACATAGATAAGAGTTTGTTACAAGGCAGTAGGCAAAACACACACACCAGTTTTACTAGAAAAGAGTTCTGAAGGCATCAGACCTACATATTTTCCTAAACTTTACAGAAGGTTTAAGTCAGGACTGGCACACTGGAATTTTTGTAAGGCAAGAGACCCATTAACTGGAGATTTCTCAGCAAAGCCCTGAAACACAGAGAATATAGTCCATTCTCTGACACCCTGTAGACCACTCTAGGGTGACCACACACCATCAAGCAGATTGATTTTTGGAGTGGTTGAGAATTTTCATTGATTATGAAAATGCAGGGGGCCTGCAAAAGCCAGAGTATTCAACAATCAATTTTGCAATTCATTCTTGGTTGATAAATAGAGTCCGGAGTGGAGTCAGGAGGGAGGAGGAATGTGGGTATGGATCTGCCAGAAATGTAGCCTAAAATAAGGGTTGTCGACAGTTTGATGCATGTACCTTATCAAGCACCTCCAATGCTTGAAACTTAAATTTTCAAAATAGGGCAGCTCCCAGATTAAACTGACTACGTTTGGATCAGGTTAGAAACAGGTGAAGAAAAGGCAACTGCAGAGACTCCAATGTTTTCCTCTATTAATTGCATGTTTCTCCCTCTAATGCCAGGCTGCATCACCCATTTAAAAGTCCTGTTTGTTTTTGCAGGCATTTACAGAGACACAGAAAAAAAGATTGTTGTCATGGAAACAGCAGGTGCAGAAGCTCTTTCGGTCTTTCCCTCGGAAAACCCTTCTAGACATATCAGGATATCGACAGCAAAGAAAGTATGTTGGGATTTCATTCTTTGTAATGCATAGTGGTTCCCCTGGCGCCTTGTTGCCTACCTCGGTTCCTGGGGCAGGAATATGGCAGGGCACCATTCCTTGTTCACGAAGATGCCCTGTGGCAAATTCCAAATTGCATTGCTTAAACAGGTAGGGCTGGGAAAAGGCTGTGAGAGTGAGCATTCCCAGGCGAACAGCTCAATGTGAGCTTCTGTAACTCAGCTTGCATTGTCAAAATGATGGTAAGAGTCCGGATGGGTATCAGAGGGGAGAGTGGGTATGATTTAACAAATGCAGGCAAAACACAGGATGGCTTACCCACAAAAAGGGGATCTGAAAGGATAAAAATGGGTTGTTCTATCAGCACCTTAAGTGGTAGTGTGATTTTTTTCCCCCTTCGTGCTGTAGACAAGCTAATTATAGTTGGTGGCAGGGTGAAGAGCCCAGTGCTAGTCTATTTTGGTCTGCAGTCTCATAGTGGAGCAGTACAATTCTTGATTTTTTCATAGTACTTCAGCTTCTTGCACGCAGTTAAAAATAAGCCTGGTTGTACTTTAGAACCCATTACCTTAATATAGTTTTAAATTGAGGAATCTAATTACGTATTAAAGATGAACTGCAGTGACAATTTGTGGGAGAAATTAAGGGTAGAGGAAGGGTTAAGCCTTAAACAATGATTGATAGGGAATTGTTGGGACATAAGGGAATGAGAATGTAAACATCCTGAAAAATTAACATGCTATTTTACACTTTTAAAACATGAGCAGATAATTTCTTCACTTGCACCTGAAAGGTTCTGAATTCATTTCATTTCTCGGTGCATGTATAGAAGCTCTCTGCCCGTGGTGTTAGAATTTGGGGCATTTATTTGCATAAGTGTGCCTTAAAACATCACTATTTTGTATTTAAGGGAGATAAGGCCAGTTGAAGTTTGTGAAAAGACTTCATGAAAGATTAATTTTAAAATTGAAGTGTGATCACATTCCAGCATATATAACGCTTATTTATTAAACAAACATTTACTTAGCACTTACGTATGCCAAGTGGTATCCAAGCACTTTAAGAATATTAATACATTTAATCCTCGTGACAACCATGTGAGGTAGAGCTGCTGTTGTTAACCCCAGTTTACAGACAAGTTCATAGGTAGCAGCATCGGGGATTTGAACCAGGCAGGCTGGCACCAGCTCCAGCTCCATGCTTTTAACCCTGTGGAAGCCAGGCAACTCTCATGGTCTCAGGCTGATGAGCAGAAAAGATGGTTCAGGTAAAGCGACACTCTTCAGGACCAGTTCCCTGGCCCCAAGCCCTCTTGGGGTTGCCAACCCTCATGGGTTGGACTAGACTACCTCTTTGCCCTGAGGATTCCCAATGGCCCAGATGAAAGGCAAGGTCTGCTTCCTTGGCCTCCTGCCCTGGGGCCTACCCCCATCCCAAGTGGCTTTTCTCTAAGAGCAGCAATACTTTTCCCAGGTGAAGAGAAAAGGTTCCAGACTCCTCTTGCAACACCAGGCCCTTGGGAGACAAGTTCCAAGAGGAAGAAGGCATTCGGAGGTTGGAGATGAAGATGGGGCTTTTAAGCTCTTTGCTGCTCCTCCAAAAGTCCCACCCTGGCCTCTGTCAGCCCGGTGTTGTCATTGGTCCACATCTGAGAGCCTTCTGGAGGTGGAGCAGGGGGCATGAACCTTGACCTCTCCAGTGTATTAGTAACACTTGGATTGGGCTAACCCAAGGTTTGCCAGGTTGGAGTCCTAACGGACCTCTTTTTATTGATGATTAGATAAGAATGAGTCGCTTGTGGATGTTCAATTAGATGTTACTAAAATGCTAGAAAATGTTTTATACTCATAAGTATTTCCTCTGGGATCTTTTTGTGCTATTAATCTGCTTTGAAGACCTGTTTCTCCAATAATACAAAGGTAACTGCAACCCAGCCCCTGCTTGAATTATCACAAATCCCAAATTAATTGGTTCTTATTAATGTTACTTTATCAAAGACTTTTCATGCATTTCAACATTTCAGTGTAATGAAATCAGATTTAGAAAGGTAAGGCAAGAGAATGAGAAAGGAAAACTTGCTTTTGTCACTTTGTTCTCTCCCCGGAAAGCATTGATGATTTCATTAAGCCCAGCGATCTTAAGTAACCCAAGCGTTCACTCTGGTTGCCAGCAGTGGCAACCCTCTGCAAAGCTGGCCTTGTAATAACCCTCGAAGGGTCCCATCAGGAAAAGGATGGCCTAGCCAAATTCTCCCCTCATCACGTCCTACTCTCACGCTTTACTCCCCTCCCCTATACAGCTGAGTCCTAAGAGTCCCTGGATCCCTCCTTTCTCCAGTGACTAAGTATCCCATAACAGAGTCCTCTTCCCACATTATATTGCTTAAGAATTCAGTCTTGCCTTCCTGGAAGCACAAATCATTTTAGCATCACTCATTGACTCTGTATTTTGCATATGAAATAACTTTTTAAAAATCCAACCAAAAAGGAAAGTGAGAAAACGCTATCCACACTAAATAAGGAAAAATCATAGCAGAATACTGAATCATCTACCAGGTGGCCAAAATTCCGACTTCAGAGCTCAAAGGACTAGTTTTCGTCATTAAAAACAAACAAACAAACAAACAAAAAAAACACCCCGCCCTTGTCTCTACCTCACGTAGTCAGATTGTCCTTCCTCCAAAGGAGGTCTATCACCATGTGAAATTTATTCTACCCCTCCTGGCCCTGAGTTCTTTCAAACCAAAAAATCTTCAGCCTTCGTAAAAATAAAAACGAAATTTTTAAAAGGGAAAATGGGAGAGAAAAGGAAGAAAGGCCAAGATAAAGATACCAAGAACCTGTGAGTGTCCTCCTCACCACATTTAGATGAGCTTCTGACCAGAATCTAGAACTCTTTCCTTGGCCACCAAAGCCTGGAAGTAGAAAGGCACAAGCCCAGAATTCTCCTTCCTGCCACTTCTCCCCCTAGGAAATTTAGGAATTCTGGGGAGAAGAGAAACATTTTCTGAGATCTGCACTGCTGGCTCAGATGCCCCTCCCCCTACATACAGGCACAGCTCTCTTTCTCAGGAAATGACTGTTCTGCAGGCCCCTATCACCCTCAACTGGTTAAACTACGTCAGCCCTGCTTCCCGGAGTCTCCCCACAGGCTTGGTACAAACCTCCCCTGTGTCGCTGGAAAAGCAGATCTCTTCCATCTTGTGGCCACTGGAGGTAAAGCATTTCGACTTCAACATCCGTGAATGACTAAAGCTGACTCTTCTTGGAAAGAATGTGCTGGTTCCTGAAACCCTGCCGGCTGCTGTATAACCTCCCGGACCTGAGGCGTGTCGGAGAGGATGCATTCTTCAGTGCTGAGGTCACCCAAGCCAGCGGGAGCGCCGGCATCCGCATGTGATGCTAGGGGCTCTGGCAGCCTCCCTGCATGGACCCAGGAGAAGCATGGACCTGCCCTGGCCCTTACGCAGCCGACTCTGCAGGGAGGGCCTGTGAAGTGAAGGCAGTCTGTGTCCTAGGTCCAGAACACTTGCAAACATCATCTCCTACCTTATATCCCTCGCCCCACAGGTGGCATCAGCTCTCCCATTTGAGGATGATGCATCATGATGGCAGAGACTTATTGGTTCATTCATTCAATTGCATTCACTGTGCAGAAACTGATTCAGGCACCAGACATGCAGGATGGATGAGGACAGACGTGGAGCTTACATCCTGGTGGGCCTCACAGGCTTCTCCAAGTCCGCCACACAGGCTGAGCAGAAACAATGATAGGATTAAAGAAGGGAGCACTGGGACAGGAGTCAGACCAGTTCTGACCCTGACTCTGCTGTTTTCTTCCTATGTGGCCTCTCGAAAGCATGTGAGTGTTCAAAACCTGTGTCCTCATCTGCAGCAACATGGGTTGGAGAAGATGCGGCGGGGAGGCGCAAGGCGGCAGAGTGCTGGTGAACCTGCTGAGCCTGCGTGCCAGCGCTGCCCCCTGCTGGCTGTGTGACCTGTGCACAAGGATTAGGCAGGATTAGAAGTAAAAACTTCTCCAGCTAGAAAGGAGAGAGCACCTACTTCATAGGGTTGTTGCAAGGATCGAAAAATAATGTTGAAGTCCCAGGAAGTTGCATGTGATATAGCCTCTCAGATGTTAGCTGCTGTTTTAATTATAGTTATTTGCTGGCACACAGCTCCCTGTAGGCCTCATAACTGTCAAAATGTGAGCAGAGGCGGGGTGCAGTGGCTCACGCCTGTAATCCCAGCACTTTGAGAGGCCGAGGCAGGAGGATCACTTGAGCTCAGGAGTTCCAGACCAGCCTGGGCAACATGGTAGACCCTGACTCCACCAAAAATATAAAAATCTGTAGTCCCAACTACTCAAGAGGCTGAGTTGGGAAGATCGCTTGAGCCTGAAAAGTTGAGACCAGCCTGGGCAACATAGTGAGACTCCATCTCTACAAAAAAAAAAAAAAAGTTTAAGTTAGCTGGGCATGGTGGCACATGCCTGTAGTCCCAGCTACTCCAGAGGCTCAGATAGGAGGATCACCTGAGCCCAGGAGGTCAAGGCTGCAGTGAGCCAAGATCTCACTGCTGCACTCCAGCCTGGGTAACAGACTGAGACCCTGTCTCAAAAAAAAAAAAAAAAAAAAATGTGAGGAGACCTCCAAGGTGACATCCCTTGGGAAGCCTGTGGCTTAAAAAGGGCTGAATAATGACTGATAGTCTCTTCCTTCTCTCTTGGCTCTCACAGTCGAGGCTTTGGGCAGTCCAACTCCCTCCCGACGGCTGGCTCTGTGGGCGGCGGCATGGGCAGACGGAACCCGCGCCAGTACCAGATCCCCTCTCGGAATGTCCCTTCTGCCCGCCTGGGCCTCTTGGGCACCAGTGGATTCGTCAGCTCCAACCAGCGCAACACCACAGCTGCCCCCACCATCATGAAACAAGGAAGACAGGTTTGTTCTGCCCCAAGGAAGGAGGAGGATGGCCAAGCTCAAGGCCCGAGGCTGCAGATGTCCCCCCAGGTGACCCCAGGGTGGGGAGAGAGGCCAAGGGGGAGTATGCTGGGGGCAGTTGCCACCATTCCTCAGAGGTAACAGCATTGTTTGCGTTGTTCTCTAGGAGACAAAGCAACCCCATAGCTGTGCTTAGGATGCCCAGAGGACCACTTTAACCTTGGGGACCCTGCACAAGAGGACCTTTAGAAAGAAATGCAAGACCTATTTCTTCTTTGCCCCATGCTTGACCTTCTACCACCCAAATCTGGGTTCCAGGAGAGCCTGGCATTTAGAGAAGTTTCTTTCCCTTTTTATCCATGGCAGAAAGCTCCCTTGTCTCAATCCCAGCTCTGGTGGAGCATCCACAGGACAAAATCTGAGAGTGTGTGTCAGGGGGAGAGTTAACACATTCTCAGCCTGCCCAGAGGTTCTTGCTGTGCAATTTAGAGCTGACTTCTCTGGCCCGTCGCTCATACCCCTCTAGCCCCAGGCCCCACCCCTGCCCAGTGCCTTCCACCTGTGTGCCCAGAGCTTCTCGAAGCTCTGTGGGTGGGGATTAGGATCGGAGGGACACGAGTAGGTCTGAGGTTCTGGGGTCTCAGGAGAAACTAAGGGATGACAGATCAGCTTAAAAACAGGAAAAGGGCTTCAGGCAAGATGGGCAGGATTCACTCCCCAGGGTACCAGAAAGCCCCATCTTCTGACCATTGTCCCCAACCCCCAGATCAGTTCAAGACGACGTCACTGCTGGGACACACAAGCTGAGTTGTGCCAGCTCATTGCCAGCTGAGAGGTTCTTTTCTCTCCCCCTCGCTTTGGAGTACATTGTAAGAATCTAAAAAAAAATCAGAGCCCTGAAATAGTTTGTGCTCTTCATTGCATACATTTATAGAACTCCCCCATTTCCTAGAAAAGTGGCAGGGAAAAAGCAAAAGCAACAAATGGGATATAAAGAAAGAGTTTTGCAGGTAGGGAGAGAGGTGTCCAGATGAAGCTGAGGCTTACAGCAAGGCCAGCACTGAGGAGGTGAAGAGAAATTACAGTGAATGAAATCTAAACCCTCTCTCTATAAATATGCAGATGCTAGCTCTGGCCTGCAAGCCCCTTTTCTAGAAGTTAGAGTTCTCCTGGGATCTTTGCCTCCCAAATTCTTGCTGGCGGCTCTGCTCTCCACCCCAGTGGGGCTGAACTAACAAGTTCCCCTTTTGCTTTTCTCACCAGAACCTGTGGTTTGCCAACCCCGGGGGCAGCAATAGCATGCCAAGCCGTACCCACAGCTCAGTCCAGAGGACCCGCTCGCTGCCCGTGCACACTTCCCCACAGAACATGCTGATGTTCCAGCAGCCAGGTAGGGCCCGGCGCTTCACGTCCCCTTGACACAGGGGGGAGGCCAAAATAGATGCCCTAGCAAACCTAGCCGGAAAGTGCTTAGCCTCGACTGTCACCGTGCATTCTTTGGAGCTTATAGAAGCCTTTCCTTTTTTAAACTGTGCCTTGCCAGCATGAATAGCGGCGGCTTGGCTGAGAGCCAGCATGTGGAGCCCCAGAGTTGGTTGCAATCTGATGGGGATATTTTTGATACTAGTTATATTTCTAGATTGATTAAACCAGAGATAGCACAAGAGGGCTTTGGTGGTGGGGAGGTGGGAGGGCTCCATGTGTAGTGTGTGTGTGTGGAAAGAGAAAGTGAGAGTGAGACAGAGAAAGAGAAAACTGTTGATGCTGAGACCTTCCCCCTGGTTTGGGCTTTTCTTGCAAAGTGATGACTGTTGTACCAGCCATCTTTCCTTTACTTGGTTAAAGAGCAACTTAGCACACTTCAAATCAATTTCAGCTTTCACTATGCTTCCTAAAACAGACAGAGTGGTTGGAATTATGCACAGCTAATGAATGCTTGAACCCTTTATCTATGCAGGCAGTGATCTTGTAGACTTTGTAGACTCCAAGAGTAATAACAAGCCACACAGGCAATTACACTGCACCTATCTGGATGGACCCCCCCACCCCCACTGCCCCAAGGGAGGCAAACCGGAGATGTGTTGTACCTGCAGGAAAATGCCCTGGACAGTAGAAATGCTCTGTCTAGTAAGTCCTGTCTGTAGGAGTTTAAGGAAGGGAAGTGTCACTGTGGCCTGGAATAGGCAAGGAAGCTTCTTGGAGTTGGAGCTGAGCTTCAGGGCATAGCAGAGGGTGGAAAGAGGGAAGGCAGAGCTACAGGCAGAAGAACCCAGGAGCAAGACTGCAAAGGTCCAGAATACCACAGCATGGCCCAGAAGCCGTGGCTGGGCCAAAGGGTCTGGGCTGAGGTAGCAGAAAGTGGACCCAGGGAGCTGTAAAGGTTGTGGCCCATATGGTGGGGGACTTTGAATCCAAAGTTGAGGAGCTTGGACTCTGGCCCCTCTCCCTGGGGGGATTCCTCCATGTGGGGGATTCCGAGTAGAAGTCAGGCAGGAGGGTGCAGGATGGGGGGCGGGGGGTAGGCTGGAATTGGGAGGCCAGGGAGGAGAAGGATGTTGAAGGAGAGGACACACCGCTGGGAACGGCATGTCAGGGAGGGGAGCGACAGCCAGCCGGTGCAGAGGCCTGCTCACATTGCTTCTTGACTTCCAAAACTCTTCTTCGCTCACTTTTGTTTTAAAGCTCCTTTTCTGTATATTTCTGCACCAAAATATAAAAATATAAAAACATAACTATACATATTTCTATATGTGTAGCTATTTTTCTTCCTGGGAAGAAACATGATAAAATTTGGGGGTTGTGAAGGCTTTATCCCAGGGTCCTTTCATCCCACCCTCTGTTTTCATGCAGAATTATGTATAATCCATTCCCAACAAAAAAGAATCTGGACAAGATTTGAAGAGGTCCTGTGCACAGGGAGATCTGTCACCTTGAATGAGTCTTTCACCCTGGCCTCAGTCTCACCAGCAGAGTGACCACTGTCTTCAACTCTTTATACCTTCTCAAGGCCTTCTTGATTTTTTCCCTTCCTGCCACACTTTCGCCAGTTCTCAGCCTTCCTCTTTGTTCATACTGAATCTTCCCTGAGCTTTCTCCATCTTAACTGGGAAGACTAGGTACAGACAGTTCCCTTTCTAAGAGCTGGGTTGTCCCGGAGCGCTTCGGGTTTGTTGATAGAATCTTCCACCTATACCTTTGTTTCCCCTCCACTATTTCACAGCAGTGCCAAGTGGCTGGCTTGTGCTCAGGGCAACTATGAACCTAATATCATTTTCACTCTTCATGCGAAGCCTCTTATTCCCGTGGTTAAAGAATCCAATAATACAGAAGTGCTGTGAGCAAAGTGACTGTCTCTCCCCTCCCCTTCCTAGCCCACAGGCGCAACTCCTTCTAGCAGTTTGTAGTTACCTGCCAGTCTCTAAATGATATGCTTCGCATACTGGACTTAAAACTCTGGAACGCTTTGAGTGTTTTTTTTTAATCTCTCAAGTATTACAAACTCACTTCCAGCAAGGCCTTAAAGATCCTCACACGGCATTTTTAATAACAGCCAAAGCACAGGAAAAAGTCCGCTCTAAATTTCCTGATTGCAAATAAACCATTGAGCGCTGGACAGGAGCCACTCCTAAGTCCTGCCCAGCACGCTCAGCACCATGCTGGGTGGCTCTTCCAGGACATGCATAAAGGGCACCATAGAGCAGGGCCTGGCCAGGACCCAGGATCCCTCACTGAAGGGGAAGGAGGCTGCAGAAGGTCCCTGCTTAAGGGCACAGGGTTGCGGTTCCTCAGCCCTTGCCAATCATTGTCAAGGCCACAGATCACTGTAGTGACTTTTCCTTCCTCCCAAGGAGACAGCCTCCTACCCAGGGACAACACCTCTGACCTCCAAGCAGGTCCAGACGAAGGCTCATCCTAGCGTCAGGGTCCTCATCCTGGATTCAGAGCCTCTTCTGCAGATGGGCCTTTCCACACGAAGCAGTGCAATCTGGTTCGCTACGGAGACTTCCCAGGGCTTGTGGCCAGGCGTTAAAACTAGCCTACAAATATCATGTCAGGACAGCAAAAATCAGGAAGTCAGAAAGTGGCTTTCATCTGTACATGAACAGGAGTAATAGTGAACGCAAAATGAAATCGAGATGTGTAACCAACCCAAAAGTAAATACTCAGAAAACTGTTATACAATGCAGTGTTTTCCTCCTGGCTGTTAGATGTCTTCAGAGAATCCATTGTAAACTGGGCACATCTTGAAGACTACAGTGCATTTGAAGGCTGCTTTGATTCTGTAAACCTAAAATAACTCTACTGATGGGAGACTTTCAACGTCTCATACAGAGAAGACAGAGGGCTGGAACCCACCTCCAAGTTGCGGATCGATTCATCAGTCACCTTGCTTGGGTTTACAGGACGTGTCCCTCGCTCCTGGTTCTACACAATTCACGGGCACTTGGAGGCCCCTCAGGAGTGGTGTTTCATGTTATTCCCACATGGACAAGCTTTATTTTTTTTTTTTCAAGACGGAGTCTCACTCTGTCACCCAAGTTGGAGTACAGTGGTGCAATCTCAGCTCACTGCAACCTCCACCTTCACATGGACAAGTTTTAGCTGTTTCCTAGGACCAGCCAGGACACCCTTCAGGTGGCTATTGCCGGTGATGAGTAAGAAATACTACGAAGTGTAATATGCTCACCAGAAAACAAGTGTGGCGCCTGTGCAAATGGTCACGTTCCTCATGGAGGCAGGGTGTTTTCTCAGCTAGATAACTGGTTTGGAAATTATTTTGGTAGCAACTAATTTCTACTGACCCGGGCTTAGTTGTCCTTGGGATCCAGTCAGAGAGGATCTTAGAGTGGCTGTGGCTCAACAGTAGATGATGGAAGTTCTTTACCCCCGGAGGGCCTAACAGAAAAGGGCAGGGAACCCCATAGCAGGCTTCAAAGGAAAACCTTCAGAAGGGTAGGCTGCACAGCCTTCTGGAAATCTCATTCTTCCCTTGCCCAAAGCCACATGCAAACTACCCTTGGTAGCGAACCGGCTGGATGTGAGCTGGGTCCAATGGCGCCTCACATGGCAGCATTTCATGGTGTGACTTACCTGTTCACCACGGCAAACCTCCTCTAAGTACCAGCTCACAATTGGGATTCTTCTGCCATAAGCACGCTGCATATGTCTGGGAGCACAGTGCTCCAGGCTGTTATTTTTCATTTCCTTCCGGAGAACTGCCTTTAGAAAGAATAGAGAGACAGTTATTGGTGCACTGGGTCCAGTAGGGAGTGGAAGGGGCTGCCATGCAGAGGCAGAAACCAGAACAGGGACCCAAGTACAGTACTGGATAAATATTTCCTCCATGTCTTCTAATAAATCAAGGCAGACATCCCTTTCAGGACTGGCAGACAATGGGTAGGGACACTGATAAATAAATCAATTCTGTCATAGCCAAGAACCCAGGTGGGCCCACAGCCTTCTGCCTCTGAGCATCAATTTGGGGCAAGATGGTACAATATCATCTTATACCATGTTGTACCCATCACTGTTTGTGAAAGCATTGCTCCCAGAGGACCTCCACAGGCACTGACCTTCTGCAGGCTTAGGAATGTTAGGAGACCACCAGAGAAAAGGTGCATTCCCATAGCCAACTCAGAGATGCTATTCATTACTCCTGCCACCCTCCACGGCCGTCTCTGCCATCCTCAGCTTGCCTGCTGCCCCACCCCTCTGCTTCCCTGCCTGTGCCATTTCTTTCCCTTTTGTTACCACCCTCCCCCTTTCTTCTTAGTTCTCTTGTCTTCCTTTCTTCTTTACTCATCTCATCACAGCGGACCAGGTCCCACTGCTCTGTCCCTTTTTGTCTTCCCTGCTTTCTCTCCTCCTAGCAACCCTGTTCCTCAGTGAACCAGACTCCACACCTTTCTAGTTATCCAACAGAGTTGCCTCAGCTGTCACTGGCAAAATGGGATTCTATAGATTTTTCCTGGAATGCCCCAGCCTGTTTCTTATTCTAAAGTCCCAAAGAAATTGGCTCCTTACCCTCAGTGCCTTGGAGAAAGAGCACTGCGGAATTGCACCGTGGGTGCCACACATGAGACCCGGCAGGGATGGACGGTTACTGCCAAGGACAAGCCCTGTGGGCTCCTCAGGTGGATGCTGCAGCAGCACCTCATTAAGGATGGGTAGCATTCTCTTCCGGAATCTTCTTGACCCTGGGCCTGCACACAGGACTACTCCATACATGTGGGACTTCTGAAAAGATACAATTAATGTCTCAAGTCAGCCTAGACCTTGGGGATTCCAAAACTGGGGATCCTTACTGAATACTGGAACACTGGTCCTCAGAGATGCCTTCTGAGCTGAAGAAACATGCCTCCTTTGGGAAAGAGCAGAGGAGGCTCAGTTAAAGAGAGGTCTTTCCTTTTGCCTTCCTGAGGACTCACATCTCCATCTGCCTGGTCTGTGGCCGCTAGCGGCAGGGGCCTGGGATAAATGAGACGGGCCCTCAGGGTTAACAGAAGCCACAGCAAGGGTTGGCCTGGTGGTTTACGTTGGTCTGTGAGGCAAGAGCTGCCCGAATGCCCCTCTGGGGCACCCAGCCCCATACAGCTGAGGGTTCCTAGCCTGAGATGGAAGCTGTTTTCCACCCAGCTGGTCTTTCTGTCTTATACGTGCGGCGAGATGGCATGGATCTGTTTTTATCAAATACACAATTAAAAAGTCACACTATTAGAAAACTCTGCAGTGTGAACATATGGGCTTCTCCCAAGACTTAGAATTTTTCAGAGCCACTCAGAGTGGTGGGGGTCACGGCTCCCCAGCGCATGGAAGCAAAGAGCTGGGGAGAAGAAGTGAACACCCCCACTTCCCACCTAAAAGAGCAGCCACGAAGGTTTGGGGATTCTGGAGCGGAGAGCCCTGCGTTTCTCAGCCCCCTTTTTGGAACACGCAATCCCAGGCTTGGAAAATGGCATTTTGCTGCGTGTTGGCAAGAAATCCTGCAGCTGAAACACTTCTCTCCAAATGTCGAGCATCTTTATTTATCCAAATCTCTCCACAGTGTTTGTTTAAAGGGGAGCGCTGGAGAGTAAACTAAATCTTACAATGAGCATATGGATGGCTATAATTGCTGAGGTTTGTTTTTTTTTCATATTTGCTAACTCGCTATATATAAAATTGCGTTTCTATTTTATAGATTTCACACCCTGAAGACTGCTAATTTTTGCATGCATATGATTTTCACATGAATGGATGAAAATACTAAAATCTCTTCCCCCTGGAATTGTCTAATTGCCCCGACCCTACTCTAACAGCAACTAGTAGGTGGGGGCGGTGGAGACTCCTGCCATTCTTTGTGGCACCCCACTTCCCTGGAAGCTCAGTCAGCCTCCGTCTGCTCATGAATTGGCACGGTTTTCTTCCAAACCCATCGATGCCGGAACATGGGTCAGGAAGAACACGGTCAGCTCTCTGGTGCTTTCCATAGCGTTCCTTTTTGCCAGCCTTCTGAGATTTTTAAATAACGGAAGCAACATCTGCCTCTGAATTAGCTGACAATGGGAAACACACATTGCAGAGATTATCTTAATGTATAGCAAATCAAGGAAAACAAAACTTTGGTTTAACCATTGGTTTCAGCTTCCTATCCCGCCAAGCCACCAACTTCGTTTCACTTCTCTTCTCTCTCTGGCCCCATGTGCTCCCTTGGTGGAGACATGAAGGAGCAGCCAAGTGGCCTGCAGGGGGACCCCGGGATGCTTTGCCCACTTGACAGGTAGAAGAGCTAAGGCCCTCAGCACGGAACAGGTTCCCAGGCTCGCAGAGGAAGGTGGTGGCAACACAGAGACTTCTCGGTCACCTGGAACACACCCCGCTGTGGACACCCCCTCTGGGACTTTTTTTCTGCCTCTCTCCGTAGGATTTTGCAATTCTTTTCAAACCAGTGTCACAAAACTTTAAAAAAAAAAAAAAGGATTTCACAACTCTTAGCTGTCAGAGTTTCCTTCTACTTCTCTTTTTCTTCACTCAGTAGACATGTATGAGGCAGAAGGCCAGGGCTAGGTGCTGTGGGAGATTCAGAGAGATAGGGAAGCATCATCACTGTCCACAAGGCACTTCCAGGTAGTTGAGGACATTTAAAGTCACCACCGGATGAGGCCTGTGGAGGTGCTGACAGTGAGGGCTCCAGCAGGTGAGAGGAGTTGGCTCCCAGAGGCTGCCTCCTGCTCACGAGAGGGGTTCCAGGTGGTAGAGGGGAGATTGTGGTGAGAATGTGCACAGCACTGTCGGGCAGTGGGAGCCGAGCCCCTCTACTGCCTGCAGAGTGAGTGTCTCAGCCCTTGGTTCTAGAGGCCCTCGAGGCTGAGTGTGTTGGCAGTCACCTGCAGTTGCTGTGGCAGGTGGCAGAGCCCTGGCTCTGGAGTCAGAGAGGGCCTTGTCCCAGCTTTGTGTTAGTTGGCTAACTTTGATGTGTGACTTCACCTCCCTGAACCCCACTTGGGCTTGTTGGGCAGATCAAGGAGCCCACACACCTAAAGCCCCCCGCGTGGTCTCACACTAAGAGGTGGATGCTGGGCCCTGGCTTTCCTCTCCCATTCTAGATGTGTGCCAGGCCCTGCTCTAGGCACAGGGGCAGAGCCAAGTTCTGCTCCAATGAGGTGAGCACTCAGCGGGGTCAGAGGAGGGGGACAGTAGAAAGTGAATACAAATATCAAATATGACAGTTGTGGGCAAAGGCTATGAAGAAAAATAAAGCAGGGGAAAGGGATAGTGTGGGGGCATGGCTCATAGGAGGAACAAAGTCCTTTCTAAGGAGACGATAGAGCCAGAAATGTGAAGGCAGGGAGAGCCATGGAAACCACCCCAGGGAACAGCGGTGCAAAGGCCCTGAGGTAGGAGGGGGCCTGGGGCAGAGCAGAGGAAGGAGAGAGCTGTATGAGGGCACTGGATCATGCGGGGCCTCGCGGGCCAGGGCAGGAGGTTGGCTGTTACTCTGATGGGAGGCCGCTGGAGGGTTCTGAGCAGAGGAGGCACAGACTGTGACATGACCAGCTATTTTTAGTCTCCGTTTTGTTCCATGTTCCCAAGTTCACAGTGGACTGTGTTTAACAGACCTTAGAGATTGGTTGAGCCTGAGTGGAGCCCCTTCCATGCCAGCGCTGACAGTCCCCAAGTCCTCCCAGGGAGGTACACCAGACCTTTCTCCTGCAGGTGGAACCAGGTGGCACCCTGCTTATCTCCTCCTTGTCACCAACATAACCCTTTATCCCCTGCAGAATTCCAGCTTCCTGTGACCGAACCTGACATCAACAACAGGCTGGAGTCGTTGTGCCTCAGTATGACCGAACACGCCCTGGGAGGTGAGTGTGTTCTTCCTGCATGTCCCCATGTCCCTGTTACCACGTGCCTGGGAGAACTGGCCATCTGCTGTCTCTACCGTGGCAGGAGCTCAGGAGAATGGGGGGAGGACAAGGAGGGGGGTAGGCAGGGGACAGGGAGAAAGAGTGGCCTTAGGGTACTATTGGACCATTTTCCAGCGGCACCATGCCAAGTGGCCAGTGCCCTGTTCCTCCTCCTTTTCTGGGAGGTGAGTCAGGGACCTGGAGATCAAAGCTGTCCCTCTGTCCCCAGAAGCTCCACCTCCCAGTGCACATGGGAATCACACCACAGCAGTTGTCCCAGCCAAGTGCCGGGCCTGGAGGAGTCAGGGACATGAGACATGGCTGTTAGTGAGAATATCCTGCACAAGACTGGATGCTTCCCTTCTCTGCACTAGATCCCCCAGCCTGGTCCAAGCATAGCCCAGCTTGCCTTAGAAATAGAATTTTTGAAAAACAGAAAACCCAGCTTGTTTATCTCCTGGTTGCAAACAACTTTCTTGACACCTGGTGCCCAAAGCAGGCTGAGGTGTCCTTTCCTATGTGACAGGGACAGGTTGAGTTAGAGGTGCCTGCACATCCACTGCCCAAGCCCGGAATGGGGGCTGTGCTGTGCAGGGCTGCGGCCCCACAAGCAGCTGTGCTCCCCCGTGTGTTTGGCTGGAAGTCATGCTTGGTCACAGCAGCCCTGGGAGGCCTTCAGCTCCCTCCTGGTACTAAGCGGGCAGCTTTCTCTGGGCCTGGATATTTAGGATGCTTGGCAGGCAGAGGAGAGAAGAGATGTCTGCCATTTCCTGCCAGCTTCCTGGGAGGCTCTGTGCCACAGAGACACAGAGAGGCCTCCTATGAGCCTTTCCAATAGCCCTATCCAGTCTACACTTGCTCTTAGCCAAAAGGCCGAGAAGCGATAGCCCTATCTGGTCTAGACACACTTACCCACCCAGAGAAGGGGGGTCTGCACACCTAGAGCCAAGATGTGCACCACCTGGCAGTGGTGGGGAAAAGACTGCCATCCTCTGCCCCTTCAGAGAGCCTTGTCCTCCAGACCTAAGGCTGTTAGATTTTTAGTCTCTGCAAACACAATCTTATCCTGAAACCAAAGATGAAATAGATCAATGCTCTGCATGGAGCAAAGTGGTGGCCCGAGACCACACCCACCTGACCTCAGCACCAGGGGGAGCTGAAGGCCTTCCAAGGGCATCACAGAGCTTCACCAAACAGATGGTGGGAAGACACAGCCGCTTCTGTGACTTCCCCCAGAGCTCTATAAAGAGCCTCATTTGCGAGCCACTGCTCTCTGCCTCGGCCATTCAGATCTTAGGAACATCACTGGGCCATCCCTCGTACCTCTGGCAGGAGGTGCTGCCAGCTCATCTTTACCTCATAGAGGAGACTGGGTCAGCAGCCCCCTAATGAGAAATGGGAGACAAATGTCCACCAAAGGATGAATATGGCTCAACAAAATGTAGTGTATCCATACAGTGAAAGAGCATTCAGCCTTTAAAAAGCAAAGAAGTACCAACCTATGAGACGCAGTGGATGAATCTTGACATTATGCTGAGTGAAACAAGCCAGGCATGAAGGACCCAGAGCGTATGATTCCATTTATGTGAAATGTCCAGGATAGACTAATCTACTGGGACAGAAAGTAGATGAGTGGTTGCCAGGGGCTGAAGGGAGGAGGATGAAAATATTCTGGAATTAGAAAGTGGTGAGGGTTGCACAGCTTTGCAAATATACTAAAAGCCACTGAATTGTATACTTTCAAAGGGTGAAATTTATGATATGCAAATATTTCAATTAAAAGTAGTAATGACAGTCTCCCTGGGGCCAGAGTTAGGATGGCAGCTGGTGAGTGAGTCCCCTGAGCTGGCACCTGCCAGAGCTCTGACACCAGGAGGGAAGCCCCTGTGCTCCCCTGCTCGACAGTGGCCAGCTGGGTGGGGGACTGACTCAGTCTTTCACTACTTTTGACCGAAGAAAAAGGAGAACTGACCTTTTCCCCCAGGGCTCGATACATCTCAGACAATTGGCATTTTGGAGGCTCATATCAAACTGCTAAGTACTAACATTATCATCATTAGCAAGAATACCAAATGCTCTTTATTAAAGGAAGGTTTTCATTGAAAAGACTTCGTTTTTTCGGTCTGTTCTATTTTTACAGAAAACCTCTCTGAACTGATGGGTTTTTTGCTAATGTTTTCATCTTGTTAATCTCCTAAGCCTTTTTATTGCTGTGTTTTTTCCCAATAATCCCCTCTGGTGGGAAGCCTCGTAAGCAGTTTCCTGAACAGAGAATGCAAATTAAGTTCAGGGTGGCCTAGTTGGGCACAGTGGCAGTGTGCCCTCCCTGCCCGACCCCTTCCAGGTGCCAGGAAAGATGGCTTTGCTGGAGACAGTATGCTAATGAATTAAGTCCTTTTATGGGAAGAGGAATGGGCAGGGAGAGGAAAGCACAGTAAAAGAGGTTCCGATGCTTGCGACTCAGGGATGGAGGAAGAGAGGCTCACATCTGTTGGCCTCTAGGATTGGTGATCTGACACCACTGACACACTCAGGGACCACTGCTTCCTTTCTTTAACATCTCCCCTAAAGTCATACAGAACTTATATACAAGTATACTGGGTCTGTTTGGACTATTTCTTACAACAGCATGTGAACGTACAGTTATCTCAAAAGTTTCAGCTGAAGAAGTGCTTCTCCTCCACGGCCCCACTGGCAGAGTTGCCAGCCTGGCTCCACCCACAAGGAAGCCAGGAACCCCCTGTGGTGGCCTCGGCATGCCCTCTGTCACTTGGGTCCTCCAGCTTTCCCTGGAACACATTGCCACTCCCTTCTCACACCCGAGTTCTGCCAAGCAAATAGAGATGCTGCGTCTGGTGGACCAGTTCTGTAATATTGGGGCTTGGACTGGGACATCAGCAAAGCCAGGGAGGCACCCCGCAGCCCTGTCTCACCCACATTTAGTGGTCACTGAACGCAGTTATTCCTACCGCCTGTGATGGCTAATCCATGCCTCTCTCTGCTCACTGGAAAAGACCCTTGTCGGTTCTGGCACAGACTGTTATAGGGGCCTCTTAACTGGTCCACCTGCCACCAGCCTTATCCTTCCTTCCTCAGGTTATCTGATGCAACTGCCAGAGAAACCATTCTAAAATTAAATCTCATTACTCTACTGCTTATAATTCCCCAACTACCTACCTCTAAGCTCTTGTTCATGGTATGCAAGACCCTATGGTCTGCTCCTGGGGACCGTTCTAGAACCCACCTGTAAGCAGACAGCCTAAAAGGGGCCAGGCAGGCCTGACACCTCTGATGGGCATATCCCTGACTTCTCTGTAGCCTGGGTTATCCACTTCTCCAAAATGTAGATGTGGCAGATTCTGGGTGGCCTCAGCACTCTCCCACCTCCACGAGACTGTTCAGTTCTAAGTGCCCACAACACCTACCTCAGACATCTCTGCCTTTCATCAGATTCTCGAGACACAGAATCTGGATTTGTTTGCGTCAGATGTGTCCATCCCTCTGGTCTACTCAGCTGTGGACAGGGTCACAGCCACCTTGTCCCCAGTGTCTCATCAGGGACGTGGGGTGAGAAGCAGAGGCTGCCAAAGAAAGGGATGTGAGCTAGACAGGTCCACCTGCGTGTCTGTTGCAGCCCCTGCCTGGCTCTTCCACCCCATCTCCTCTACTCCATTCCCCATCCTTCATCCTCAACCTCCAACGCACCCTCAGCTCCACCACCGGATGACCTATCATCCCGCCTATGTGTGCACCGCACACCATCCCCACCCTCCTCCTCCTGCCAGCACCAGCTACAAAAGTCACTTTGTATCTCTCTGAAACTGTCCTTGAATTCCCAGGCCAACTGGGCAGCCATCATTCCTTCCTCCATGTTCCTGCTCTCTTGGTACATACTCCATTATAGCAATGATCACATATAGCATTATTGTCTGTCTACATGTCTGTGTCTACCCTCAAATATAAGTACTTGGGAGGTGAGGATTAGATATTTTCATCTTGGTTCTCAGGTTCAATATGGCTCCTGGCAAAAATAGCTATTCCCCAGATATCGTGTGTGTGGGTATATAAATGCATGAACACATGAACATAGGAGCCTTTCTCTGCCCTCAGAGGCTGGGAGGCCCACCATGCATGGCATTGGCATAGGTGGGCATGAACAGGATTGTTTTGCTCACCTGTGCCCATTGTTTGCTGCTCTCTCTCCCAGACGGGGTTGACCGGACCTCCACCATCTAGAAGCTGAAGATGAGAGTGACCGCGCTGGCCGTGAAATCGACTGCTGCGGGTCCAGTGTCAGCCATCTTCAGGGTTGCACAGAATCCTCCAAGATACTTTGCAGCCTTTTTTCCCCCTGGTCCCTCTCCCGTTTTGATTTTGTGAGAGCGTAGGTCATCCTCGTAAACATATCAGTAGACCTGGGGTTGGTTATTTTGTCATTTGTTTCTGTCATGGGATGGTTTGGTGTGTGGGGTGGGGAGGGGTCTCTAGGGAATTATGAGACTGGGAGGGGGGTGGAGGGAATGCAGGTAGCTCTCTGGATGGAAAGGGGGCAGGGGAACGAGTACTGCCATGAAAGAGATAGGAGACACACAAGAGGACGGCAGAAGCCCTGGCCCTGGGGAGGCTTCTCGGAAGGCCTGGCTTCACAGGCAGGCCACAGAAGGATATCGTGGGCACGTGCACCCAAAGCAAGATACTGGCTTGCCTTTTATATCCAATTCAATCCTGATTGGATTTCCCTGAGGCCCCTGCTGGAAACAGCCATAGGAGAGGGCCCATGGCAACGGGGGAAAGAAGGAAGAAATTCCCTGCAACAAAACTTCAGCTAAACTTTGATTTGTGTATTGTTTACATAATAATTTTAAAGGGTACATAATGTGTAAAGAGTTTGGATAGAACCTCTCTTCATACTATGGTTTTTGTAAAGGATCTGTTGTTGTTATGGATTCATTTTTTCCCTCTATTTTTACAAGAACAGCAGAGTTGTCTTTTTAAAACGGCTGCCGAGCTCTGCTTCTTGGGAAGATGGATGCAGTCACGTAGGCCTGAGCTGTCCGTCTTTCACCGTTAGGCGGGAGGAGCATGTGGGTGGACTTGATGGACGTGGCCGGAATGAGCACAGCATTGGGTGAGCGCACAAGGATGAGGACATCATGTGATCAGTTATGGGTTTGCTCGCAGGGCACCCAGAGATTCTCAAAGAATCCTGCAGCCTCTTTCTGTGCTGGATTTGCTTGTCACGGAGAGGCCTCCCTCCCTTTCCGCCCCACCCACGGGGCATTAGCCTGTCACTCCCAGCCTTGTTCCACACACACACAGGTGGGTACAAGTTCCACTGGAGGAGAAAAGGCAAGGATGGACTTTTTCCCCTTGTGAGAGGTTTGATACCCAGAAAATGAGCTCAAAACCTTTACATTAGGGTTGCTTGTAGGAACTCGAGCCTGGAGGCTGCATCTACTTCACCTGTCACTGCTGAGGGAGAGGAGGGGAGAAAGGCCCAGCAACAGTGTACAGAGGGTCGGTCAGCAAGTCCAGAGAGCGCATGCAGGGAGATGTTTGGCCCACACGGCACAGCCCCGCCATCTCCAGTGGGCGATGAAAGATGTAGGAAAGGTTGATTTCACGATGGAAATGACAGCGCTATCCGCACAGTGTGAATTAGGGATTTGCTGTGTTGGTTGATTTATCCATCCACACAGAGGGGAGGAAAAAGACACTCGTTACTTGGTAGGAGATTGAGAAACTGTGGTACCTACCACAAAGTAAGCTCTGTTTATGAAGGGCAAGAAAGGCTACATTTCAGAATTTGACGCAATGGAGGGTATTAGAGGAAATCAAAGAGGAGTTGTGTAGAAAATCAGGTTGTGTAAATGAGGGTATGAATGCTCAGCCAGAGGCAAGATCAGGGAGATGGTACAAGGCCTGTTTGTTCCATGGATGAGTTGGGTGCCTTGTGTGTGTGTGTGTGTGAAGTCAGAGTTGAAATTTAGAAGATCAGACCATGGAAATCACTGCCCTGACTTTTTTTTTTTTTAAAGCTAATGAACATGTAGACCTAAAAGGCCTTAATGAAATCCGAACAATTTTCTTTTACTTTCAAGATCAAAAACATACACCCAACCCAGCCTTGGATGCCGCCACCAGGTTTTTGAAGTCCTTTTGAGTCTAAGAAGTTGAGAACAACGTAACCATAGAAAGCCTTTCGTGAGCAGAGAAGGCTTGAATCCACAATTTCATGTGTTGAATTAAAAAAAAAAAAAAGGTTCAGACCTCTCCTTGGGTGACTAAGTTCTAAAGATGCAAATCCATGTGCAGAAAGAGATGGCATTTTTTAGTTGATTATTTTTAACCAAGTGCCATTAACATTCATCCCCCACATCCCTTTTCTAAACAAGCTTAGTGTTACTTGGGGAATGTGTTGGGATGGATGATCACATGTAAGGCAGGAAGAATAGGTCAAAGGTTGAAGGCCAAAGGTAAGACCAGAGGGTTTGCGAATGTGGGTTTGTAGGATACTGAGAAAGTGAACAAAGAGGAGAAAAAACCATGGTATTACACATCTTGCTGAGAAAGGAAAGCATTCAGATCTGCTGCAAAAACACATATATCCGTAAAGACTCATTCAGAAAACAGATTGTGAACACAATCACATTTGCATGAATCCTTTAAAAGGAAGAAGACCTTAAAGTATTTGCAAATCTGAATTTCTATTTATTCCTTCACTGAATATAGAAACAATGGTTATCTGATTATTAGAGATATTATTTTGGATATGTTACTTATTAACTTGCTATGGCTGGTAACCATGATAAAGTCTGTTATTAATAACAACATAATTCTTTTTTTAAAGAAGAAAAGCTTATTTTTCATTGACAGTGTATAGATTTATCTACTTAGTTGTGTTTTGCTATTAGTGTTTTAATTTTTTTTTTAAGTTGAGTGTTTGATAAATTTTAAGACCCTGTCCCCACCTTGTTTTGAGCCCTGTGTTGACTACAGGTATACAGCTCAATTTAAAAATCCTAAAGCAAAAGAATTTTATTTATAAAAGAATCAAACAGTTGCATGCATAAGGCTGTGAAGTCAGATATTTAGTAATAAAAGCAGCAGTGCCTTTTTTTGTATTTACCCATTGACCCCCACCAAATGCAACTGTTTTATATTAAGAAAATGGTAACAATTTTAAAAATCTCAGAGTAAAATCTATTTCACTACATGTTTTTCCCCCTTGTTCTGATTTAAGCAGTGTGTACTTGGCATCTCTACATTGTCCTAGGGACAGTGGTGTTCTACAATATTGTTATCATGTATGATGTTTTATTGGTGCTTTTTATTCATAGTGGCTTCTTACCAGAAACAGTAGGAAGAAACACATGAACTGTGTACAAGACATGAAACATTGCTGCTGATATGTTGTTTTTTCACATGCTTTTGAGTTTTCACTTTTTAAACGAGAGCCAGCAAGCAAAATAGACGTGGCTGGGTCTGCCTGTCCGGGCGGGTCTTTGCACCGAGCTCTCAAATCCTGTGTATTGAGGGTTCCTTTTTGGTACTCAGGATTGGAGCTACAGCTGGGCCCCCCTCTCTCCCATTCGTTTGAAGAGACACTGAGGGAAACAAGGGTTTCTTTTGAGGTGTCCTTGGCTGCCTTTTACGGGATGGGAGCCTTCTCCGGGTCTTTTGTTCTTCTGCACCTCTTGTAGCTACTGCCGGTGCAAGGTTGTAGATGTGTATTCCCCAGGAGCCTGGGCTGGGGGGCTGAGCTGGGCTGAATGCAAAAGCATGCAACCAGAAGGCAGGCAAGGGGAGGAAAAGCAGGCCCAGTCTCATTGGTCCCCTGGAGATGTCTGTAGCAGTCAGCTCCAGCTTGGGCCTGGGGAAGCAGCCTGACCAAGGCGCTTGGGTGTGCCTGTTACAAGAAGAACCTGCAGAAGGATAATTTGCACATGGAGCTGTGATAACACTAATGTTGATTTTTTTTTTACAAGTCATCAGAGATGTTTGCAAAGTGAGTTTTATTTTTTTGTAATTCCTTTATCTTTACTTAAAGGTGAATGTGTATTCCTCTGGGAGGAATAGGAAGAAAACAGGAATGTTAATAATGTCGAACAGAAAACTTCCTCCCTTATTAATATATAATCCTCATGTATTTATGCCTAATGTAAGCTGACTTTTAAAAAGCTTTCTTTTGTTGCATGCCCTGTGCAGGCATCTGTATTGTACATGCATGCCTTTCGTCCTGTTTTCCTGTATAAAGTTAGTGAACAAAGAAATATTTTTGCCTAGTTCATGTTGCCAAGCAATGCATATTTTTTAAATTTGTCATATATGGAAAGAGCATGTTTGTTACATGTAAAAGCTTTACTGATATACAGATATACTAATGTTTGAAGATGCTGTTCTTTGCAAGTGTACAGTTTTCAAATGTTGTTACCAGTGAAACACCCTTGTGGTTTAAACTTGCTACAATGTATTTATTATTCATTTCCTCCCATGTAACTAAGAATCATGGCTATATTTCATATCAACGTTATATTGAAAGTGAAGGGAAATGATTAATACAAGGTTTTGTAACACTGGTGTGTCTTTTTCTTTTTTTCAACATACGTGATTGAATAGAAAATAAGAACTGAGGCCTGGTGCGGTGGCTTATACCTGTAATCCCAACATTTTGGGAGGCCAAGGCAGGTTGGTCACTTGAGGTCTAGAGTTCAAGACCAGCTTGGCCAACATGGTGAAACCCTGTCTCTACTAAAAATACACACACACACAAAATTAGCCAGGCATGGTGGTGCATGCCTATAATCCCAGCTACTTGGGAGGCTGAAGCAGGAGAATCACTTGAACCCAGAAGGCAGAGGTTGCAGTGAGCCAAGATTGCACCACTGTATTCCAGCCTGGGCAACAGAGGGAAATTCTGTCTCAAAAAAAAAAAAAGGACAAGAAAAAGAAAAAAGAAAAGAAGAACTGAGTCAAATAGCCCCCTCAAGGAAAAACCAGAATGGGATCTCTGTTAACTATTCCCACCTGGCCATTCTGCACATGCCACATCTTCAGCTATGAGCTGCTTTTTAACAAAAATATGGAGAGAGGGTTTTAGAAATTTATGCAGTTTGATCTGTGCCCAAAATAGCCAATAAATGTGTCACCAGACTTAGGGGCATGTTTCTAAATACAAACTCTAACTTTGCAGATATTGTTGTTTATAGCTTGTTCCCCTCATTGTCTTTGAAATATTTCACACCTTAATCATGGCATCAAGAAACAGCAGCCTCTTTGGCGCTTACCTATCCATGGCTTGAATCTCATTCTAATATTTCTAATTCCTGTATGACATATATTCTAAATATTGTGTCAGTTAAGCATATGAGTGGAGAGATGCACCTGGTTTTGAATTCTGGCTCAAGCATTCTCTAGCTGTGTGATCTTAGACAAGTTTCTTGATGTCTCTGAGCCTTGAGTTTGTTTTTTGGCTTATGATATTCAAAGTTTATATAATTAAACCTCTAATAAAAGGTGAAAACAAAAGAAAACATATGATAGAGAGGTTCCTGCCACCATAGCCTAGCAACCCCAGAGTTCTGAGAGGCAGCCACAGCTTGACATTATGACAGTGACCACACAGTGACTCCCTTTTCATCAGGCTCAGCTGCTCAACTGACATGTAAAATCGAAATTGTTCCCTGGAAACAAAATTTCTTACAGGCTGAGATGTAAAATGTAATTCCTCATAAAGCTGAATCCTTGTAACCCAGATGAGCTATATCTCAGTATGACTGCAGTATTATAAAGGAAGGAGAGAGGAGTGTGCAAGAGAAAATTTGAGCCTCACTTTGAAATGTGTAGAATGAGGGTAAATGTAAGCGTTGTGAGCTTAAAGGAGAGGGACCATGAAGAGCTCAGCCTGGTGTCTGAAGAGGGGTTGCTTAGCGATTTTTATCAGCAAAGCTGTAGCTCTTAGCCGGTGATCTTTGTTATAGAATGTTCATTCCTGGAGAAAACATTACCCATAGAGTAAAGCAGCTAGGACGCCCTCAACAGCCCCCTTCCAAAATGAGATTTAATGCCACTTGTTAGAGGGGAATGAACATGTATATAGCACAATGGTTTGGAAGAGGCTGCAGGGGATTTGAGCCAGGAGTCCAGAAGTGGGTCTTATCCACACATACTCCATGTGCTAACGCAGACAGGAGCTGAAGAGGCAACACAAGCCAGGAATTCAAACTCTCATGGAAGTTTCCTGTTCCCTTGGACAGTCACTACATCTATCACTGGCCCTGACTCACAATCAGCCCAAGACCTACTGTCCCCAGTGGTTGTAGGGAAGGTTGGGGGACAGTGCCTTCATCAGTGAAAATGTCATCCACAACCAGTGCTTAATCCTTCTCTAGGAAAACATGGAGCCTTTAGGGTGGCTCTGGCCCACCCAGGAGCACCATTGTGGCAGCCCACACTTTGCGATTTTCCGCCATAGTGCACCCCAGCACCAATCTCACAGATGTCATTCCACAGGCTTCTGTAGGCATTTCCATGTTTGCTATTTTCCATCCATACCTCTTAACACTTGAAAGCCACCCCTTCCCGGGGCTGTTCAGCCTCTGGACCCTTAGCAGTAGCTCTAGGTCCTCCTAGCTTATCCAGTGAGTCTCAAACCATTTGTGAATTCCAGTTGTGATACTGGTTGTTTTTTTTCCAATTTGCATAGTCCAATTCTTTTGTAAAATACAATAAACATAAACTTACAACCTCCCTCCCCCAATATCTTATTTAACAGACAAAAGTATTCCATCCAACTGCTATAAAGTATTTCTATTCTGGCTCCCTAAGTTGTGAGGTGAACCTGCAAAATTCAGTGTGGGACATTCCTCTCAGGATTAGATGATGGAAATCCTGATACCAACATATCCCTAATCAGGCCAAGAATGCCCTCAATAGAGAGGGACACATCAGGTCAGAGGGGTGCCTCAAAGTTGGCCCAAGAATGGTGACTGATTTGTTCACTCATCATTTCTAAAAGCTGAAAGCAAAATAGTTGGGAAAGGGGACATGGGAAAGGAAGAGGAAGGTCCAGGAGGTAACGGGACTGGTGGTGGGAGGTTAGAGCCTGAACTGGAAGTCTTTGGAAATGGGTCAATTGTTAGAGCACTGTTTCCAAAGCAACCCTTAGACCATGGCCTTTAGACTTCCCACTATCAGTTTCTGGCCTCTAGAGATTAAGAACAAAGAATGATGTGTGTGTGTGTGTGTGTGTGTGTGTGTGTGTGTGTGTGTGTGTGTGTGTTTCTGTCTATACATTTGGGAGACATGATTGGGAAATTGGGACACTTTGGCAAAACTTAAGCCTTATAACTCAGTCATCATTGAGGAGCCTGGAGCCCCATTGGAGCAAATTCACAGTGCACACTGTCCTCCCAAACTTCAACCCAGCCCACTGGCTTCCCACAACCTGCCTTACCCATGGGGCTCTTGTCCACAGACATTGACTTCTCTGTGACGTAAACCTGGGAATTCAATGTCCAAGAATTTCCTGCATGGAATATTTTCCACTCTTAAGTGATTTCTACTTCAATTTTTGAAACCAACAGAGAAACGTCTGGCAACCTTATAAAGCTTGTGCTTTATAAAATATCCCCTTATGTTTATGTTTGACTTAGAGGCAATGTTTTTAAATAGTGTGTTGCACAGTTTTTTGAGGTTTTTTTTTTTAAGTCTAATCCAGGAGAAACAAAATCGGAGCTTTGGTGAGTGAAATGGTCCTACCAGAGCTGTTGTTACTCGGGACTGCCAAAAGGCTCCAGTTAAATCTTCCTGTGGGAACCACAGCCAGGCCTGGGTGTCCCTCGGCTTTCTCTAGTGTTGGGACATATTTCTGGTTGTCCATGTCAGAAAAATTTTTTGACAGGGTCTCTGTCACCCAGGCTGGAGTGCAGTGGCACAATCACAGCTCACTGTAGCCTCAATCTCCCCAGGCTCAGGTGATCCTTCCGCCTCAGCCTCCTGAGTAGCTTGGACTGCAAGCACGCACTATTACACCTGGGTAAATTTTTTTAATTTTTGTAGAGACAAGGTTTTGCCATGTTGCCCAGGTTGGTCTCCAACTCTTGAGCTCAAGAGAGCCCCCCACCTCAGCTTTTCAAAGTGCTGGGATTACAGGTGTAAGTCACCACACCAAGCCCCATAAAACAGCCTCAGTTAAGTGAGGTCAGGAGAACCTACAAACCCAAATCAAATCTGTCCAATTGGACCTCAATAATTTGCTTTCTGTTATATTTATCCCAGATCTCTTCACTGAGAAGAGGCTAAACGTTGATTTGCTATGATTGTTACTCTTCCAAGATGGAAGAGTATAAAGACAGCAAGTTGGGGATGAGAGAAAATGCATATATGATGAATCATTCCCCTCCATCCATTGTCAGTTGTGCCAATCCAATTCCGGGGTAGTGAGCACATTCTACATACTTTCTCTTTGTTCCTGTGCTCTGGGGTCTGGACTACTTCATCTTTTAGCCAACTCCATTTTGCTCTTGTAAGACACAGAATACAAGCCCTCATTCACCTGAAGTTCACTGAGTTTACCCAGTGTGTGCCTTTTTAAGAGAAAAAAAGAGATGAGGGTCTGTGTTCCCAGGCTGGTCTTGAACTCCCAGCCTCAAGCAATCCTCCTGGCTTAGCCTCCTGAGTAGCTGGGATTACAGGAGTGAGCCACCACACCTGGCCAGATGTGCATCTTAAGTGTTTATATCCAACCCATCCTCCAAAACACAAAGATTTAAGGGGACAGGCTCTCTTTCTTGTACACAGGGCTTGATGAGGACAGGGTGCTAACCAACATGCTAACCATGTCTAGAAATGGAAGATACCTTGCAGGACACAAGCACCAATTTCCTTCTACAAATGGGAGGTGAAGTCCAGAGTTACAGTGAGGCGTCTTCCTTATGGCCACTTGAGAAAGCATGAGATGCTCCGCAGGCCCCTGGGGCACTTTTGGTCTCTTAGCCTGAATGATTCGAGCCCAGGAGGAAGCATGCCTAGAAGAGGGGGGGAGGGAGAATAAAGCCTGCTACGCTCCTCCCCAGGCAGGAGGCAGACACCCCCCACAGGGGGCAGAGCTCTGCCCTGGTCCTCGGGTTCCCTGGGGAAGCCTCCTCGCCCATGGCTCACTGCCCAGAAGGTAGACACCACCCAAGCTACCCAGGTCCTTCGGAAGAAAGGAAGCAACACTAGAAGGACTAAAAGCAGGAATTCCTGGAGAGGGCCTCAGGGACAGTCCATATTTAGAGGCAAGAGAGAACATGTGAATTGGAAGAACTGAAATAAGTAAATACCCAGCTGGAATTCTGAATGCAGCGAATGTAGAGTTGGAGGTGTGGCGTGGGTAGGAGTGGGGACTGGGGATGGAGGCAGGGCCAGTCCTAAACGGCCATAGCAAAAAGTGTAGGCTCTCCCTGAAGGACAGTAGCTGTGCTGCCGGCAAGTGGCATCATCAGCTGGAAGGGTTTTTGTTGTCTTGTGGAAGAGAAGGGCGTAAGTGAACAGTCTCCCTTCTGTCCCATGTCCCAGTCACTCAGTTCCCCTCACTGGAGGCCCCCAGTGTAGGCTTCCTGTGTACCCGCCAAGAGATATTCTCTCCGTGTGCAAACATGGATCTATATTTTGTTCCCCCTTTGTACACACACAAAAGCATACCACGCACACTGTTCATCATGGTGTGGCATTTTTCTTTTTTCACTAAATCAGTTTTGGAGACCATTCTGTATTAGTTGACGGCGACACAGTGTTCCACGCTGTGGATGAACAGAACTCCTTTAACCAGCTCTTTACTGATGGACACTCAGGTTTCCTTTACCCTATTACAGACAAGGCTCTGATGAATAAATTATGTGTGTGTCATGCAAGGGTTCCCACTGTGAGAAAGTGGGATTGCTGGGTTAAAGGAGATTATATCAGCCAGGGTTCTCTGCAGAAACAGAACCAGTCTCAGGGAGATGTGGAAGGGAGAGGGAGGAGGGAGGGGGAGAGATACTTATTTTAAGGAAAGACTCAATTGTGAGGACTGGCAAGTTTGAAATTTGTACAACAGGCTGGAAACTCAGCCAGGAGTTGATGTTTCAGCCTTGAGATAGAAGTTCTTTCAGAAACGTCAGTTCTTGGTCTTAAGGCCTTTAACTGATTGGATGAGGCCCACCTAGGTTATCAAGGGTAATCTCCTTAATGTCAAATGGTTGTGGATGTTAATCAGATCTACAAAATACCTTTACAGCAACACCAATTAGTGTGTGATTAAATAACGGTATTATAGCCTAGCCAAGTTGACGCATGTAACTAACCATCACAAGTATCATTGGTCATCCTGCTAGTTATTGCCAAGTCATCTTCCATAGATTTATACTTCCAGCAGCAATGGATGAGAGTGCTTTATTTCCTATACTCTCATCAATTCATAAACCAAACTTTTGTATATTCTCCTATCTAATATGTGAAAAAAATGCTATCAGCACCCTTTTTATTTATTTCTCGAGTGAGATTGAGTTTGAGCATTTTTATATGCTTAATAGTCTTTTATATTTTCCTTTGAAATGAGTGTTCATATATTTGCCCATTTTATCATTGAGTTGTGGGTCCTTTTCTTATTTTTGTAGCCACTCTTTGTATATTGTAGAAATTGACCTTTGGTCTGTGATATAAGTTACAAATATTTTTCCCAGTTGGTCTTTTGTCATAAATAACTTATTTTTATTTTTATGTGGTTGAATTTCTTCATCTTTTCTGGCTTCTGGATTTCAAATCATATTTTAAAAGGCCCTTTCCACTTTGAAATAGCTATATTTTCCACTAGGACTTTCATGGATTCATCTTATATTTATATATATTTGAACCATTTTTAGTATAAAATATGAGGTTTGGAACCAATTGTATTTCTATGCAAAGGTGGGTACCCAGTTATGTCTACACTATTTATTAATATATTTTTCCTCCACTGATCTGATATGCTACCCCTTTAACATAGCAACTTCCTCTATGTATTTAGATCTCTCTGCATGTCCTATTTTTCTTTTCATCACTACGTTTGTCTATTCATGTACTAACACTCCCACTATTTTAATTATTAATTTTAAATTTTGGGTTATTGTCTAACAGGGAGATTTATATTTTGGAAAGGTCACTCTGACTGCATTTTGGGAAATGGATTAGAGGAGAGCACAAGTGGAGGAGTGAGGATGCCCCAGGGGACAGATGATCCAGACAGTTCACAAGCTCAAGGGTATGGCAGCAGGGACAGAGAGAACTGGACAGATCTGTGAGATTCATAAGATGTAGCCTCTCCTATTCAACATAGTATTGGAGGTTCTGGCCAGGACAATCAGGCAAGAGAAACAAATAAAGGGCATTTAAATAGGAAGAGAGGAAATCAAACTATCCCTGTTTGTAGATGATATGATCCTGTATCTACTAAACCTCATTGTCTCAGCCCAAAAGCTTCTTAAGCTGATAAGCAACTTTGGCAAAGTCTTGGGATACAAAAGTCAATGTGCAAAAACCTCTAGCATTCCTATACACCAACAACAGTCAAGATGAGAGCCAAGTCACAGATGAACTCCCATTCACAACTGCCAGAAAAAGAACACCTAGGAATACAGATAACTAGGGAGGTGAAAGATCTCTACAAGAAGAACTATAAATCACTGCTCAAAGAAATCAGAGATGACACAAACAAAAGCATTCCATACTCATGGATAGGAAGAATCAATATTGGTAAAATGGCCATACTGCCCAAAGCAATTTATAGCTTCAATGTTATTCCCATTAAACTACCATTGACATTCTTCACAGAACTATAGAAAACTGTTTCTAAAAATATGGAACCAAAATAGCCAAGACAATCCTAAGCAAAAAGAACAAAGCTGAAGATATCACATTATCCAATTTCAAACTATGCTACAGGGATACAGTAACCAAAACAGCATGGTATTGGTACAAGAACAGACACATAGACCAATGGAACAGAATAGAGAACCCAGAAATAAGACCACACACCTACAACTATCTGATCTTTGACAAACCTGACAAAACAAGCAATGGAGAAAGGATTCCCTATTTAATAAATGGTGCTAGGATAACTGGCTAGCCATATGCAGATTGAAACTGGACCCCTTCCTTATACCACATACAAAATTAACTCTGGATGGATTAAAGACTTAAATGTAAAACCCAAAACTATAAAAACCCTGGAAGACAACATAGGCAATGCCATTCAGGACACAGGCACAGGCAAAGATTTCATGGTGAAGATGCCAAAAGCAACTGCAACAAAAGCAAAAATTGCCAAATGGGACCCAATTAAAGAACTTCTGCACGGCAAAAGAAACTATCCGAGTAAACAGACAACCTACAGAATGGGAGAAAATTTCTGCAAATTCTGCATCTGACAAAGGTCTAATATCCAGCATCTGTAAGGAACTTAAACAAATTTACAAGAAAAAAAAACATTAAAAAGTGGGCAAAGGATATGAACAGACACTTCTCAAAAGAAGACATAATATGTGGCCAACAAACATATGAAAAAAAGCTCAACATCACTGATCATTACAGAAATGCCGATCAAAACCACAGTGAGATACCATCTCACACCAGTCAGAATGGTTATTATTAAAAAGTCGAAAAAACAAATGCTGGTGAGTTTGTGGAGAAAAAGGAGTGCTTATACACTGTTAATGGAAGTGTAAATTAGTTCAACCATTGTGGAACACAGTGTGGCAATTCCTCAAAGACCTAAAGACAGAAATACCATTCAACCCAGCAATCCCATTACTGGGTATATCCCCAGAGGAATATAAATTGTTCTATCATAAAGACACATTCACGTGAAAGTTCGTTGCAACACTATTCACAATAGTAAAGACATGGAATCAACCTAAATGCCCACTGATGAGAGACTGGAAAAAGAAAAAAATAGTACATATACACCATGGAATACTATGCAGCCATAAAAAGAACAAGATCATGTCTTTTGCAGGAACATGGAGCTGGAGGCCATTAACCTTAGCAAACTAACACAGGAACAGAAAACCAAATACCACATGTTCTCACTTATAAGTGGAAGCTAAATGATGAGAACACATGGACACAGAGGGGAACAACACACACTGGGGCCTATTGGAGGATGGAGGGTAGGAGGAGGGAGAGGATCAGGAAAAATAACTAATGGGTACTAGGCTTAATAACTTGATAATGAAATAATCTGTTCAACAAACCCCCATGACACACATTTACCTATGTAATAAACCTGCACATGTACCCCTAAACTTAAAAATTAAAAAATACAATAGACTTTGGGGACTCAGGGGAAAGGGTGGGAGGGAGGTGAAGGATAAAAGACTACAAATTAAATTCAGTGTATACTGCTCGGATGATGTGTGCACCAAAATCTCACAAATCACCACTAAAGAACTTAATCATGTAACCAAACACCACCTGTTCCCCAAAAACTCATGGAAATAAAACATTTTAAAAATAATAAAGCCAGATATCAACGAGAGAAAAAAAAGACGTAGCCTCATTGTGCTTGATGATGGATCAGACATGGACTGTAGCGGAGAAACTAACGAGTCCAGGATGCCTCCCAAAGTGTCTTGCTTGGCCAGCTGAGGTGCAGGGGAAGAATTGGGCTACGGGTAAGGGCATGAAATTTGTTACGTTACATAACCCACCTCCTCATCCAGACAAAACACTGTTTTGCTAAGCTGATACATTTGTTGTTAGATTATGCCCTACTTTGCAGATGGACAAACTGAGGCTCAGACATGTTAAGCAACTGGTCCAAGATCACAGAATTGTTATGGAATGAGGCTCCATGATAAGACTCAAATCCAGGTCTGTCTACCCTAAATATTGCTAGGAGATGACAATGGCTGGTTGTCTTAGGCTCTGGAGACCCCATATGAGCACACACAGTAAGGAAACTGCGATGAACCTCCAGGCCTTCCCTTTCCAACATCTGTTGCAGCCTGAGACACGAGGTTACTGGTAGGCAGCAGAATTCTGCAAAATGACCATCTTGAGGTATTTGTTTAAATATAGCCCCTAATTGAAAGAGAAGAGCCGACATGGCTGTGGTTCTCAAGCTGACTCCATATGGGAGTCACCTGGGGAGCTTAACCAACTACTGATGCCTGGGGTCCATCCTGAGAGACTTTGACTTAGTTGTTCTTGGGCAGGCCTGGGCAGGAGGTTTTTAAGCTCCCAGGTGATTCTAATGGGCAGCCAAGTGGGAAAACTGCACATCAAGGGAAACTGCTTCTCCTAGCTTACTGGTCTATGAGGTTAAGTGCATCTGCAGCCTTGGTAGATGAGGGTAAAAGGCAGCTGCTTCCACGGACTCATTACAGAAGTAAGAGCAAGCACCTGACCCATCCTGTTCCTTGGGTGCCCTACCTATGGGAATCCTCCAAGCCAGGCAGCATTAGCAGTGGGGTTTCAGCACACTCCCAGTCACTTCTCAAATTTCTTCCCCATTAGCTTCAGTGGTGCTTGCAATGCCTACCGCAGAGACTCAATTTTGTAAGCTATGTGTACTTTAATTAGGTTGATGAATTGTTCCCTGGGATACTGTCATGCCAGACACCTATCACCTCCAATCGGGATGGCACCAGGCTCGAGAGGCTGAAGAAGAGACCCAGAGCCAGCAAACGAGACATGGGGCTTATTGAGGGGAACTTACGGAGCAGCCCCGTGGTGGGGGCTGGACAGGAGAACCACCACTTATAAGAGCATGCAGTTTATACAGTGTTCTCACTTAACACCCTCCCACTAGCAACCATCACCTGGCAACCTTCATTTAACCCAAAACAAAGGGCCTCAATACTCTGCATGATCCACATTTTATGGGACAGGGCAGGATGGGGGCTCAGATATGCCTCACAGATAAGGAATGAGTCTCCAGGTTGGCCACGCTGGAACTCTGAACACACATTCAGGTGCGTCTGCCATACAGGGTGATTCTCAGAAACTGCTTAAGTTATCGCTGTCAGGTGTATCTGCTGTGCACAGTTGCATCTACCACACAGTTGCATAGCATTATCAGCTGAGTGATCTATTAACCAGAATTCATCAGCTTGATTATCCAGGTATCTGCCAGTATAGTTTTGGGGTATCTGTTAATGCAGATTAGGTTATACTCCATTAACGGATACTCCCCAAAACCTCAATGCCTTAGAACCACAAAGATTGGCCTGCATGTCCATCACAAGTCATCAGGGACATCTGCTCTATGTGGCTTCCTCTGGAATCCAGCCTCTGACACAGCTGCCACCTACTGGAGTACTGATATTTGCCACAGCAGAGGGAAAAAAGGACATGCCTTCCACTAGAAGTGAAATGTGTCACTTCCACTCACACTTCATCAGCCGAAGCCAGTCACATGGCCACATCTAACTTCAGTGGAGCCGGGAAGCATAATCCTACCCTGCCATGAAGGACTCACAGACAGGGTTGGACCACAGCACTAATACCTCCCACCTCGTCACCGCATGCTGCCTCCCAGCAGAGCACAAACGAATGTTCAAGACGGCTAAGGTCTTGGGGTCCCCATCCGGCCAATGTCCCTCCCCACTTTTGAGGAATGTGAGCCTGTTACAAACTCCGGTCACTTTACCTGGGTTTGCTGCTTCTCTTCAGGCCCTCCAAGTCTGGAGGAGCTTAAAGTGGCGTCATCAGACGAGGTCATGTCCTGGGTGGCTGGGTGACCTCCTGTTCCGCTCCCAGTGTGCTGCAGGATCACCAGGGTCCCAGGGCCAGGCCCAGCCGCGCCTTCATCAAACTCTCCTTCTCTGTTAGCTCCCACCCGACTCTGAGCGGGCCAATTTCTTTCATCATCCACCTCCAGCTGGGCTGCAACCTGTGGATCACTCCTGGTTCAAAGACTCAGAAGCAGGGAAATGTAATGCTCTGAAAGGTGCTTTCATGCACAGCGGCTCTCGCCTTCAGGGGATGTTTGAGGCTGCTCTGACTCAGTCTCCCATTCAAAGGCTGGGTTCAGTGGAGAGCCCGCAGGAAGCTAACAAACCGGACTGTCTGAGGGACTGACTCAAAAAAATAAAAAGAAATAGGTGATAGAGTAGCAGAAGTGCCTGCAGCGGCCTCCCGCCCGCGATGTGCCAGGAGTGAAGCAGCTTCCGCTCCACCCTCCCTGCAGCCAGCGTAGCCGAATGGGCTGAGGACTCCCCTCTCCTGGCCCTGCCTCCGCGGTCTCACTGCACCTGTATGGAAAGGTGTTGGGCCCTGGCTCCTCAGCAGAAAAGACCCTCCCCACATCCTGCTTTGCCACTCCTGCAGCCTTCGTTTTTAATATTTATACTGAACGGAGCATTCCTTGCCCCGGAGGCTGGGGAAGAACCTCAAAACTGGAAGCAAGGGCTCGTTTTGAACTCTATCTTCCTTCACGTTTCAAACAGGCAGCTCTCCCATCTGGGTACCTTGAAAATGTGCTGCAAGCCTGAATGCTCCGGCTTCAAATCCCTGGGGCTCTGAAGCCCAAGCCTGCGTTTCCTCCACTCAGTTCCCAGCTCTGCCACTTACCAGCTCAGCTATGTGTCCTTGGGTGCACTACTTTGCCTCTCTGTGCCTCCATTTCCCCATCTGTGCAATAGGGGTACTACCCAGTGGCGCGTTGTGGAGTGTTAAGTAAGTTAATGTATGCACGGCACCTGGAACAGAGCCTGATACATAGGCTGTGCTCTTGAGTGTTAGCAGCGAGTATTGTCATGGTGATTACAAGCCTCAAGCACTGTCCATTCCCTACCTCCTCAGCCGATGACAGGAGTTATTAGCTACAAAGTCTTCATTCAGGCCATTCCCAGCACTCTCCCCAGCCTGGAAGCACCCACAAAATCAGGCATCCTGTAGACAGACTGTTCTCCATTCCTCTTGGGACCCACAGCCCTTGCTGTAGCGCCCAGAATGAAGGCTGGGTCCAAGATTCGGGAGCCATGAGCAACACAGGGGCTGCTGAGAGAAGATGTCCTCTGGCCACACCACACACCCTGATAGGTACACGCACGTGCCCCACACAGGCTTCTGCACACCACACACCCATCCCCAGGGTGGTTATGCCGGTTCTGCAGCACTTTTGGTGACTACAAATCCCTCTAGCCCTAAGAGGAACCAATTAAGCAATGTATTTAGTGGCCTTAGCAAGGAGGGAAAGGGTCACCTTAAACATTTTCCCTGGCAAATCTGCCACATTTTGGCAGCCCAGGAGGTTCCAGAAGGGAGAGGGGAAGCCATGCGCAGCTGGCGCCCTCTGGTGGTCAGTGTCTTCCCACTCAGCGCTTGCTCTGGGGGGGCGGCACCAGAACAGCCCTATTCAAATCAGCACAAGTCGCTATGCCCCGGGCCACATGCGGTGGAAGGAACCAGGATGAGAAGGATGCCATCCTGGCCCTCGAGGTGCTCATAGTCTCTCAAATCACTGTGTCTTCTAGCCTGGGATTGTTCTCCCGCCCTGGTTATCATGACGTTAGTAAGTCGGGATCATGGAGCTCCGACTGCTGAATCCCCGCTAAGTCCACGTCCTGCACAAGGCACTTAGTATCCACTAGCTGTCACCTTCACAGAAACACTGTGCCTTCATCTTATCTGCTTTTACAGATGAGGCTCCAGCAACTAGGTGACTTGCCCAAAGTCGCACAGCCCATTGATGCCAGAGATTTTATTTAAATTTACTTTATTTTAAATAAATACAAATGACACAAAACTCAAATTTTCTGAAGGATTCTATAATGAAAACATCTCCTTCCAACCACTGTTCTGCCAAGTTGCCACCCTGTTTGCAACCTTCGTTTTTAGTTTCTCGTGAACTTGTTTAACTATATCCCACGGGTATAAAGGGAGTTTTTTTAAAGCACAGAGGCTGCATACCATACAATGTTCCAAGACTTGCATCCCCACACCTTCCCTGTGCCCCTTAGGTTAAAATGCTAAGTTGATTTTAAAAATAAATATGGCCAGGGCGGTGGCTCATGCCTGTAATCCCAGCACTTTAGGAGGCTGAGGAGGGGTGGATCACTTGAGGTCAGGAGTTCAAGATCTGCCTGGCCAACATGGTGAAACTACATCTCTACTGAGAATACAAAAATCAGCTGGGCGTGGCGGCGGGTGCTTGTAATCTCAGCTACTTGGGAGGCTGAGGCAGGAGAATCACTTGAATCTGGGAGGTGGATATTGCAGTGAGCCGATATTACAACACTGCACTCCAGCCTAGGCGACAGAGGGAGACTCCGTCACAAAATACATACATACATACATACATACATACATACATACATACATACATAAAAAGGCCTGGATGACAAGATTCTAGATAATTGCCCTACTTAGGACCCAAGCCCCCTTTTGCAACACAAGTGGTCAGCCCAACTTAGTGCTGTTTTTCTCTTATGAGCATGGATTTCCAGAAGTAGAACTTCACTCTAGTATCACTGACAATCGTTTTGCAGCAATGAATGCATGGAACTGCCTCATTCTTTTTAAGAGGTATTATATGAAATAACCACAGGTTGTTAAACTTGCCCACTACAGATGGGCATTGAGATGTTGCCAGTCTTCTGTGGTTACAAATATACTGCAATGAACCTCCTTGTACACCTGCCCTTTTGCACAGGCGAAATTGCTAGGTCAAAGGATACACAGGTGTGTTTGTGGTTTTAAAAGATGCCATCAAACTTCCCCCTATTATGGTTGCACCAACTGACCCCCCATTGCAGGGAGTAGAACCCAGGACGCCCTAACTCCAAATCTAAGGCTGTCTTCCCCTGTCAGGTTCATGACTATGCCAAATATCATGTTGAGGTCCAAAGGGAGTGGATGGATGAGCAGAAAGAATGCTCAGGGGGCCATAGGCAGGTAAAATATGGTTTTACTCAGCAGCAGCTCTCATCAACAGCTTTCTTACACTGTCTGCCCTATCTCGGCTGCTTAGTCCGGCTCCCACTCACAGCTGCACAGCCAGCTCTCCCTTGCCTTTAGGGTCAGCAGCTTAACTCTTTCTCTCTCTCTGGGCATGAGTGAGCCAAGCTTTGTCCATCCAGCCAGTAGGCAGCAGCTCCTGGACAGACTGGGCCCTTGTGGAACACTCCTCAGCCCCCCCAACCCCCAGCAGCTAAAGGAGGCAGAGTAGCTTTGACTCCCAGGCCTTCAAAGATACAACCCATCCTTTGTCCACTGTCCAGCAATCTGCACACACTCTGGCCTCCGCTACAGGAAGAGGTCCCGTTATGCGGGAGACTTTAAGACTTTGGCCCCACTGCCCTGGGTGCAGCCCCAATGAGCCCACCTTCCTGGCTGCTTCCTACTGAGCACCCTTCAGCCCTGAGGATGGACAGCAATAGGAGAGCTTGGCATCCCACTGCTCCCTGCGCAGCCTCCTCCACCAGCAAAGCTCCTTTTCCTATTTCCCTGCTCCTCCCAGAATCAAGGGACACCTGGTCAGCCAAGGGCACAGCCATCTCAATTCCGAGGGGCCTGGGATGTGTGGGAAATAGTGCCTTCAGGAGCAAGGGCTGGAAGACAATCAGCCCAGGAGCGCCTCGCTGCACACTGCAGAGGATTCTCCAAGGCGGGCAGCTGCAGCAAGAGCTCCAGCAGGGCCTGCTCTGCCCACCAGCCATGGGGGCTCTGAGTGCCGGGAAGCCCAGCTGGTTCCTGTTTGGCACCTGCAAAAATCCATGAATCCAGCTCTTGGGATGAAAGTAGGGCCTGAAAAACCATCTGGATGGGCCCCTGGGTAGGCAGTGGGCACACAGGGGAAGATGGGTGGCCTGTGTCACCACACACTCCCAGCATCCAGCCTGTTTATCAGCATGTCATCTACTGTCATTATCTCAAAATACTCCCCTGCCAGCCGATTACAGCAAGTGTCAGCTTCCTAATGCACAGTGCATAAACTGCAGAGCCACACATCAAACCCAGGGGATCTGACTGGATATTCAAAGTCTGCCCAGAGTGACATCATACTGGTAAGCCTCCAGGAACTACTCCATAGGGAACTCGACAGTGGCTCCCCTGCACCCCTTAGGTTAAAATGCAAAGTTGGCTCCAAAAATAAACAGAAGGTGTGGACAGCAAGATTGTAGATAATGGTCCTGCCTAGGACCCAAGGCCCCCCTTTGCAACACAGGTGGTCAGCCCAGTTGGTGCTGTTTTTCTCTTATGAGCTTGGATTTCCAGAAGTAGAGCTCCTGCCGGCTTCCTTTCAAAATGCACACCCTCTTGCAACACGTGTCAGGCACGCAGGCACGGCTCCCACTATGGGAGGAAGTGACCTCCTCATTGGCTGAGAGAGCTTAGGACCATGGTCCTCACGCTCCACTATGCACCAGAAAGAAATTAGTGCTCATTTTTAGGTGGGATCATAGTATTGTGGTTATGGCTTTAAAAAGATCCCCTTATGTTTTAGACAGGGGGACCTGCCTATGGATGAAATAATTTAATAATTTGAATCAAATCTGGGATTTGATTCAAAATAATACTGGGGACAGTGAGTAGGAGTAGAGATGCAACAAGATTGGCCATCTATGGGTAACTGTTGAAGCCGGGCTGTGGGTGCATAGGGTTCATTATACTATCCTGTCTACTTTTGTGTATGTTTAAAGTTTTCTATAATAAAAAGCAGAATGAGGAGGAGAAAGAAACACAGAGAGCATGGTAAAAACGCAGCTCTTCAGGGTCCCGGACCAGGAGTGCAAATGAAGGTTGAGGGCCCAGGAATCTGCTTTTCTCAGGCTCCCTGCAGGCAGGTGAGAAACCTCAGCTTCAGGGTCCCAGAGCCCACAGAGGCCCAGAGGCTGAGGACAGAGGTCCCCCGGAGCAGCCCCTGTAAAGGGTCCCTGTCTATAGTCAGCCATCATTTAGGCTGCAGTGGGCTTGTCAGTGCCAGGAATATGAATGGCCTCACAGTCTATTCATTCTCGCCCGGCGTCACTGTCAAGATCACAATAAGCAGCATGGCAGGATCTACGCACAGAGCTGGCTGAATCTTTATTAAAATCTTTTTTTTGCGCACGATGTTCCCAATTTTTTTCTTTGTTCCTGGTATCTGGAGTCACGCAGTTTCTGATATTTGTCTTGGAGATGGAGGAAGTTTGACTGACATGCAATGGTGGTGGAAAGGTAGTATTGATATCCTGAAAAACCTATTCCATCCCGCGAGAAATATCACCCCATAGCCCATGCTGCTGTGTCCGGGCCGCCTCCAAGGCTCATCAGTTTGGAGGCCCCGGCAAGGTTCTCAGCATGGCTGGCAGGTGCTGTGGCCCAGAACTTAAGTGAAAGTCAAATCTGACTCACGCTTTTCACCTAAAGTGGGTGTTCTACGTGTATGTGTTCCTGGGGCCCCAGAGCTGGAAGAGGTGGCCCAGGGCCTCAGGCACCATACGCCTCCTACAACCCTTCAGCCAAAGCATCTATCTCCTTATGCACTTTACTCATAAAGGGTCTAGGTATGGCCTTTTTTTTTTATTTTTAAGGTTTCTGCTTCTAAAACAAACAAACAAAAAATCGAAACAGGCCAGGCAAGGTGGCTCGTGCCTGTAATCCCAGGACATTGGGAGGCCAAGGCAGACAAATCCCTTGAGGCCAGGAGTTCGAGACCAGCCTGGGAAACATGACAAAACCCCATCTCTACTAAAAATACAAAAATCAGCCAGGCATGATGGTGCACACACCTGTAGTCCCAGCTACTCAGGAGACTGAGGTGGGAAAATCACTTGAGCCTGGAAGGTGGAGGCTGCAGTGAGCTGAGATCATGCCACTGCACCCAAGCCTAGATGACAGAGCAAGACCCTGTCTCAAAAACAAAAACAAACCCAAATTTTTTAAAGTTTGAAAAGCACTAACTTTGATATATGGGGAAGAAATGAAAATATGGCCAGGGAGTATGTACAACTAGAATCAGTGGGAATGTAAAATGGTACAGCCACATAAAAGAGTTTAAAAATTCCATATATCCCTATCCTTTGATCCAGCCATTCCACTCCTAGATATTTGTCAGGATAAATGAAAGCATATGTTCGTATAATGACTTATACACAAATGTTCATAGCAACTTTATTTGTAAAATCCCCAAACTGAACCCAAACAACCCAAATGTCCACAGATGAACTGATACATAGTGGTATATTCATGCAAGAGAACACTATTCAGCAGCGAAACAGAACAAACTGTTGATATACACAACAGACGAATCTCAGAGTAATTCTACTGAGTGAAAGAAGTAGGACAAAAAAATACAAACCATATGATTCCATTAACGGAGGATTTTAGAAAATGCACATTCAACTGTTGTGACAGGAAGCAGATCTGTTTCGGAGTCTGTTTGCGGGGAAAGGGAGGTAGAGATTACAAAGGGGTGTGGGTACTGCTCAGGGGTGAAGAACATGTTTACTATCTCGATTGTGGGGACAGCTTTGCAGGTATATACATATTTCAAAATTCTTCCAATTGCACACCTTAAATACGTGCAGTTTACATCAATGATACCTCAACAAATTTGTGGGAGAAAAAAGTTAATAGGAAAAATAGCTTTAACAAAGTGTGGTGAGGAAAAGAAAATCCCTCTCCAGGGTCTGAGACATAAGTTCATCCCAAACCAGGTTTTTTCCAGTGATCTATGTCTCCTGAGCCTCACAACATGAATGGCACCCTGCTAGGTGCTGGAAGAGGCACAAAGCTAATGGTTTAATTGGGGAGATAAGAGACACACCAACTGCCACAGGGCGACAAGACAGATGTCTCATTAATATCAGTGAGAGCTGCAGGGGTTAGGACTTGAGATGATCAAAGAAGGCTCCTTGGAAGAAGCAACATTTTAGTTGTGTCTTGAGTATACAGAGTTTTGAAAGATGAAGATGGAGCAAGCCGTGTTCTAGGCGGAGAGGCCAGCATGAAGAGATGTACAGATGGAGAAGGGCCACTGTTAAAAAAAAAAAAAAAAGAAAAGAAAAGAAAAATGGTAAATCCAGCAGCAGTGGTTTTCATCAAGGGGAGTAATGGGAGGACATTATGGAGGCCGGATGACAGAAGTTCTCGAGTGCTAGATGACAGAGCCTGGATTTACGAGGCAGGCATGGAGAGCAGAGGAGAAACGTGGCTCATTCATTAATTAAGGCTTTACTGCGAACCTGCTATGTGTCATGTCCAGTGTGGGGGGCCTTGGGATACAAAGATGACCCTGCCAGCAGAGCATGCATCCGGTGAGACATCTTGACATGTAAACACATAAACAGAACCAAATGGTGTTGGTGCCTCAAGCAGAGCCTCCAAGGGCACGTATTATCCAAGATTATTTTACTTGAAGTGATAGACACCAAACACCAACTGGCTTAAGTAAAAAGGAAAATTTACTGGCTCACATGCATGAAAGTTCATGGGGGCATCAGGTACAATTGGATCCAGGAACTCCATCCATGTCATCAGCACTGCTCCCTGTCTCTCAACCCTGCTTTCCTCTGGGTTGGGATCATCTCAGGTCAGCTTTCTTTAAGGGGTAGCCTGAGGATCTCAGCAGTTTATGCCATACTTAAATCCAAATGAAAGATTTCCTCTTTCCCAATAGTTTCAACTGAAGTCCTGAAATTGAGTCTCATCATCTCTCATTTTCCTAGCTTAGTCACATGCCCTTTCATGAAACAATCCCTGTGGCCAGAGTGATGCCATGCTTTGATTGGTCATCAGTGACATGCCTGGAGTGGGGGTCAACTCCACCACATGCGCTGAGACTGGGGAGAAGTTTTCTATAGTAGACAGCGTTGGCTGCATAACCCCACACCCCCGAGCTCCTTTTCTCTTTTTCTCCATTTTGGAGGCTAGAAAAATGAAATGCTAGCCTTCCCCAACTCCTTTGCATCTAGAGAGAATCTTAACACAGCTCTGGCTAATGAGATATAAATGGAAGTATGGTGGGGACAACTGGAAAAACTGTGGCTTTTCTGATTTAAAAAAAAAAAAAGAATAAGAATAAATGCAAATTATTCTTCCTCCTTCCCTTCCTTCATCCTGCCTTGAGTGCAGATGTGATGCCTAGAGCTGCAAGCATGAGGAGAGAAATGCTGAATCAAAGCAGGCAACCACCTACCTTCAGAATTAGTGCTATGTGAATGAAATAAATCATTATGTTGCAGCCACTCTGAGTCAGCTTTCTTATCATTTACAGCTGAACGCATTCCTAACTTATCCATCCCCATAGGAAAGTCTGGTGCTGTCATCCGAGGAATGGGGAGCCGGGGCTGGAGGGCAAAAACAATTCCAGGGAGGGTACAGAAGAGGGCAAAGCCAGAGGAGGCTGCAGGCAGGGAGCGAGAGGCAACTGAGGCCGTGGAAAAGAGGGACACATTCAAGAGAAGCTGAGAAAGAAGAATTGTTAGGTAGAGGGAAAAAGCTATTAAGGAGGTAATGACAAGGAAGGTTTGAGTCTGGACACCTCAAATATCCTCAAAATCCCTGATCATGCAATAGGAGCCAGGAGCTATTCCCCATTCCTAGGGCTGTAGATACACACAGAGACAGGATGACTTAGACCCAGCCCTTGTGCAACCAGGAGGGCATCACCTTCTCCCAATCTTCACATGGGCAACCACCAAGGCCAGAAGATAGGTCCAGCCAAGGTGGGGGAATCCCAATGAGTGCTGTTGACATCTTTCATGGCGAGGAAGAGAACTATCTACAGGACAAGTCCTGCCATGAAATAACCTGCTTCCTCCATTGTAAATCATGAGCTGTAAGGTAGCTTGTAGTAACAGCATTTGTAATAAACATAATAATGAGCATAATGATTGGCTTTTACTGAGCCTTCACCTGGCTCCAAGAATTTAACAACTTGTTAGGCATTCTACAGATATCACCTGATTTAGTAACCGCAACAACCCTATAAAATAGTATCATTCCCATTGACAGATGAGGAAACTAAGGTGCACAGAGATTAAGTAACTGGCCCTGGTTATATAGCTGGTAAGTGCAAGGGCCAAGAGTTAGAGGCCAGCACACACTCTTTCAGTTCTTAGCATCCCACGAGAGAAGTTGCTTCACTGCTGCCTTTGATGTAGTTGAAGAGGTTAATCAAATTCTCTAGGTCAAGTTCCCCATTTTGGCTTGCTATTTCATAAAAGCACAGTACTGGTTATCCTTCCATCAGCACCTTCCTGAAAACCATAGCTCCTCCTCTTTATGCTTGTCACCACGTACCTGGCAAGGCCACCCAGGTGGAGAATGGGGATTTGTTAGATTTGTTAAAACCTTGCTGGGAGACAGGGAAGCTGTCCAACCAGCCTGGGTTTCCTCCATCAGTGAAGTCCAATATGCGTGGTCATTACTACTCTTGTCATCATAATAGTTAATACCCATTGAGTGTTCTCTCTTTTTAAAAATGTATTAACTCAGTTAACCTTCACACAATTCCCTGAGATTGATGCTATTATTATCTCATCTCACAAATGAGAACTAAAGACTGGAGAGCTTAAATAACCTGCCAAAGATCACACAGCAAAGACAACAGTTCTCAGGTAAAAGGGTCTCCTGCTTTAATTACACAAGATCCTGGAACAGAAAGCAAGGCCTTGACACCTCCAAGGTGGAGTGGGAGCTAAGCTTCCACAATGGCGTCTACTGTGTTCTCACGTGGGACTTTCACTGAGCCACATTCAGCCCACCATTGCCCCACAGCGCCCCCGTCAGGACTGGGGGAGTCCATGCCTGACCCTTAAATGTGCTACCACGGCTTGTAAACACTTGGCTTCCTCCACAAGCTTGTAAACCCACCCCTCCCATGAGGCTGAGCAGTTGTTCAAACACTGGCAAACACTGGCAAAAATTAAAATTCAATAAACTCGTGGAAAATATTTTATATTATGAAAGTCAAGTCAGATCTACAAGAACGCACTGTGAAAAACACAAAGCAGAGTCACTATGATTAATAATAAAGGCAGGCACACCGCTAAATTCAACCAAATGCCTCCAGATGCTTCCAAAAGCAGTTCTCCTCTCCATGGCAGTCAATTGTGTGTGCCGCTGCCCCCACCACATCCTCTCCTCTGATTCCACTGTGCACTCAACACCAAAAGACCCAAGTTCCTTCACAGCACGGAGGGCTGACGTAAACCCCATTCTCGGATTTTCTTAGCCTCCAGCTCTCAAAGAGCTGTGGAGAGCCTAGGTTTACCACCTCAGAAGAATTCAGAGCTCACCGGTGCCAAACCTGATTTTTCCATTGTGAGAAATCTTTGTGGCATTACATTACCTTCCAGGGCCCTTTTCATCAACTGACTTCAGGTGGCTTTGGCCAAGTGACTTCAGAGTCAACACCCAAAGTGAAAGATGTTGGCAATTGAACTTCTTCTCAGTCTCCAGCGCTTCAGTCTCGATGAGCATTCATGTTTAATTCTCCTGCCTATAGCCTCTCTGGGCTTATTCATGCCCATAACAGATTCTAAGTACTGCAAATTACACATTAAACCTCCACTCTCTTTCCCACATTCCAGGGAATGAAGCAGTTTCTCTCACAGCCTGACCGCTCTTCCGGGAGCACCTGCCAATTTGGATGACGAAGGGGCTGTCCAGGGAGGAGCACACACTGCCAGCTGCCTCCCTGACTTCCAACGTCACCACTTCCCAGACTGTCCTCACGCCGTTTTCTCCTCATAAATCCAGTCATTGAAACTGGCAAAACGCTTTGTGATATTGTCCTCCTGGGATCAGATCCAACCCTGGACCTCCCACTGGAAGGTCCCAGCTCTGACCTCTCTCCCCACCTAGAAATGAGAGCCTGGCAGCACTGACAGTCCTAAACCATCCACTCAACAGATTCGCCACAAACCTCACACTCAAAATCTCCCACCCGCACCGACTGCTCTAGCTGCGCTTTCATGGAAGGTAGCAGAAGCCACAGAACCCAGTGAAAGCTGCTGATACCTGATTATCTTCACGACGGAGGGGAAAGCAAAGGGGAAAGCCTGGAGGTGTAGAAAATCAATCTACAAGGTAGCCAGGCCCATCCTGTCTCCTGATGCCACCCCAAGCCTCCTGGGTCCCGCCGTGTACTCCTCCCAGGTCTGGGCTGCTGCAGGCCTGCACAAGCCAGATACCTCCAGATTAGGAGGCCCACTCAAGGAGATTGAAAACTGACGCTCAGGAAGATTGGCTTTGGGCTCTGAAGACTAATAGCCACTACTTGAACTGCCCTCAGCTTCCTGGCAGCATGCTTCAATTTCATCTTTCTAAGTGATCACTAACAACACTTAACCTCCCCCATCTGGAAGCAGAAGAGCACAAAATATCCCTTCTAGCAATTACCCCCAAGGAGAATGTTTAACCTCCCATGATCCAAGATATTAAAATTAACGTCAAGATGCCCATTCTTCACATATCGAACTGACAAATATATATATATAGATAGATAGATTTTTGGAGACAGAGTCTCGCTATCGCCCAGGCTGGAGTGCAGTGGCGCCATCTCGGCTCACTGCAGGCTCCGCCCCCCGGGGTTCACGCCATTCTCCCGCCTCAGCCTCCCGAGTAGCTGGGACTACAGGCGCCCGCCACCTCGCCTGGCTAATTGTTTGTATTTTTAGTAGAGACGGGGTTTCACTGTGTTAGCCAGGATGGTCTCGATCTCCTGACCTCGTGATCCGCCCGCCTCGGCCTCCCAAAGTGCTGGGATTACAGGCATGAGCCACCGCGCCCGGCCGACAAATATATTTTAAATTGCAATAAGAAGAATCCATACACAGCTGGTCAGAAATATGTACAGCCTTTCAGAAGGAATGTAGCAATATCAATCAAAGACTTAAAAATGCTCTCCAAAAAATGCTGCAAAGAGGAACCTCAACGATGTTCATTACAGCAATGACTATAATGGCAAAGAAAAAAATGGAATTAACCTAATTGTCACGTAACAGAGGATTGGTTAAATACATTAGAATGTATCCATATTATGAATTATAAGCAATGAAAGTGATGATGTAGAATAATTTAATGACATGGGAAAATGTTTATAATATGATGTTAAATGGAAAAAGCAGGGTACAAAATTGTATGATCCCATTATTGGGATCATACAATACATATATATGTATATAGAATGGTGGTCCTATAAGATTATAAGGGAGCTGAGAAATTCCTATCACCTAGTGATGTTGGAGCCATCATATGTGCTCATACAATGCATTACTAGTGTGTTTGTGGTGATGCTGGTGTTAAAAAAAAAAAAGCTTATGTTCCCAGTTGTATAAAAGTATAGCATGTACAGTACAGAATACTTGATAATAAATGACTGTGTTGCTAACTTATATATATATACACACTATACTATCCTTTTTATCATTATTTTAGAGTGTACTTCTACTTTAAAAAAAAGCTAACTGTAAAACAGCCTCAGGCTGGTCCATCAGGGTCCATTCCAGTATTATTGTCATAGGAGATAATAGCTGCATGCATTTTATTGCCCGTGAAGACCTTCCAGCAGAACAAGATGTGGCGATGGAAGACAGTGATATGGATGATCCCGACCCTGTGTAGGCCTGGGCTAGTGTGTGTGTTTATGTCTTTGTTTTTAACCAAAAATTTTAAGCCAGGCATGGTGGTTCACACCTGTAATCCCAACGCTTTGGGAAGCCAAGGCAAAAGGACTACTTATGCCCAGGAGTTGGAGACCAGCCTGGGCAACATAGTGAGAGATTTTGTCTCTACAAAAAATTTTAAAAATTAGCCAGGCTTGGTGGCGCGTGACTGTAGTCCCAGCTACTTGGGAGGGTGAGGCAGGAAGATTGCTAAAAAAGTAAATAAAAATTTTAAAAAATTTTAAAAAAGAACCAACCAAAGAAAAACACATATGCAACCAAGCAAATGATGGCCCTCCAAGGAAATGAAATGGGCACTCTCTAAATCTGGCCAGCATTTCCTTCCTTGAATGGAAACAGTGGTAGAGGGGATAGAAGTTATACAGCTTTTGATTGAATTTAGGAGAGAAAACACTTGGTAAAAATAATGATATGAAAAGTAACCACTAGGACCCACGCACCACAATACACTTACATGAAATAAATCATAGCTCAGAGCTACACAAGATTTGCAAGGCACTACAAAATGGGATGTGTTGGTGGCTTTGACCCATGCTTGGTCAAGTGTTTCATGGCATGATATGTGTCATCTTCCCTGTGAGGATGGTGTGTGGGGATGTAGGAAATACAGTCAGACCAGTGACCAGCCTGTGAGTCCCCACACGTCCGTCCAGTTCCAGCAGAGCACAGCTCTTCCTTAGGAAGAGAGGTCCAAGCCTGCAGCAAGCTCACAAAATGCAAAGAATGCACTCGATTATGTAGAGTTTGATTTAGAAACATCCCCAGTCTAAAAGTACTTGTCCCCTTTGGGGACAGCCATGTCTCCCATCACACAATGAATGCCAGAAAGCAGCTCTAGAATTCTCCTCCACATTCTTCTTTTCATGAATACTGGGTCTGGCTAGGCCAGTGGATGAAGCTCAGGGCTCACTCAGACCTGGATGGGACAAACACATCCACTGTACCACAGGCACTGTCTTCCAGGCAGCTGGTAAGCCCCATACGAAGGTCACCATGCAGAAGTGATGTGAGACTCAACCCACCTGAATGAGTCTTGAAAAATAATCATCAGCATTGTAGAGAAGATGCAATGAAAGATACTAATCAAAGGGGAGGTAAATCACTCTCCCAACCCGTCTCAGGAGCCCAGAGCAGAGAAGGTAGAGGGCATCCTTTCAGAGGGGAGCTGGGGCAGACCCCAACTCCCTGACCACGCAGCCCCAGCGTGTTGACTTACTAAACAGCTAACTGCCAGCACAGCTGTGGAGCTTCGGAAGAGCCACACTGGGCTGGTGACACACATGCTCAGTCACTACCTGAGTGAACTCAGGGGGCCACGTACAGCCACTGCCTTACTCGCTGGGGCTGTGCCCCAGGCTCTAATCTTTGTGGGTCCATGAGGAACCAAACTCTGAAATGGACACGGATGGTCTGACTGGAAAGAAATGGGAAAATAAAGTCCACTTCCAGGTCTAGCTCAGCTGCCCAAGCATCCTGGGGACCAGGAGCCCCATTCATGGCTCTAGGACTTTGTTGTAGAAACAGAAAAGCCCCCTAAAGAAAAAAACTGTCCTGAGGAAGAAAATGCCAGGAATGCTGTCATCCCCTGCTGCCCCATATTCCTAAGAAGCTTCCCAGATTGAAGCTAGTAGGCACTCAGCTAACACCGCCTGAGTGCCATTGGCCAGGCCCCTCCTGGCCCAGGGTCAAGGGGTCCAGGGAGGGCAGGATGGCTGTCTCTGATCTCCCCCCAACCCCCGCCACTTAGCCATGAAACCACAGAGCTCCAATATATACCCATAAACACACACACCCCTAGCATCTAGGAAGGGAAATTCTATCTCTTGCTTATAACCGAGTTACCCCACTTTCTGACCTTAAAAAAGAACAGCAGGTTTCCTTTGAAGGATTCAAACCTCATTAGCCACAGCGGGAAATGATGCTTTAATGGGCCTGTGATGGTCTCAGCTTCGGGTGTCTGTGTACGCAGCCATATTACTTAGCAACACCATAGCCATTTAGGTTTAATTTCCTAGCTTGCCTGATAAGGAGGCTGCAAGTGTAATTTGTGATGCTGCAAGCTGGGCAAACTCACAGGGCTATTAGATGAGTCACTGGGTGATCCAGGCCACTGTGCCGAGCTCTGCAGAAGAAGAGAAATTAACTCTGATTTGTGGGGCTGATACCGCTCAGGCAGACGCAATTTTCTAAGTGTCTGGGAGCTGTGCTTCCGTCTCTCCTGCTTTCTGGTTTGGTGCCATCGTTGATTAAGGGAAGCTTCACTCACCTCTCAACCCCTGTTATGATCATCTTCCAGCTTTCTGAAATCCTCACACAAACTCAAAGCCTGGCAAGGTAATAATAATAACAATATCAATAATAACAGCAATAACAATAATAGCTCACATTTCTGAATGCTATTCGAGTGCTACTCGTAAGTTATCTCTGTTAATTCTCCTTACAACCCCGGGAGATAGGAACTGCTGTTACTCCTATTTTCAAATGAGGAAATCAGGGCACAGGAAGGATAGCAGTTGGCCGTAAGACAATGAGAGAGTAGGGGACTGGACGGCCCACTGAGCACGGCACACTTTACTGAAGAGCCGCACTGTTGTTCATCACCACCCAGCATTGCCTTATCTTTCACTTCTCCAAAAGATGCCACAAATCCAGATCTTGATATAAAATCCCATGAGCTTTAAACATCAACAACTAATTTAATTGTTTAATAAATATCATAAGAACCAAACCAAACAGATCGGCCAGCCAGATTCGGCCCCTGAGCCACCAGTTTGCAGTCTCCACCTCATTCAAACAAGTAAGCATGTTCATCAATAAATACACTCCAATTTTATAGCTTGGCTTCCGTGAGTTGCTGGTGACCCAGCTCTTTGTTCATGCCTCCCTCCAGCTGCATTCCTTCCAGAGCCTCAGTGAGAGCTCTATTCTTCCAGTTGCTCAGGCTACAAATCTTAGGGTCATCTATGGCTCTTTTCCATCTCTCACACTTCACATAATCTGTCAACAGATACTGTCTGCTCTACCTTTAAAATTTATTCACAATGCCTCCACTTTTCACACCCCTACCACGGCCACCCTGGTTCAAGCCACCAGCATCTCTTGCCTGGATATCATGAGCTGCCAGCTGACATCACTTTCTCCCTTACCCTGTTCTCACCAGAGGAACTGGGGTACCCCTGCAAAACCTAAGTCAGATCCTGCGCTTCTCTGCTCAGCCCCTCCAATGGCTCCCATCTCACTCAGTGAAAGTTAGTGTCCTAAATGACCCACAAGACCCTTCATGACCTGGCCCCTTCCCACCTCTCTCTGCTTCCCTCCCTGCACTGCAGACACTCGGCTTCCTCCTTGCTGTTGCTCAGATACATCAAATGTGCTCCAACCTCAGGCCTTGGGCACTCACAGCTCCCTCAGAAACTCTCCCCTCCGCTGTCTTCTTGACTTCTGCCCTCTTTTACTCTGCTCAGTCTCCTCTGAAGTAGAAACATCTTCCTGGACAACTTATCCAAACTAGTAATCTCCTAATCACTCTTTCCCTTATCAAGCATCTCTGCCGCACGGCATACATTTGTCTTTGTAATCTCTCTCCTCCAACTAGAATGTATGCTCCAAAAACGTAGGGAATTTGTTTTCTTCTCTGCTCTATCCCCGGTATCTAGAACTGTGCCTGGTACATAGCCAAAATTCACTAAATGTTTGTTAAATAAAGAATGGTCCACACAATCGTGCCTTATGATAGCTCCATTCTCCGAATGTTGCACACGCCTTGCTCTCACTATTTCCTCTTTACTCCATCTGCACCTGAGAGGAGCACTCCCCACTAGCTATTATCACCTGCACCATGGCCATGGCTTAACAATGTGAGCGCAGTATCATGCTGTATTGATCACTGGCTGAAAAATGACAAGGAGACAATCATTTCTCTCACCCACCTGCTGTGTCAAATAGTAGCTTATGATTTGTGGGTGTCTTCCCCTTGATGGATACAGCAACAGCTCAGTCATGAGGCTGATGACTTTTATAATTAGTCTTGATAGGAGGTGGCAGATTTTGTGTGAGGGTGAACCATTTTAATCCTTAATTATAAGGCTGGATGCGGCTGGATGCAGCTGGATGTGGTGGCATGCACCTGTAATCCCAGCTACTCGGAGGTTAAGGCAGGAGAATTGCTTGAACTTGAAAGGCAGAGGTTGCAGTGAGCTGAGATCATGCCACTGCACTCCAGCCTGGGCAACATAGTGAGACTCTGCCTCTAAATAAATGAATAAATAAATAAATAAATAAATAAATAAGACTGGATAAAAGTGCTTTACTCAGCTGGGCGTGGTGGCTCATGCCTGTAATCCTTGCACTTTGGGAGGCCAAGATGGGCAGATCACAAGGTCAGGAGTTCAAGACCAGCCTGGCCAACATGATGAAACCCCGTCTCTACTAAAAATACAAAAATTAGCTGGGTGTGGTGGCACACACCTGTAATCTCAGCTACTTGGGAGGCTGAGGCAGGAGAATTGCTTGAACCCGGGAGGCAGAGGTTGCAGTGAGCCGAGATCACGCCACTGCACTCCAGCCTAGGTGACAGAGCGAGACTCTGTCTCAAAAAAAAAAAAAAAAAAAAAGCCTTACTCATTTCTCTGCAGATTTTGTATATTTACTCTTTGGCCTTATTTATTTACTTATTTTTGAGATAGGGTCTTGTTCTATCACCCAGGCTGGAGTGCAGTGGCACAATCACAGCTCACTGCAGCCTTACCTCCTGGGCTCACACAATGCCCCTGTTTCAGCTTCCCAAGAAGCTGGGACTACAGGCACGTACCATCACGTGTGCCTAATTTTTGAATTTTTTGTAGAGACAGGGCCCCACTATGTTGCCCGGGCTGGTCTTGAACTCATGGGCTCAAGCAACGCCCCCACTTCAGCCTCCCAAAGTACTGGGATTACAGGCATGGGCCACCATACCAGGCAATTTTTATTTCTGTATTTATTTGAAAGCACATATATCCTAGGAAGGTAGATATGGTTCAGTTCTTTGTATTTTTTTCATGTAGACAGAAACAGAGAAATATTGGCTATATGATCTCAACTCCATCCAGGTCCTGCACAAAATCTGGACAGAGCTGCAATGATTGAGTGCAAGTTCCCTCCATGGATACCATGGGTCTCTCGCACCCAGCACAGTATGATCAGCTCCCAGCAGGATCCAGACACACCTTGCTCTAGGGCAGGGCCTGCCTGATTAGCTACAGGTGATTCCCTGGATGCTTGTCCTTTCTTAGCCACCAAATACTCCAGCTCAACAAAGAGGGTAAGCTAGGATGCCAGGATGGCCCATTCCAAAGCTGAATACCCAGGGAGGACAGCCACATGCAAGGGAGGGAAAAGCATTCAACTAGAAGTTCCAACAAACACTAAGGTTGATAGAAGAGGCTCTAGGAGTGTATTTAGAGGTGTAGTCCAGTTCTATGCAAGGGGTGGGGAATGCAGCTGGGCCATTTGTCATTTGCTGAGGGATCTAGCACAAAAAAAAAGGCATCTCCGTTTGACTACCTTCTCTGTATGCCACCGAGCCTTGTTCTCTCAATGTCTTTTCATTATTGTCACATAACTCTCAAGCTGATATATTTCCATGAATGTTTGTTGAAAACGGTATTACTTTAGACACACCTTTCACTACTGTCTCACCCTCAGCTATCCTTCTGAGGATGTGACAGATCATTATTATGGGAGTGTCCATGGCCTTGCCTCCTTGGCCAGCCTGCCAAAATGAAGCCTGTAATTGCCAGTCTAATTTTCCTTTCTTCTTCTTCTTCCCAAAGAGGGAGGATCCTTTCTTCTGAAGAAAGACAAGTCAAGTGACATAACAGAGAAATGGGGTTCAGGGGAGTGAGAGAGAGGCAGCAGAAAGTGGGTATTTGGGGAGAGCTGGGATTATGAAGAGATACATTCTGGGGCAGTTGGAGGTAAAATAGAAGTGGGAGACAAAGGCAGTAGGTTTTATCATTATTTCTGTAATTTATGGAAGAGGATCCTCTTTATATTTTTAAAGAAGTCTAAGCAAAAGTGACACCAGCAAGATGGCAGAGTAAGATGCCCTGGACCCTCCTTCCCCTCATAAACATACTGATTCAACAACAACTCACAGATAAATTCCATCTGTAAGAAATCCAGAAACTAATTGAAATGCTCCTGGGCCCCAGGCAAACATGAAACCAAACTCACTGAAGCCAGCAGGGAGATTTGCGACACCTTCTTGCCAGAATTCTTATCACTGGCACAGTGCCATATGATCAAGGAAAGACTCCCTTCCTGCTCCCAGATTCTCCCAGGGGAAGGAAAGGCTTGGGTCACATGTCCATCACCCCAACTTTTTTGAGGGGCCTCCCCAGAGGTCTGGCTTTTATCTTGCCAGTCTTGGAGTTCTGACAGGTTTGGCACAGTCTAGCCCCCTGGGGAAGAATGAAGATGGCCGTTTTGACTGGTAGATGCCACAGATTCTCCTCCATGCTCAGCAAAGAGTGAATGGACAAAAAATCCCAGCTTTCAGCCTCCCCTTGGGGAGGGAAACAGTGGATCCATGCATTCTGTGCCCCAATTTCTCTAGGGCTGCCGAAAGAATTGGCATTTGTCCTGCCAGCCCAGGGGCTCTGATGGTCCTGGCACAGTCTAGCTGCCTGGGGAAAAATAGAGACGGCAGTTTGGCCTGGTAGATGCAATAACTGCCTTCTCTCCCCCACTGGCTCAGCACAGAGTGAGCAGACAACAACCACAGATACCTGCTTCTCCATAGAGAAGGAAAGAGTTGGTAAAGGTCCCCAGAATCTCTGATTGGGCTAATTGGTGTATGAACCTCTGATCAGGCTGTTTCTCCTCTACAAATTCATATATATATATATATATATATATATATATATATAAAACAATGTGTATATGTATATATATAAAACAATGTATATATACACACACACACACACACACACACACACACACACAATTTTGTAATAAGCACCACCTAACATGATGCCTGACAAAAGTAGTGGCTAAATAAGTATTTTCTAAATAATAAGTGTTTTCACTAATAAATCATGAGTATTTTTTTTGCATGTTAATGGCTGTGTAGTATTCATTCCTTCACATGGACATACCATGATTTATTCCAGTTGTTAGGTAAGTTATTTCTTTTTTTTTTTTTTTTTTTTTTGAGACGGAGTCTCGCTCTGTCGCCCAGGCTGGAGTGCAGTGGCGCGATCTCGGCTCACTGCAAGCTCCACCTCCCGGGTTCACGCCATTCTCCTGCCTCAGCCTCTCCGAGTAGCTGGGACTACAGGCGCCCGCCACCACGCCTGGCTAATTTTTTGTATTTTTAGTAGAGACGGGGTTTCACCGTGGTCTCGATCTCCTGACCTCGTGATCCGCCCGCCTCGGCCTCCCAAAGTGCTGGGATTACAAGCGTGAGCCACCGCGCCTGGCCAGGTAAGTTATTTCAACTGTTAAATATTATGAACAATGCTAGAATAAACATTCTCATAGGTACATATGTGCACACACATCCACTTTGATTCTCCCACATTCTCTTTCTGGAAACAACACTCTTGACATTGGGCACACTCATCTCTCATGGCTCCCCAAATTCTGATTGTGGATGGTCTTTGGAGAGTTATCTTTTCTGCAATCTTCTCACTCTTCACTCTTTCCTTAGCCAACCTCAGCTCCAAGCACCACGTGTGTACTGACTGGTCTGCAGCTGACTTTAAGATCCCTGCCTCCAGCCCAGACCTCTCTCTAGGCACTGGCTAATTACTGGATGTCTCCACTTGGGTGTCCCACAGGGACCTCAAACAACATGTCTGAAACCGAAGGCTCCCCTGCTCACCCTTACTCCCTCAAAGACCTCCCACATGCCCATTTCTCTCATTATCGTTATCTCAGTGATCAATGCTGCTGTGATTCCCAGACACCCAAGCTCCCAAACTGGGGACTGTCCTGGACTAATCTTCACCCAGTTGTAGACAAACACTTCAGCTTCTCCCTCTTAAATCTCTCTGCTATTTCCTTGTCTCAGCCTCCACTGCCACTGACCTAGTTTCAGCCTCGTTATCCCCCCTGAATTAATACAATAGCCTCCTAAGCTGTCCATCCTCCAACTCTGATTACAACCCAAAATCCCCTGCTTGAAATCTTTCCGCCAGCTTTTCGCAACTTCAATATCAGTTCTGGAGCAGGGCATATGTGTGGCTTTCTGTGATCTGTCCTCTGCCTATCTCTTCACCTCTCTATCGCCACTACTCCCCTCTCCAACATGGGATCCACCTATATTAGAGCTTTTATTCAGTGTGCTTCAAATATTTGTTTACATTACATATATCTCTCCCTAGACTTGAGGACAGGGAAGTCTCACTCATCTTTATACTCCGGCATGCAACACAGTTAAACCTAAGGAAACAAAGCCTTAACAAAGCCACTTGGAAGATCTGTGTTTTCCCCATCAATGGCAACTACTGGTGACAAGGAAGGAAGCTATGGGTGCTGTCTTCTGGGGAGTCTTCTTAGGGCAGGCAGGACCTCACTTCCAGGACTCACCTGGCCTGGTCACCTGTGGGTGGAGACAGGGCCTGACATTCATGAAGTCTCCTTTATGTCCAACCCTTCAGAAGCTTCTTTTGATGCCAAGGGGCCCAACTCAGAGCCTACATCTCTATGTCTATGACCTCCTACATTATTTTTGTCTTTGGTAATGAAATTTCCAACAATGTAATACTCACTGAAATAGAGTTTCATAGGAATGTTCTATACTTAGTAAAAACAAATGAGAATAGGGTAGGGGAAAAGGAGAAGCATGAAGTCTAACTCCTCAGAGCCCATCAAGACCTCGAAGCCCTTTAAGACAAAATTTCCATAGTTGCAAATGCTGGGGGAACTGAGGCTTACCTGCTCCATGTAAATTCCTCTTTGCAGCCCAGATGGCTGGAGCTCTTTGCTATGCATGGGAGGGAACCACACAAATGTGTTAGATCTGAAGCAGGAGTTTGCAAATTATGGCCTGCTGGCCAAATCCTACCCACCATCTGTTTTTGTATGGTCCATGAGCTAAGAATGCTTTTTACATTGTTAATGAAAGAAAAAACAAAAACAGAAGAATATTTCACAGCCACAAAAATGGTATGAAATTCAAATTTTGGTGTCCATGGATAAAGTTATATTGGAACACAGTCACATTCATTTACATATTGTTTATGGTGGATTCCACACAAGAATGGCAGAGTTGAGTAGTTATAACAGAAACTGTGTGACCTGCAAAGTCTAAAAGATTTACCATCACGCATTTTCCAGAAAAAGTTTGCCAACCCCTGATCTGAAGTACCAAACACCTGTGAATAGCAGAAAAATAAAGATGCAAAATGCAGGCCAAATAAAGTTAGTGGGAGCAGTGATTCCTTTATTTCATCTAAGAATTCATATATAGTCATGTGCCACATAAGGACATTTTGGTCAACGATGGCTTGTATATATGATGGCGGTCTCATAGGGTCCCACACCCTATTTTTAGTGTACCTTTTCTACGTTTTAGTAAGTTTAGATACACAAATACTTACCACTGTATCACAATTGCCTACAGTATTCAGTGCAGGTTTGTAGCCTAGGAACAATAGGCCATACTGTACAGCTTAGGTGTGTAGTGAGCTATACCACCTAGGTTTGTGGAAGTACAATCTACGATGTTCACAAAATGATGAAATCGACTGACAATGCATTTCTCAGAAGGAATCCCTGTCGTTAAGCAACACATAACTGTACTTCATTTTTATCCTTTTCTCCCAAAACATCACTCTAGTTGTAACAGTCAAGGATATTTCAAATAATCATTGCAGACATCCTACTTACCCTTATTCTCTTGGCTCCATATATGTAGATATAGATATATTTTTTCACTTTTAACAAAGTAAATACAGGCACCTAATTTTAAAAAATCAAATAGTGACAAACAGAAGTTTTATAATCTAAGCAAGGGTTCTTTGTCTTTCTCCCTCCCACCTCCTCTCTTAAAGAGACAATCACTTTTGTCTTTTTGCTATTTCTTTGGTAGTTACTTGACAAAAAATTGTGCTTAAATTGTTCCTTCTTGATTGATGAATTTTGATGTTATCTAAGCTGTGTTATGACAGATGAAGATTTAACTCATACTCCCCTTCCTCCCAGGATAAAGGTTATCTCACAATTTTTAGTTAACTGAGTAATCAGTACTTACATTATGATTATGCAAATACTTCTCACCACAGGGGCAAGTGGTAGCTCATGGTGATCTTTTTTTTTTATTTTTATTTGTTTTTTGAGAGAGGGTTTCACTCCTGGTCAAGCGATCCCCCTGCCTCAGCCTCCACATAGCTGGGACTATAGGCACACGCCACCACACCTAGCTAATTTTTTAAATTTTTTTGTGAAGATGAAAACTCATTATGTTGCCTAGGCTGGTCTGGAACTCCTGGCCTCAAGCAATCCTGCGTTCTCAGCCTCCCAAAGTGCCATGGTTATCTTTCTAATTTATACTCCTTTTTGTTTTGTTGCATGTATTTGAAAGCTTTAGAAGGGGGAATGCTGTCCTGGTACCATCAGAAGTTCTAGGTCTCCAAATAATGATCTTCTCCAAATTCAGTACATATCAGAGCAATTACATATTTAGAAAACAGATTATGCAGCACAGATATTGCTTTAAAAATAAAAGGTCTGTTCAGAATTATAGGAATGTGAGTCTGAACTTTCCTTCCAAGTCGTAATGCCTCACTGTGGCTTTTACAGAAGGCAGAGTCTGGAATTTTTGCTTCCACTCCTAAGGGAAAGAGTAAAAACAAAAGGGTGAGGCAGGCAGTTCTGCATCCCTCATTTCGTTTGCTTACACAACACTTTATCAAGAACAAATTCCCCCAAATGTCCATTCTCCAGTCTCTAAAAGTAAGAGAGTAATGAATGCTGTGACTCCCAGTCCACATGTATCCCTAAATGTGATGCTAACTAATGCTTTGAAGGATTCTCAACAAGAACCAACCAACTGCTCCTGCCTAACCTCAGAACTTTGCTCAGTGTGAGCCCAAGAGATAAAAGTGGACAGTGGATCAGAATCTGATCTACCTACGTTGGGTGCAGTGGTGCATGCCTGTAGTCCCAGCTACTTGGGAGGCTGAGGTGGGAGGATTGCTTGAGCTCAGGAGTTCAAGACCAGCCTGGTCAACATAGCAAGACCCCATCTCTAAAAAAAAAAAAAAAATGAATCCAATCTACTTTTGGTGGAAAGACTCTACAAATTTATTTATTTATTTGTTTATTTTTATAATTTCAACTTCTATCTTAGATTCAGGGTGTACACATGCAGGTTTGTTACATGTGTATATTATGTGATGCTGAGGTTTGGGGTATGATTGATCCTGTCACCAGGCACTGAGCATAGTACCCATCATTAGTTTTTCAACTTTTGCCCCCCTTAGTAGTCCCCAGTGTCTATTGTTGCCATCTTTATATCCCGAGTATCCAATGTTTAGCTCCCACTTATAAGTGAGAACACAAGAGTATTTGGTTTTCTGTTCCTGTGTTAATTATCTTAAGAGAATGGCCTTCAGCTGCACTCATGTTGTTTCAAAGGACATGATTTCATTCTTTTTTATGGCTGTGTAGTATTCCATGGTGTATATGTGCCACATTTTCTTTATCTAATCCACCAGTGATGGGCATCTAAGTTGATTCCATGTCTTTGCTATCGTGAATAGTACTGTGTTGATCATATGAGTGCATGTGTCTTTTTGGTAGAATGATTTATTTTCTTTTGGATATATGCCATTAATGGGATAGCTGGATTGAATTAGTTCTGTTTTAAGTTCTTTGAGAAATCTCCAAACTGCTTTCCACAGTGGCTGAACTAATTTACATGCCCACCAGCAGAGTATAAGCGTTCCTTTTCTACACAGCCTAGCCAGCATCTGTTGTTTTTTGACTTTTTAATAATGGCCATTCCAACTGGTGTTAGATGATATTTCATTGTGGTTTTGATTTGTATTTTTCTGATGATTAGTGATGTGGAGTGTTTTTTCATGTTTGTTGGCTGCTTGTATGTCATTTTTGAGCAGTGTCTGTTCATGTCCTTCACGCATTTTTAATTGGGTTATTTGTTTTTTGCTTGTTCAATTGTTTAAGTTCCTTATAGACTCTGGATATTAGATCTTTGCTCAATGCAGTTTGCAAATATTTTCTTCCATCCTGTAGGTTGTCTGTTTACTCTGTCGATAGCTTATTTTTTTTTTTTTTTTGCTGTGCAGAAGCTCTTTAATTAGCTCCCACTTGTCCATTTTTGTTTTTGTTGCAATTGCTTTTGAGAACTTAGTCATAAATTCTTTTCCAAGGCTGATGTCCAGAATGGGGCTTCCTGGGTTTTCTTCTAGGAGTCTTATAGTTTGAGGTCTTATATCTAAATCGTTAATACATCTTGAGCTAATTTTTTTATTTTATTTATTTATTTTTTTGGAGATGGAGTTTTGCTCTTGTTGCCCAGGCTGGAGTGCAATGGCGTGATCTCTGCTCACTGCAACCTCTGCCTCCCAGGTTCAAGCAATTCTCCTGCCTCAGACTCCCGAGTAGCTGGGATTACAGGCATGCACCACCACGCCCAGCTAATTTTGTATTTTCAATACAGACAGTGTTTCTCCACGTTGGTCAGGCTGGTCTCGAATTCCCGACCTCAGGTTATCTGCCCACCTCGGCCTCCCAAAGTGCTAGGATTAAGGCGTGAGCCACAGCACCCGGCCAGTTGAGCTAATTTTTATATGTGGCAAAAGATAGGGGTCGAGTTTCATTCTATTTATGGGTAGACAGCTGTCCCAGCACAATTTATTGTACAGAGATTCTGTTCCTCGTTGCTTATTTTGGTTGACTTTGTTAAAGATCAGATGGCTGTATGTGTGCAGCTTTATTTCCGGGTTCTCTATTCTGTTTCATTGGTCTATGTGGTTGTTTTTTCGTTTGTTTGTTTGTTTGTTTGTTTGTTTGTTTGTTTCATTTTGTTTTTTTGAGAGAGGGTCTCACTCCCATTGCCTAGGCTGGAGTGCAGTGATGTGATCACAGCTCACTGCAGCCTTGACTTCCCAGTCTCAGGTGATTCTCCCACCTCAGCCTCCTGAGTAGCTGGGATCACAGGTGTGCACCACCATACTCAGCTAATTTTTTGTATTTTTCATAGTGACGGGGTTTCACCATGTTGCCTAGGCTGGACTCATGAGATCTCCCCACCTCAACCTTCCAAAGTGCTGGGATTACAGGCATGAGCCACCACGCCTGGCTATGTGTCTGTTTTTGTACCATACCATACTGTTTTGGCTACTGTAATCTTATAACATAGTTTGAAGTCAAGTAATGCCTCTGGTCTTGTTCTTTTTGCTTAGGATTGCTTTGGCTATTTGGACTCTTTTTTGGTTCCATATAAATTTTGGCATAGTTTTTTCCTAGTTCTGTGAAAAATGGCATTGGTAGCTTGATAAGAATAGTGTTGACTCTATAGATTGCTTTGGGCAGTATGGCCATTTTAACAATTTTGATTCTTCCTAACCATGGGCATGGGATGTTTTTCCATTTGTTTGTGTCATCTATGATTTCTTTCATCAGTGTTTTGCAGTTCTCCTTGTAGACGTCTTTCATCTGCTTGGTTAGATGTCTAGGTATTTTAATTTTTGTGGCTGTTGTAAATACAATTGCATTCTTGATTTGGCTCTCAGCTTGAACATTATTGGTGTCCAGAAATGCTACCAATTTGTGTTCATCGATTTTGTATCCTGAAACTTTACTGAAGTCGTTTATCAGTTCCAGGAGACTTTTAGTGGAGTCTTTATGGTTTTCTAGGTATAGAGTAATATTGTCAGTGAAGAGATATATTGACTTCTTCTTTTCCTACTTGCATGTCTTTTATTTCTTTCCCTTGCTTGATTGCTGTAGCTAGGACTTCCAGGACCCTAAAAATTGCAACCAAAACTTCATGTGATCATTTTTCATACTTTGGGTTTAGAGCTAATAAACAAGAGCTTTCTTATGACAAACAATGCTGCAATGAATAACCTTGTACACAAATGTCACCTTCACACACACACACACACACACACACACACACACACACATATATATATATAAATACCTCTAGAGGATAAATTCCCCAAAGCAGAATTACTGGGGCAAAGGATATAGGCATTTATTGTTGTTTTAAATAGCAAATATATATATACAGGGTCTTTTATAATCTGATCTTCTTGGTTTATACTCTCTACGACTTCTAGATCTAAAATGTGCACAACTACATGGCTAAAATTTAATTGCGTCTTCCATGTATCATGTGTGTTAACTTTTCCAGGCTAAATGAGAATTGATTTATCATAAACTGTATTTCTGACTGAAGTACTTCCCACGCTATGTTTGCCTGAGGACAGAGCCTTCTAATTCTACCTGTCATCTACCACTCTACCCCCACACTGTTTCTATCCGCTCTATTCCAGGTTCATCCTCCATACTGCTGTTTATAATCGCCTCAACTCCAACTTCAGTAATGCTCTACCTTTAGCAGAAATGATGGCTTATAACGAAAAGCAGGTCCACAGTGACTTCACTTTAGACCAGGAAGAATTCTGACGCCACAAAGGGAGCCAGCCTAAATGCCAGGGTTACGTGGGTTACCCGGACCACTGCCAAGCAGAAGGAATATGCTCATTTCTCAGAGATATTGAGAGGGCCCCTTCTCTCAGAGATCACCTCTACCTGAAGAAAATAAAATTATTTTTCATTGAACTGTACTTAGAAAAGGTAAGTATCATTTGAGTTAGATAAAATCCCTTTTAGAAATAACTTTAGCAAAATCTTCCAGTCTTCTCTTAGCCAGAAAACCCTGTTAAGCAAAATACAATTGTCTCAACCCCACAAGTAGTGTTCCTGAAAGTTAGTACCAGCTTTGTTAAAGATAGAAGGCTGTATGCTTCTTGCATTTGGCAGGGTTTGTGATTTGATTTTCACTGAAAACAATGTTTTGAAGTATTGGACAAGCAGAGAAATGAAAGAAACATCTGCCTCATTTCTTCTAGGAGAATATTTGCAATACACTTTGAGGCCAAATTTGACAATACATGTATTAAAAGACTTTAACAGAAAGCTAGACAGTGAAAATATTGGCCACCTAGTAATATATTTTTTAAATGATACTCAATGCTGGCAGGGTAGTATGAATTAGTTATATCTTGCTAGACAGAAATTTGGAATATGTATTGAGAGTCTTTTTGGCTGGGTGCAGTGGCTCATGCTTGTAATCCCAGCACTTTGAGAGGCCGGAGGCAGGCAGATCACTTGAGGCCAGGAGTTTGAGACCAGCCTGGCCAACATGGCGAAACCCCATCTCTACTAAAAATACAAAAATTAGCCAGGCGTGGTGGTGCATGCATGCAATCCCGGCTACTCAGGGAGGCTGAGGCACAAGAATCGCTTGACCTTGGGAGGTGGAGGTTGCAGTAAGCTGAGATTGCGCCACTGCACTCCAGCCTGGGTGACAGAGGGAGACGCCGTCTCAAAAAAAAAAAGAGTCTTTTTAAAATGTGAAGGGGCTGAGGGTGAGTGGTGTGGTTATAGTAAGGCAACGCGATAGATCCTGTGGTATTGGAACTGTCAGCATCTTGACTATGGTGTGGGATACACAGACCTGTACGTGGCAAAGAAATTAATCACATATGCAAGTGAGTACAAGCAAAACTGGACAAATCAGAATGAGATTGGTGTATTATATCAATGTCAATATCCTGGCTGTGATATTGCACCATCGTTTGGCTAAATGTTAGCACTGGGAAAAACCCAGCCAAGTACAGAAGTGAACTCTGTGTAGTGTTTCTTATAACTGTATGTAAATCTACAATTATCTCAATAAAAGTTTCCATGTAAAACTGTGAATCTGCCAAGATAAGTGAGGTGCAAAGTTACCCCTAGGTAAGAGAAAAAATTAATGTGTGCTACAAAATTTTAGGCGTAAGACAGTTACAATATGAGGACAGTTGTACAGCAGAGGGCCAGGGCTGGGGGTGGTAAATAGCCCACCTGAGTCTGTCCATTGTTACTTAGAGAGGGGAAGACAGAAAGATGGTCGACTTTTTTGTCCCAATAAATCTATACCTAAAAGCCTATCCTTTGGAAATAGAGATGTCCACTGTAGTGTTATTTATAATAAAGAAAAAACTGGAAACAACATGACAGCTCATCATTATGAAAATAATCAATACATGTGATATTTATACCATGGAACATCATGTAGCTATTTAAACAAAGATAAAAAATAAGGGAGGGAATGACTATGAGGACTTTAGAGTATCCAAAGTATTACAGATAGTTACACAGAATAAGGAGGGGCAAATGGAAGAAAACACATCAAAGTGAACTCTAGGAAGAAATGCAAGGCAATCCGGGAAAAGGTAAATGCAGAATATGATATGACATCAAGTAATGGTTGTAACTTTTGGGGGGGATGTGATAATGTGCAGGGATTTTATTTAAGTCCTTACTCCTTATCCATTAGTGATACATAGTGAAATAAATACCGATGAAATGATAGACTGTCTGGATGGATTTGCTTTAAATACTCCAGAAGCATCCAGATATTATTTGCACAATTTTAAAAGCAAGTAAAATAAAACAAATGTCAACAGTAGTTATTTCCTGAACTATGCAATTGGGTAACTGATCTTTTTATTTATACTTCACTGTTTTCTAAGGTTTTTTCCTTTTTTTTGGAGATACAGTCTTTCTCTGTCGCCCAGGCTAGAGTTCAGTGGCACAATTTCGGCTCACTGCAACCTCCACCTCCTGGGATCAAGCAATTCTCCTGCCTCAGCCTCCTGAGTAGGTGGGACTACAGGTGCCTGCCACCACGCCCAGATAATTTTTATATTTTTAATAGAGATGGAGTTTCACCATGTTGGCCAGGCTGGTCTCGAACTCCTGACCTCAGGTGATCTGCCCGCCTCAGCTTCCCAAAGTGCTGGGATTACAAGTGTAACCCACTGTGCCTGGCCATTTTCTAAGTTTTCTATGATTAACAAGTATAAAAAAATTAGATGGAGGAGGAAAAAAGTAGGTTATGTTTAGAGATATCAGACCAGAGAAATAAGTTATTTATACACAGGCAATTGCAGCAGTGATTATATTAATCTGGAGACAGTCCCTTTTAAGGACAATTTACCTTTAGACTTATCAGCTGAGTGGTTGCAGATGCCCTTAACCAGGGACGATAGAAACGATTGTTCTCAGTGATCCACATAGCTGTTCTCCTGCCCAAATTACCTGGGAAGGAGCTACTGGCTTCCTGATGGGTTCCGTGGGTCTGAATTTTTGTAGCTTAGGGTAGTCATTCTCAACTGAGGGAGCCCACCAGAATAACCAAGAGCAATTTTCTTTTTCAAACTATAATTACAAATACTGAATAGTTCCTCACAGGGTACAGAAACATTGTCTAAAAGTTCCCTAGGTGATTTGGATAGGCACACATGGCCAATAGTCCCTCATTTAAATAAAAGTGTGTGTGTGTGTGTGTGTGTGTGTGTGTGTGTGTGTGTAAATATGCCTTAAATATTTGGGGAAGTATATGTAAGAAAGTGGTAAAGTGGGCCAGGAGCAGTGGCTCACGCCTGTAATCCCAGCACTTTGGGAGGCCGAGGCACGCAGATCACCTGAGGTTGGGAGTTCGAGACCAGCCTGGCCAACATGGTAAAACCCAGTCTCTACTGAAAATACAAAGTTAGCCGGGTGTGGTGGCACATGCCTGTAATCCCAGCTACTTGGGAGGCTGAGGCGGGAGAATCGCTTGAACCTGGGAGGCAGAGGTTGTGGTGAGCCGAGATCATGCCATTGCACTCCAGCCTGAGCAACAAGAGCAAAAACTCAGTCTCAAAACAAACAAAAAAAAAGTGGTAAAGTGGTGGCTTTGGGGAAAAGAACTGGGCAGCTGGGGATGGAAAGGGAGAGAGACTTCTCACAGCATATCCTTTTGTGCTTTTCAAATTATATGCAAGTGCATATATTACCTATTCAAATAACGTGAAAAGTGAAAGAAAAAAACAAATTTTAAAAGAGCCTCTGCTTGAAACACTCAGTTTGCCAGAATCTGCTTTTCTTTTGCTAAGGTGGTCAAAGTTCTGTAAAGAGGACACATTTTTCTTTTGCAGATGATTTTCGCTAAAAAAAAAAAAAAAAAATTCAGAGAAAGCATCTAATGACTTTGAAAGAACACCAGAAATAAACATAATGGATTTTACATTCTGATAGTTACACAAACTCCTCACCAATTTTGAGTTACACCTTCTACCATTAGGAAGTACATAAAGTCAGCCTACGTGCAGGAGACAAAGATTTTCATTCTGCCATAAAAGTAAAGAATTTCATTAAATATCTCTGATGATAGCAGCTGCCTGGCTTACTTGGGAGCAGAGGTGAAGGAAAATGTTTCCTTAATTATTTTGTGATGTTTGAATTTTGTGCTAACCACAGAATTACCAGTTTTTATTTATTTTTTTAATTTGAGCATTTAAGACAGTGTGATTACATGGAACTACAAGGTGACCATCTCACACTCCTATAATTACTCCCAGCAGCACCTTCGAGTTCAAAGGGCAAAGGTGATAGTATTCATCTTCAAATATGTGGGGGCACAGAGTGACAGAGGGCACCTGGAAAAGATTAACCAGCTCAATGGGGAGCCAGAGGTAACCTAAGGGGCTGGGCCCACTGGTTAACAGAAAGGTCAACAGAAGCAGAGTCCAGGCAGCGACATCAGCTCTTTAACCCAGTGTGGGTGACGCACGCCATTTGACCCTCCCTGACACCCAACTCACTTATAAAATGGAAATATTCAATTAGCCAGGCACGGTGGCATGCGTCTATAGTCCCAGCTACTTGGGGGGCTGAGGCAGGAGGATCACTTGAGCCAGGGAGGTAGAGGTTGCAGTGAGCTGTGATCGTGCCACTGCACTCCAGGCTGAGCAACAACAGAGCAAGATCCTGTCTCAAAAAAAAAAAAAGAAAGAAAAGAAAATATATATTCTTCCTTATAACAAGTCTTCCAGATTCGGTGTTGGGTACACACACACAAATACACACACACACACACACAAAATCTGGAAGATTTGTTTTCCATCCCCGAAAACTAAAACGCAGGAAACAAATTCTGAGTTCTCAGAGCTCAGGGTTTCATTTTGATTTTAAGTCCTGTTTTGTGTGTGTTCTAGTTAAAAAGACAATGAGAATTCATTGTTGGCTTGTCTATACTTCAAGTGCACGTGATACTTTTTATTCATTATTTTTTAAATACGTTAAATTTATATGGAAATTCTGTTATATTCAAGTATTGACTCCCCCAACCTCTTCATTAAGAGGTGATTCTGACAACTGTTAAGAGAAGGTCAGCTAAGATTTGGATAAGACTTCAAATACTCCTTGATCACATGCAAATCAACTTTCAGAAACGAGACTTCAGGCAAGAAATTTTGCTGAGATTAGTTTTGTCTTGGGCTGGGTGCAGTGGCTCAGCACTTGGAGCTGAGTGTAGTCTCAGCACTTTGGGAGGCCAGGACGGGAGGATCACATGAGGTCAGGAGTTCGAGACCAGCCTGACCAACAGGGTGAAACCCTGTCTCTACTAAAAATACAAAAATTAGCTGGGCATGGTGGAGGGCGTCTTTAATCCACTACTCGGGGGGCTGAGGCAGGAGAATTGCTTGAACCAGGAGATGAAGGTTGCAGTGAGCCAAGAACATGCCACCGCACTCCAGCCTGGGCGACAGAGCGAGACTCTGTCTCCAAAAAAAAAAAAGAGAGAGAGAGAGAAAGAAGATTACTTGTCTCTAATTGGTTAAAGGTACTTGAAAGTTTAAAGGTACAAACTGAAACAGTCAGGGTGCTTCCTCTCTCTGGTTAGACTTGTTCAATCTGCAAATGGAAATTCCTTTAAAATTTCCCAAATTGAGAGGAGCAGAAGCCACTGTGTGGGTCCACAAGAGACTGTAATCTAACCAGATACAGATGTCAAAGGCTGTTTTTCCCAAGCAATCAGGAACGCAGTTGAGGCCAGCAGCCGTGAAGCCAAAGAGAGACAGAGACCAAAACCCACCTCCAGTCAAAATGGTTGAGCAGCTGCTAGGAGACCAATGACCAGACGACCAATATGGACCAATAATTCTGTGGTCCCTGATAGAACCAGAATGGTTTTAAACTGATTTTTATTTACTAGCTTTTTTTTTTAATTCAGTTTATCCCCCTTGGTTTTAGAAGTAAAATGTCCTTGCAAAGAGAAAAGTTTCCATAAAGAATTTTATCAGTCTAGATAGAATGACTGTAAAAATTATCACTACACATATAATGGGAAACTCCAAAAAAACAAATTAGAAAAAAAAATCTCATTTATTTGTTCAGTACATTTTTGAATGTGAAAGGATCCAGGAAAAGGAGGAAGAATCAAAAATCCATTCTAAAATCAGGGAAAATCAACAGCCTGAGAGGAAGTTGTACATACACACACCCAGGCATTTCATCACAGGACTCCCTCCACACAACCTTCCCAATGCTCACCGGCAGGCAAATCACGTTTCTCTGGGCAGCACAGTCAGTTCCAGATTGAAAGGATTTCTCAAAAGGTCAGAGTTGTGGACATATTGCTCAAAACAAACAGGAGAATGTAGAAATAAGAGGAAAAGTGGATAGGTGCATTAGGGCTGTGTAATGCAGGTGCCAGGAGTTATCCTACCAGGACCCACAAGCAAGTCATAGCTGCACTGCTAGGAAGGGAATAAAGGGAGCTGCTTAAATCCAAGACGCGGTGTGTCTTCCTTCACCACCCTTTGTCGGCCAGAGCCTGATATTCATACTCAGGATGTCATGAAAATGTAACTGATGAGGTCGGGGAGCGGGGGGAAGAAACCCAAGTACTCCTATACTGTCCAACTCAATGGAATTCCCCATGGGTAGGCCCTCAAAGTGATGCCAATTATTGTGAGATTCATTGTTTTCACTTCTGTAATAACCTTTCCACCTTAACCAAAATCTTGGCAGCCAAGGAATCAACCAAGCTGAAGCCAAAGGCAGCATGTTTTAAAATGGAAGCCTTGCCCAAAAAGGACACACTCAGAAAAAAGCAATGAATTCTATTCTGTACCTAGGGAATGGCTCTAAGTTACAAAGCCAAAGAGAGCTATGTTCCAGTTAAAAGCCAGACAGAACCAGACCAAGCTGGGCTGCCCAGGAGTAGGGGTTTAGGGACGTAGAGAAGTGTTGTGGCAAAGAACCCTTCTTTTCCCTGTTTAGCTGGAGTTTGACCTCATTTGGACAGCCAGACATTCCAGCAACCAGACAGTTCCTGGAATAAACACGGGGCTTCTCCAAAACAAGTGACCAGATAAATTTTAAGGAAAACAGAGGAGGGAGTAGGAAGAGAACATATAAGATTCTTAAGAGACTTAAATCAACCTGTTGCAATGTGTGGATCTCATTTGTACCTTGATTCAAATAAACTACTAAAAACTACAAAACAGTAGGGGAAAATCTAGATATTTGAATTGACACTAATTTTTAGTGTGATAATGGATGTATTTGATCATGTATTTCTTTACCTGATTCCACTTTATTTAGATAATCTGAAATATTTATGGACTAAGTAATGCCTGGGATTTGCTTTGCAATAATCTGGTCAGATGGGTATAGAGGAAAACAAGATGGCGCCATTGAGTTGAGACTCCTCGAAGCCGGGTGATTAGTACACAGGGGTTCATGTACTCATCTCTCTACTGATGTGCATGTTTTATTTTCTGTAACAAAAACTAAAAGAAGGCAAGGGCCTCTGGGAGAGTGGGCAGTCAGGTACTCACATTTCCCCTTGATCTCTTGAGACTTCTCTCCATCAGCAGGAGGACCCATGCCTGTGATGGTGAATCCAGGTGCTCTGTTTTGACAGAAAGGCTTCTTGAAAACCTTTCATGTCTGCAACTGCTCTTCCACTAAGTGAAAAGGAACTTGGCCAATCGATCTTCAGTGACAAAACTCAGGAGCAGCAACTCCGGCTTAGCTGAGCAGCTCATCGTTTCATTGACACCTATGAGTGGTGGTTCTAGGAATGTTTTATGCCAGTAAGCCTTCCTACTTTGACAATATTTGCTACCCAATGGTCTACAGGGTCCTGCAAGGAGCAGCAGGCCCCAGTATTTGGACATGCTGGCCACCGGTGAGGGCACGGGCCTCTGCCTATGGGGGAGCATGGAATGGGGAGCAGACCACTAGCAAGAAGGAAAGGAGGTTGTTGGGCATGGGACAGAAGAGCAGCACAAAACCCTTTGCACTAACTGGAAGTTTTGCCCTGGGCAGGCTCTTAGAAAAGGGAAGGAAACCCTCTTCCACTCCCTGCCCCAGCCTACTCTTCCTTCCCCAACAGCTCCCATGTAGGAAGCAGTGCCAGTTCCCAGAGGGCTAAAGTTACCTACTGAGCATTAAGACAACAGGGACATGAGGGCCACTGAGATTCCAGACTCTTATCCCAGACCTCCTCCTCCCATTACCTCAAGACAGTGAGGACGGTAAGACTCCAACCAAATACCAAGGAGAAACTGTCAGAACCTGGGGTTACTTCGTACTATAATTGAGATTAGTATTCAAATAGCTTGATGGCTGGGAGAAGCCCTTAGATGTCTTTTTTTTTTTTTTTTTTTTGAGACAGAGTCTCACTGTCGCCCAGGCTGGAGTGCAGTGGCGCGATCTCGGCTCACTGCAGGCTCCGCCCCCGGGGTTCACGCCATTTTCCTGCCTCAGCCTCCCGAGTAGCTGGGACTACAGGCGCCCGCCACCTAGCCCAGCTAATTTTTTGTATTTTTAGTAGAGACGGGATTTCACCGTGTTAGCCAGGATGGTCTCGATCTCCTGACCTCGTGATCCACCCGCCTCGGCCTCCCAAAGTGCTGGGACTACAGGCGTGAGCCACCGCACCTGGCCTATGATGTCTTTGCTGAAACAGAATACAGCCAAAATAATCAAGTTATTTAAATATTTATAGTGGTGGTTGAAAAAGAAACAACTTTCACAAGAACAAAGTTACAATACTTTAATAATTTAAATAGGACCAACTTCAGGAACATACATACACATACATAAAATTAAACAATTTAATTTTGAACAGTGTATTGAAATACATCAAAGTCTTAAAAATCCCCCAAATGGACTCAAGATCATGGATATGAAAAGGTAATTTTAAAGTACTAGAGACTAGAGTAAAACAGACAAAGTGATTACTTTGCATTTACTAATAAGACAACAGCCTGTGGATACATTAGACCTTTATAAGAACACTTCTAGGAAATGTTAGAACAACGAGTCATTAAAAAGGAATATAAATGAGTTCATAAAGATAAATGTATAGCTAACAATTTCTTTGGTCCTCAAAGTCACACTTGTTTTTACTTTAAAATACCAAACATGAGTTGACTGCTCAGAATTCTACCTATAAATATCTAAATATTAAGCAGGCTAATGTTTATACTGGGCTACATTTATAAAGGAACTCAAGCCAACCATCACCGTACTTAAACTTCAGAAAGAAAAAGTTAGGAAATAGATAGAAGTAGAGAGGAATGGAAAAAAAAAAACAAAAAACAAAAAAACCCAATACCTCTGCCATCTTGCCCTATCATAATCCAAATAGCATCAAAGTGGCAGAGATGGGACTAAAGTTAAAGCAAGCATCAAAGTTATTACTTTTAGGGTAATGGGATGAATTTGAAGAGCACTATGTCAACCAAATAATAAGCTTCATAGAATAACTGTGTTTGTGTTTCTGTGGAGGAGTTGCAGTTTTGTTTGTTTTAATTTGGCCCACGCTGCCCCAGTGGAGGAAATTTTAAGATAATCATTAATAAGGCAACAGCTTCCAGGATTAAAATACCTATACCACCTATACGGAGTTACAATGAGGACAAGACCCACGTAGACCACAAAGGAAACTGGGACCAGAAGCCTCCAGTGCATTTTCACAGATCGTTGGTACAATAAGCTTTGGTTAGAATGTTGGACACAGCTCATAATGTCTTCCACCATCAGTTCATTCTGTGCTCTTTCAGGTGCGTGGAAGCTATGGTTCTGCAGACCTGAAAATGATGGGCACTCTCAAACGTTTCTGGAAATATTTAGAAAAATATCTTATACGATTAAAAAAAAGAAGAAGAAACATTTTGAGGCATCTACATGGATCACACAAAGGAAACTCTCAATAAACCTATAAAGTTAAAACTGAGATGACTAGTTATTTGCAGTGTGAGTACTAAGTCTCATAAAATAATGGCTTTTTTAAAAAGGCAAAAGTATCTACACTCTAAATGATATTCTCATCAAGGCACAGAGAGTTAAATGTCTAAATCCCTGTATGTTGACATGAGAATATACTCGTAAACAACACCAGGAAATAATTCCCTAATTCTTGAATTTAAAAACAATAGAAGGTAGAAATGTGCCTTTTTAACTCACAGTAAAATCAAAAACATAGACATTCCACCACCTTCCCTTGGTGACTAACATTACAACTGCTAAAAATATATTTTTAAATGTCACTGGTGGTTTAATAAACATGACCAAAGTGGAGTCTGTTGAACTTGAATTCACAGAGCAATACCGCACTAAATATTTTAGCACTTTCAGCACTACACCACTTTTATTGGAGGAAGAAAAAAAAAACAGTATACTGGGCACAGTTCCCTCTCATTCCCAATGCTCCTATGCTTATGAGTCAAATTACTGTACTATTTGAAAAAAATACACTAATTCTTCTCCCTTCCCAGGCCCCTCTGGTTATCTGGCAGTGGTTTTGTGCACGTACTTACACTATTAGCAGTTCACTTTAATATTGCCACAAAAAGGTGGCAAGAAGAAAGTAGAGGGCTCAACCCTTTATTATATTTATTTGACTTCCTAGAAATAATTTTAAATGTAATTAGTGACAAGGAATAAAGTTCACATCTGTAACAATTGAAAATGGAATGTACAAACAAGACCAGACAGACAGACAATGCTACTGGCAGTACGATCGGCAACCAACGCACACACACTGAAGCTCAGCTCCTAATGAGAGTCAGGAACTCTTCCCGAGTCTTTGGATCCTCCCGGAACACACCCAACATCGTGCTGGTCACAGTTTTGCTGTTCATTTTCTGTACACCTCGCATTACCATACACATGTGTCTACAAAATAAGGCAACACAGGTTGTTTAAAGGAGTAGACAGCTGCTGGTTTGGTTTTTAAAAGCAGGCCTAAAGATTAAATCACAGCTTACAGTTACCAAGTATATCGAAATATCCCTTTTTACACAAATGTTATCTATTAGGTTCATGCAAAAGTAACTGTGGTTCTTGCTATTGAACGTAATGGCAAAAACTGCAATTACCTTTGCAGCAACCTAAACTTTTTGTTCTTGAAGTTGTCTTGCAACTTTTATTCTTATTAGTTGATCCTTAAAGCATCCAAAAAGGGGAAAAATGGAATTTTCTTCTGGGGTGAAAGTAGTATAAAAGGGCTACAGAGTTACTTAACTTCTAGATCGAAAGAAAGGCAGAATTCTCACTTGCTCTGCCTTCAGGACCAAGACAGCACTATGCTAGCCTAGGTGTTTAGATAAATGCTCAAGTATACTGGTGTCACCAGGCAGAATTCAGATAATGGTGACCAGGGATCCTGTCTGAGCAACCTGGTGACATTAGATACCAGACATAGAAGAGAGTTCACACCATGTCACAGAACACATATGAACTTTGTCCACACAATAGTGCAATTCTCTTAACTCATGCTAACTTAAAGCAATGTACCAATTCTTGGCTTTATTTTTTAAACTTGTGACAAAATATTTAAAAAACTCGGCTTGGAGCAACAGACAGCTGAAGAAGAAATCAAGAGAAGACACAAAAATGGCTACTGGGGCTGGGCGCGGTGGCTCACGCCTGTAATCTCAGTATTTTGGGAGGCTGAGGTGGGCAGATCACTTGAGGTCAGGATTTTGAGATCCCCAGCCTGGCCAACATGATGAAATCCCATCTCTACTAAATACAAAAATTAGCTGGGTGTGGTGGTGGGCGCCTGTAATCCCAGCTATTTGGGAGGCTGAGGCAGGAGAATCGTTTGAACCTGGGAGGCAGAGGTTGCAGTGGGCTGAGATCACACCATTGCACTCCAGCCTGGGTGACAGAGCAAGACCCTGTCTTGAGCATTTTTTAAAAAATGGTGATTGAGCTGGGTGTGGTGGCTCATGCCTGTAATCCTAGCACTTTGGGAGGCCGTGGCAGGTGGATCACGAGGTCAGGAGTTCGAGACCAACCTGGCCAACATGGTGAAACCCCGTCTCTACTAAATATACAAAAATTAGCCGGGCATGGTGACACACACCTGTGGTCCCAGCTACTCGGGAGGCTGAGGCAGGAGAATCGCTTGAACCCGGGAGGTGGAGGTTGCAGTGAGCCGAGATTGCACCACTGCACTCCAGCCTGGGCGACAGAGCGAGACTCCGTCTCAAAAAAAAAAAAAAAAAAAAAAAAAGGCTATCGATTGTTCAAATCTCTACACCTGTGCTTATAACTCCCTATGCCTCTACAAGCCCCATCCTACCCTCAAAAAAATACTTCTCCCATACTCTGTTCCTATATCAGTAACACAGCAAATGAAAGTGGTAAAAGAGCTTTAGGCTCAGGGATGGAAATCTACAGTTATCATGTCAGTTGTGTGGCATCACCTGGTGCTACAAAATATGAGAAGCACTAAATAGCAAGATCACTTCTAGTGCACCATTATGACATTACTAAAGGCAGATGCGGACTTACGTTGCTTCAACCACTACCCCGACTCCAGCAGGCCGCAAGGCTTCCGTGATTGCTACAGCAATTTGTTTCGTAAGGCGCTCCTGAACTGTGGATGTGATAAGGAGCTCAGTTTGAGAGTCTGACACAAACAGCTGGAAGCTTTTTCTGTCTCTAGAACATTTGAAATCTTAAAAAATCAGACTTCTGTGAGATTTAAGAGCCAAGACACACCAGCTGTTGCCAGTCTGCTTTGTCTGCTGACTGGGCCACAGAGAGGCCCAGATTCAACTCCCTCACCTGAAGTACAGGGCTAAAGAGATCTCAGAACCCCCTGAAGCCCCCCAGCATCACTGGGGGAAGGAATTAGAATAGCAATTATCTTATACCTGTGCAGTAAGAACAACACAGTACCGGTTACCAAGCACCTCCATGGAGGTAAAGTAGTGCAGCAAATAAATAGCTTGCAACAGGGTTAACAAAGGGGCTGCAGTCCATTATTGAGTTGTACTTAGAGCAATGTTGAAAACCAACAATTTAACCTAAATAATATAGTTCCTGTCCTGAATAAAATGACTTGTCTTTTAATTCATACAGGAGTATTCACTGCAGCACTGCATCTATCTGAAAACTGATGAAACCCCCCAATGTCTATCAGAGCAGGTATAGCTTACGCCAAGCCATGGCATATACAGTAGAATTCTAGGCAGCCACCAGAATGAATGAGATAGTTACATGGATGTGCTTTGTTAAATGAAAAAAAGCAGGGAAAAAAGCAAGGCCAATTATGTATAAAACGAGCCCATTTTTGTTTAAACATAATCCAAATAAATTGATTTGAAAATGTAGGTATATGTGTGAAAATGTGAAAGAGTGTGCAAATACAACAATGATTTCTTCTGGAGGCTTGAAACAGTAGACTTTTTATAGTCCTAAAAGGTTTTACATTTTTATAAGTCATACTTATTACACTTGTAATAAAACAAAAAATACTTTTTGTGTAGGAAAAATGTTTTCTGTAGCCAGGCACAGTGGCTCATGCCTGTAATCCCAGCACTCTTGGAGGCCAAGGTGGGTGGATCACCTGAGGTCGGAAGTTCCAGACCTGCCTGACCATATGGTGAAACCCCGTCTCTACTAGAAATACAAAAATTAGCCAGGCATGGTGGTGCACTCTTGAAATCCCAGCTACTTGGGAGGCTGAGACTGCAGTGAGCCAAGATTGCACCACTGTACTCCAGCCTGGGTGACAGAACAAGACTCTGTCTCAAAAAAAAAAAAAAGAAAAATGTTTTCTGTTAATAAAGATTTTTAAAGCTTACCTTGTAGTCTTCTACTATAGATTTCTACAATCCTAGAAAAGAAAGAATTTAATCATAAATCATTTGAAGTAAAATTGATAAGCCTTCCTCATAAAACAAAAAGGACATTGTTGAAGCAACAGTGGGCTACAGGAAGAGATAAAGCTTACGGGAAGATGACAGAAAGTTACAAGTACCACAGGAAGATGTAGTCTAAAGTCAACTTGATTGCACTGAAGGATGCAAAGTATTGTTCCTGGGTATGTCTGTGAGGGTGTCGCCAAAGGAAATTAACATTTGAGTCAGTGGGCTGGGGAAGGCAGATCCACACTTAATCTGGGTGGACACAATCTAATCAGCTGCTAGCGAATATAAAGCAGGCATAAATGTATGAAAAGGCAAGAGTGGCCTAGCCTCCCAGCCTACATCTTTCTCCAATGCTGGATGCCTCCTGCCCTCAAACATCGGACTCCAAGTTCTTCAGTTTTGAGACTTGGACTGGCTCTCCTTGCTCCTCAAGCTTGCAGACAGCCTATTGTGGGACCCTGTGATCACTTAATACACTCCCCTTTATATGTATATATATCCTATTAGTTCTGTCCTTCTAGGGAACCCTGACTAATACAGAAGACCACCAACCACTACAGAGTGGTGCTTCCTGATGTCCCCAGAAAGAGAATTAATGAGTCTCCAAGTGTGACGTTCACTTAGGAAAAACACAGAAATGAGTAACAAAATTTTAAAGCTCCAAATCATCAGTTTTAGATCATGTCTGAAGTGCTTTGATTAATCATATTGTTTTATCAGAGCTTAAAATTCAAGTTAAAAATAAAAAGACTGTTTGTTAATTAATAGCACACCATGGTCAACTACTATACCAACTAAACCTATTAGGGGAATCAGATTAGAACCGATTAGACTTCTTCAGACACCTCTTCATAAGATAGGTTTATGTAAGTACTTAGTATGATTAACCCCCAAGAAATAAAAGCCTCCTGATCTTAGCTTATAGCACAATCTGTCAAGTGATAAATTTTCCCTTTTTTTTTTTTCTTTTGACACGGAGTCTTGCTCTTATCGTCCAGGCTAGAGTGCAATGGCATGATCTCGGCTCACTGCAACCTCCGCCTCCTGGGTTCAAGCTATTCTCCTGCCTCAGCCTCCTGAGTAGCTGGGACTACAGGTGCCTGCCACCATGCTTGGCTAATTTTTGTATTTTTAGTAGAGACGGGGTTTCACCATGTTGGCCAGGCTGGTCTTGAACTTCTGACCTCGTGATCCGCCCACCACAGCCTCCCAAAATGCTGGGATTACAGGCGTGAGCCATTGTGCCCAGCCAGAATTTTCCCCTTTCAACATCTTTCATTCTATTTATGAAATGTAAAGATGGCCACGTGACTTACCCATTTGAAGATGACTATTCACACTGAGGACCTTTTCTTTAAATTCATGGCCTTTGATCATAAATTTAGACTCAATTTATGGTTCACCTCCCTATGAGGCATTTCATGGCTCTTCCCCCAACTACGCTTCTCAGAACCGACAACTTGCTCCTTTATACCCGTTACAGCCAACAAAGTCAGTAACAGGTCCGCCACCCCGTTTACCACTCAGCCCAGAGCTCCCTGAAGGCAGAAGCCGTCCTAGCTCTCCTTCATGGCCCCAGCAGTAGTTACTAGGATATTGAAGGAATATATTAATAGCTATATCCTATCGGTATTTTGAACAAAACCTTAGAAAGGAATGGTTTTTAAGCTCCTAGATAGGAGGTATGTCATATTTCTTACTAGGTCAAATTTCTGTATATATTACTTCTGATAGTTTTTCAGGTGATTAGTTTGTTATATACGTAGGAGATGCCATTGATTTTAAAGTTGGTAATGTTTTCCTTCTCGTGTTTACCATTCTTTTTCTGGAGTAGAACTTCAGGTGCCACATTGGACAGTAGGGGTAACACTGGGCACCCATGTTTTGCTCCACACTTCAGTAGGAACACCTCTAGGATTTCACTACCATCCACAGTGCCTGCCTGCTTCTGGCAGACAGCTGCTCTCATGGCAGGAGGAACATTCCCACAGATTTTTATTCAGTGCCTACTATGTATGTGATTGTATGGTGAATATGCTCTCTGTGCTGTGACAGCTTATTATTTCTAAACCCGAGTTTATTAGTTTTCTTTTTCAAGTGAGGAGTAAATGTGAAACCTAACACATCTTTTCAGCATGTCACGTAGCTTCCCTAGATTAAAAAAAAATATTTATTTTGCTGTCATTCTTGAAAGATAATTTGTTGAGAGGTATTTGCTGGGAACGGAATTCTAGTTTGACACTGATATCTATCTGCCCTTCAGTATTGCTGTTGGCAAACCAATTCAGTGTAACTGCTGTTGCCTTTTAGATAATCGATATTTCTTTCTGTGGCTGCTTTTACATTAACTATACTTTATAAGTATACGCTGCAATTTACTATGTTTTATCCAGGTAGGGATTTAATTTGACTTATTTGGAATTTATCAGGCTTTCTGAAGACCGGTATTTTGCATGTGTTCTAGAAACTTTTTTAGCCATTATCTTCTCTAACATTGCATCTAGCACATTGCCTCTGTTATCTCCAGGAATTTCAATTAAGGGCATATTATACCCTCCCAGTCTTCCATGTTTCTTAAATTCTCGTTCATATTTTCTACCTGTCTTTGTGTTGCATTCAGCACAATTTCTTTAGACCTTTCTTCCCAATCACTGCATTTAATCTATGTCTAATCTATTTAATGAGTATACTGGACTTCGGTTTCATTTTTTTAATTTCTAAAAGTTATATTTCATCCTCTTCCCAATCTGCCTGGCTAATTCTGCAAGTTTCTTATCCCTTCGTCAATTTTTGTTTGTTTTTGGGCACGGAGTCTTGCTCTGTTGCCCAGGCTGGAGTGCAGCAGCACAATCTTAGCTCATTGGAACCTCTACCTCCCACATTCAAGCAATTCTCTGCCTCAGCCTCCCGAGTAGCTGGGATTACAGGTGCCTGCCACCACACCCAGCTAATTTTTATATTTTTAGTAGAGACAGGGTTTCACCATGTTGGCCAGGCTGGTCTTGAACTCCTGACCTCATGATCCACCTGCCTTGGCCTCCCAAAGTGCTGGGATTAAAGGTGTGAGCCACCACGCCTGGTCTCCTTTGTCAATTTTTTTATATATATAGTAGGTCCTTTTTTTTTTTTTTCCGAGACAGAGTCTCCTTCTTGTCACCCAGGCTGGAGTGCAATGGCGCAATCTCAGCTCACTGCAACCTCTCCCTCCTGGGTTTGAGCATTTCTCCTGCCTCAGCCTCCCAAGTAGCTGGGATTAGAGGCACCCGCCACCACATCCAGCTAATTTGTTTTTTTTTTTTAATTATTATTATACTTTAAGTTGTAGGATACATGTGCACAACATGCAGGTTTGTTACATATGTATACAAGTGCCATGTTGGTGTGCTGCACTCGTTAACTCGTCATTTACATTAGGTGTATCTCCTAATGCTATCCCTCCCCCCTCCCTCCACCCCACGACAGGCCCCAGTGTGTGTTCCCCACCCTGTGTCCAAGTGTTCTCACTGTTCAACTGTCACCTATGAGTGAGAATATGCAGTGTCTGGTTTTCTGTCCTTGTGATAGTTTGCTCAGAATGATGGTTTCCAGCTTCATCCATGTCCCTACAAAGGACATGAACTCATCCTTTGTTATGGCTGCATAGTATTCCATGGTGTATAAGTGCCACATTTTCTTAATCCAGTCTATTATTGATGGACATTTGGGTTGGTTCCAAGTCTTTGCTATTGTGAATAGTGCCGCAATAAACATACATGTGCATGTGCTGGAGGCATCACACTACCTGACTTCAAACTATACTACAAGGCTACAGTAACCAAAACAGCATGGTACTGGTACCAAAACAGAGATACAGACCAATGGAACAGAACAGAGCCCTCAGAAATAATACCACAAATCTACAACCATCTGATCTTTGACAAACCTGACAAAAACAAGAAATGGGGAAAACATAAATGGTGCTGGGAAAACTGGCTAGCCATATGTAGAAAGCTGAAACTGGATCCCTTCCTTACACCTTATACAAAAATTAATTCCAGATGGATTACAGACTTAAATGTTAGACCTAAAACCATAAAAACCCTAGAAGAAAACCTAGACAATACCATTCAGGACATAGGCATGGGCAAGGACTTCATGACTAAAACACCAAAAGCAATGGCAACAAAAGCCAAAATTGACAAATGAGATCTAATTAAACTAAAGAGCTTTTGCACAGCAAAAGAAACTACCATCAGAGTGAACAGGCAACCTACAGAATGGGAGAAAATTTTTATGATCTACCCATCTGACAAAGGGCTAATATCCAGAATCTACAAAGAACTCAAACAAATTTACAAGAAAAAATCAAACAACCCCATCAAAAAGTGGGCAAAGGATATGAACAGACACTTCTCAAAAGAAGACATTTATGCAGCCAACAGACACATGAAAAAATGCTCATCATCACTGGTCATCAGAGAAATGCAAATCAAAACCACAATGAGATACCATCTCACACCAGTTAGAATGGCGATCACTAAAAAGTCAGGAAACAACAGGTGCTGGAGAGGATGTGGAGAAATAGGAACACTTTTACACTGTTGGTGGGACTGTAAACTAGCTCAACCATTGTGGAAGACAGTGTGGCGATTCCTCAAGGATCTAAAACTAGAAATACCATTTGACCCAGCCATCCCATTACTGGGTATATAACCAAAGGATTATAAATCATGCTGCTATAAAGACACATGCACATGTATGTTTATTGCGGCACTACTCACAATAGTAATTTTTGTATTTTTAGTAGAGATGGGGTTTCACCATGTTGGCCAGGCTGGTCTCGAACTACTGACCTCAGGTGATCTGCCCGCCTCGGCCTCCCAAAGTGCTGAGATTACAGGCGTGAGCCACTGCACCCGGCCTATTTTTTAATATATAGTAAGTCCTTGCTCAAGGTCGACAGGTTCTCGAAATCTATGACTTCACCAAAACACTGAGAACAAAACACATTTTACCCTAGGCTAATTGATACAATAAGAGTTAAGCTCCTACAGCATCTTTCTGGTCACAAAAACGTCAACAAACTTCTAAATAAACACAAAACTACTTCTAATATTAAACACTAAAATAAATGTGAGCAATACATACATTTAAGAAAGATTAATGGAAAGATATTGATTTCCCCAATTATTCCAGTTCAGGGTCTCAAGTGGCTGGAGCTTTTCCCAGCAGTTCAGGGTACAAGGCAGGAACTGACCCTGGACAGGACACTATCCCATCACAGGGCACATACATCCACCTACTCTCACTCAGACTGGGACCACACAGATACGCCAAATCACCTAACGTGTGCGTCTTTGGGATGTGGGAGGAAACTGAAGCACCTGGAGAAAACTCACAGATGTGGGAGAAAACATGCAAACTCCACACAGACAGTGGGTCCCAGCGAGGAATTTTTTTTTTTTTCAATCATAACGAAATGACATTGAATTAAACAACATTATTCCAGGACTGCTATATGCCACTTTGCCTGAAGCCATTTCGCTTCAAGTTGCAGTCTCCAAGAACCCATTGACAACGTAAAGTGAGGATTTACTGTACTTGTTTTATATCCTATCTCTGATAACTCTACTATCTGCCCTCTTCCATCGTGTTTGTCTGACCCAACTCATGGTACTCCTTGGAACTTCATCTTTGGGTATCCTTTCAAGCCTGGATAAAAGTGCATCAGAGAACATGCACTAGTTTCTGCTAGCTGCCTGCAAGGATACCTCTATGGGGATGTTTTATTTATTTTTATTTATTTATTTTTGAGACAGAGTTTTTGCTCTTGCCCAGGCTGGAGTGCAATGGTGCGATCTCAGCTCACTGCAACCTCCACCTCCAGGGTTCTAGCAATTCTCCTGCCTCAGCCTCCTGAGTAGCTGGGACTACAGGTGTGTGCCACCATGCCCAGCTAATTTTTGTATTTTTAGTAGAGGTGGGGTTTCACCATGCTGGTCAGGCTGGTCTCAAACTCCTGACCTCAGGTGAGCCACCTGCCTCAGCCTCCCAAAGTGCTGGGATTATAGGCATGAGCCACCATGCCCGGCCTTATGGGGTTGTTTGAAACTAAATTATTCCATTTGATTTTTTGAAGGCCACTACAGGTAGTACTAATTCTGATCCCAAACTTTATGAATGTGTCTATGAGTTCTTTTTTCTTTTTCCTGCTCTTCCTAGAATAATGCTAATAGGTAAGTATCGTCCTTGATTTGGGATGGGAATAGGGAGGACAGAATCCAGACTCTGGCTTTAGTGTTAATTCCAGTGGATTCTCACTAGAATTGCCTCATGCTTCCCCCAAAGTGTAAAATGTACATATGCAGTATATCTTGATATGCTGTGCCAAGAGGAGCATTATTACAATCTAGTTCACCACACCCAGCATCAGTAGTTGTCAATTTTAATCTAAACCATTCTTACATTCTTGGACTGAACATCCCCGGGTCATGTTGAAAACAGTACTTCTATACTAGCCTGACATTTTAAGATTCTTACAACTACATTAATCAGTGAGATTTGCCTATCATTTTTTTTTTTAATGCTAGGCTTATCAGGCTTTGGTATCAAGAATAGGCAGCTTCCTCAAGTTAATTGACACTTCACAGGTTTTTCTACGCTCTTGAATTATTTATACACATGCAAAATTAGTGGTTACTTGAAAGCTTGAAAGAACACTTATAAAACTGACGGGGCCCAGGAACTTTCCCCCAAATCATTAATTTGACCTTTTCTAATGGTTATTAATGTATGCAGGCTTTCAAACCCTTGGTCCATTCCTTTCTCTCCCCATTTTTTTAAAAAACTTATTCAACAAGATGTAAAGATTTATAAAGCATATTTTTAGTTACATATCGTCTCATTCCTAGATATCAGACTCCCCAGCAACCTATGACACAAGATTTTCAACTTGTAGAGTTGTGATTTTTATTCTTTGGCTTTTTCTAAATTATTCTAAATAAGGAGTTTGGACTTTATCTGAAAAGCTGTGGTGAGCCACCAAAGGAGCAGCACGATCCAATCCACACTTTAGAAAGAACATCCCAGCAGCTCATGAGGGCGGACTGAAGGACCCTCAGAGATGAGAGGTAGGGAGGAAGCAGGAGCTTAACATTCCCTCCAGGAGGAAGATAAGAAAGGCACAGCAAAGACCTGCAGCAGGGAGGGCAGGAAGGCAGGAAGGCAGGAAGTGGGGGTGCTGCGCCTGCCAGGCAGTGAGCACACACAGCAGTAGATGGGTTCTGCCTCACTCCTCACCCCAAAATACAGTCCAGATGGAGCAAAGATTTAAATATAATAATGTGGCCATACAAGTACCAAAAAAAAAAAAGTTTGTGACTACAGAAAAGTTTTAAACTTCTTTATGGAAATATAATACTATAAAGCAAAATCAAAAGACAAATGACAAGCTGGGAAGCATTGTCTGTAGCACCTGACCTGATGGCTTTAACATTCGGAGCGTGTGCAAACCAAGAATAAAAAGACAAATAACTCAGTGGAAAAATTAACACTGGAGCTACGAACAGGAAGTATCTGAATAGATTCAACCTCACTCTATTAAGAAAATGCAAATTAAAATAGATACTATTTTTTACTTATCAGTTTGGCAAAGATTTAAAAGTGTGATGAAACTCAGTGTTGGCCAAAGTGTGGAGAAACATACGCCACCCTTTACCTATGTATCTATTTATTAGAGTATAAACTGGCATGGTCTCTTTGGAGAGCAATTTCATAATATCAAAAATTCGGCTACCCTTTACCCATCAAGTTCCATACTAGTAATTTATACTTCAGATAGATTCAAAGCACACAAAGATAATAAAATTTGTTCACCAGGGTACTTTTTTACTTTTTGGCAAGTCTCAAACTGCAAACTGTACTTATCTATAGCAAACACTGGTTAAATGAATTGTATTAATCAAAGAAATATTCGGTAGCTATGAAAAGAAACTTGGACTTTTTGGACTAAAAGATGTCCAAAGAACTTCAAGGTATTTTAAATTTTTTTTTTTTTTTTTTTTTTTTTTTTGAGACAGAGTCTCGCTCTGTTGCCCGGGCTGGAGTGCAGTGGCGCAATCTCGGCTCACTGCAAGCTCCGCCTCCCGGGTTCACGCCATTCTCCTGCCTCAGCCTCCGAGTAGCTGGGACTACAGGTGCCCGCCACCGCGCCCGGCTAATTTTTTGTATTTTTTTAGTAGAGACGGGGTTTCACCGTGGTCTCGATCTCCTGACCTCGTGATCCGCCCGCCGCGGCCTCCCAAAGTGCTGGGATTACAAGCGTGAGCCACCGCGCCCGGCCGGTATTTTAAATTTTTAAAAAGCTGGCCAGGGCTGGGTGCGGTAGCTCACTCCCGTAATCCCAGCACTTTAGGAGGCTGGGGCGAGCCAATCACCTGAGGTTAGGAGTTCAAGACCAGTCTTGCCAACATGTTGAAACCCCATCTCTACTAAAAATACAAAAATCAGCTATGCGTGGTGGTACACGCCTGTAACCCCAGCTACTCAGGAGGCTGAGGCAGGGGAATCGCTTGAACCCAGGAGGTGGAGGCTGCAGTGAGTCCAGATAGTGCCACTGCACTCCAGCCTGGGCGACAGAGAAAGACCCTGTCTCCAAAAGAAAAAAAAAAATAGCTGGCCAGGTGCAGTGACTCATGCCTGTAATCCCAAGCACTTTGGGAGGCCAAGGCAGGCTGATCACTTAAGGCCAGGAGTTCGAGGCCAGCTTGGCCAACATGGAGAAACCCTGTCTTTACTGAAAATACAAAAATTAGCCAGGCATGGTGGTGCACATCAGTAATCCTAGCTATTGGGGAGGCTGAGGCAGGAGAATCACTTGAACCCAGAAGGCAGAGGTTGCAGTGAGCCGAAATCGCACCACTGCACTCCAGCCTGGCCGACAGAGCAAGACTCCATCTCAAAAAAATATAAAATAAAATAAAATTTAAAAAAGCAAGTTGTAGTACAGAATATAAGATATGATCTTATGTTTGTGCTTGCATAAATATTTTCCAGAAGGATAGTGAAAGAAATCTCTAGTTCTAACTCTGGGGAATGAAAATAGGTAAGAAAAGTTTTCACTGTAGTCACTCATTTGTATTTAAATGGTATGTTGCTTTTATAGTCAAAAAAAAAAAAAAAAAAGACTGCTCCCTCTGTAATCTAATACCCACCTCACCTTTCCCCCTTGTCTAACTCTTACTTCCATCAGTCAATCTGGTTCCCATCCACTGGAATAGGCCTTGCTCCTACCCTCTGACTGGTCTTTGCTCATGCATTAACTATACCTAGAGAAACCTCCCCCATTTAGAATTCTGCTCATCCCTCCACCTCCAGGTCTATTCACCTGTCAGGCCACAGCCATCATGGCTCCTCTGAACTTGGAGCTATAGCAGGCATTTCCATGGCACTTGCAGTCTTGCCCTGTGCACTCTCCTTGAGGGTGGCTGCTATGTCCTGCTTCTCTAGCCTCCGCAGTAGCTGGCACAGTGCCCACCCAACAAGTCAGCCATGGCTACCTGAGATACTACAACTCTAAATTCAAGATTTCATACATTCACTCAATTATTTATTTATTTATTTATTTATTTTTGGTGACACAGAGTCTTGCTCTGTCATGAGACTGGAGGGCAGTGGTGAAATCTCGGTTCACTGCAACCTCCGCCTCCCAGGTTCAAACGATTCTTCCATCTCAGCCTCCCAAGTAGCTGGGATTACAGGCGAATGCTACCATGCCCTGCTAATTTTGGTATTTTTAGTAGAGACGGGGTTTCACCATGTTGGCCAGGCTGGCCTCGAACTCCTGACCTCAAGTGATCTGCCCACCTCGGCCTCCCAAAGTGCTATGATTACAGGCATGAGCCACCTCACCCAGCCGACACTCAGTTATTTCTAAGGGAAGAAAATGAATACATGTTCCATAGCTTTTCAGCAACAAAAGAAAGTTCTATTCAAACTAAGTTTATTCTAGAATTCTACTAGAGTTGAGCCAGATCAACTCACTTCTGGCATTTTCTTGTTACTTAAGGCTTTACTGCTTGATATTTGACTTCACTGGCACTGAAAGGTCATTCATTTAAAGGCAAGCATATAACAAACTTCATATACAAGATTAAAATGAGCGGTGAAGTTTTGCTAAGACATTCAGCTTTTATTCCTCTTCATTCCCTAAATATTCTTACTTCTTATAAGGAATAAGTAGTTGGATAAAATCTTAGTCTTCTTTTCTATTTAATAGACTCTTTATTCAAATTTTTTGCAAAATATCTGAAAGCAACATACACTTGGTTCTTTGGCTTAATGTTCCATTTTATTCTTAAATTTTAATCCTATTAGTCTAAGGACAAATCCCCATGCTAATAATCAACTCCTTTGTATTGTTTCATAAAAGCTTAATTATTTGAGATCTTTTCCTTTCACTTGGAAAGGAAATAACTAAGATTATTTCCTTCTACCACCAGGTTGCCATTTATTGTATGATCTCACTGAATCACTCAAGAGGCCATTTCCCATAAAGTGTTAATCGTGATCAACAGTTGGTTTTTCAGAGAAGGCTGCTACATTAAGACCAAGGCCTAATGTGATCTGCCAAGCTTCTTTACACTATGAAACTATCCATTACACCTTTCACATATGGACAGTCTGTTATAGGCATCAGCAGTGCCAGAATTTCTATATGGGCAAGGTATAGGGTTAGCAATCTTGCTGACAGGGAGGGCCCCAGGGGACTGGGCCTACAGCTATGTTTGCACAGTTAAGCATGCTGATTTAACTTAGACTGTATATTATAAAACCGTAAGAATAACCAATTTTAGTAAAGATACTTTTACTCACAGTTGACATGAAATTGGTTTAATACATTATTAGTTGCGAGTAAGTTACTGGGAAGGGAGTTGTTAATAAAAATTATAGTAAGATTAATTACTCCCAATCACTACCAATACACTTTTTCTCAGCAACTTTTCAGCACTGCCACCAGGGATGGATCACACGCAAGCAGCCAGAATGTTTCTGGATTTGTGCTAACAGCCTTATTCCAATGAAGCAATTACAGCTATGATATAATATTCTTTCATGGTGCCAAGCAGCCCTATCTAATAGCAAAATAGCTGAGCAGGAATGAGGTCAGAAACTGGGGAAGTTAAATTTGTCTCTTCTACTCACTTTCTTATTGATCCCCAGAGGAAATGAATGAGAAAGTGGAAGTGAAAACAAAGTAAAAGGAACAACTTTAGAGGGCAGGTGTCAGATTGCTGGGGTAGTTTTTACAGATTCCAACACAGAATTGAGAAATATCAGGACCACCATTTCACAACTGTGTTAAATCCCAGGGCCTGCATAAAGAAACAGGAACACATCAGAGCCACAGCACAGTCAGCTGGTCACAGAGACTCATTTATTCCTCTTCTTTTATTTTTATTTTTTTGAGATAGCGTCTCACTCCATCGCTCAGGCTGGAGTGCAGGGGCACAATCTCGGCTCACTGCAACCTCCGCCTCCCGGGTTCAAGCAATTCTCCTGCCTCAGCCTCCTGATTAGCTGGGATGACAGGTGTGCACCACCACACCCAGCTAATTTTTGTATTTTTAGTAGAGATGGGGTTTCACCATGTTGGTGAGGCTGGTCTCAAACTCCTGACCTCAAGTGATCCGCCCGCCTCAGCCTCCCAAAGTGCTGGGATTACAGGTGTGAAAGACGGCACCTGGCTGAGACTCATTTATTTCAATTATGATATGGCCACTATAACCTCAAGTTATTCAAACTTAGCTTGATTATTTTTGAAAAAAAAAAAGAGTAGGAACACTTTACCCCACCCCTTCATCTTGTTTTTAACTTTCTCTCTCTCTCTCTATACACACACACACACACACACACACACACACACACCTCTCCCAGTATTTCCTCCATCAGCCAAAATTCACTAACTTTATACGAAGAAATAACAAGGATATTTAAGGGCAATAAAATATTGGTGGCTGGGGCCTACCGGAGATATCTGAAAACAAACCCCCATGTTGACTTCCAGTTAAACACAGATGAACGTGTATGTACATCACCTCTCCTAAAACCCAAACAAAAAAGGCAGTAAGGGCATTTTTTAAGGCATGAACCCACAGGATAAAGAACAGAAAAGAAGATTGTAGCAGGAAAGAGAAATGAGAGCGAGGAGAGTGAACACTGTATCAGAACAAAGCTGTGCAAAGCTAAGGCAGGCAGTCTTGTGTCTGCAGAAACAAAGAACCTAGACGTGAATGGACTGGCCTGCAGGACCCCTGAGGTATGCCTGGAGGCATCCAGTGCACAGCAAGGCAGGGTTGAGGCTGGAGATCCCACAGGGAAGTTTCATTACAAGTCTGAAAGCAGTGTTGTATGAAAGGAAAGAAGGTGAACACTCCCCTTGACAAGGACAGAAGAGTCCTCAGGCCTGACAACAAGTCTGACAGCAGGGCACTGCAGCTAGAGCCCTGCCCAGCTTCTTCCCCAACCCCTCACTGTTAGCTAAACCCCCCTTAAAGGATGGGGCTGGACTGAAGGTAAGCTCAGGACCTCTCCAGTCAGAGAAGGCTCTGCAGAGAAAGAGGTGAGCTGAGACTTCCAGGATGTATGTATCTGTGGAAGAAAGGGTAGGAAGTGCAAGAGGAAGCAGGCAGTAGGGGACGAGAAGGAAGGGGCATCTGTGTTTCAGACCCTCCAAGTCTGTGCCTCTGCAACTATAAACTTTAAGTTGCAATATGACTTCCAAGTTAGATCCATACAGGTAAAGAGAGAAAGCCTGATGAGATAGATTCTCAGCAGATGAGGGCAGGTCCTATAAACCTGTATTCTTGTTCACTGCACAGTCACACTTACCTCGCAAGTTTGCTGAGGCCAAGGACTTGCTTGTTAGGAAGATAACCAATATGGACCTTCAGAGAAGAGATGGAAATCATGAGCTGAGTGAAAATACAGTGCCTTCTTTGTGACAAAATAAGGAAATATAGAAAGACTATAGTATACTTACATGTAATTTATCATGACAATGTATTACCTTGAAAACATCTGGAACTGTTAAGGCTTAGAAAATGAAACATTTATATACGTATTTTTAAAATTACATACATGCAGTAAAAGCAAAATATGTACGTATGAGTCTATTAATCAAATAACAAACTTGTACAGTTGTCCGTTGGTAAATGCAGGAGATTGCTTCCAGGACCCCGTGTATACCCAAATCCTACATACTCAAGTCCTGCAGTTGGCCCTGCAGAACCTGCATATATATGAAAAGTTGCCCCTCCATCTATACAGGTTTTGTATCCTGCAAATACCGTAGAATTTTTTATCAGTGTTTGCTTGAAAAAAAGCCACGTCTAAGTGGACCCATGCAGTTCAAATTCATGTTGTTCAAGAGTCAGTTGCATGGCCCTGACACTTACCTGTGAAGTTGAACTCTTGACACAAATCTGAAAGTTTCTTCTTTATGGAGGAGAAACATTCTCAAGAAAAGGCAAATGATCTCATAGCAACATTAAAATGCATACAGGAAAGCCTCCTTTAAATGGCAAAAACTGTAAGCATAAGTACTGCCATTCCACACATCACAGCAGCCCGAAGATCCCACCACAAGGCCCTGCAGCACAGAAGGTCTCCACGCCCTTTTGTGCTTGGCTTCCTGGTTTCTAAGCTGCTAGAGAGCGCACCATCTTCCTTTTTTTTTTTTTTTTTGAGATGGAGTCTCACTCTGTCGCCCAGGCTGGAGTACGGTGGCCCAATCTTGGCTCACTGCAAGCTCCGCCTTCCAGGTTCAAGCCATTCTCCTGCCTCAGCCTCCTGAGTAGCCAGGACTACAGGCGCCCGCCACCACGCCCAGCTAATTTTTTGTATTTTTAGTAGAGATGGGGTTTCACCGTGTTAGCCAGGATGGTTTCGATCTCCTGACCTCGTGATCTACCCGCCTCGGCCTCCCAAATTGTTGGGATTACAGGCGTGAGCCACCATGCCCGGCCCCATCTTCCTAACAGGAGAAAAAGGGCACTGCTACCACCATGGCTTGGCAAGAACCTGCACCCTAAGAACCAACTTTTAAACGACCGAATATACAGCCAGGCCATTTCTGTCATCTTAAATGGCACCAATTAATATCAAATATAAAAGTTACTCTTTTTGGGCCAAATACTACGTACGAAAAACATTAGTTCTCTGAAAAGATTAATAGAGTAAATGGTCACTTGTAGGCAATTAATTAACCGAATATAAAATTAGAGACTCAACAGCATCATGGTTTTCCAACACTGTTTTCATTGTTCACTTACTATTTACATAATTCACCTACTAGTACTTAGTGATTTTTTTCCCCATCCATTGGCACTATGCTTTAGGAATTTGAGAAGTCCACCTCATTGCCTTCCTGGTTGGCAGGAGGAAAAAGTAAAATAGCACCTGAACATTGAGTATTTCAAAGAAAAATTAGAGAGTTAAAACTTTCCCATGAACCAAAGTCTTCTATGCTGTCTGAAATTTTTACATTTCTATGCAGACATAGAATTTGTTTATTGTTTATACTATTTTTGGTCTTAAGATCCTAGGTAATTTAAATGTCCATTTCACAAAATCACTAAATAGGCCAGGAGTGGTGGCTCACGCCTGTAATCCCAACACTTTGGGTGGATTGCCTGAGGTCAGGAGTTCAAGACCAGCCTGGGCAACATGGTGAGACCCCATCTCTACTAAAAATACAAAAATTAGCCAGGCGTGGTGGCGGGTACCTGTAATCCCAGCTATTCGAGAGGCTGAAGCAGAAGAATTGCTTGAACCTGGGAGGCGGAGGTTGCAGTGAGCCAAGATCATACCACTGCACTCCAGGCTAGGCAACAAGAGCAAAACTGTCTCAAAAAAAAAAAAAATTCACTAAATAATATATTTTTTAAACAAAGGTAGCAAAAACACAAACACTGAGGAAGTAATAGCAGAAAGTAACAGGATAAAATGGTGACAGGCTGAGTACAGAATCAGTGCCTTGGATCTGGCTGCAGCCAAGCCACTAACTCACTCTATCCTCTTGAACAAGTCATAGGCTTTCTGTGTCTAATTTGCTCACCAACAGATTCCCTTTCAAAGATTCCTTCATCATTAATTGCAGGATTACTAGATATGATATGGCTCCTGATGTGATGTATCTGGGTTTTCTGATTGTTTTCTCTTCTTTTCTTTTTAGAGACAAGGTCTTGTTCTTTCACCCAGGTTGGGGTACAGTGGCATGATCATAGCTCACTGTAACCTCAAACTCCTGAGCTCAAGCAATCTTCCTGCCTCAGACTACCAAAAAGTAGCTAGGACTACAGGTATGCACCCACCATGCCCAGTTAATTAAAAAAAAAATTTATTTTGTGGTAGAGACAGTCTCACTTGCTGGTCTTGAACTATTGACCTGAAGCTATCCTCCCACCTTGACTTCCCAAGTCGCTGGGATTACAGGCATGAGCCACCTCACTCGGCCCTGATGTGATATAATATGAAGTCTTCAGCACTCTCATGAAGCACTACTTTTTTTTTTTTTTTTTTTTTGACAGGGATTCACTCTCTTGCCAGGCTGGAGTGCAGTGGTGTGATCTCGGCTCACTGCAGCCTCGACCTCCTGCGTTCAAGCGATTCTCCAACCTCACCCTCCCGAGTAGCTGAGACCACAGGTGCATGCCACCATGCTAGCTACTTTTTGCTTGTTTGTTTGGTTGGTTGGTTTTTGTTTTTTTTTTTTTCAGTTGGTTTTTTTTTGGTAGAGACAGGGTTTCACCATGTTGCCTAGGCTGGTCTCGAACTCCTGAGCTCAAAGCGATACATCCACCACCTGCCTTGGCCTCCCAAAGTGCTGAGATTACTGACATAAGCCACCACGCCCAGCCCTTATGAACTACTTTTATCAGAAATGTTTAGCCCTAGTCTTATGAAACTTTAGATCCAATCTAGTTTATAGGAAATCCAGAGGCTGAAGGAAATAAATCCGGAAAGTGGGACACTCTGCTGAACAGCTGGCCTATTCTCTTTTCAATAGAGAATGTTATGGGTGGGAGCACTATTTTAGAACAAAAGGGACTTAACAGGTATAACCAAATGCAATGTAAATACAAATGTGTGACTCTCCATTGGATTCCTGGAGTAAACATTTGAGACAATTGGAGAAATTTAAATATAAATTAGTTATTAGATACTATTTAAGAATTATTGTTAATTTTATGATAGTGCTACTGTGGATAAGTAAGAAAATATTTTAGGGCCGGGCGCGGTGGCTCACACCTGTAATCCCAGCACTTTGGGAGGCCAAGGCGGGCGGATCACGAGGTCAGGAGATCGAGACCATCCTAGCTAACACGGTGAAACCCCGTCTCTACTAAAAATACAAAAACAAAATTAGCCAGCGTGGTGGCAGGCGCCTGTAGTCTCAGCTACTCAGGAGCCTGAGGTGAGAGAATGGCATGAACCCGGGAGATGGAGCTTGCAGTGAGCCGAGATCACGCCACTGCAATCCAGCCTGGGTGACAGAACAAGACTCCGTCTCAGAAAAAAAAAAAAAAAAAAAAAAAATGCATGCACATGTACGCCAAAAAAGTATTGATAGCAGTATTGTTTGTAATAGCAAAAAAAAAGAGGCAACAATACAAATGTCCACCAAGAGCAGAACAGATAAATTGTGGTATATTTGTACAATGGAATAAGATATAACAATGAAAATAAACTACAATGACAGGCAATGACATCGATGAATCTGACAATGTAGAACAAGAGAGGCCAGACACAAAGAGTACATATCGTAGAATCTTTCCACTTATATATAGCTGAAAAACAAGAAAACAAATCCATAGGGTTATAAATTGATAAACTGGTACAAAGGATGGATTAGGGATTAAGAAGAGAAGAGAAGTGAGGTGAGCTTCCAGGATGCTACACATATTCTAGTTGTGGGGTTTTTGTTGTTGTTTGTTTGTTTGTTTGTTTTTTTGACAGGGTCTGGCAGTCTGGCTCTGTTGCCCAGGCTAGGATATAGTGGCGCAATCTCGGCTCACTGCAACCTTTGCCTCTTGGACTCAAGCCATCCTCCCACCTCAGCCTCCCGAGTAGCTGGCAGTACAGGCATGCACCACCATGCCCAGGTAATTTTTATTTTTATTTTGGTAGAGATGGGGTCTCACCATGTTGCCCAGGCTGGTCTTGAACTCCTGGGTTCAAGCAATCCACCTACCTCAGCCTTCCAAAGTACTGGGATTACAGGCATGAACCACCGTGCCGGCCTATTCTAGTTCTTGATCTCTGAAGTGGTAAGGAACACCCTTAAGTTTTGTGCATTTTCTGTCTATATTTTATTTCCATAAAAAAGTGAAAAGATACAATACTTTAACAAAGAAAAAAATGAAGCAAATGTTAACACTTTAACCTAGTTGATGAGTATATAAGTATTCATAACACTACTTCTTGTAAGTCTTCTCTTTAAAGATTATTAATAAAGAATCGAAATTAAATAAAATTATGATGGAGGTAGGGGAATGGGACAACTCTTTGTTCTATACCACATGTTCTCAAGGGTATGTTAAGTAGTCATTCCTAGACAACATCTAATAACTAACTCAGATTTAAATTCCTCCAATTGTCTAAAATGTTTTACTTTTGGTTTGTTTAAACAGGAATCCAATGAAGAGTCACACATTTGTATTTACACTCCATTTGGTTATACCTCTTAAGTCCCTTTTGTTCTAAAACAGTGCTCCCACCCATAATATTCTCTACTGAAAAGAGAATAGGCCAGCTATTCAGCAGAGTGCCCCACCTTCTGGATGTGTTCCATTCAGCCTCTGGATTTCCTGTAAACTAGATTAGATCTAAAGTTTCATAAGACTAGGACTAAACATTTCTGACAAAAGAAATTCACAGAGGTGCTGAGGAATCTAATGCATTAGATTCACTTTTCCTAATATAGAAAGGAATGGAAACAAATCCACAAATACCATAACCTCTGTCACAAGAAATTCTGCAATTATTGTTGCTCATGACATGCCATACATACATATCTATCTTGGATCAAACATTATTCAAGTTAAAATAAAGGGCATCTCTAGATTGGGATGCTAATAATAAATAAATAAAGGGTAAAGGTTTTCAGAGCCTGTAGTAGCTACAAAAAAAAAAAAAAAAGAGAGAGAGAGATGCTACTTAAACCTCATTATTTTAACCTATGAACCTGGTATTTAACATGAAAGGCTTCTCCTGGGAGCCTTCTGCTACTTTGGTTTTGTTTTTTAAGTTTCAAGTTATTAGTCAGGTTAATAAAGAATAACCATATATGTATAATTGTAAATACCTGGGATATCAGGACTTGGCAGCTAAAAATTTTAAATATAATTATTCTGATTGGGCCGGGCGCGGTGGCTCACGCTTGTAATCCCAGCACTTTGGGAGGCCGAGGCGGGCGGATCACGAGGTCAGGAGATCGAGACCACGGTGAAACCCCGTCTCTACTAAAAATACAAAAAATTAGCCGGGCGTGGTGGCGGGCGCCTGTAGTCCCAGCTACTCGGAGAGGCTGAGGCAGGAGAATGGCGTGAACCCGGGAGGCGGAGCTTGCAGTGAGCCGAGATTGCGCCACTGCACTCCAGCCTGGGCGACAGAGCGAGACTCCGTCTCAAAAAAAAAAAAAAAAAAAAAAAAAAAAAAAATTATTCTGATTGAAAAACTTTCATTATGTTTCAAATTGCTGGGAAACAATAAAGAGAACCTTACCTTTCCAACAAATGGAACCAAGTGATGCTCACACATGGAAAACATGTCTATGTCCTTCACGATCACCATCTCATCATGATCTTCATCAAATATAGCATCGTTTAGGACATCTGAAATCAGAGGCTTGCTTTAGTAACATTTCCAATTTTATAGAAAGGTAGAAATATAGATAAACATGAATAGACAGTCAACATAAATGAATGTTAATCCTCCCTAAAATATTAAGGGAATACAAAATAAAACTAAATATTTTTCCTTATCAAAGTAGCAAAGTCTTTTTCTGTGACATTTAAAAATCCTTGATACAGTGTTACATGAAAAATGCAGGATTATGAACATATTTGCAGTATGGAAGAGGAAGGAGAACGGAGGGAGGAAAGGAAAAATTATACCAAAATAAAACAGTGGCTATTTCTGGCAGTAGAAATGGGCCACTTTCACTTTCTTCCTTACATTTTCTTCTACTTTATATTTTGTCTATAATCAATATGTAGAAAACCATAGCTGAGAAAAAGACTAATCCTTAGCCCTCTGACATCTGAGGCCAGATCCAGACACCTGTAAACTTGACCTCTACTATCGATTCCCCAAGTAATTTTCTACATTTGTAAAGTGTTCTATATATTGTAGGCTAGCATCAGACTTATTCTAAACAGTTGCCTTCCTAAGGAAATAAATCCTACAGTTGGTGTGTATATGCCTCTCTGGGTAGGCTTTGGAAGATAAGCAGTGTCTTGTTTAAGCTGTGGACCCTGGCACTTCCAGCCAGACATACAATAGACGTTAAAAAAAAAAAAAAAAAAAAAAAAAAAGCTTTATTTTTAAATATTGCACTGACTTATCCTCAACTATGCTACGTGCAAAAGAAAAGATTAATTAGATGATACCTGAGAGCACTCTGAGCTTCCTAACACCCGGTGACTGCAAGAACATCCTGTCCTGGATGCTGAAGAGGGATAGAGGGAAATAAGCCACAATCCCCACCAATCATAATATAGCCAAGCTATTGATAATAGGCAGGTACCCAAACAACATTGTAGATAAATGCCATATGACATGGAAACTTCTTCAGCTATATTGTCAAATGAGAAAAGAAGCTACAAAGAAATACAGTAGGATTTCATTTTTGGAAAATAAATATATACATAGAAAAAAACTGTACTGATACCTAGACAGCTTGGCAGACTAGATAAAACAAGACACCTAGCTGAGTAATTTCAAGGATTTGGGGGATATGCAATATACATAATAGAATTAGACAGAGAAGGGAAGGGATGTATTAGAGCTTTGCACCTACAGCTCTTTCCCCTCAGAAATGCAGGCGGCTGAGTGAGTCACAGGAAGATGGACAAATGTCCACCCACACTGCCTGACCTTCAGTGGCTCCACTGCTACTAGAATAGGGGGCTCACAGAGACCAAGTCATCATGTAAACCACAGTTATTACCCCGAGTCAGGCTATTCAGAGATACATTTGACTGTGTCATAGAAAAGTCATTAGTGTGGTCAAGAAAGGTGAACATGGCAGGGTTAGACACATACAAACACAGACCCCGTGGTAGAAGTGGCTGATAACATCCCAGGAGAAAAAGGCGCAGTGTCACTCATTGAGTGTTTCTTCTACCACAGCACTTTTCTATTCTGAATATTCTGCCCCACCTTCAGTCATATTTCTGAAAAGAAGACCAAAAATAGATCCTTAATGTTTCCAAAAGTTTCTTGGATTTCTCCCCAAGATTTTAATATGGTATGATTGCCACATATAGCTTACTAAAATCTTTAGTCACACAAGATATATTCCTGGAAGGAAAAACAAACCAAAAAAGTGTCTTAAAGAAAAAACAAGAGAGAAGTATTAAATATAGGAAGCATTTGTTTTCTCTGGCAAAGAATGAGAGAGTCCCCATCCTAAGCTCTGACGACAACCATATGGCCCATGTGAAAGTCAGCCCTTCAACTCAGGCGAAGTGAAGATCTGGCTCCAGGCTGGGTGCAGTGGCTCACGCCTGTAATCCCAGCACGCTGGGTGGCAGAGGAAGGTGGATCACCTGAGGTCAGGTGTTTGAGACCAGCCTGGCCAATATGGTGAAACCCTGTCTCTACTGAAAATACAAAAATAAGCCAGGCGTGGTGGTGCATGCCTGTAGTCCCAGCTACTCGGGGGGCTGAGACAGGAGAATTGCTTGAACCCGGGATGTGGAGGCTGCAGTGAGCCGAGATCATGTCACTGCACTCTAGCCTAGGCAAGAGAGAGCAAGACTCCGTCTCAAAAAAAAAAAAAAAAAAGATCTGGCTCCATCACTTACTAGTTATTGGGCCTTGGGCAAGGTACTCTGTACCTCAATCTTCACGGCTATAAAATGAGCATAAAGTGCCTACTTCACAGCGTGTCATGAGGATTAAATGGGCACATGTGTTTAGAACTATGCAGGTGGAGCAAGTGCTAGTTATTGTTATTACTATTATTATTACGATTAAGATTGAGGGAGTTGCAAAGCTATGTATCTCCCATGCATATTGAGGTACATCAAAATTTAAAAAGCAATAATTTGCCTTAACAGAGTACAGAAAAGGAAAAATAGTAACTTAGTGGAGAAACCTGGCAGAGGCTACCTTAACCAAGTGATCAAGGTTAACTTTGCCAGTAACAGGACATACTGACATCAGGTAGCTCCTGATAGGACACCATGAGAAGGGCACATCACCTCTGCAGTATTCTTCCCAAAAATCCATAACTGCAGCCTAATCATCAGACAAATCGAGGGACACAAAATATCTAAACAAGCACTCTTAGAAAGCATCAGGCCAGGCACAGTGGCTCACACCTGTAATCCCAGCACTTTGGTAGGGCAAGGTGGGAGAATCACTTGAGCCCAGCATTCTGAGACCAGCCTAGGTAACACTGCAATATCCCACCTCCACAAAAAGTAAGAAAAAAATTAGCTAGGCACGGCAGCACACTCCTATAGTTGTAGCTATTCAGGAGGCTAAGGCAGGAGGATCACATAAGCCCAGGAGTTCAATGCTGCAATGAGCTATGATTGCACCACTCCACTCCAACTAGGGTGACAGGGCAAGATCATGTCTCTATTTTTTAAATGTTTAAAAATTAAAAAAAAAAAATTAAGGCATCAAAGTCATGAAAGACACAGAAAGACTAAGGAATTGTCAGATTGTAGGAGACTAGAGAAATGACAATGAAAATCTGAATGAAGTCTGTAGTTTAAATAATAGTATATTGTGCCAATATTACTTTTTAAAATAAAGTATATTTTTATTTATTTTTTATTTTTTTGAGACAGAGTCTCGCTCTGTTGCCCAGGCTGGAGTGCAGTGGCATGATCTTGGCTCACTGCAAGCTCTGCCTCCCGGGTTCACATCATTCTCCTGCCTCAGCCTCCTGAGTAGCTGAGACTACAGGCGCCCGCCACCACGCCCAGCTAATTTTTTGTATTTTTAGTAGAGATGGGGTTTCACCACGCCAGCCAGAATGGTCTCGATCTCCTGACCTCGTGATCCACCCGCCTCGGCCTCCCAAAGTGCTGGGATTACAGGCATGAGCCACCACACCCGGCCTTATTATTATTATTTTTTTAGAGATGGGGTCTTGCTATGTTGTGCAAGCTAGTCTCAAACTCCATGGCTCAAGCCATCCTCCCACCTTGGTCTCCCAAGTAGCTGGGACTACAGGCATGCACCACTACCTGGCTCCAATATTAATTTCTTTTTTTTTTTTTTTTTTTTGAGATGGAGTCTCACTCTGTCACCCAGGCTGGAGTGCAATGGTGTGGTCTCGGCTCACTGCAACCTTTGCCTCCCAGGTTCAAGCGATTCTCCTGCCTCAGCCTCCCGAGTAGCTGGGACTACAGGCACGTGCCACCAAACTCAGCTAATTTTTTTGTATTTTTAGTAGAAACAGGGTTTCACTATGTTGGCCAGGCTGGTCTCGAACTCCTGACCTCATGATCTGCCAGCCTTGGCCTCCCAAAGTGCTGAGATTACAGGCGTGAGCCACCGTGCCCAGCCAGTATTAATTTCTTAAGTGTTAATAATTGTACCATGGCCATGTGAGATGTTAAACATTAGGAGAAACTGGGGAAAGGGTATATGAAAACTCTCTCTACTATCTTTGTAATTATTCTGTAAGTCAGTCTAAAATTGTGTCGAAATAAAAACTTTTTTTTGAAACGAAATTTCGCTCTTGTTGCCCAGGCTAGAGTGCAATGGCACAATCTCAGCTCACTGCAACCTCTGCCTCCCAGGTTCAAGTAATTCTCCTGCCTCAGCCTCCTGAGTAACGGGATTACAGGCACATGCCACCACTCCCAGCTAATTTTGTATTTTTAGTAGAGACGGGTTTTCTCCATGTTGGTCAGGCTGGTCTGGAACTCCTGACCTCAGGTGATCCACCTGCCTCAGCCTCCAAAAGTGCTGGGATTACAGGCATGAGCTGCCGCGCGTAGCCCAATAAAAAGTTTTCTAAAAAGCAAAAGGACAATGTCCCTCAACTGGAATGTATAAACAGTGGAGTACACTCAGCAAGAAGATGGAATGAATTACTGATACATGTAATAAACATGGTTTGAGTCTCCAAAGTACACTACAATGTGAAAGAAGACATCCATACACAGAAGAGACTACCTATGTTCTAGAAAAGGCAAAACTATAGTGATAGAAGGCAGACAGGTGGTTTACCAGGGCCTGAGAGGTGGGAGAGAGGATTTCACTTCAAAAGGAAAGAAAGAAACTTTTTTGGGTGATGGAAATACTGTATGGGTGGCTATATAACTGCATATGTTTGTTAAAATTCACATTGTACATGTAAAGTAGGTAAATTTTACAGAAGATAAGTGACACCTTAATAAAGCTAACTTCAAACATAATTTTTAGGCTGGGTGCGGTGGCTCACATCTGTAATCCTAGCACTTTGGGAGGCCAAGGTGAGAACATTGCTAGAGGCCAAGAGTTCAAGACCAGACTGCCCAACCTAGCCAGACTCTGTTTTTACCAAAAAAAAAAAAAAAAAAAGGGTGGGGGGTGGAGCCAAGATGGCCGAATAGGAACAGCTCCAGTCTACAGCTCCCAGCATGAGCGACACATAAGATGGGTGATTTCTGCATTTCTAACTGAGGTACCAGGTTCATCTCACTGGGGAGTGCCGAACAGTGGGTGTGGGACAGAGAGTGCAGTGCACCCAGCATAAGCCAAAGCAGGGCGAGGCATCACCTCACCTGGGAAGCACAAGGGGTCAGGGAATTCCCTTTCCTAGTCAAAGAAAGGGGTGACAGACGGCACCTGGAAAATCGGGTCACTCCCACCCTAATACTGCGCTTTTCCGACCGTCTTAGCAAACGGCACACCAGGAGATTATATCCCGTGCCTGGCTCGGGGGGGGGGGGGGGGTCCTATGCCCACGGAGCCTCACTCATTGCTAGCACAGCAGTCTGAGATCAAACTGCAAGGTGGCAGCCAGGCTGGGGGAGGGGCGCCCGCCATTGGCAAGGCTTGAGTAGGTAAACAAAGCGGCTGGGAAGCTTGAACTGGGTGGAGCCCACTGCAGCTCAAGGAGTTCTATCTGCCTCTGTAGACTCTGGGGGCAAGGAATAGCCAAACAAAAGGCAGCAGAAACCTCTGCAGACTTAAATGTCCCTGTCTGACAGCTTTGAAGAGAGTAGTGGTTCTCCCAGCACGCAGCTGGAGATCTGAGAATGGACAGACTGCCTCCTCAAGTGGGTCCCTGACCCCCAAGTAGCCTAACTGGGAGGCACCCCCAAGTAGGGGCAGACTGACACCTCACACGGCCGGGTACTCCTCTGAGACAAAACTTCCAGAGGAAGGATCAGACAGCAACATTTGCTGTTCACCAATATCAGCTGTTCTGCAGCCTCCACTGCTGATACCCAGGCAAACAGGGTCTGGAGTGGACCTCCAGCAAACTCCAACAGATCTGCAGCTGAGGGTCCTGACTGTTAGAAGAAAACTAACAAACAAAAAGCACATCCACACCGAAACCCCATCTGTACGTCACCATCATCAAAGACCAAAGGTAGATAAAACCACAAAGATGGGGAAAGAACAGAGCAGAAAAACTGGAAACTCTAAAAATCAGAGTGCCTCTCCTCCTCCAAAGGAATGCAGCTCCTCACCAGCAACAGAACAAAGCTGGACGGAGAATTACTTTGACGAATTGAGAGAAGAAGGCTACAGACGATCAAACTACTCCGAGCTAAAGGAGGAAGTTCGAACCCATGGCAAAGAAGTTAAAAACCTTGAAAAAAAATTAGACGAATGGCTAACTAGAATAACCAATGCAGAGAAGTCCTTAAAGGACCTGATGGAGCTGAAAACCACGGCACAAGAACTACGTGACGAAGGCACAAGCCTCAGTAGCTGATTCGATCAACTGAAGAAAGGGTATCAGTGATGGAAGATCAAATGAATGAAATGAAGTGAGAAGATAAGTTTAGAGAAAAAAGAATAAAAAGAAACGAACAAAGCCTCCAAGAAATATGGGACTATGTGAAAAGACCAAATCTACATTTGTTTGATGTACCTGAAAGTGACAGGGAGAATGGAATCAAGTTGCAAAACACTCTGCAGGATATTATCCAGGAGAACTTCCCCAATCTAGCAAGGCAGGCCAACATTCAAATTCAGGAAATACAGAGAACACCACAAAGATACTCCTCGAGAAGAGCAACTCCAAGACACATAATTGTCAGATTCACCAAAGTTGAAATAAAGGAAAAAATGTTAAGGGCAGCCAGAGAGAAAGGTCAGCTTACCCACAAAGGGAAGCCCATCAGACTAACAGCGGATCTCTTCGCAGAAACTCTACAAGCCAGAAGATAGTGGGGGCCAATATTCAACATTCTTAAAGAAAAGAATTTTCAACCCAGAATTTCATATCCAGCCAAACTAAGCTTCATAAGTGAAGGAGAAATAAAATCCTTTACAGACAAGCAAATGCTGAGAGATTTTGTCACCACCATGCCTGCCCTACAAGAGCTCTTGAAGGAAGCACTAAACATGGAAAAGAACAACCTGTACCAGCCACTGCAAAAACATGCCAAATTGTAAAGACTATCGAGGCTAGGAAGAAACTGCATCAACTAATGAGCAAAATAACTAACATCATAATGACAGGATCAAATTCACACATAACAATATTAACCTCAAATGTAAATGGGCTAAATGCTCCAATTAAAAGACACAGACTGGCAAACTGGATAAAGAGTCAAGACCCATCAGTGTGCTGTATTCAGGAAACCCATCTCAAATGCAGAGACACACATAGACTCAAAATAAAGGGATGGAGGAAGATCTACCAAGCAAATGGAAAACAAAGAAAGGCAGGGGTTGCAATCCTAGTCTCTGATAAAACAGACTTTAAACCAACAAAGATCAAAAGAGACAAAGAAGGCCATTACATAATGGTAAAGGGACCAATTCAACAAGAAGAGCTAACTATCCTAAATATATATGCACCCAACACAGGAGCACCCAGATTCATAAAGCAAGTCCTTAGAGACCTACAAAGAGACTTAGACTCCCACACAATAATAATGGGAGACTTTAACACCCCACTGTCAACATTAGACAGATCAACGAGACAGAAAGTTAACAAGGATATCCAGGAATTGAACTCAGCTCTGCACCAAGCAGACCTAACAGACATCTACAGAACCCTCCACCCCAAATCAACAGAATATACATTCTTTTCAGCACCACACCACACCTATTCCAAAACTGACCACATAGGTGGAAGTAAAGCACTCCTCAGCAAATGTAAAAGAACAGAAATTATAACAAACTGTCTCTCAGACCACAATGCAATCAAACTAGAACTCAGGATTAAGAAACTCACTCAAAACCGCTCAACTACATGGAAACTGAACAACCTGCTCCTGAATGACTACTGGGTACATAACAAAATGAAGGCAGAAATAAAGATGTTCTTTGAAACCAAAGAGAACAAAGACACAACATACCAGAATCTCTGGGACACATTTAAAGCAGTGTGTAGAGGGAAATTTATAGCACTAAATGCCCACAAGAGAAAGCAGGAAAGATCTAAAATTGACACCCTAACATCACAATTAAAACAACTAGAGAAGCAAGAGCAAACACATTCAAAAGCTAGCAGAAGGCAAGAAATAACTAAGATCAGAGAAGAACTGAAGGAGACAGAGACACAAAAAAACCTTCAAAAAATCAATGAATCCAGGAGCTGATTTTTTGAAAAGATCAACAAAACTGACAGACTGCTAGCAAGACTAATAAAGAAGAAAAGAGAGAAGAATCAAATAGACGCAATAAAAAATGATAAAAGGGATAGGGGATATCACCACTGATCCCACAGAAATACAAACTACCATCAGAGAATACTATAAAGACCTCTATGCAAATAAACTAGAAAATCTAGAAGAAATGGATAAATTCCTCGACAGATACACCCTGCCAAGACTAAACCAGGAAGAAGCTGAATCTCTGAATAGACCAAAAACAGGCTCTGAAATTGAGGCAATAATTAATAGCTTACCAACCAAAAAAATCCAGGACCAGATGGATTCACAACCAAATTCTACCAGACGTATAAGGAGGAGCTGGTACCATTCCTTCTGAAACTATTCCAATCAATAGAAAAAGAGGGAATCCTCCCTAACTCATTTTATGAGGCCACATCATCCTGATACCAAAGCCTGGCAGAGACACAACAAAAAAAGAGAATTTTAGACCAATATCCCTGATGAACATCGATGCAAAAATCCTCAAAAAAAATACTGGCAAACCGAATCCAGCAGCACATCAAAAAGCTTATCCACCATGATCAAGTTGGTTTCATCCCTGGGATGCAAGGCTGGTTCAACATACGCAAATCAATAAACGTAATCCAGCATATAAACAGAACCAATGACAAAAACCACATGATTATCGCAATAGATTCAGAAAAGGCCTTTGAAAAAATTCAACAACGCTTCATGCTAAAAACTCTCAATAAATTAGGTATTGATAGGACAGATCTCAAAACAATAAGAGCTATCTATGACAAACCCACAGCCAATATCATACTGAATGGGCAAAGATTGGAAGCATTCCCTTTGAAAGCTGGCACAAGACAGGGATGCCCTCTCTCACCACTCCTATTCAACATAGTGTTGGAAGTTCTGGCCAGGGCAATCAGGCAGGAGAAAGAAATAAAGGGTATTCGATTAGGAAAAGAGGAAGTCAAATTGGCCCTGTTTGCAGATGACATGATTGTATATCTAGAAAACCCCATCGTCTCAGCTCAAAATCTCCTTAAGCTGATAGGCAACTTCAGCAAAGTCTCAGGATACAAAATCAATGTGCAAAAATCACAAGCATTCCTATACACCAATAACAGACAAACAGAGAGCCAAATCATGAGTGAACTCCCATTCACAATTGCTGCAAAGAGAATAAAATACCTAGGAATCCAACTTACAAGGGATGTGAAGGACCTCAAGGAGAACCACAAACCACTGTTCAATGAAATAAAAGAGGATACAAACAAATAGAAGAACATTCCATGCTCATGAGTAGGAAGAAACAATATTGTGAAAATGGCCATAGATTCAATGCCATCCCCATCAAGCTACCAATGACTTTCTTCACAGAATTGGAAAAAACTACTTTAAAGTTCGTATGGAACCAAAAAAGAGCCTGCATCGCCAAGTCAATCCTAAGCCAAAAGAACAAAGCTGGTGGCATCACACTACCTGACTTCAAACTATACTACAAGGCTACAGTAACCAAAACAGCATGGTACTGGTACCAAAACAGAGATATAGACCAGTGGAACAGAACAGAGCCCTCAGAAATAACGCTGCATATCTACAACTATCTGATCTTTGACAAACCTGACAAAAACAAGAAATGGGGAAAGGATTCCCTGTTTAATAAATGGTGCTGGGAAAACTGGCTAGCCATATATAGAAAGCTGAAATTGAATCCCTTCCTTACACCTTATACAAAAATTAATTCAAGATTGATTAAAGACTTAAATGTTAGATCTAAAACCATAAAAATCCTAGAAGAAAACCTAGGCAATACCATTCAGGACATAGGCATGGGCAAGGACTTCATGACTAAAACACCAAAAGCAATGGCAACAAAAGCCAAAATTGGCAAATGGGATCTAATTAAACTAAAGAGCTTCTGCACAGCAAATGAAACTACCATCAGAGTGAACAGGCAACCTACAGAACGGGAGAAAATTTTTGTGATCTGCCCATCTGACAAAGGGCTAATATCCAGAATCTACAAAGAACTCAAACAAATTTACAAGAAAAAAACAAACAACCCCATCAAAAAGTGGGTGAAGGATATGAACAGACACTTCTCAAAAGAAGACATTTATGCAGCCAACAGACACATGAAAAAATGCTCATCATCACTGGCCATCAGAGAAATGCAAATCAAAACCACAATGAGATACCATCTCACACCAGTTAGAATGGCCATCATTAAAAAGTCAGGAAACAACAGGTGCTGGAGAGGATGTGGAGAAATAGGAACACTTTTACACTGTTGGTGGGACTGTAAACTGGTTCAACCATTGTGGAAGTCAGTGTGGTGATTCCTCAGGGATCTAGAACTAGAAATACCATTTGACCCAGCCATCCCATTACTGGGTATATACCCAAAGGAGTATAAAACATGCTGCTATAAAGACACATGCACACGTATGTTTACTGCGGCACTATTCACAATTGCAAAGACTTGGAACCAACCCAAATGTCCAACAATGATAGACTGGATTAAGAAAATGCGGCATATATACACCATGGAATACTATGCAGCCATAAAAAATGATGAGTTCATGTCCTTTGTAGAGCATGGATGAAGCTGGAAACCATCATTCTCGGCAAACTATCGCAAGAACAAAAAACCAAACACCGCATGTTCTCACTCATAGGTGGGAATTGAACAATGAGAACACATGGACCCAGGAAGGGGAACATCACACACCGGGGCCTGTTGTGGGGTGGGGAGAGAGGGGAGGGATAGCATTAGGAGATATACCTAATGTTAAATGACGAGTTAAATGGGTGCAGCACACCAACATGGCACATGTATACATATGTAACAAACTTGCACATTGCGCACATGTACCCTAAAACTTAAAGTATAATTTTAAAAAAATGATAAAGTACTGCATGGTGATATGTGCCTATAGTCCTAGCTATTCAGGCGGCTGAAGCAGGAGGATCCCTTGAACCCAGGATAGGAGTTTGAAGCTGCAGTGAGCTATGATTACACCATTGCATTCCAGCCTGGGTGAGAGAACAAGCCCCTGTCTCTAAAAATCATAATAGTAATAATTTTTAAAATTGTAGTACAGTATGTAGCCTTTTGTGTAATGAAAGTGGAAGGAGGAGCTATGAACATATGACATATACATTCATATGTATATGTTTATCTGCAAAAAGAAACACTGGAAGGATAAATTTAAAAGCTAGTAAAAATGATTACCTGTAAAGTAATAAGAGAAGAGACAGAAGGGATATGGATGAAAGGGAAGCATCTTTGAATATAATTTGTTATATAGTTTTGACCTTGGAATCATGTAAATGTTTTACATACTCAAATAAAATTAAAACAAAGAGAAAAAAAATCTAGTGATCCTCATACAGCTAAATGCTTCATGTGATAATGGAACACTAATATGTTGCCTATACCCTTTATTAAAATGAACCAGACTATAACCTTGACCTAGCCAAATCATTTTTCTTCAATAATAAAGTTTCCCTGCTATATTTACTTATGTTTTGCTCCAACATATCTAAAAGCTACCATCTGTAGATAATAAGAACAGAACACTATCACATATTGTTTTAATTTCCTGCCTGTTATCAGCAGCAAGAAGGTAACCCTGGAAACAGGGATTTATGACATTCTGTTTCCTACTGTTGGTCATGACCACAAACAAAACCAAAGCAGCCTCCACAAGTTAAAGGTTTGTCTACAACAACACCACACAATGTCAGTTTTCAGGTATACCTTTCTCATGTCATTCATAGTTAAGCAGTGTCAACAAATAACACTGCTGGGTAACATCCCTCAAGTATTTAGTCTGCCAGACCCTTTTCTGAAAGTATAGTAAGACAGGCCCACAATATAAGCCCAAGTGCTTTTTTTTTTTTTTCCTCGAGACAGGGTCTCCCTCTGTTGCCCAGGCTGGAATGCAGCAGCACAATCTCAGCTCACTGCAACCTCTACCTCCTAAGCTCAGGTGATCCTCCCACCTCAGCCTCCTGAGTAGCTGGGATTACAGGCGGAAGCCACCATGCCTGGCTAATTTTTGTATTTTTTGTAGAGATGGGGTTTCGTCATGTTGCCCAGGCTGGTCTCAAATTCCTGAGCTCAAGGGATCTGCCTGTCTTGGCCTCCTAAAGTGCTGGGATTACAGGCATGAGCCACCATGCCTGGCCCCCAAGTGCTTATTTAAGCATCCTTTGAAACAGGGGTTCCCAGACTCCCCCAGTGGGCCTGTTAAGACACAAATCTCTAGGCCCCACCCCTAGGGCTTCTGTTTCAGGTGGTCTGAGTAGACCTGAGAATTTGCATTTCTAAGTTCCCAGAAGATCCTGATGCTCCTGGTCTGAGAACCAGAGTGCCCCTGATTTGAACTATTCCATGTCTTGTGCTGCTACATAGAAACTTCATCTCTTCAAAATGCTCCTACTCAAATATATAGATATATATTTAAGGACAAACAGACCTGTTTCTGTTGTGGAGAAAGTGAGGGAAAAAGGTAAGAAGAAACTCCTGGGAAAGATTTCCTCAAAAGGAAATTTCTGTCCAATGGAGTTCCCTTTGAACCCATAGTATAGGAATTAGTGCTGTCTGGAGTATCTGGTGATCAGCACCAACAACTCCAGCTCTCTGAGGAAGCCGGACACCCGACGCATCTTCCTGGAAGGACAGCGTTAAAAGACAGTGGAAGATGACTTGGAACATCTGAGTGAGCATCCATCCTAAAGGATAGGAAAGAGCTTATGGAGTCTGCCTACTGGTTTTCAAATTAAGAGAAGTGACAGAGAGAAGTGCCTAGGGCATCACACCTTTTTGCTTTTGGCTGGAATTAAATCAACTCAAGGTGCTAACAAAGATAAGCCTATCCTGATTTGGTGGAGAATGGTCCAGATCCTCATAGTTCCATCTAACATCAGAGCTACCTCCACCAGCATACAGCGCTTATCTCATCATGCCTCGTAGTACCATGGTTACTTGTGCCCACGTCCCCCAGACACACTGGGCTGTAAGTTTCTGAGTTAAGCATTATATCTGAAGGCTTTGGAGCTTCTACACACTTCCCTGTAACACGATGCACAAAGCTGGAGTTAAACATAGATCTTCCGTGTTTGTCCAATTAATATGTCTGTCTTTACTCTATGATTCACTCTTTTTCTTTTTTCTTTTTTTTTTTTGAGGCAGAGTCTCGCTGTCGCCCAGGCTAGAGTGCAGTGGCACGATCTTGGCTCACTGCAGGCTCCGCCCCCTGGGGTTCACGCCATTCTCCTGCCTCAGCCTCCCGAGTAGCTGGGACTACAGGCACCCGCCACCTCGCCCGGCTAATTTTTTGTATTTTTAGTAAAGACGGGGTTTCACTGTGTTAGCCAGGATGGTCTCGATCTCCTGACCTCGTGATCCGCCCGCCTCGGCCTCCCAAAGTGCTGGGATTACAGGCGTGAACCACCGCGCCCGGCCTCACTCTTTTTCTTTTTGAGACAAGGTCTCGTTCTGTCACACAGGCTGGAGTGCAGCAGTGCAATCACCACTCATTGTAGCCTCCATCTCCCAGACTCAAGCAATCCTCCCACCTTGGCCTCCCCAGTAGCTGGGACTAGAGGTATGCCACCATATCCAGTTAATTTTTTATTTTTTTGTAGAGACAGAGTCTCATTATGTTGCCCAGGCTGATCTTGAACTCCTGGGCTCAAGCTGCTCCTACCTCAGCCTCCCAAAGTGCTCGAATTACAGGTGTGAGCCACCATGCTGGACCAATTCACTTCCTTAAAATACATTTTTAAATGAAGGGACTCCAAAGAAATTCATGTAGCCAAGGGAACATAAGAATTTTCAGCTGGGCACAGTGGTTCACGCTGTAATCCCAGCACTTTGGGAGGCCAAGGCAGGTGGATCAATTGAGGCCAGGAGTTCGAAACCAGCCTGGCCAACATAGTGAAAGCCCATCTCTTCTAAAAAATACAAAAATTAGCCAGATGTGGTAGCATGCATCCGCAGTCCCAGCTACTTGGGAGGCTGAGGCAAGAGAATCACTTGAACCTGGGAGGCGAGGTTGCAGTGACTTCAGATCACACCACTGCACTCCAACCTGGGCAACAGAGCAAGTCCCTGTCTCAAAAAAAAAAAAAAAAAAAAAATCACTGCAGTCTTGTCGGTAATAGCAAAAATAGAGAAGTGTGAATCAGAAGAACAATTACACAGTTTGGGTAAACTCAATAAAATATGACCCAGCAATGAAAGTGAGTAAATTTGGGCTTCATTTATAAACCCTTGAAAGGATATTCAGTGTAAAAAGCATGTAGCAGAAGGATATGTAGAGTATGAGCCATTTAAATTAAGTAGAAACAATGTTACATGTTGTTTGTAAACATACACAGAAAATGAAAGTATAAAAATAGACATGAGGCCAGTCGCGGTGGCTCACGCCTGTAATCCCAGCACGCTGGGAGGCCGATGAGGGCGGGAGTACAAGACCAGCCTGGCTAACATGGTGAAACCCCATCTCTACTAAAAATACAAAAATTAGCCGGACGTGGTGGCACATGCCTGTAATCCCAGGTACTCGGGAGGCTGAGGCAGGAGAATCGTTTGAACCCGGGAGGCGGAGATTGCAGTGAGCCGACATTGCACCATGGCACTCCAGCCTGGGCGACAGAGTAAGGCTGTGTCTCGAAAAAAAAAAAAAAAAAAAAAGACATGAAAGCAATCCCAGCTACTCAGGAGGCTGAGACAGGAGAATCGCTTGAACCCAGGAGGCGGAGGTTGCAGTGAGCCAAGATCATGCCACTGCACTCCAGTCTGGGCAACAGAGCAAGACTCTGTCTCAAAAAAAAAAAAAAAAAAAAGGAAAGTTAGGGACCAAATTCAGTATAGTGGTTACCTCTGTAGTGAGATGATAACTGGATCACGAAGTGATAACTAGGAAGCTTAAACCATATCTGTATCTTTTAAAAGGAATTATAGCAAAATACTAAGATTTGTTAAAACCCAATGTATTTTGATTAAACTTGTTCTTCATACAGTCTTGTATATTTGAGAAATTTCATTAATATATTATATATTATATCCTATATAAAATATAAGATATATAATATATAATATATATTATATCATATAAAATATATATTATATTTATATTATATCATATAAAATATATAATACATAATATATAAAAAATATATATGGCGTGTAATGCTGCAATCTCGGCTCACTGCAACCTCTACCTCCCAGGTTCAAGCGATTCTCCTGCCTCAGCTTCTCAAGTAGCTGGGATTACAGGTATGTGCCACCATGCCTGGCTAATTTTTGTATTTTTAGTAGAGACAGGGTTTCTCCACGTTGGTCAGGCTGGTCTTGAACTCCCAACCTCAGGTGATCCGCCCGCCTCAGCCTCTCAAAGTGTCGGGATTACAGGCGTGAGCCACCGCGCCCGGCCAATAAAAATATTTTTTTAAATTAAGGTCTTCATACACATGCTGGCATTTGTTTTTTTCTATAAAAATTTTAAAAAGAAACAAACATTAAAAAAACAGGTTACCTTTGCATGGAGGAGCTATAGGAGGAGGGCAAGGAGGAGTACACAGGAAGACCCAGCCAGCTTCACGCAGTGCTGCAAACTCCTTCAAAACCCTCCCTAAATCACATCCTGCAACTCAGTCTTCTGCCCTGAAGATGGCATTAAGATGTTTTGCTTTCTACCACCTGTTTGAAAAGTTTGTCCTACAAGTAAGAGCATGTTAAAACAAATTCAAAGAGACAAAAAAAATCGCTCTCTCTGCTTTCACTTTCATCATGAGTAACCCTCTTGTTAGCGCTTCCGACACTCACAGCTTTTTGCACTTACCAAGACAGAATTTGGAAAACCTGGCCAAAATAAGCATGAACCCAAACATTCCACAGACTGACACAATGGCGGAAACTAAGACGACTACAGACAACCAGTCACACCATCTGCTGGAGTGCACACAGCTGCTGCACAGCTTTGATATGCTCCACAAACTTATTTCATAAACTGTAGGTTTGTCAGCAGGAAAGACCTAATGTATTGCAAAAAAAGTAAAAGTTTGGTTATTTTGGAAATTTTCACTCCCTTCATCTTTGGCAAAGACAAATTCATATGTTGCTCTTAGCTATTAAAATATAGCCAAAGCTATTGAAGTACATGTTCTCAGCTGCCCTCAAAATAGTACTGACATGCATGTTTCCTTTAGCTAACCCAGTACTGATGAGCTATTTTCATCCTCTCAGCCAGCCTTATCACGAACACTACATTTCTTGGTAAGAGTTCAAGTTTTCACATACAAAGTTATCTTTACTAACATTTTGCTCCTCATTACAACAGTAATATTCATGGAAGTTTATTGGTAAGATGTAGAAATAATGAAATGAGAAAGTGAAAGCACATATAATCTCTCCACCCTGATGCAATTACTTTACCGGAACTGCATGCACAGTGGTTCAAGATGTAGAATGGTAAAGTAGAAGGAATGAATAAAAGAGTCCAGAGACCCAGGTTCTAGTGCAAGCTTTGTGCAGATTGTGTGACCTGGGCTTCCGTGTCCTCAGTTAAGGGGATGCTTAACATGACTCCCAGGTTCCTGATTTGCACAGCTCAAGGGTGTTGGACATTGATGCCAAATTACAAGTTATCCTTCTGCCCCACTGCTCAGCTTCTGAGATGTGCATGGCAGTGGCCAGGGCCTCTCTGTACTGAGGTAAGGGGAAAGTACTTATTTTAAACTGTTTAGATTTATTGCTGGATAAAACTGAAGGCTGCCAATCATGTACACTATTAACTCTCAAAGTTATCCAAGCCAAAGAACTCGCCTTTCTGGTCTCAGTTTACTACTCTGAATATTTCTGGTAGAGCAAAATTAGAGCCTTAGAAACTGTCTAAGGAATCAAAACAGTGTATTCAAGGAGTCATTTTTAAAAACACACACACACTTGCCAAATTTAGTTTTTTAACTGGATAATTTTGTATATCTTTCACAATCCAGCTGTTAAACCGAAAATGGAATTTACAAAACAGATGGTGATAACAAGGTCTGGTTCACAGCAGTTCTACAGAAAAAAACACACCAATCTGATTAAACTATCCATTTGCTTCAAAAGCCTTTAATAGGCTCATCCCTTACCATCCTACATTCACTTATACCACAAGATTTCATACAGACGGGCATTATGGAACCATCTGTAATCCCATCCAAGTAAGTACCATCAGAGTGCGCAAGCCACCATCATTGGTGACAGATGAAGAGATAAGGGATCTGCCTTCGCAACAGGGGTTCCCAAATACAGCCAATCATAGGGAGCTTTGGAAAATATAGCGTCCCAAGCTACCCAGCAAAAATCTGATTTACTATGTGTAGGGATGGACCTAGGATAAGTCTTTTTAAAATCTATGTGATTCTGATGACTGGCTGGGGAGGGAACACACAGGCTTGAGAGCTGAGGGTACATGAGGGTTGAAAACAGACCCACTGCTGGCCGGGCGCAGTGGTTCACACCTGTAATCTCAGCACTTTGGGAGGCTGAAGCAGGTGGATCACGAGGTCAGGAATTCGAGACCAGCCTGGCCAACATGGTGAAACCCCATCTCTACTAAAAATACAAAAATTAGCCGGGCACGGTGGCGCGTGCCTGTAATCCCAGCTATTTGGTAGGCTGAGGCAGGTGAATTGCTTGAACCCGAGAGGCGGAGTTTGCAATGAGCCGAGATTGCGCCACTGCGCTCTAGCCTGGGCGACAGAGTGAGACTCCAACTCAAAAACATAAAAAAAGGCCAGGCGCAGTGGCTCACGCCACCACTTCCAGCACGTTGGGAGGCTGAGGCAGGCGGATCATGAGGTCAGGAGATTGTGACCATCCTGGCTAACACGGACAAAGTCCATCTCTACTAAAAATACAAAAAATTAGCTGGGCGTGGTGGCAGGTGCCTGTAGTCCCAGCTACTCGGGAGGCTGAGGCAGGAGAATGGAGTGAACCCGGGAGGTGGAGCTTGCAGTGAGCTGAGATCACACCACTGCACTCCAGCCTGGGAGACAGAGCGAGACTCTGTCTCAAAAAAAAAAAAAAAAAAAAAAGAAAGAGAGAGAGAAAACAGACCCACTGCCGGCCCAAATTTGCTGTTTAGCAAGGCCAAACAGTGGGCAATTCTTCACTGTAACCCTCACTACAGTCACCACGTCATTCCTGTGGAACACTATGAGGCCTGGGGCAGGGGTGGGGTGGAGGCAGAGACAAGGAGGAAACTGGAGCCAACTCCACCTAAAGAAGGCGAGGCAGGAAGGACCCACGTAGAGGACCTCACCTTTACTTTTTGCTGGAGCAAATTTTAAAAATTTGTGAGGACCTCACATCAGAAAATTGTACCCACATTCTAGAAAAATATCCCCCACTTAAGAAACCAGTTGCATCCTACAACCAACTCATTAGAAATCAATGTCTAGGGTAATACAATAAAGTTTTCATAGTTCTGAGCTGAAAACAAATCTATCAAACCATGACCTCAAGCAACTTGAGATCTGCAGAAATAAGAAGACTAGGTGTAAAAATATTTGGAGAATGACTAGAGGTTAAATTGTAAAACTGACAGTTCACATAAAGGAAAACTTGTGGGCTGAGACAAAACAATATGACTGTACTGAATATTAAAATTTTACCCAGACCTAAAGGTCAAGTAGAAGGAAAGGTGGAGGGAGGGTTTCCTAGAAACGGAAAGGAAGAGAAGTACCATATAAAATAAGATATGGAAGTGGGAAACAGCAAAAGGAAAAAAGCCTGTGTGGGTCTACGCGTGGAACAGAAACAAAATTCCCTTCTATTTTAGAGCATTTTTTTCTTTTTTTGTAAGATTACACAGTAGGCCGGGCGCAGTGGCTCACGCCTTTAATCCCAGCACTTTGGGAGGCCAAGGCAGGCATATCATTTGAGGTCAGAAGTTCGAGACCAGCCTGGCCAACATGGTGAAACCCCATCTCTACTAAAAATACAAAAATTAGCCGGGCGTAGTGGCGGGCGCCTGTAATCCCAGCTACTTGGGAGGCTGAGGCAGGAGAATCGCTTGAACCCAGAAGGCAGAGGTTGCAATGAGACAAGACTGTGCCATTGCACTCCAGCCCGGGCAACAAGAGTGAAACTCCGTCTAAAAAAAAAAAAAAAAAAGAAATTACACAGTAATTTATTGAGAGCCTCCTCTCCCTGCCTTGCAGTTGCTTGGAGATTTTGTACGCTAGCCCTAGGAAGGTGGCTGGGGGCAGTGGTGCAACACACTGCTCGATGAGACCCATAAGGTGGCTGTAACCATCTTCCACATACCAAGAACATGGTCAGCAGATCCAGCTCCTCATGTAGTGCCTCCTCCCTGTAATTCTTCTGCAAGATCTGGTGCTGTTCCGGTGTGGCCCGTTGCAGACACTGAACCATGAGTCAGCTGTATTTGTTGTCATTTGTTGTCCTGGATGTCAGTACAAACTCTGCCAGTGGTGACAGCAGGGTCCCCAAAGAGGTCAAGGTAATCATCCTGAATCTGAAAGAACTCCTAACTCCAACAGGATCTTCCTGTCATTGGCCCATTCTTTCCCCCCATTGACGCCTGCCATAGACATGGCTGCAGCTTCAGGATGGTAGAAGAAGTAGAAAGCTGTCTTATACTTGACAGTAGATTTGTACCTCTTTTCAGTGAATCAGTCAAGATCCACATTGCTCTGGGGGGGCTGTGATGAGGTCCAGGGTCTGCCTGATCTCTGTCTAATAGCAACTCCGCAGGAAGTGCTTTATCAGGTTCAGGTAATGCGGTTGCTCTCAGCAACAGAGCTTCAAGAGGTGATAGATGCTTCTAGAAGCATAGCATCATTGATGGCATCCAAACCACACCTGGCTTCTGATACAAGCAGATCTGCCCCCAGCAAGGTGAGGGATGAATCCATGATGTCATCTGCCACCAGGAATAAAGGTTGCAGCACAAGGTGCAGTGGCTCACACCTGTAATCCCAGCACTTTGGGAGGCCAAGGCAGGGGGATCACCTGAGGTCAGGAGTTCGAGGCCAGCCTGGCCAACATGGTGAAACCCCGTCTCTACCAAAAATGCAAAACTTAGCTGGGTGTGGTGGAATGCACCTGTAGTCCTGGCTACTCAGGAGGCTGAGGCACAAGAATCACGTGGAAGTTGCAATGAGCCGAGATCGTGCCACTGCACTCCATCCTGGGCAGCAGAGCAAGGCTCCATCTCAAAAAACAAGAACAACAACAAAAAAAAATGGGCAAGGTTGCAGCAGTTCACACAACAGCCCAGTCAGGACCTGCTGGAGACTATCAGCATCCTGTTTCCTGGGCTCTGCCAGTTCCTGGAATGCTACTAGCATCATCAAACCCTACTGGTACTTGTCTCCAGTGGCAGTGTACTCCAGGATCTCTTTGAGCCAGGTAATAGAATCTCCGGTCTCTGGGTGCCCCATCTCATCCTCAGTCAGCACCCTGACAATCTGGGAGAAGTGCTGGATAAAATTCTGCTTTTCTTGGGCATACATATCTGGATTTCTGGTCTCCATTCATTTTATTCCTGGATGTGAGTTCCTGCTTGGACAGCATTTTTCAAATTAAATTTTACATTTAGTTTGTGATTTCTTTCAAGCTCTACCACAACTTGCATTAGTCAAAACCAGTTATAGCCCGGGCACGGTGGCTCACGCCTGTAATCCCAGCACTTTGAGAGGCCGAGGCGGGTGGATCACGAGGTCCGGAGATCGAGACCATCCTGGCTAACACAGTGAAACTCCGTCTCTACTAAAAATACAAAAAATTAGCCGGGCGCGGTGGTGGGCGCCTGTAGTCCCAGCTGCTCAGGAGGCTGAGGCAGGAGAATGGTGTGAACCTGGGAGACGGAGCTTGCAGTGAGCTGAGATCGCGTGACTGCACTCTAGCCTGGGCGACAGAGTGAAACTGTCTCAAAAAAAAAAAAAACACCAGTTATTGTCCCCACTTTACAGATGAGGACATAGATACTGTCATTTGGAAACACTAGCTGACTGCAGAAGAAGAGCCAATCAGCTGGTGGGAGAGCTAGATTTTGACCCATCTTCTGACTCCAGACCAGAGCCTTAATCTTGGGCTGAACTCAACCTACTAGAAGTGTGGACTGAAGGGCAGAGGTCCCCTTCAGGAAACACGCATCAGGGGTTACTGTAGGTTGAAGTCTGCCATATGGTGACAACGCCCAGAGCTGATGACAGCAAAAGACAGCAAATCTGATTTTTTAAAAGAAAAGTAAAATCCATTATAAACTGCCAGCCAGGACAGCAGATCAGAAAGAGTGGTCTAATGCCCAGAGACTGCCAGAACCAAAGTGGTGCACATCAGTCACAAAATACTGTTTCACCAACCATTTATTTGGCTTATATGAGGGAAAATTCAGAAATGTAATGCTATGTTGACCTTTTCTTTTTGAAATCAAACTGGAAGAATTTCAGGGGAAAGGAAAATCCCATTAAATCTTCAAACTAATAAAACATTTTTTAAAAAGGAACTTCTCTAGAGAAGCTTATCCTAGAAAACCAGTGAAACAGGGCTTTTAAAAACCAATTAGAAGTCTTTAAATCTTCAAGATCCAAATACTTAGTGCCTCCCATTGTGACAGTACATGAAGTACACAGCATTCCTGCTAAAAATGTTTTCCAGGAATTTAGTGAGGTCTTTAGACCTGACTTGCAGTTACCAGGAATATGAGAAATATGGAAGTTAAATGAAAACAAACAAACAAAAAAATCATACAAATCACAAAGGTGGAGTACCTTACAGGACAACTGACCTCTCTGATAAAGCAGTGGCAGGGGTTGGGAGCAGTAGGTGCTATTCCAGATTAAAACATAATAATCAAATGCAAATGTATGGACCTTGAGTGGGTCCTCGTTGGAAAAAATCATTAGTAAAAGACATTTGAGACACCTGGGGAAATGTGAATATATATTAGGTATTAGATGATATGAAGGAATTAATAGCTAATTTTACTAAGGATGGTGTAAATCATTAAGAAAAACGCTTTTCAGGGTGACATTTCACCTCTAAATACATGTCTCTGATTTACTATCAGTAAAGGAATAAACAACGCCAATATGGCAGAATGTTAGTTTTCAATCTAGCTGATAAGTATATAGGTGTCCTTTATATAATTTTGACTACTTTTATGTTTGAAGGTTTTACATAATAAAAAATTAAAGTTTACAAATACATGATACTAACAGTGAATATTAGTTTTTTTGGTATTACTATTCTACCCAACCACTCCTTTTCTAGTTTATATGAAGCTTTATTAATAAACTAAAACTTCAAGCACTAGTATAACTAACAACTGGTTATTCTTTTGGTAGAAGCAACTACAACATTCTTGGGGGGAAAAGTCTTTAAATAAAGGCTTTGTCTAATCAAAGGAGCTACAGGTAGGAAGACCATAGATCTCAAGAACATTTAGATAAGAAACCTTTTCAAAAATCGGCATCATAAGAAAAAAGAGTTACTATAGAAACGATTTGCAGGGCTTGAACATTTCCAGGGAAAACAGCACCTCTAGCAAGGAAAGGAGGCTGAAGAGCTTCCTAGGGCCTTGCCTGTCAGCTGCTGGAAGTCAACAGAGTGAGCAATGACAATTCTGACAGGCCCACCCATGCTCAGAGACCTCGGCATGACAATTTAACTCCTAGTCCTACTGCCTCTCCCTTCAGACCAGATCCAGAATAGTCAAGTAACTCACCTACCTAAGTTCATAAACCAGTTAGCATGGATGTGGATGCTATTACTAGCCCAGGCTAGCTGTTCTTCCCATTACAGCAGGACAAAGCTTTGTTGACACACTAGTTTTTTGTTTGTTTGTTTGTTTTTTAGGTGGAGTCTCGCTCTGTCGCCCAGGCTGGAGTGCAGTGGCACGATCTCCGCTCACTGCAAGCTCTGCCTCCCGGGTTCACGCCATTCACCTGCCTCAGCCTCCTGAGTAGCTGGGACTACAGGCGTCCACCACAACTCCTGGCTAATTTTTGTTTGTTTGTTTGTATTTTTAGTAGAGACAGGGTTTCAGCGTGTTAGCCAAGATGGTCTCGATCTCCTGACCTTGTGATCCGCCCACCTCGGCCTCCCAAAGTGCTGGGATTACAGGCATGAGCCACCGCGCCCAGCCTATACTAAACTACTTTAAGAAATACCAAGGAGATTTCAGAATTAGATCAGTGAACAGAATTTCCAACATGCTAAATATGAAGCTGAAAGATGTGCATCTACTTTTTATAAACTACTTCACTTGTAAACAGCCCCAGCCCTCAAAAAGCTGTTTACTGTGGTGGAGGAGGGGTAGAAGGGGAGAAAGAGATGACACCGAAATGAAACGACATGCAGCATGGGATAAGTATGGCCTCCGTGGAGGCAAAGCCTGACAGCACTAACTGCTGGAGGCTGTCAGCAAACTGTTCCTTAAAGCTGAAGGGCAGATTGTTTTTGATGGGTCATCAGAGAGGTATACCTCCAGGGCTGCCCAGGTGATAAACGATAACCGGTGGGGTCAATTAGAGGGGTATGATCTACAGCAGCTATCCCTTAAAGTCAACTAGTCAACGTCCTCACTGAGTTAAGGACTCTCATCTGATCTCCAGGCACGCATAGCCCTTCATCACTGCTAATGAACACTGTACCACAAATGCCTAGACCACACAGCTAAAATTATATTTTAAGCTATTTTAGTGAGAGATTCCTTGTTTGGGATGTTTGCCAATGGCCTCTATTGAACTGAGTTCTGATTCCTGCTTACGACAAATAAAAACTAATGTGTGATACATAAAACACATCACACTTCACAGGAAGAGCCATGGCCTCTTGGGACTGCACATCACAAACATTTGGACCAACTGGACCTCGAAAAATTCACCCAGAACTCAGTCACGGCCAATTTCCTCACCTAAACCTGGCTGCTTGTTCACAGAAGTCTCCATAAGCAATAGTTGTTGATAAGCAAGAGGCAGCAGCTACCTCCCCATGGTTGCCAACCAAAAATAAAAAGGACAGTAAAATAAATTACAAGAGGGCAGATAATAAAGGCCAAACACTGCAAAAGAACAAACCTCAGGATCTTCACCTGGGTCTCCAGTTCCAGTAAGGAAATGAGACAGAGTGGTTTCTCAGATTAACTGTGCACTAAACTATTCACTAAACTAAAACACTAAATTGCCCTATATGAGGAAATGCGATGGAAGATTTAAAAAAAGCCAAAAAATGTAGCAAGAGGCTACAACACAACAAAACCTCACAGCAATGGTGAGGAAAGACAACAGAAAATCAATCAAGTGTTTTTTGCAAGGAAAAAACTTACTCGATTTTAGAAAAATCACTTGGGCATGAATGGATCAGAGCAGGACAAGCTAGGAGGCAAGGCGGCCAGTTAAGAGGTTACTGTAATTTAAGTGAAAGATGACTCAGACTCTAGAAATATTCAGGTGGTACATGCGTCAGAACTTTGTGAACACGATTAGCCAAGGGGATTCACGAGAAAGAATAATTGCAGATAAAACAAATAACCAGGCCGGGAGCGGCGGCTAACGCCTGTAATCCCAACACTTTAGGAGGCCGAGGTGGGCGGATCACCTAAGGTCAGGAGTTCGAGACCAGCCTGACCCACACGGAGAAACCCTATCTCTACTAAAAATACAAAATTAGCTGGGCTTGGTGGCGCATGCCTATAATCCCAGCTACTTGGGAAGGCTGAGGCAGGAGAATCGCTTGAACCCGGGAGGTGGAGGTTGCGGTGAGCGGAGATCATGCCATTGCACTCCAGCCTGGGCAACAAGAGCAAAACTCTGTCTCAAAAAATAAATAAACCAGGTTATAAAGACTAGACGAAGTAGCAACATGTGTCAGGTTAAAATTCATTACAAGGGTTGACTATGGCCAGAATGAACTTTAAAGACATCAGATAAAGGAGCTGGCCCTAATGCCATTAATATTGATCTTTTAAAAGTTTAAAATAAATCTAACTGCCTTGAGAACTCCATTTAATTTTAACTCTGGTACAGATGACTATGAATGTTAGTGTATTCCTTTTACTGGAAAACACTTAGACCATAATCTCTAAACCAGCATAGACACGTTCTGCAAAAAACAAACAATCCAAAAAAACTCAAAATGAATTTCCTTCTAGGTTCAACTCAAAAGCTACTTTCTCCGTAACATCTGGACTTTCCTGTCTCTCCACCAGAAGCACCCAGCTTCCCTCTGACTACACAGAAACCCTTTACTCCTTGAAGGCCAAGATCAGGCCAACAATCATCTTCGTTTCCCCTTTAACAGTGACTACTCAGAGACCATCTACAGTTCCACTTTTCACAGTTTCAGTTACCCTTGGTCAAACATGGTCTGAAAATATTAAATGAAAAATTCCAGAAATAGACAATTCATAAGGTTTTTTTGTTTGTTTTCTTTTTGAGACAGAGTCCCACTCTGTCATCCAGGTTGGAGTGTAGTGGCACAATCTCGGCTCACTGCAACCTTCAGCTCCCAAGTTCAAGCAATTCTCCTGCCTCAGCCTCCCTAGTAGCTGGGATTACAGGTGTGCACCACCATGCCCAGCAAATTTTTTTTGTATTTTTAGTAGAGATGGGGGTTTCACCATGTTGGCCAGCCTGGTCTCGAACTCCTGACCTCAAATGATATACCCACCTTGGCCTCCCAAAGTGCTGGGATTACAGGCATGAGCCATCATGCCTGGCATTTTTTTTTTTTTTTTTAAACAGAGTCTCGCTGTGTCACCCAGGCTGGAATGCAGTGGTGCAATCTCAGTTCACTGCAACCTCCGCCTCCCGGGTTCAAGTGATTCTCATGTCTCAGCCTCCCAAGTACCTGGGATTACAGGCACGTGCCACCATGCCTGCTTAATTTTTGTATATTTTGTAGAAATGAGGTTTGGCCATGTTGGTCAGGCTGGTCTCTAACTCCTGAGCTCAAGTCAGTGGCCTGCCTCGGCCTCCCAAAGTGCTGGAACTGCAGGCATGAGCCACCGCATCCAGCCAACAATTCATAAGTTTTAAAATGCACGCTATTCTGAGTATTGCGATGAAATCTCCAACCCTTCTGCCCAGAACATGAATCAATCCTTTGTCCACAGCATCCACATTGTCTATGCTACCTACCTAATAGTCACTTAGTATCCATCTCAGTGATCAAATCAACCTTCAGTTTTGCAGTGTTTGTTTTCAAACCCTTATTTTACTTAACAATGGCCCTAAACCACAAGAGTAGTGACGCTGGCAATTCAGATATGCCAAAGAGAAGCCATGTTTCCTTCAAGTGACAAAGATTAAAGTTCTCAGTTTATTAATGAACAAAATCATTATGCTGAGGTTGCTAAAACTATATTAAGAACAAATCTTCTGTCTGTGAACCTGTGAAGGAGGAAAAAAAAATTCATGCTAGTGTTGTTGTTGTACTTCAAAGTGCAAAAGCTATGGCCACAGCGCATGGTAAGTGCTTAGTTAAGATGGAAAAGGCATGAAATTTGTGTGTAGAAGACACAAACAGAAATTTATTCTGAATTATGGCAATCCGGTTTGGTACTATCCTCAGTTTCAGGCATCCACTGGGGGTCTTGGAACAGATACCCAAGGATAAGGGGGACTACTGTATCTTCAATTCTAAGGATTTCTTGAAATAAGGAAATTAAAATATAATGTGTTGAGAACATACAACATTGTACAGAATGAGTTACTGACGTGGTGGCTCACGCCTGTAATCCCAACACTTTGGGAGGCAGAAACGGGCGGATCATCTGAGGTCAGGAGTTCAAGAACAGCCTGGCCAACACGGTGAAACTCAGTCTCTACTAAAAATACAAAAATTAGCCAGGCGTGGTGGTAGGCACCTGTAATCCCAGCTACTCAGGAGGCTGAGGCAGGAGAATCGCTTGAACCCAGGGGACAGAGGTTGCAGTGAGCCAAGATCACACCACTTCACTCCAGCTTGCTGGGCGGAAGAGCAAGACTCTATCTCAAAAAATAAAAATAAAAATAAAATAGATGTTTTTAATGTGGATGAACCTTGAAGACATTTTGCAAAGTAAAATAAGCCAGACATGAAAGACAAATATTGTATGTTTCCGGCCGGGTGCGGTGGCTCATGCCTGTAATCCCAGCACTCTAGGAGGCTGAGACAGGCCAATCACTTGAGGTTAGAACTTCGAGACCAGCCTGGCTAACATGGTGAAACCCTGTCTCTGCTAATAATACAAAAATTAGCCGGGCATGGTGGTGAGCACCTGTAATCCCAGCTACTCGTGAGGCTGAGGCAGGGGAATTGCTTGAATCTGGGCGGCAGAGGTTTCAGTGAGCTGAGATCATGCCACCGCACTCCAGCCTGGGTGATAGAGGAAGACTCTGTCTCCAAATAAATAAATATTTCTACTAATGGGCTCCAATAGAATAAAATTCCAGTAAATCAATGTCCTCTTGGCCTTGAGTATAACAGATTTAACTTGGTTCCGATACTCTTGCATAACCCAACACAAATTATCTCCCAATTTAATTACTACAGACTCTAGAAAATTTATAACCATGGGAAACATATTTGTTTGCATAACCTGGAACTGAGAATTGTTCACATAATCCAGGATTCATAATCTGGGATCCAATGATTAGACAGTTGCCCTCTCCTGGTGAGTTTTAACACTGCAGTCTACTCAACCAAATAACTAGACTCAAATTACAGTCCTCATACAGAAATCACTGGCAAATGAGTCAGGTGCGGAATGCCCAGGCATGGAAGGGTTTCTAGAGGTGGACAAAGCAAACAGAAGAGAAAATACAAAAGCGGGGATAGGTTAGGAAGAAGGGAGAAAGGATTCAAATAAATTAGTAAAATATTATTATTAAAATTAAATCGACTACCAGAGATTACAATGATTCTCATTCTATATCATCCTCTCAGCTCCGCCACTTTCAAGATACAGTCTTGGGAAAGTTCTCTCTGTGCCCCAATTTCCTTATGTATAAAATGGGAATAATATTGCCTACCCCATCGCGCTACTGTGAGGATCAAATGAGGTAACATGTAAAAACTCTAGCCGTAGCCGGGCGCGGTGGCTCACGCCTGTAATCCCAGCACTTTGGGAGGCTGAGGCGGGCGGATCACGAGGTCAGGAGATCGAGACCATCCTGGCTAACACGGTGAAACCCCGTCTCTACTAAAAATACAAAAAAATTAGCCAGGCGTGGTGGCGGGCACCTGTAGTCCCAGCTACTCAGGAGGCTGAGGCGGGAGAATGGCGTGAACCCGGGAGGCAGAGCTTGCAGTGAGCCGAGATCGCGCCACTGCACTCCAGACTGGGCGAGAGCGAGACTCCGTCTCAAAAAAAAAAAAAAAAAAAAAAAAAACTCTAGCCGGGCACGGTGGCTCACGCTTGTAATCCCAGCACTTTGGGAGGCCGAGGCGGGCGGGTCACGAGGTCAGGAGATCGAGAACACGGTGAAACCCCGTCTCTACTAAAAATACAAAAAATTAGCCGGGCGCGGTGGCGGGCGCCTGTAGTCCCAGCTACTCGGAGAGGCTGAGGCAGGAGAATGGCGTGAACCCGGGAGGCGGAGCTTGCAGTGAGCCGAGATCGCACCACTGCACTCCAGCCTGGGCGACAGAGCGGGACTCCGTCTCAAAAAAAAAAAAAAAAAAAAAAATGTAAAAACTTACTGTTTAGCACAAAGTAAGCCATCAGCAGTATTTGTTACTCAGAACATCAGTCGGCTTAAGCATTGCTTCACCCATTCATGCTCCCATCTCCTGGCACTAGTCAAGTTCCTATGCCAAGTGCTCTCACTGAGCTGTGTTTTTGTTTATCATCACATTTCTCAATCTCACAACACATTTCTATTTCATGTGATTGTATCTGCTAGGCTGTGAGTTCCATGAAGGCAGGAACTATACCTGGTTTTGCTCATTCTGCATTCCCAGCGTTCAGTGAAGTGCCTAGTACTTGATGATCAATGAAATTGTAGTAAAATTCCTAGTAATTTTTTTAATAATAGTATTTAGTACTAATACAAGTTGAATTGTGCCATCTGCCAAAAAAAGATATGTTGAAGTCCTAAACCCCAGGTATCTTTAGCATGTGACTTTATTTGGAAATGGGGTTGTTGCAGATGTAATTAGCTAAACTAACATAGGCATACTGGAGTAAAGTGGACCCTCCCTCATATGACTGACATCCTTATAAGACAAAACAAAAACGTGGACACTGACAGAGGCAGCGATTGGAGTGATGCAGCTCAAACCAAGGAACACCATCAACACGGCCACCACCAGAAGCTGGGAAGAGGCAAAGACAGCCTCCCCCACTACAGGTTCTGGAGTGAGTATGGTTCTGCTGACCCCTTGATTTTGGAATTTTAGTCTCTAGAACTATGAGACTGTTTATTTCTGTCATTTAAACCACCTAGTTTGTGGTACTGTGTGATAGCAGCCCTGGGAATCTAGTACGAGTACCAACCTGAAGGCTTTGCTTGCTATAGTGAAGTTATGTATATTGATTTTTCCTTCTGTGTCAGAAAAATTTATAGATAATCCATTTTTAAAAGAAACTATTAGGATAGGCTTTTCTCCCCCTTTCTCAGTAACTTCTTAACTGTTTTATTCCACTTAGACATGTCCAAAATTCCAATAATATAATATGTCAAGTGCCTTGTTATTTTTTTCTTCTTTATTCACAGTGCTCTTTCTGGCAATGAACACAACTAAGTCCTATGTAAGTGTTCATTAACAAACCAAATACAAAAATTATTAATGGATCAAAATTTGAGTGAGCTACACATCTAAAATAGTACCTCTTAATGATGAGAAGAGCATTTCTATAATATACTTTAAAACTTGGGACATAAACTCACCTTTCACCCATGATATAGGAGAGAATAGTAAATAATTTATGTTTTTGTTCCCCTTCACATCTTAGAAGTTGTTAAAATTCTTAGTTCACCACAGCAGTCTAATTTAATAAATCCGAGAGGTTTGTGATTCAAAAAGAAAAACCTTTTGTGACTGCTACCACATTTCAGTATGAAGTGTCTAAGGTGCATTTTTATATAAACAAAGTATCTAATTGCCTCCCATTATCTTTAGCAAATAGACATAATCTTCCAGTGAAAATGGCTGAGGTGGGGATATGACTCACTGCCAGTGTCTGTGCTTCCTCAGCCCTCACAGGGAAGCGGTCAGCCACCTCCAATGCCATCTCCTCACGCTGGATTATATGCATGCTTCCCAAAATTTTGAACTGTTAACATGATTTATGAAAACTGTCTTGGCAGACAAGCTAAAACCTACTTTAACTAGAAATGTGACAGAGTTAAGACTCTTGCATATTCCCAAAAACTCATAAAAAACAACTGATGAAACAAGTCATACCCATTTAATCCTTGGTAGATAATGCTGTCTGAAAGGCTGTTCCCATGTATACCTGGAAGGGTCAGTTACAGAGGTATGAAGATCGAGGCCCTCAGAGAATAGCGGACTCTCCAATTTAACTAAGTGTAGGTTCTAAATAAAAGAATAGTGGAAATACAGGAAAGGTACCTTATATAGAAAAGAGAACTCACCAGGATAAAACCTTGAATATTTAAGAGAACTAGGATATAGCTAAACTGAAATGGGACAGAAATAGATCAAGATGAGCTGGTCTGAGCTGGTCCAAGGATCAGCTTGTGATGCAGATTCAAAGGACAGCCAGTTCCTGGGAGAGATGATAGCATCTCCTCCAGCCCTCCCTCCTAGCCCATGAGCTACAGTCCAGTAGTGATTAGTACTAGGAAACCTGTACAACCCTGACACAGCCCTGTCACAGATGACCACAGATGCTCCCATGGAAGGTACACACTGGAAAGTAGCAGAAAAGGTACACAAGGAGACAGTCATGGAGAGATGCTGCAACATAGGAAAAACTGAACAAATTCCCCAGAACGCCAGGAATTTGGATCAGTCCACACAAGAGGAACTGGGAGGAAAAAAGGATTTTGAAGAATGTAAAATACCAACTTATTCTAAATTTTACAACACTTAAGTCAACATTACTAACCAGGAGTTAATATATAGAATAATACAGATATATAAAAGATATAAAGTCCTGTATCTTGTTTACAAGCACAGAAAAGTGACCTTCAGAGAAGTATGTTCTTATCCAAAAACAATATATAGTGGCCACTTGACTCATGCTCTCTAAAGAAATAAAAGGGATTGTGCAGAAGTGTTTATGGACCTAAAGATGTGGGTTTCCACTCACTCCTATCTCCCACCAGTATCCTTCCTTCTCTCTGCCATCCAGGTTGGTCCAAGACCCAAACCACCACATTTCAGGTTCATTCCTTTAAGTTCAGCAGCATCCTTGTTCTCACTACTCTGTCTTCTCTTTAATTATATATCACTTTTTAAAAAAAGAAATATTAAATCCTTAAACAGATCCCCTGGATACAGGCTTTCAAACTTTTGACTACAACCTACAGTAAGAAATGCATTTTACATCTAGAGCTGGTGCGCACACACACACAATTATACCTATAAAACCTACATAGAAATTTCTCGGCCGGGCGTGGTGGCTCACGCCTGTAATCCCAGCACTTTAGGAGGCCGAGGCGGGCGGATCACAAAGTCAAGAGATCGAGATCATCCTGGCTAACACAGTGAAACCCTGTCTCTACTAAAAAAATACAAAAAAAAAAAAAGTTAGCTGGGCATGGTACTGCGCGCCTGTAGTCCCAGCTACTTGGGAGGCTGAGGCAGGGGAATGGTGTGAACCTGGGAGGCAGAGCTTGCAGTGAGCTGAGATCGTGCCACTGCACTCCAGCCAGGGCTAGAGAGTGAGACTCCATCTTAAAAAAAAAAACAAAAGAAATTTCTCAAAACACTTATCCTTATTACACGTGATAGACTGATCTTATCCATTCTACTCCACTTTTTTTTTTTTTTTTTTTGAGATGGAGTCTTGCTCTGTCACCAGGCTGGAGTGCAGTGGCACAATCTCGGCTCACTGCAACCTCCGCCTCCCGGGTTCAAGTGATTCTCCTGCCTCAGCCTCTCAAGTAGCTGGGACAGGCACGCACCATCACGCCCAGCTAATTTTTGTATTTTTAGTAAAGACAGGGTTTCACCATGTTGGCCAGGATGGTGTTGATCTCTTGACCTCGTTATTTGCCCACCTCAGCCTTCCAAAGTGCTGGGATTACAGGCTTGAGCCACCGTGCCCAACCTCTACTCCACTTTTTTTTTTTTTTTTTTTTTGAGACTGAGTTTCGCTCTTGTTGCCCAGGCTGGAGTGCAATGGCATAATCTTGGCTCACTGCAATCTCCGCCTCCTGGGTTCAAGCAATTCTCCTGCCTCAGCCTCCCAAGTAGCTGGGATTACAGGCATGCACTACCACACCCGGCTAATTTTTGTATTTTAGTAGAGAAGGGGTTTCTCCATGTTAGTCAGGCTGGTCTCGAACTCCCAACCTCAGGTGATCCACCCGCCTCGGCCTCCCAAAGTGCTGGGATTATAGGCGTGACCCACAGCGCCCGGCTAATCCACTTTTTTTTTTTTTTTTTTTTATGCTGTTGACCCAATTCACAGTTTGAAATATATAGATAGGGTATACTGATTCAGTTCTCTGTGTAGCAGTATAAGGAAGTGGCTAAGAATTCTGCAGTCAGACTCTCTGGATTCAAATACCAGCTCTACTACTTGTGTCAACCTCTCTGCCTCAGTTGCCTTGTCATGGGGATAAGAGAAATGTTTACTTGAAAATTGGAAGATGAACCAAGACCATCCACGTAAAGCTTTTAACCCATTAAAAAGTACGGTCATGCATTGCTTAACAATGGGGATACATTCTGAGAAACACCCGAGAAATGCAGTTTCATATCGCAAACATTGAAGGAAGAGAGTGCTTACACAAACCTAGATGAGATAACCTACTACACACCTAGGCTACACGGTAGAGCCTATTATTCCTAGGCTACAAACCTGTATGGCATGTTACTGTAATGAATGCTGCAGGCAACTGTAACACAATGGGATTTGTGTATTTAAAGATATGTAGACCAGGTGGGACAGCTCATGCCTGTAATCCCAGCACTTTGGGAGACCAAGAGGAGAGGATCACTTGAGCCCAGGAGTTCGAGACCAGCCTGGGCAAAACAGTGAGACCCTGCCTCTATTTTTAAAATACAAATAATACTAATTTTAGAAAGACATCTAAACATAGAAAAGGTACAGTAAAAATATAGTAGAAAAGACTTAAGATGGTATGTCTGTGTAGGGCACTTACCATGAAAGGAGCCTGCAGGACTGGGAGTTGCTCTGGGTGAGTCAGTGAATGCATGGTAAGTGAATGTGAAGGCCTAGGACATTACTGTACACTACTGTAAACTTTATAAACACTGTACACTTGGGCTACACTAAACATATTTTCTTCAATAATTTCAGCTTAATGTATTTAAAACTTCGACTCTTTTGTAATAATACAGCTTAAAACGAAAACACATTGTACAGCTATGCAAAAATATTTTATATCCTTGTTCTATACCTTTTTCTATTTTTAATTTTTATTTTAATTTTATTTATTTATTTTTGAGACGGAGTCTCACTCTGTCAACCAGGCTGCAGTGCAGTGGTGCAATGTCGGCTCACTGCAACCTCCACCTCCTGGGTTCAAGTGATTCTCCTGCCTCAACCTTCCAAGTAGCCGTGACTACAGGTATGTGCCACCACATCTGGCTAATTTTTATATATTTAGTAGAGATGGGGTTTCAACATGTTGGCCAGGCTGGTCTCTACCTAACTCCTGACCTCAAGTAATCCGCCCACCTTGGCCTCCCAAAGTTCTGGGATTACAGGTGTGAGCCACCATGCCTGGCCCAATTTTCTTAATTTTTAAATTTTGTTAAAAACTAAGACATGTGGGAGAGAAGAGGAAAAAACTAAGACACAAATAAACACATGAGGCCTACACAGGTCAGGATCACCAAGACATCACTAGACAATGTGAATTTTTCAGCTCCATTGTAATCTTATAAACCACCTTCATACACGTGGCCCATCATTGAATGAAACATCATAATGTAATGCATGATTATATTCAATTAATGGCTTATAATAATCTTAAATGGGCTGGGTGTGGTGGCTCACACCTGTAATCCTAGCACTCTGGGAAGCCAAGGCAGGCAGATCCCTTGAGCTCAGGAGTTCAAGACCAGCCTGGGCAACATGGCAAAAACCCGTCTCTACCAAAAATACAAAAATTAGCTGGGCATGGTGGCACAAGCCTGTAGTTCCAGCTATTCGGGAGGCTGAGGTGGGATCACTTGAGTCCAGCAGAGTGAGACTGCAGTGAGCCAAGACTGTGCCACTGCACTCCAGCCTAGGCAGCAGAGCCAAACCCTGTCTCAAAAACATGAAAATAAAAATAATAATAATAATATTAAATGGTCCGCTCCATGGACTTTTTTTTTCTGAGACAGGGTCTCCCATGTTGCCCAGGCTGTTCTCCTGAGCAACAACTATCCTCCTGCCTCAGCCTCCCTATTAGCTGGGACTGCAGGCACGCCACAAAACTTGTCTTTATATTGTGGTAAAATATACATAAAATTGGTCATTTTTAGCCATCTTGAAGTTACAATGGTGGCATTCACAATGTTGTGCAACTATCACCACTCTCTAGTTCCAGAACATTTTCATGACTCCAAAAGGAAGCTCCAAAGGAAGCTCCACACTCATTAAACAGTCACTACCCATCCCCCTCTTCTCACCAGTCCCTGACAACTACTAATCTTGCAGTGTCTCTACATCCATTACATCCATGGACTTTTTTTTTTTTTGAAATGGAGTTTCGCTCTTATTGCCCAGGCTGGAGTGTAATGGTGCGATCTCGGCCCACTGTAACCTCTGCCTCCCGGGTTCAAATGATTCTCCTGCCTCAGCTTCCTGAGTAGCTGGGATTACAGGCACCTGACACCATGCCCAGCTAATTTTTGTATTTTTGGTAGAGACTGGGTTTTCCCATGTTGGCCAGGCTGGTCTCGAACTCCTGACCTCAGCTGATCCGCCCGTCTCAGCCTCCCAAAGTCCTGGGATTACAGGTGTGAGCCACCGCGCCCAGCCCGTGGACTTTTTAAATAGTAACACTTGACCAGAACAGTTTTTTTGTGTTTTTTTGTTGTTTTTTTCTGGAGACAGAGTCTCCCTCTGTCGCCCAGGCTGGAGTGCAGTGGCGTGATCTCGGCTCACTGCAACCTCCTCCTCCTGGGTTCAAGTGATTCTCCTGCCTCAGCCTCCTGAGTAGCTGGGACTACTCAGGTGGCTAATTTTTTTGTATTTTTAGTAGAGACTGGGTTTCGCCATGTTGGCCGGGCTGGTCTTGAACTCCTCACCTCAGGTGATCCGCCCACCTCGGCCTCCCAAAGTGCTGGGATTACAGGCGTGAGCACCGAGCTCGGCCAACCAGAACAGTTTTCTAATGTGGAATGATGTGTTCTTTGCAGTTATTAATCCTCTTTAAATGAATCTTCGCTCATGAGATATTTTGCTAACCATTTCTCAAGTAAATCTGTGAGTCACTTTAGGTAATTCTGTGACCTGTCTCAGGGTCAGAAATCCCTCTATCTTTGGGTAATTAGATCCATGCTAGATTACAGAACACTGTCCTATGGATTCTCTTAGGGGAGGATTCCCAAAGCCCGGGCGATGCTGTGGAGTAAACCACTTTCTGCGTCTTCAAGGGGCAAAATGAGCAAGGCCTTAAGAAGACATTTCATTACATTGTGGAATATATCACACACACACACACACACACAAATTTAAAGCCCTAGACCTCCAAAGAGCTGATCCCACAGAAAACTGAAAGTTTATTCTTCAGTCTTTGCATTTTGAAATCGCTTCTGAGATTCCGAACTTTTGCAATTGAGGGGTAAAAAAAGTGAATTTGGAAACAGAACTAGAAGTCATGCCGGTTTTAGAGTGTAGCATCATTTCCTTTTGGGGCCCCGCCTCTTTCACATTCTGATTTCCCACCCTTCCTTTGGGGTGTGGAAGACTGGGCAAAAAATAACTTTCTTTTTCCCAGGGTCCACACTCCTTCAGAGAAATAACTGGGGCAGGGAGATTGCCTTTCCAGCGCACTGTTTTTCTTTCAGAAAACAGTGAAAGGTAGAATGCTTCTTAGGCCAAAGAAGTAAATGTCACCAAGCCACGGAAGGTGTAGACTGAAGAAAAATAATGTCTTTGGTCCCAGCTGTAGAAGCCAGAAGCTTTATTTGTTTTAAATATAGACCAATACTGCTTCTCTGGCCAACAGGCAGCAAAGTCCCCATTTTCCACTCTCCATCACCCCACCTTGCATCCTACCCACACTGATTGCATCCCCACCCTCTGAGTGAAAAGCCGACAGGCCTCAGACGCTAACAGCACCGGGTCAACCCGGCTTTATTTTAGGGTGGTAGGGTGCGGGGATGAGACTGAGTTCTGGAACCCAGGGGAGCCCTCCGAACCCTGGAGTAGCTTTACTGCTTTTTGCGGGGTTGGGGGTGGGGGAGAGGAAACAGATTTCAGCAGCAAACTCACCCAGTCAACCTCACACCTCAAACTCCAGGGAAGCCCGTGCCCAAAATTATGCCGAATTTTGTAAATGTCCTGAACTGGAGTAAACTTGAGGTGGACAAAAGAAAAGCACAACTCTAAGACTCCGATCCCCTGGCAAATCAGTGAGAGTGCAGGTCCCCGAGGTTTCGGGGAAGAATCGCGCCAAGGTTTCAATCTAGATACACACCCTGACAATGGGATCTCAATAAGGAACTACCCAGGAAGCCGTCGCCTCAGCAAGTGCCCAGGTGATCCTTATCGTGGGCAAGTTTGGAACCGCAGGTGCCCCGAGAATCCCGCGCTGGGTGCTCAGGCGAGAGGGCTCCGGGCTCCCGTCCACGCCCACCCGGGGCGCTCTAGGAGGGCTGCGCGCTGGGAGCGGGAAGGGCCCCTGGAAGGCGGCTGCAGCGAGTCCCGGGGCTGAGAGGTCGCTGCCACCCAGGGCGCCCCGACTGTGCCCCACGCAGGGCCTCTGCAGGGCGGCGGGCTAGGGCGGGTTCGGAGGTGACAGCGCCCAGCTCCCAGCGCCAAGAGTGAGGCAACTCCGGAAACTTCCTGGAGCCGGCGCGCGTTTCCTGCAAGCACCGCCCCCGCTGCCCGCACGCTCTAGCAGCCCGCGGGCGCACTGACCTGAGATGGTCTCCTGGTAGCCCTTGGTGAAGAACTGCATAGCCGAGGCCGCCCTCCAGGGCGTCTTGAGCAACCCTTGCCGCTGGGGGTTCTCGCCCAGCGAGCTCAGGATGGACGAGTAGGCGGCTGCCAGGTTGGGGAGGTTCAGCTCGTTATCCTCCTCGCTGCGGGGCCGCTCGCCCTTCCAGCCGTCCGCGGGCTGCGCGCTCTTGGCCTCGGGCCGCGGGGGCTTCTCCGCCGGCCTGCTGGGCCCGGGCCGCGGCGGATCCCGCTCGGGGAACCCATTGCTGCACCTGGCGCCCCGCGGCTTCTCCGCCGGAGCCCGCACAGGGCCCTTCTCCATGGACCCGCCGCAGCCGCTGCCGTTCGGGAAGGACCCTGGGGCGCTTCGAGGTCTGCGACTAAACTCCGCCGGCGGCCGCGGACAATGGGCTGTGGCCGGAGTCACCTGAGGAAGGTACGCGACCTGCTTAGGTCACACTCCGAGCCGGGGGCGGCCACAGGCTGGAAAGCCCGGCCGCGCCTCCTTTTTATGGCCCGGCGGCTCAGCCGGCGCCGCGGGGCACTCCCATTGGCCGGGACCGCCTCGCGTCACGGCCCTCGCCCCGCCCGTCGGCCGCCCGCCCCCGGGGTCCCCAGCAGGGGTCGCGGCTCCGGAGACGCCCGGAGGGGTTCGCAATCGCAGGGAGGGAAGGAAAAGGGCGCCGGCCCCTAGGATCCGGCGGGACCCCTTCGCTTATTGCGGAATGAGCCGAACCCGAAAAGAGGCAGGCGTCCAGGAGCTGGGACCTTGGTGAGAGAGACGCGGTCTGGGCGCCCGGCCGCCCCCTCTTCAGGCCAAGAGGGCGCTGTATTGAAGGGCTCCGGTCCCCTCGCCCTGTGAAAGATCAGCAAACAGGTGGCCTTGCCTGGAGAGAGACCGAGTTAAGCCACCGATTAGGAACCAACTCTTAAGCTTTCAAGGCAAGAGAATAATGTGACTTCAGACTCTTGGGTTTAGTTAAAAACGCACCTGCCACCTAGGGGCCAGGTGGCACCGCTGTCGGGGCAAGTGTCACATCAAGTGGCCCTTATGTGGGTCCCTATGTCTAGAAGGATAGGATTTATGGTTGCTAGAACTTTGATCCTGGAAAAATTAATTTGCAAACGAAGATAGGACTTTCACTTAAAATCCATTTCCGTCGGTGGCTCAGGCCTGTACTCCCGGCTCTTGGGGAGACCGAGGCGGGAGGATCGCTTGAGGCCAGGAGTTCGAGACCAGCCTGGAAAACATAGCAAGACCTCATCTCTATAAAACCCATTGCATTTTCTAGAAACGCAGTTGTGCAGATTTGGTGCTCAATTGTTTTACAGTTCCATGCAAAGCTTATTTCCCCAGATGTTGGTACAAATTGTAAAATGCTGTTCACCAACTGAACTCTTAACCAGTGACATCTGCTGTAACTGTTTTCTTTGAGATTAAAAAATGGACCTTTTTCCTCACTTGAGGGATTATCTCATAATGCCGAAGGTGAGCTTTAAAACATGCATCAAAATAATTTTTTTCTTTTTTTTTTTCAAGGCACACTTCAACCTCCACCTCCTGGGTTCAAACGATTCTCCTGCCTCAGCCTCCCGAGTAGCTGGTATTACAGGCACATGCCACCACACCAGGCTGATTTTTGTATTTTTAATAGAGATGGGGTTTCACCATGTTGGCCAGGTTGGACTCCTGACCTCAGGTGATCCAACCACCTCGGCCTACCAAAGTGTTAGGATTACAGGCGTGAGCCACCTCGCCGCGCCATTAATATTTTATTTGTTTCAAGAGGTTTTTTTTTTTTTTTCTTTTTTTGAGACAGAGTTTTGCTCTTGTTGCCCAGGCTGGAGTGCAGTGGTGCGATCTTGGCTCACCGCAACCTCCGCCTCCGGGGTTCAAGCTTTTCTCCTGCCTCAGCCTCCCAAGTTACTGGGATTACAGGCACCTGCCACCATGCCTGGCTAATTTTTTTGTATTTTTTGTAGAGACAGGGTTTTGCCATGTTGGCCAGGCTCATCTGGAACTCCTGATCTCAGGCGATCCACCTGCCTCAGCCTCCCAAAGTGCTGGGATTATAGGCATGAGCCACCGCGCCTGGCCTGTTTCGGAGTCTAACGTTGATTTTCTTTTTCTTTCTTTCTTTCTTTTTCTTTCTTTCTTTCTTTCTTTCTTTCTTTCTTTCTTTCTTTCTTTCTTCTTTTTTTTTTTAGATGCAGTTTCGCTCGTGTAACCCAGGCTGGAGTGCAGTGGCACCATCTTGGCTTACTGCAACCTCCACCTCCCAGGTTCAAGCGATTCTCCTGCCTCAGCCTCCCGAGTAGCTGGGATTACAGGCACCTGCCACCATGCCCGGCTATTTTTTTGTATTTCTAGGAGAGGTGGGGTTTTGCCATGTTGGCCAGGCTGGTCTTGAACTCCTGACCTCAGGTGATCCGCCTGCCTCGGCCTCCCAAAGTGCTGGGATTACAAGCGTGAGCAACCATGCCTGGCCTAATGTAGATTTTCTGACATATAAGCAGATATTAATAGGCTTAGGATCAGACAAACCAATAGGGAAGCCTGTGGAATTATTCTATACTAACAATGTAGCTTGGTCATTATAATAAGTAATTAGTATTTATGATACGTCTGCTCCAGGCGCAGCCCCGTTGGAAACATTCAGGAAAGAAATATGGACATTGCCTAGCCTTGTAGGCACCTTTACTCCAAAATGGAAGAAATGTTCATATCAGTGGGGTTTTTAATTTATTTTTAAATTTTAATCTATTTATTTAAGAGCGGGCTATGAGACTGGCTAATTTTTGTATTTTTGGTAAAGATAGGGTTTCACCATGTTGCCAAAGCTGGTCTCGAACTCCAGGGCTCAGGATTATAGGCCTGAGCCACCGTACCCGGCCCAGTGGGGTTTTTAAATACAGAATATGAACATCCTTTGGAAAACCTCTTTGTCATTTTCCTCTTTATTGAAATTTTTAAATTTTTTATTGTAGGTTTTTATTGGGAGTGGGGCCCTGCAACATTTTTTTCCTCTAACTGTACTGCCCACTGTCTGCTGATACCTCCTGGTCAGAATTATCTCCTGGGTCTCAAGCTATTTCAAGCATAGTTGAAGACAACATTCAAAGGATGACCTTGCATTTAACAAATGAAAACAAAGATACCAAGTGAGGTACTTTAAAAATGGAGAGAGTAGATAGAGATGCTTTCAGTAAGAATTTATTTTTAGTGGCAATCTTTTGCCTTCCTTTAAAAACATGTGTAAAGATTAACTAATATTGTATTCCGCAAAGACAGTTTCTAATGAAATTTTTACCCTAAAAATTAATATTTTCTTATACGTATTGCCACTGAGGCACCTGCACCTTTGTTGCAGGACAGGGCCTCTGGATACATGCTAACTTGTAAAATGGCGGCAGTGCCTTTTGGCCCAATGCCCAAAAATAATACAAGAAAACTTTGAAATCACCAACATTATATGAACAATTTAATAGTAAAATGTAGATGTAGGCAAGGATGGTTATAAGTAGCCATATAGGAGGCTACCCATGTAAGTAGCCACAGGAGAAAAAAGAGGAATAAACCAAAAAAGGAGTATGCCCCAGATAATTTATTAGCATAAAATGGTTCAACAGTAATACTATGAGCATTTACAGCCAGGAATTGTTACCGCATCCATGTTTTTCACCGAGTAAGGGATTCATTTTCAGCTTGGACCCAGTCTGGGAGTTTCTTTCTACCAAAAAGCCAAGGAATTTTTTAAATTCTCTAATTTCTAGGACAGCAGCAGAACAAAGAGGCAGATGAGAGAGACACACCAAGTCAGAGACTGAACACTGCAGGGCTACAGAAATGTACAAAGAGTTGTTTGCCAAGTGTGATACGATGATACATGTATATGTAGGTTTTCAGCCATGGTACCTGGTTCATAACTCGCAGTCTTTTGTTACAATGTTGGGGCACTTTAGGCCTCAGAAAACAGAATCAATCTCTCTCTCTCACTCACCTTCTGCTCTCCTTCCACTCACTAAAGGCAGGACTCTAATCATCTCCCGCCTTTCTGATTATGGATCATAAACCCTCATTGCAAACAGGGTCCTGCCTCATACCCTGGAGGAAGGATGGCTGCACAGAGAGGTCAATCACACCTTGACATGGCTGTCCATGCTTCAATCATGCCTATACAATGAACATAAAAGGCCCAGACGACAGGGCTCAGGGAGCTTTTGGACAGCTGAATATGTGGAGGTTCGTGGAGGGTGGTGTGCCCAGGGAGGGCATGGAAACTCCATACCTCTTACCCCGTACCTCACCCTATGCATCTTTTCATCTGTATCTTTTGTAATATCCTTCATAATAAACTGGTAAACATAAGTGTTTCCCTGAGTTCTTTGAGTCACTCTAGCAAATTAATTGAACCCAAAGAGGGGGTTGTGGAAACCCCAACTTGAAGCCAGTCAATCAAAAGTTCCAGAGGCCCCAATTTGTGAGTGGTGGAAAGGAAGGGCCAGTGTTGGGGACTGAGCCTTCAACTTGTGGGATCCCCAGCTATCTCCAGGTAGGCAGCATCAGAATTGAATTGAATAAGAGGGAGGACACCTAGCTGGTGTCCCCTGCTTGGTGTGTGGGAGAAAACCCTCACCCATTTGGTCACAGAGTCTTCTGTGTTGATTGTTGTTGTGGTATAAGAGCAGAAGAAAACCACAGTTTCAATGTGTCCAAACACCAAGGGTAATAGACAAACTAACACTGGGTATTTGGCAACAGTAATTGGAAAAAAGCAAATTTAAGTGAACTTGATGGAGGCTCTATACTTTAAATTCAAACTCTGGAGGAGACTTTGGATCAAGGTAGAAAGGTACAAAGAAAAGGTGGCGGGGCATGGTGGCTCAAGCCCGTAATCCAAGCACTTTGGAAGGCCAAGGCAAGTGAATTATTTGAGGTCAGTAGTTCGAGAATAGCCTGGCCACTGTGATGAAACCCCGTCTCTACTAAAAAATACAAAAATTAGCCAGGCATGATGGTAGGCACCTGTAGTCCCAGCTACTCAGGAGGCTGAGGCAGAAGAATCGTTTGAATCCGGGAGGCAGAGGTTCCAGTAAGCCAAGATGGCGCCACTGCACCCCAGCCTGGGTGACAGAGCAAGATTCCATCTCAAAAAAAAAAAAAAAAAAGGCTTAAGAGCCTCATATTGAGTATAATAAGCCATCCAAAGCCTAAAGGTACCCATAAAGGATACCCTAACAGACATGTGTCCCTGGTAGAGAATCTGCAATACCATCTCAGAAGAACAGGCAGATGTTAAGAGGGATGCTAATAGAGAGTGCACCTCAGCGCTGCTGAACTCTGTCCTTGCCTCCACATTACCTCAGAAGAAGGATGCAACAGAGCTCCTCAAGCTCCAGACTGCAGCAGAGTCAGGAAAACAAATGGGCTTCTGTTATCATGGAAAAACCTGAAGATATCTCAACAATATCAGAGATACACAGTGTCGGGAAACAGCCTCCCAAGCGTGGGCAGGGGGCAGAGAAACGGCATGGCAACCATGCGAACATACACCAGCCAAAAGAAACAAAAGAAAACCAAGGGGGAACATCATATGGCATGCAGGAGACATAAAGGCAGAGAATGCAACTAAGAAGATAGCAAAGCTCATGGAACAGAAGAAAATTCCTCACGAATGTTTGATGCCAGAGGCTAACTCAATAAAAGTATAAATTCAGGCTGGGTGCAGTGGCTCATGCCTGTAATCCCAGCACTTTGGGAGGCTGAGGCAGGAAGATCACCTGAGGTCAGGAGTTCGAGACTAGCCTGGCAAACATGGTGAAACGCTGTCTCTATTAAAAATACAAAAATTAGCCAGCGTAGTGGTGGGCACCTGTAATCTCAGCTACTTGGGAGGCTGAGGCAGGAGAATGGCTTGAACTCAGGAGGCAGAGGTTGCAGTAAGCTGATATCACGCCACTGCACTCCAGCCTGGGCAACAGAGCGAGACTCAGTCTAAAAAAAACAGACAAACAAACAAAAATCATGAATTTAATAAGACAAAAGCCAAAATAATAGAATTGAAAGGGGAGCTATGGATCAACAAAATAAATTGAGGACCATCATTATTACAGAATCAATTAGAAAGAACCATGTACAAAGTAGATACTGTTGAAACTGTAATTGCTGACATAAGGAAAGGCATGAGAGTGAATACAGAACAAAAGACAAACATGAAAGCTATTAGAGAAGACAAAGATGATCCAGTGTAAGGATAATTAGGGTTCCTGAGGTAAAGAACACAAAGAATGTGAGGGAATGTAATCAAGTATATCACACAAGTGTATTAATCCTTACATTTATGTTTGATTGATTTTCGACAAGGATGCCAAGACAATTTAATGGGGAAAGAAGAATCTTTTCAACAAATGATACTAGGACGACTGGATATCTACATACAAAAGGAAGAATTTGAACCTCTATCTCACAACATATACAAAAATAAACTCATCAGGTAGGTGCAGTAACAGGCACCTGTAGTCCCAACTATGCTGGAGGCTGAGGCTGGAGAAGTCTTGAGCCCAGGAGTTTGAGGCCAGCCTGGGCAACACAGCAAGATCTTATCTCTAAGAAATAAAACAAAAGAAAATCAGAATGTAAGAGGTAAAATTATTAAACTCTTGGAAGAAAATGTAGGCATAAATCTTCAAGACCTTGAGTTAGGCAATTGGATTTCTTAGAAATGAAACCAAAAGTAGCGCAACAAAAGGAAAAACGTAGAAAAAACCTAACAGCCATGTCATGCGGTGGTAAAGAAACAACCTTCAGTTTCACTGTCTGGGTTCACGGCCTGGCTCCATCAATTATCTTTGTTGTCAATGGGCAAGTTTCTTAACTTCTTTAAGCCTGGTTCCTCCTCTGTAAAATGAGTATTATATATAGAGTCTGTGTCATAGGCTCATTGTGAGAGTTTGAGAGAGCAACAGTATTAGACATATACAATTTGAAAAATAAGTATTGGCCATTATTAATGGCAAAAATGTCTTTATACAAAAGCAATATTTTAATTCTAGCAAGGTCCCCTAGATTTTATTGTTGCTATAACCAGTGAAAAAAGAAAAAATTTAAAAATTTTTAAAAAGGCAGATCCCTTGGGAGAACAAATAGTTGATGCTGCTTTACTTAAGAGAGTCTAAGTATAGACAAAAAACTTGAAGTATTCTTTTTTTTTTTTTGAGATGGAGTCTCACTGTTGCAAAGGCTGGCCTTGAACTCCTGGGCTCAAGAAGTGATCCTCAGTCGGCCTGGTGGCTCACGCCTGCAATCCTAGCAATTTGGGAGGCTGAGGTGGGCAGATCACCTGAGGTCAGGAGTTCAAGACCAGCCTGGCCAACATGGTGAAACCCCTAAAAATAAAAAAATTAGCCGGGCATAGTGGTGCATGCCTGTAATCCCAGCTACTGGGGAGGCTGAGGCAGGAGACTCCCCTGAGCCTGGGAGGCGGAGATTGCAGTGAGCCAAGACTGTGCCACTGCACTCCAGCCTGGGAGAAGAGCAAGACTCTGTCTCAAAAAAAAAGAAAAAAAAAAAAAGAAGTGATCCTTCCGCCTCAGCCTGCTGAGTAGCTGGGATCACAGGCTCATGCTACCACACCCAGCTTAAAGTGCTGTTTCTTATCATTAACTGAAAATTAATCAAAAGTTGAAATATGGCCGGGCGCGGTGGCTCACGCTTGTAATCCCAGCACTTTGGGAGGCCGAGGTGGGCGGATCACGAGGTCAGGAGATCGAGACCACGGTGAAACCCCGTCTCTACTAAAAATACAAAAAATGAGCCGGGCGTGGTGGCGGGCGCCTGTAGTCCCAGCTACTTGGAGAGGCTGAGGCAGGAGAATGGCGTGAACCCGGGAGACGGAGCTTGCAGTGAGCCGAGATCGCGCCACTGCACTCCAGCCTGGGCGACAGAGCGAGACTCCGTCTCAAAAAAAAAAAAAAAAAAAAAAAAAAGGTTGAAATAAAGCATTTCTGTTCCTTGGTTAACAGAAATAGAAAAAAAAAATTTTGAAATTATAATGTAAGTCAATAGGATATAGTTTGTTTCAAGATTTTCAGCAATAGATTGATTTAACTGAGGTAAAACTGTATTGTAAATACTACAAGTTTGGCATTTATTTATTTATTTTAAAGAAAGGGTCTTGCTCTGTTGCCCAGGCTGGAGTGCAGTGGCATGATCATGGCTCACTGCAGCCTTGAATGCCTGGGCTGAACAATCCTCCTAGCTCAGCCTCCCCAGTAGCTGGGACTACCATTTAATATTGTCGCTGTCTCAAACTCTGACACCTAAACTCCAGCACCCAACTAGAGTTTGGTTTTTTTGTCGTTGTTTTTTAGAGATGGGGGTCTCACTTTGTTGCCCAGGCTGGTCTCAAACTCCAGGCCTCAACAGATTCTTCTGCCTTGGCCTCCCAAAACACTGGGATTACAGGAGTGAGCCATCGTGCTGGGCTAATATATTTTTTAATGTACTTAGTGCAACGCCTGATGACAGAACTATGAAATGATACCTCAAGAGATGCATTTCACTGAATACAATTTACTATTAAAAGCCAATATGCTGAGTTCCCAACTAGGCATTGTGAAATGACACCATTCATCAAGAAGGCTTTCAAACTTACGTATGATGAGAACATTGGGTCAGGGCTCTATCATCTGAGTAAGGGACAATCTAGACATGGATCAATATCTATCTGCAGAGCATTATCTCCAACATAACAGTGTCTGATGGCAGGGCTGTATGTCTCATCTGCACATTTCCACTGCCCCCCACTTCTCCCAAGCTCCTCTATTGGTAGTAGTTATTTTGGGAGGAGGCCTAGTTTATCCAGAGCAGAGGATTTGTTTTCTAGTCAGCAGATGCTTTCAAGTTGTAATTTAACTGTCAATGAAAAATAAATAAAAGGTGTTGCAAATTCTGTAAGATCTTAGCAATTCATGGAAGCTCTGTCTCAGTTGCCTGGGGAACTGCATTTTAATGTCACACATCAAGCAGCTCTTTCCTGAATGTAATTGTAGTTTTTCTGGTGCCATGGTTAAAACTGTTCAAATGTTTGGCTTCTGGCAAATATTTTCTAACATCATTCATGACAGTGATGGATCTGAAGCAATTTTAATACATTTTTAAATCTCACTAACTTATTAAATAACCAGAGAAAGAATGCTATATAAATTGAAAATATCTTCATTACCAGAAGAAGTGTCTAGGAAGATACATGTGAGTCTGTAATGATATGAGGTTTTCATCACTATGATTCGTTCACTGCAGGATAGCATATTAGAGGCCAGCCACGATGTCTCATCAGGTATGGCATATACCAAGATGAAGCCCTATACCAGATGGACCATTGGTTTCTACAAGTCACTGCTGGATGCCTACCCCAGTATCATTTCTCCCCTTCTTTTACTAAAGGATCTCCAACTCAGTTCAGAGAGTCCTGGACTTAGTTCAGTACACTTGGACTTGACTTTAAAAACACACACACACATTTTCAAGTTCCCTGCAGTTACAATGGCCACATGACATAGTTCTGTCCAATGAGTTATCAGTAGAAATTGCTGGATGGCACTTCTGGGAAAGGCCCTTAAAAGGGGGCAGATTGTGCTCAGCTGATAGGTCCCCTTATGCCCTTCACATCCTTCTCTTGCCAGGAGCACAGAGGCCATGCCGGAGGTGGATTTGCCATCTTGAGGCCAGGAGGTCACAAGAACATGCTCAGGATGACTGAGCAGAAAGATGGAAAGATGCCGAGCCCCTGATGACATGGCAAAGCCTCCATCCAGCCCTGGGCCACCTCCCTCCAGACTTCTTATCACTCGAGAAAAATAAAGCAATTTGTTGTGTCAGTTTATTGAGTGTTTGAATCCCTGTCATTCACAGCCAAACACAATCACTAACTGATACAAAATGAAATTAAACCAGATAACAATGGATATAATTAGCAAGTCAAATTTTTATTGATAACTCTACTGTATCAGTAGTCATACACCCACAACTAACATGACAGTTTAAGAATTCCCTGACATAATACAAAATATAACAACATCAGTATAGATAATTGAAAAGTAAATATCAGGCAACCTTTCATCATATTCCACTCTAGCCCCACTTGGGCTCCCGCCAGATGCTGGGTCCCTCAAACCAACTCCCTCTTCTCAAGGTTAGCTCCATTTGTCTAAGTCATTCCTACCAATGCAACGACCACAATTCCTGTCCATTTGTTGTATAAATCAGTTCATCTATCACTCTGGCCCCAGCCTACCTCAGCCCTGAAGGTCATGTACTTTCTACCCTCTAAAAAGTATTTTGCTTATTACAGATAGTTCTCTCCTGCACCACTGCTGCAGAATTCTGTATTAATTCAAACTACCATTTTACCTCTACTACATATGTTATCTCAAAATCTTGAAGCTTCCTCAACCAACTTTTGGCTATTTGTTGAAGTTCTGTATCACTTAATATCTGTGAAAAAGCTTGATCCATCACAGAAACTATTGACTCAAAATGTATGGATCGAGTTTATTTGAAGTCCTAACAATTTCTCAATACTCCATCTGCATAATATATGTTACTTTTCTATGTCTAAGGAATATGATAATTAATATTGATATAATATCTGTTTATACCCATCTTGTCCCATGAGAAAATTCTGAGTTAATGTGCAGTTCTGCTCAGGTATTAGATTAACATTTTCACAAGGAATCCTAGTGACAAAAACTGTTGAATTTTAGGCTGGTAGGGAGGTATTTTTGAGCAGGAAAGCCTGAGTGCCCTTCAGTTTCCAACATATAAGAAGTCCTAGGCTGGGCGCGGTGGCTCACGCTTGTAATCCCAGCACTTTGGGAGGCCGAGGCGGGTGGATCATGAGGTCAGGAGATCGAGACCACGGTGAAACCCCGTCTCTACTAAAAATACAAAAAAAATTAGCCAGGCGCGGTGGCGGGCGCCTGTAGTCCCAGCTACTCGGAGAGGCTGAGGCAGGAGAATGGCGTGAACCCGGGAGGCGGAGCTTGCAGTGGGCCGAGATCGCGCCACTGCACTCCAGCCTGGGTGACAGAGCAAGACTCCGTCTCAAAAAAAAAGAAGTCCTAGGCCAGGCGTGGTGGCTCATGCCTGTAATCACAGCACTTTGAAAGGCTGAGGTAGGCAAGCCACTTGAGCTCAGGAGTTCGAGACCAGCCTGGGCAACATGGTGAAACCCAGTCTTTACAAAAAATACAAAAAAAATAGCTGGGCATGGTGGCCCATGCCTGTAGTCGCAGCTACTGTTCAGCCAGTGAATGGAGCTGGCTTTGGCTTTCATGAACAATAAGGTGTGGGGAGGATGAGATCTGGAACGAGAGGATGAGATTTGGAGGATGAGATTTGTCTAATTTTATGGAATTAGATAAAGGGGCACATTCCAGCACAGCAGTGAGTGAGTCCTAGGTCTTAGGAACTAGCATCCTGCAGGTCTGTATATTTGCAAAGTTGTGGAGAATCTAAAAGGAAAATTGTATAAACTTTCCTCTCCAAGGCTACCTCATTTTCTTTAACTCAATGGTTTCATTTGACCTGTTTCATTCCTTTTGGCTTCTTTCACACCTGTTCAAATCTGCTTGTCTCACTTTTATTATATATATAATATTATTATTTTAAAAAATAAAACATACTTCTCAATTGGTGAGCTTTTATACATATGCATATATAAATATGCAAAATGTTCTTATTGATCTACATAGGCAGTTGTAAATTTTATTTTATTTATTAATTTTTTTTTTTTTTTTTTTTTTTTTTTTTTTTTTTTGAGACGGAGTCTCGCTCTGTCGCCCAGGCTGGAGTGCAGTGGCGCAATCTCGGCTCACTGCAAGCTCCGCCTCCCGGGTTCATGCCATTCTCCTGCCTCAGCCTCTCCGAGTAGCTGGGACTACAGGCGCCCGCCACCGCGCCCGGCTAATTTTTTGTATTTTTAGTAGAGACGGGGTTTCACCGTGGTCTCGATCTCCTGACCTCGTGATCCGCCCGCCTCGGCCTCCCAAAGTGCTGGGATTACAAGCGTGAGCCACCGCGCCCGGCCTATTTATTAATTTTTTGAGATGGAGTCTCGCTCTGTCGCCCAGGCTGGAGTGCAGTCACGTGATCTTGGCTCATTGCAACCTCTACCTCCCAGATTCAAGCCATTATCCTGCCTCAGCCTCCCGAGTAGCTGGGATTACAGGTGCATGCCACAATGCTCAGCTAATTTTTTGTATTTTTAGTAGAGATGGGGTTTCACCATGTTAGCCAGGCTGGTCTGGAACTCCTGACCTCAAGTGATCTGCCCGCCTCAGCCTCCCAAAGTGCAGGGATTACGGGGTGAGCTACCGCACCCGGCTGTAAATTTTAATAAATGGGTTTGGAAGATATAGTTTAATTAGAAGATTAATGAGACCTTCTAGAATGTTAACACAATAGGAGCATGTGTTTGAACAGTATATGCCAAACTTCAGTCATTCAAGTACCATCTGGTTCTGATTGTGCCTATTTCTGAGGATATTTTAAAAGCTCCAGGATGTACCCCATAAAACCAAAAACTTGGAGGGAAGAACGGCAATGTTCCCAGCCTTGTATGTTGTAATCACCAACCTTAAATACATTCAAACTATGAAAGAGAACAGGCCTTTTTGTGGCCAGGCTGTGGAATGGCATCCAACTGAACATAGATCAGATGGAAATCAAGAAATTATCAGAAAGCAAAGAAACTCAACCCTCACCCCATTGTCCCCTCATCACACTTCCTCAAGCCAAGTGAGAAAGACGCAGCTAAGTGTTGGGCTAATCCTGTCCTTACATGGAAATCTGAGCAGTGGCAGAGAGTGAGAGGAAACGGGGCCTTTGTAAAGAGACTCTGAAAGTCACCGGTTCTGATTTTGGCAGACGTGCAGAGAAGGAAAACAATTTGGCATTTATACAGGCCTGGGTGGAATCCTAGTTTAGTCACTTATTAGAAGCTATGTAACCTTGGACAGATCCCTTAACTACTCTGGACATCATTTTCGTCCTCTAGAAAATAAGAGCAATCTGCTGAGTGCAGTGGCTCATGCCTGTAATCCCAGCACTTTGGGAGGCTGAGCCGGGAGGATCACTTGAACTCAGGAGTTCAAGACCAGTCTGGGCAACATAGCGAGACCCCTGTCTCTACTAAAAATAAAATTAAAAAAATTTTAGCCAGGTATGGTGGCAGCTGCCATGAGCTGCGATCGCGCCAGTGCACTCCAGCCCGGGTGACAGAGTGAGACCCTGTCTCAAAAAGGAAGGAAGCAAGGAAGGAACGAAGGGAGGGAGGGAGGGAGGGAGACCGCCAGGCACTGTGGCTCACACCTATAATCCCAGCACTTTGGGAGGCCAAGGCGGGCAGATCACTTGAGGTCAGGAGTTCAAGACCAGCCTGGCCAACATGGTGAAACCTTGTCTCTACTCTCCACTAAAAATACAATTAGCTGGGTGTGGTGGCACACACCTGTTAATCCCAGCTAGACAGGAGACTGAGGCAGGAGAATTGCTTGAACCTGGGAGGCAGAGGTTGCAGTGAGCCAAGATCGCGCCACTGCACTCCAGTCTGAGCGACAGAGTGAGACTCCATCTCGAAAAAGAAAAAGAAAAAGAAAAATGGGACTAATAATACAATAATACCGTCCTTGCAAAATTGTTAAAGTGATTTCTAAAAAATGTAGAAATGTATATTACATGATTCCATTAATTTCACAAACACTTTGGGAAGCCAAGGCAAGGGGATTGCTTGAGTCCAGAAATTCAAGACCAGCCTGGGCAACATAGTGAGACCCCATCTCTATAAGAAATTTAAAAATAAATAAATAAATTGTCAAAAACAGGGAAATTAGTCTGTGATGCTGCAAGTTAGGATAGTACCTATCTTTGAGGGGAGGGGAGGGTCTTGCTTGGGAGAGGCACCTTGTGAACTTCTGAGGTATGGGCAGGGACTTGGAAGAAAGGGATACGGGGCTTCACTTTGTGATAGTTCACTGAGATTTACATTAATGTTGTGGGCACTTTTCTGTATATAAATATACTTGAATTTTGTTGAAGTTGAAAGAAATAACACATATAATGGCTTAGCACTGTGCCCAACATATTCTAGGTGCTTGGTGAATGACACTTGTTTTTTTTTTTTTTTTGAGACGGAGTCTCACTCTGTCGCCCAGGCTGGAGTGCAGTGGCGCAATCTCGGCTCACTGCAAGCTCCGCCTCCCAGGTTCACGCCATTCTCCTGCCTCAGCCTCTCCGAGTAGCTGGGACTACAGGCGCCCGCCACCACGCCCAGCTAATTTTTTGTATTTTTAGTAGAGACGGGGTTTCACCGTGGTCTCGATCTCCTGACCTCATGATCCGCCCGCCACGGCCTCCCAAAGTGCTGGGATTACAAGCGTGAGCCACCGCGCCCGGCCTGACACTTGTTATTTGTCATTCATTCTAGATGCCAAAGCCTGTTGGAAGATGTGTAATTGAGAAATCAGTAAGAATGAAATCCAATTTTAAAATTTCCAATAGTTTGTGTTTCTGTAACATGTCATTGACAGCCCACATGGAAATTTGAGAAGTATTGTTAGAGAGGGGTGTAACTGGAAGCTGTGAAAATTCACATCTAAGGGCACAGAGAACAGGCTTCATTTTGCTGTTACGTAGCCTTCCTAGTTCCTGTGTCCCACTGGAGATGCTCTGAAACCTTTATCTCTAGTCTGTGATCCACCCACCATTTAGGTCTGCATGTGCCCATTTTAAATTAAAATTGAGTTCCCACTATGTAATTTTCCCATTGAAAAGCTGGGGCACCCAAAACCCTGTTGATCTCATCAAATCCTGGTTAGTGGCCCTGTTTCTTGCAAATCATGGAAGAAGGCATTTACAATGAAATCCTCATTTTCATTTTTTTTAAATTGTCTCAGCTTTTTTTTTTTTTTTTTTTTTTTTTGAGACGGAGTCTTGCTCCGTTGCCAAGGCTGGAGTGCAGTGGTGTATCTCGGCTCACTGCAACCTCCGCCTCCCAGGTTCAAGCAATTCTCCTGCCTCAGCCTCCCAAGCAGCTGGGACTACAGACATGCGCCACCACGCCCAGCTAGTTTTTGTATTTTTAGTAGAGACAGGGTTTCACCATATTGGCCAGGCTGGTCTCGAACTCCTTACCTCGTGATCCACCCGCCTCGGCCTCCCAAAGTGCTGGAATTACAGGTGTGAGCCACCACGCCTGGACATCTGAATGTTAGTAATCAGAAGATTCCACAAAATGAGGTAGAGAATATCCAGAAACATACTTACCTTTGACTGTTAACTGTCCTTACCCTCCCATCCAAGCTTCTCAGACTGACTCTTTCTAATGTGTCTAGACTAAACTGAAACTTTACCTACTGAAAATGAAGTAGACAGTTATCAAGGAGCAAAAACAGATCTTTAAAACAAGCTTTAAAGATTATCCTAATGGGGCTTAGTTTACACCCCAGGGTAAAAGTGGATCTGATCTTTGTTATCAGCTGAAAGGAACAGATCAGCATAAGCTGTTCAACTTAATTTTTTTTTTTTTTTTTTTTTAGACAGAGTTTCACTCTTTTTGCCCAGGCTGGAGTGTGATAGCACACGATCGTGGCTCACTGCAACCTCTGCCTCCCGGGTTCAAGTGATTTTCATGCCTCAGCCTCCCAGGTAGCTGGGATTACAGGCACCCGCCACAACGCCCGCTAATTTTTTGTATTTTTAGTAGAGATGGGGTTTCACCATGTTGGCCAGGGTAGTCTCGAACTCTTGACCTCAGGTGATCCACTCGCCTTGGCCTCCCAACGTGCTGGGATTACAGGCGTGAGCCACCCACTGAGCCCAGCCCCAACTTGAATAAATAAATAAATAAATAAAGATGATTCGTAGGGAGAGGGACAAGAAAAGTTAGCAGGAAACTAGGGGGAAATTGCATTTATAATCATGGCGTCTGGGAAGGTTTGGAGGAAGGGTTGTTATTTCCATTTTGAAGAGGAAGAAACTGGTTTTTACTTGCAAAATATCAGTATTCAGTCAAAGGCTGCCCTCCAAAGCCCTAGCTGGACCAACCCACCATTCTAGCCCCCAGGGGAAAAAAGGAGGGTCAAATCAATAGCAATGTCTCTTTCCAGAGCTCCCTTCTGAAGATCCAGGATTGACAACCAGGAGCCCAGATGCTCACCTGGAGCTTTCTTTCACACAGTCAGCCTACTCCCTATTGCCTTGTTCCAAGACCCCAGCATCAAACCAAATTCTAGCAGGTGCCCACCCATTTCCATATCATCAATATCTACTTACACTTTTGTCCAGAGAGATCGACTTGTGGCAAATCTCCTCTTCCATCTTCCATTTTTTTTCTTTTTTTTTCTTTTATTTTATTATACTTTAAGTTCTAGGGTACATGTGCACAATTGGCCTGCTCTGTCTTTACCAAAAGAAAGTCATCGGCCTCAGGCACCCCATGTCTTTCTGTGATACACTGCCCCAGGCACCCTGTGAAAGTAACAGTTCAGAATGTTGCTATCTGCATGGGGAGTAACAATAACAACTGCGTAAGGTATTCATTTGCAAGTTAAGCTGCTCTCAATTCTTTGCTTCCACCAAAACTGAAAGAGCGTCTAATCATATTGTCAGCTAATAGATCATGTAAGATAATTCTTAATATATTATGTAATTTTTACAGATATATACAATTTTTCATAGAAGCAAGGTAAATAATAACTCCTGCTATTCCCATCTATTCAGTACTTTTGTCTTTAAAAACAAAAATTGGAATAGAATTGATTATGAATATTTTCTCATTCTAGCAATAAACAATATTTATCCATGGCTTCATGAATGAAGTGGGAGGCGAGACCAGTTCTTTTTGTTAAGAAATGGGTTTCCAAAAGAATTGTACTGTTTAGTAAATATAAAATTTTGTGACATGTTTATTTTGTTGTGATACAATATATACTACCAATAATGAAAAGATAACTCAATCCAGAATAACTCCAATAATACTTTAGAGCCTTATGGTCACAGGAACTAATTCTTAAATTTAAATTTATACATAAATTCTTTTTGCAGAGAGGCTCATCTGAGACAATCAATGAGAGAAATTTAGATAAAGTTAGGTAGAGGAAAGAGAAATACAAATACAAGTTTAAGAAGAAAAATGAAAAAAAGGAAGAGATTACTCAGTGATTTGTATAACTGGATGATGGTAGGGAACAAAGTGCTATCTATAGTATTTACATTCCATTGACTATTCTAAAAATGTGTTATAGTTTTGTTTTAAAGTCAATATTTAGAAGACACTGCAAATTATACCTTTAACAATTATTTAATCTTATAGAACTTTTAGTTATCAATCTAACAATGAGTGTGTGAGGCAGAGGAGGGTAGGGAGAGGACACATAGATTTCTATAATTCTTTTTTTTTTTTTTTTTTTGAGATGGAGTCTCGCTCTGTCGCCCAGGCTGGAGTGCAGTGGCGCAATCTTGGCTCACTGCAAGCTCTGCCTCCTGGGTTCACGCCATTCTCCTGCCTCAGCCTCCCGAGTAGCTGAGACTACAGGCGCCCGCCACCACGCCCGGCTAATTTTTTGTATTTTTAGTAGAGACAGGGTTTCACCGTGTTAGCCAGGATGGTCTCTATCTTCTGATCTCGTGATCTGCCCACCTCAGCCTCCCAAAGTGCTGGGATTACAGGCGTGAGCCACCACGCCCGGCCATGGTTTCTATAATTCTTTTGGAGGTACCTGAGCAAAAAAATGTTTGGCGACAGCCATTGTGGGATTTGGAGACTCAAGTGGCAGAATCTATCCTCACTTCCCTAGACTTGCATGCTGCAGTACAGTAGCCATTAGCCATGAGTGCCTGTTGAGTGCCTGGGACATGGTTAGCCTGAATGAGATGTGCAGTACCTGTAAAACCTATACCAGGTTTCAAAGACTTTGTATTAAGGAAAAAAGAACCTAAAATATCTCAGATAATTTTTATACTGATTACATATTAAATGGTAATATTTTGGATATATTGGGTTAAATAAAATGTATTATCAAAATTAATGTCACCTATTTCTTTTTTATGTGACAAACAGACAATTTTAAATTACATACCCATAGGTGGTTTCCATTTGTGGGTCATATGATATTTCTTTTTTTTTTTTGAGACAGAGACTTGCTGTGTCATCCAGGTTGGTGTGCAGAGGCGTGATCTCCACTCACTACTGCAACCTCCGCCTCCTGGGTTCAAGCAATTCTCCTTCATCATCCTCCCAAGTAGCTGGGACTACAGGCATGCACCACCACGCCCGGCTAATTTTTTGTATTTTTAGTAGAGACAGAGTTTCACCATGTTGATCAAGCTGGTCTTGAACTCCCGACCTCAAGTGATCTGCCTGCCTTGGCCTCCCAAAGTGCTGGAATTACAGGCATAAGCCGCCGCGCCCAGCTTCATGTGATATTTCTGTTGGACAGTGCTGTGTCTAGACAAATGTTTCTCAGACCTCAGAAATTCCTGTAGCTCTTCAAGATTTTTGCAATATTTGCTTTACTGACAGTAATATTATGGAATTATGAAATTATTATTTTTCACTTTATATTGACTGACATTTTAAATTAAAGTTATTTTAAAAGTAAGCTATAGATCATGGACTTAATATGTTAGCTCAAGTTGTTAATACACATTAAATATATAATTCTTGAAGTTTTAAAAAAGTCTGTATCTCAATATATCTCTGAAACTATGACATGCTGCGGTAGTAACAGGCCATTGGGAAACCTTGCCCTGGACAGGGGAAGAGGGATTTAGAGGGAATTTCCTTGGGTGGTGGAAGTTCTTGGCCCACTCCTAAGCAGTGCTATTCCTGGCCACCAGAGAACTGGCCACCCACAGCTATGACCTTGGGAGCAGCTGTGAGAGAGCAGAATTTGAGCTTCAAAGGAGGGATGGAATTGCATGCCGCAGGGAGACCCTAAGACAACTCTAAGAAACACTTAGACCACGAGCATCTCGGTGGCCATCAGATGGACTGAATAGTAAAGATCTTTGTCTGTTTTCCATACATCCCAAAAGCAGCCTCCCAACTCCTCATTCTGGTGTTGTCCTCAAAGGAAAGATCGCCCTACCCTGACACATAGGATTTGAAGTCAGGTTAAATTTGATTTAGAAAAATAATATGAGTCTTACCCCCAAGATTGTGGAATAAAATTCAGACCCCTTAAACATATCTGCGACATGGGTGCCATGATCCCCATATATATATAAAATGAAGCTCAGATGGCTTAAGTGACTTTCCAGCGTCATTACAGTTAACAAGCGACAGCCTGCTGGCTCCAAATCTGGAAGCCTTGTTATACCCATTTGCTCCTGCTTTTTTACAACAGGCATCACGGACACAACAGAGACATGGCTCTGCCCTCCACGCACCTGAAATCTAATTGGGACCCCAAATATTTTTCCCTATTATGTATTAGGAGAACACCAGAAAATGTTTTCACTGGCAAACATAAATCCAGTTCCCACAAATGGAATCTAAGGCCATGTTCAGCATCCTTCTGTTCCCACAAATTCCTTGTTGTTACTTATTTTAATTTAATATTTAATAGAGACAGGGTCTCATTATGTGTCCCAGGCTGGTCTCAAACTCCTGGCCTCAAGGGATCCTCCCAACCCAGCCTCCCAAAGGGCTGGGACTACAGGCAAAAGTGATCATGCCCAGCCATTTATTTTATTTTAATATTTTCCTCTGACCACAAGGAAATGATCATTTGGCAGCTGTGGTAACAAGAGCCCAGGCCAAAAATCTGACAGACCTGGCTTCCAAATCCTAGCTCTGCCCTTTACTGTGTGACTTTGAGGAAATCCTTAATCTCTCTGGGCTGCAATTTCCTCACTTCCAAGAAGGGAAAAGTTGTTTTAAAAAATTAGAAATAATGTATGCAGGCCAGGCACTGTGGCTACACCTGTAATCCCAGCACTTTGGGAGGCCGAGGTGGGCAGATCACTCGAGGTCAGGAGTTTGAGACCAGCCTGGCCATCATGGCAAAACCCCGTATCTACTAAAAATACAAAAATTAGCCAGGCGTAGTGATGCGCCCTTGTAGTCCCAGTTACTCAGGAGGCTGAGGCACGAGAATTACTTGAACCCAGGAATCGGAGGCTTCAGTGAGCCAAGATGCACTCTAGCCTGGGTGACAGCAAGAGTCTGTCTCAAAAGAAAAAAAAAAAAAGAAAGAAAGAAAAGAAATAATGTATGCATGTATGCAAAAGGCCTTGGTAAATATACCTAAGTGATAATATTATGATGATCATAGCAAATAATCATCCCTTATTCTTTTTTCTCAAAATCTTCCATCAGCTTTAATACAAAACAAGAGCAAACCTTTCATCTAAAGAAGAATAAGAAAGGCTAAATGGCATTTGTGTGGCTGCACCTGTCTGTTCACTTACTTAGTGTCACCGTTTTCCTAGAATCAATAAGACTATTTGCCCCTAGACATAGTTTCCCAGCAACACACATCTTGAACCAATTCAGGTGAATTTCCTCTGTCATTTATAGTCACCTGGCTTCTGCATCAAGTGGCTCTTTGCAGACCTCCATAAATATTAGTATTATGCCTGCTTAAGGGAAATGAGCAAATGTTAGGTTTATACACTGCCTTTCTCTTGGGATTTTATAATACTAAGCAAAGAGCCATCAGCTGAGCCTGCCACATTCTCTTTGAAGGCTGTTGGGTGGGGTTTTTGTGCCTTGAAAACAGAGCAGAAGAAGAGATTTATCTCCAGGGTTTTCTGATCCTATGGGAAAGGAGTAGTCCTTACTCAACAATCATTGTTAATAATCAAGAAAGAGACCTGGGAAGTAATCCGATTTTCCCATACAAGGGTCTAACCTGACATTTTCTTTCTTCCCACTGAGAGCAGGCTGGCAAGCACCTTTAAGGCAAAACGACAGTCAAGTTATTGCCAAACCTTTTAGCAAATAGTGTATGAATTTTTCGTTTTAAGTGTAAATATTATTCATTTTAAATTCCCTTTTTCCTTCCAAGCCTGATTTTTAAAAAAATTTATGTTGTCTGAATCTCCACAGGCGGGACATTCACTTTGATATTCATTAAGTGGGTTTTTGTGATTGCTAAGCAAGCTTATCATTAACAATAATATACTGTTTTTAATTAGAAAAATAATGACAATTATTTTAAACTGGATTAAAATGTTATAATCATTTCGCTGTATTTTTAAAAATCAGTTTTCCTATGTACAGTTATATTTTATTTTACTTTTTTTTGTTTGTTTGTTTAGAGACGGAGTCTCGCTCTGGCGCCCAGGCTGGAGTGCAGTGGCGAAATCTCGGCTCACTGCAAGCTCCGCCCCCCAGGTTCACGCCATTCTCCTGCCTCAGCCTCCTGAGTAGCTGGGACAACAGGCGCCCACCACCACACCCAGCTAATTTTTGTATTTTCAGTAGAGGTGGGGTTTCACTGTGTTAGCCAGGATGGTCTCCATCTCCTGACCTCGTGATCCACCCACCTCGGCCTCCCAAAGTGCTGGGATTACAGGTGTGAGCCACCGTGCCCGGCTTTTTTTTCTTTTTGAGACAGGGTCTCTTTTTGTCACCCAGGCTGGAGTGCAGTGGCATAATCATGGCTCACTGAAGCCTCGACCTCCCAGGCTCAAGGAATCTTGCCTCAGCCTCCTGAGAAGCTGGGACCACAGGCGCCTGCCACCATGCCCAGCTAATTTTTTAACTTTTTTTAGAAACAGGGTCTCACTATATTGCCCAGGCTTGTCTTGAACTCCTGGGCTCAAGCGATCTGCCCACCTCAGCTTCCCAAAGCGGTGGGATTACAGGCATGAGCCACCATGCCTGGCCTTATTTTACATCTTTACATTTCACTGGTAACCTCCTTTTTTCTTTTATTGTTATTATTAGCACTCTATGAATTTTTCCATGTTACAACAAAATTTTCATAGTTTACAAAAAGAGCTTCTTATTAAAATCTCTTATTAACAACAGAGGTCTTCATCATTGGCTATCACTCAAGGACAATAAGATGACCTTTGTCAGGGTCTTAAATCTGTACCAGTTATAGATAAACGAATTATTCTGTTTTTAAGATAGTTTTTATGATACTATTCTGTACTTAGATAAAAATCTGAAGTACAGAGATATCACAAGCATGTGACCTTAGATAAATTATTTAGCCTCTCTTAACTCAGCCTCTTTATCTGTAAAGTGGGATAATAATGAAACCCAGTTCAAACAGAACTAAGATCAGGACCTCTCACATGCTGAGCAATCAATAAAGGAACATAGCAAATGTATGTTTTTTTGTTGTTTTTGTTGAGACAAAGTTTCACTCTGGCCGGGCGCGGTGGCTCACGCTTGTAATCCCAGCACTTTGGGAGGCCGAGGCGGGCGGATCACGAGGTCAGGAGATCGAGACCACGGTGAAACCCCGTCTCTACTAAAAATACAAAAAATTAGCCGGGCGTGGTGGCGGGCGCCTGTAGTCCCAGCTACTCGGAGAGGCTGAGGCAGGAGAATGGCGTGAACCCGGGAGGCGGAGCTTGCAGTGAGCCGAGATCGCACCACTGCACTCCAGCCTGGGCGACAGAGCGAGATTCCGTCTCAAAAAAAAAAAAAAAAAAAAAAGTTTCACTCTGTTGCCCAGGCTGGAATGCAGTGGCACGATCTTGGCTCACTGCAACCTCCACCCCCCGGGTTCAAGCGATTCTCCTGCCTCAGCCTCCAGAGTAGCTGGGATTACAGGCATGCACCACCACAGCCGGCTAATTTTGTGTTTTTAGTAGAGACAGGGTTTCTCCATGTTGGTCAGGCTGGTCTCGAACTCCCTACCTCAGGTGATCCACCTGCCTTGGCCTCCCAAAGTGCTAGGATTACAGGCGTGAGCCACTGAGCCCGGCCAGGAAATGTATGTTTTAAACAAGAATCATTTCCTGTCAAAACAAATGAAAAAGAAAGCGTTGGACTTTTACTGCCAGTTATCATATTAGAGGCCATGTGTAGGGGCAGCCTAAAGAAATATAAGTTGACCGGGTGCAGTGGCCCATGCCTATAATCCCAGCACTTTGGGTGGATCGCTTGAGCTCTGGAGTTCAAGATCAGCCTGGACAACATGGTGAAACCCTTTCTCTATATTTAAAAAAAAAAAAAAAAAGAAAGAAAAGAAATATAAGTCATGTACAATCCATGGAAAATGTTATCTCTTGATTCAGCAGTGCCAAGCTTGCCTTTGTCAGGAACCGCCAGCCTCCCTCTCTGGCAGAGCGACAGTCAGACAACACAGCGGCTCTCTTCCCCACCTCAGACAGCTCAGTGCCTCCAGGCAAGCTTGGCTGGCCTGCACCTCTCAATCGCCCAGCATATCTTGAAAACTCTATCAGACAACACACAGCTGGTTTTCTACAAAGAGCAGGACATGTTATTTTCCTTTAGCCTTCAGATGTCTAAATATTATTCCAAACAAAATTTTGTAATGAATCCCACATTTCTAATTCACTGTAAGCTGCTTTTCAAACATGCTGAAATGCCTAGTGCAAAAGGGAAGAAATATTACTAGATTTTCCAGGGTTTAAAAAAAATTCTATTTTACAGTTTCAGATTTAAAGAAAATTTGCAAAAATAGTCAAAGAATTCCCATATGCCCTTCAACCAGACCCCCTAGATATTAATTCCTGCTTCATCATTTGCTCTCTCATTGCCTTCAGTCGACCAATACTGTGTACAAGTTCAACATGTTTTCTTTACAGCCACTTCTTCCTGTGAACTGGGGTGCTCTCTACTGTCCTTGTTTCCTATAAATTACAACCCCACATAGCTTTAAAATGTATATGTATATAAATGTTTATAGATGCACACATTTTTTTTTTTTGAGACAGGGTCTTGCCCTGTCACCCAGGTTGAAGTGCAGTGGCACAATCTCAGCTCACTGCAGCCTAGACCACCCAGGCTCAAGTGATCCTCTCTCCTCAGCCTCCTGAGTAGCTGAGGACTACAGGTGCATGCCACCAGATCCGGCTAATTTTTAAATTATTTGTAGAGGTGAGGTCTCACTATGTTGCCCACTCTGGTTAATTATAAATGTGTCATGTACTGCTCAAGTATCAACCAAAGTGATACACACATATAGTTTAAAAAATCAAATAGAAAAATATGAGCTAAGGCCGGGCGCGGTGGCTCACGCTTGTAATCCCAGCACTTTGGGAGGCCGAGGCAGGCGGATCACGAGGTCAGGAGATCGAGACCACGGTGAAATCCCGTCTCTACTAAAAATACAAAAAATTAGCCGGGCGTGGTGGCGAGCGCCTGTAGTCCCAGCTACTCGGAGAGGCTGAGGCAGGAGAATGGCGTGAACCCGGGAGGCAGAGCTTGCAGTGAGCCGAGATCGTGCCACTGCACTCCAGCCTGGGCGACTGAGCGAGACTCCGTCTCAAAAAAAAAAAAAAGAAAAGAAAAGGCCGGGCGCGGTGGCTCACGCTTGTAATCCCAGCACTTTGGGAGGCCGAGGCGGGCGGATCATGAGGTCAGGAGATCGAGACCACGGTGAAACCCTGTCTCTACTAAAAATACAAAAAATTAGCCGGGCGTGGTGGCGGGCGCCTGTAGTCCCAGCTACTCGGAGAGGCTGAGGCAGGAGAATGGCGTGAACCTGGGAGGCGGAGCTTGCAGTGAGCCGAGATCGCGCCACTGCACTCCAGCCTGGGTGAGAGAGCGAGACTCCGTCTCAAAAAAAAAAAAAAAAAAAAGAAAAGAAAAATATGAGCTAGGCTGGGTGCAGTGGCTCACACCTGTAATCCCAGCACTCTGGGAGGCCAAGGCAGGCGAGTTGCCTGAGGTCAGTAGTTCAAGACCAGCCTGGGCAACATGGCGAAACCCCATCTCTGCAAAAAAAAAAAAAAAAAAAAAATAGCCAGGCATGGTGGCACGCGCCTGTGGTCCCAGCTACTAGGGAGGCTGAGGTGGAAGGATCGCTTGAGCCCAGGCGGTTCAGGCTGCAGTGAGCTGTGATCATACCACTGCACTCCATCCTGGGCAACAGAGCAAGGCCCTGTCAGAGAAAAAAAAAAAAAAGCTCATAATGGAAAGCCATAATTCCACCCTCAGCTCTGCTCCTGAGAGGCAGTATCGTTTAACCAACGCTTTCTGCTTTGATTCTCCAGTGGTGACCACCACAGCATCTTTTTTTTTTTTTTTTAAAGACAGAGTCTTGCTCTGTCACCGAGGCTGCAGTGCAATGGCATGATCTCGGCTCACTGCAACCTCTGCCTCCTGGGTTCAAGCGATTCTTCCTGCCTCAGCCTCCCCAGTAACTGGAATTACAGGTGTGCACCACCATGCCTAGATAATTCTTGTATTTTTAGTAGAGATGAGGTTTCACCATGTTGGCCAGGCTGGTCTCAAACTCCTGACCTCATGATCCACCCGCCTCAGCCTCCCAAAGTGTTGGGATTATAGGCGTGAGCCACTGCACCTGGCACAACATCTTTAAATAATGTGTTTCAGCTGCTATTTTATTTTACTTTATTTTATTTTATTATTTTATTTTATTTTATTTTTCGAGGCGGAGTCTCCCTCTGTCGCCCAGGCTGGGGCACAGTGGAGCAGTCTCGGTTCACTGCAATCTCTACCTTCCAGGTAGAAGCGATTCTCGCACCTCAGCCTCCCAAGTAGCTGGGACCACAGGCACATGCCACCACACCCAGCTAATTTTTTGTATTTTTTGGTAGAGACGGGGTTTCACCATGATGGCCAGGCTAGTCTCAACTCCTGAACTCAGGTGATCCACCTGCTTCAGCCTCCCAAAGTGCTGGGATTACAGGCGTGAGCCACCGTGCCCTCAACTGCTATTTCTTACTAATCAGCTTTGGACATTTACTTTTAACCTACCGCTATGAAAGACAGGAATTTAGCTCATCTACCCCTCTCCCCCATAGTGACATCACCATTCTTAGTTCTTCTTTTGGTCACCTCTGTATCTTTAATCAACATGCTTAAGTCTCATATTTTGTCCCAGCCACCCTAGAAAGCCAACTGACTTCCCACTTTGTAAGCAGAGAACATTAGCACACTAATTCCTTACCCTTGTCCCTTCTAAAGACTTCCCCTCACAGGCTGGGCGTGATGGCTCACGCCTGTAATCCCAGCACTTTAGGAGGCCAAGGCAGACAGATCACGAGGTTTAGAGATTGAGCCCATCCTGGCTAACATGGTGAAACCCCGTCTCTACTAAAAATAGAAAAATTAGCTGGGTGTGATGGTGCATGCCTGTAGTCCCAATTATTTGGAAGGCTGAGGTAGGAGAATTTCTTGAACCCAGGAGGTGGAGGTTGCAGTAAGCCGAGATTGCGCCATTGCACTCCAGCCTGGCTACAGAGTGAGAATCTGTCAAAACAACAACAATGAATAAAACAGACTGCTCCTCTTTCTTCACATTGTCAAAAATTTATAATATTTTCTTTCTGTTCTGTAACCACCATTGAAATGTCCATAATCTGTTCACTCTACAAGGTGGAAAACTAATAGGGAGAATTTACCTTTCTGTGACTATGTGCCCTGAAGTCACTGCAGAGCAAGTGGCATGCTAGGATCCCTCCTCCCCTTGGCCAGGATCATGATCACGTGTCACTAAGTGGAGAATGTTCCTGGAGTGAAATTGAAATGGGGATTCTCCCTCCACTAGACCCTTGATCATCCCTCATGTTTTCTGAGTTCTTAGTACTACCTGGTGGTTCATTATCCTGGCACCTGTGTTTCATCTTGGCTTGCACCCTCCTTATTGGGCTTTGTAAGTGTGCAGGACCCCGAAATGCCAGAATGTGCTGCTCTGGTGCTCCTTAGAAAATGTGCTCATGTTCTTTAGCACAGAAGCTTTGCATTTTAGTTAGTTGCCAACAATGAAACAAAATTGAGATATTTCACACAAATTCTAGATTTCTGTCTTTTTAAAAATTATGATTGGTAGCCAGGTGCAGTGGCTGATGCCTGTAATCCCAGTACTTTGGGAGGCCGAGGTGGGCGGATCACCTGAGGTTGGGAGTTCAAGACCAGCCTGACCAACATGGTAAAATTTCGTCTCTACTAAAAATACAAATTTAGCTGGGTGTGGTGGCGCATGCCTGTAATCCCAGCTACTTGGGAGGCTGAGGCAGGAGAATTGCTTGAACCTGGGAGGCAGAGGTTGTAGTGAGCTAAGATTGCGCCACTGCGCTGTAGCCTGGGCAACAGAGCAAGACTCTGTCTCAAAAAAAAAAAAAAATTATGATTGGGTAACTATGGACTCGAATTCCGTGGTGATACGCTGAGGTACAATAGTACCAGCTCTCTTCCTTCTGCCTGTGTGAACTCTGTTGGTGCTGGGTCTTCAACCCCTGAAATTAATCTTGGCTCCAGCCCCAAGTCTCACTCCTGCCCTCAGTCTATAGCCCTTCTCAGGGGCCGCAGGGCACACCCTGCTTTTCCTGGGCCATGGCCCCGCCCTATGTATTCTACCTTGCTACTTCTTCAACATGTGGTTCACGGACCAGAACAGCCTCAGTGGCATCCCCTGAGAACTTGTTAGAAATGCAGAATTTTTGGCCAGGCATGGTGGCTCATGCCTGTAATCCCAGCACTTTGGGAGGCCAAGGCGGGAGGATGACCTGAGGTTACGACTCTGGCCAACATGGTGAAATCCTGTGTCTACTAAAAGAAATACAAAATTAGGCCGGGCGCAGTGGCTCACGCTTGTAATCCCAGCACTTTGGGAGGCCGAGGCGGGCGGATCACGAGGTCAGGAGATCGAGACCATCCTGGCTAACACGGTGAAACCCCGTCTCTACTAAAAATACAAAAAATTAGCCGGGCAAGGTGGTGGGCGCCTGTAGTCCCAGCTACGCGGGAGGCTGAGGCAGGAGAATGGCGTGAACCCCGGGGCGTGGAGCCTGCAGTGAGCCGAGATTGCGCCACTGCACTCCAGCCTGGGTGAAAGAGCAAGACTCCGTCTCAAAAAAAAAAAAAAAAAAAAAAAAAGAAATACAAAATTAGCCGGGCATGGTGGCAGGCACCTGTAATCCCAGCTACTTGGGAGGCTGAGGCAGGAGAATCGATTGAACCCAGGAGGTGGAGGTTGCGGTGAGCTGAGACCGCGCCATTGCACTCCAGCCTGGGCAACAAGAGTGAAACTCTGTCTTGAAAAAAAAAAAAAAAAAGAAATACAGAATTTCATGCCTTCCCCTAGAACTGGTACTGAATTGTAATCTGCATTGTAACAAAATCCCAGGTGACTCATGTGCCCATTAACATTTTTCTCTTCTTCTTGTTTTTTGAGAAAGGGTCTGGCTTTGTTGCCCAGGCTGGAGTGCAGTGTGGCAATCTCTGCTCCCTACAACCTCTGCCTCCAGGGCTCAAGCGATCCTCCCACCTCAGCCTCCTGAATAGCTGAAACTACAGACACATGCCACCACACCCAGCTAATTTTTTAACTCTGTAGAGGCAAGGTCTTGTGATCCATCTTTCCTTCTTCCTCCCTCCCTCCATCCCTGCCTTCCTCTCTTCCTTCTTTCCTTCCTTTTCTCTTTCTTTCCTTCTCTTTCTTTCTTTCTTTCTCTTTCTTTTATTTTTCTTTCTTTCTCTTTCTTTTCTTTTTTCTTTCTCTTTTCTTCTTTCTCTCTCTCCTTCCTTCCTTTCTCTCTCTCTTTCTTTTCCTTTCTTTCCTTTTTTTTCTTTCTGTTTTCCTAAATTTGTTGCATTCTCTCATGCATGGATATCCCCATCCATTTCACTTCATCACCGATCATTGATTTTGTGGATTTATTTCCTTCTTACTTTCATTTCATTTATATTATTTAATGGCATCTCTAGAAAGGCAAAGCAAAAATTTTGTGTGATCAGGATTCAGAAGTGATTTGCCAGTTTTGAGAGACAAGTCTTAAAACACTGGAGTAATAGAAGATTTTACCAAGCTCTGTTTTGGTTTTGTTTTGTTTGCTTCCTTGTTTGTATTTTGCAGTTCTCCTCTCAATAAGAACACAGATGTGAGAGGGGAGGACAGATGCTTATGATCTTAATGGAACAATTCCTCATGTGGAGGCAGGAGTCTCCTAATGCTCTTTAGTTGATTACGTTACACCTAGAAAACTCAGAAATGCTGCTGCCTGTAAGACCAGACCAGTGGCCACCATTTTGCTAGAAATACCAGTATTAAAAAAGCAAACTGGAAATTACAATAAAGACAAAGGGAATGGAAGAGCTCAGCAGAGAGGTGCAAAACCATGTTTCTTTGTTGTTCTAGCTATTTTATTTTTAGCACCACAACTGCTACTGTACATTTGTCCCAGCCAGTCATCCAAGTATTTGTAGAAATTAACTGCAATATTATGAATGTTTCACAGATGGATGAGCCAAAGCTGATGAGAAAACAAACGGGTTCTGACCTTGTCACCATTTGGGGGCTCTGAGTTTTATCTGGCTGAAAATAAATACGTTTTCAATCAGAAACTACTATGGAGACATAAGATATATATATATCTTATGTGTTTTAAGACCTGTCTCTGAAAACTGGCAAACCACTTGCTGAATCCTGATCACACAAAATTATTCCTTTGCCTTTCTAGAGATGCCATTAAATAATATAAATGTTATATATATAATATATATTATAATATATAGTACATAATAAATATAGTATATATAAATATATTATGTTAACATATATTATAATATGTATATATTATATAAACATATATTTATATAATATATATTTATATAAATATATATTATATAAATATATATAACTATGTATATGATGTATATTTTTCTGCTAGAAATGTAATGCCCAACTAAAAGTGGCTTAAACCAGTGGTTCTTAAAATTGACTGCATGTCAGAATCACCCAGGAGGCCTGGCTCCCACCTGGTGAGACCTGATTTCATTGGCATGTGTATTGTCCTGGGCATTAAGAGTGATTCTCATGTGCAGCCAAGGCTGGGAACCACTGGCTTAAACACTACATTTACTGTTTCACTTCACCAGAAGTCTGGAGGCAGTATTATGGGCGTGGACTCAAGCACTTACCAACTTTCTCCTTAGTCATTCTCAGCCTGTTGTCAATGTCTCCACATTGGCACAGATGACTTCTAGAGCTCTGAACATAAAGGGTTCAAATACAGCAGGGAAAGTGAGGTCAAAAGCTCTTCCTCTGCTGGGTGTAGTGGCTCATACCTTTAATGCCAGAACTTTGGGAGGCTGAGGCAGGAGGATTACTTGAAGCCAGGAGTTTGAGGCTGCGGTGAGCTAGGATCATGCCACCACACTCCAGCAGCCTGGGCAAAAAAAAAAAAAAGAGAAAGAAAGAGAGAGAGAGAGAGAGAAAGGGAGGGAGGGAGGGAAGGAAAAAATGGTACTTATTTTTCATACTTGTCTTTCTAGGTCAGCAAGCAAGAAAAATCTTCTTAGAAGCCCCAATTTCTCCTTATTTCATTGGCTAAAACATTGTCACCCATAGACCAATCACTGGCAAAAAGGAATGGGATTGCCATAATTGGCTTATGTCAATTACTTTGTTGCTGTTAGGAAACAAAAGGAGGGTTCCATTAAACTAAGAACAGAGCTATTAGGTGGACAACCAACAATGTATCTCTGTTACCTTGTTATCTGAAACAAATCAGGAAAAACTCATCATTAACCATCAGTCTCCGCTGAAACCACTCTTTCTCTTTATTTCTCAGACCGGCCAACACTTAGGGAAAATAGAAAGAACCTACGTTGAAATATTGGGAGCAGGTTCCCCCAATACTAGTATTTTATGGCTCTTTCTTGGAGTTCTTCCAAAGAACAAGAGAAATTTACTTAAACAAATAGAAAAAAAATTCTATCTTGAGATTGCCTTATGGATTCATTGATGCTTTTATAAATCCAAGATACATTATGGGATCTTACTGATCTTGTTTTTCTTATTTCACATTTTGCTATTTCATGATTTAAGGAATTCTTTTATCATACTTTTCAATCTTTTCCAGATATATATATATATATCGGCCAGGCTGGAGTGCAATGGGGTGATCTTGGCTCACTGCAACCTCCGCCTCCCAGGTTCAAGAGTGTAATCTTTTAAAATGTTTGTGCACCAGCATTTACTTGAAACAAAGGTGTACTGTTTAAATTCTTGCTAACATTTCTATTAAAGTGGTTTTTTTTTTTTTTACTATCCTTTTATTCTTCTGAAGATTAAGCATAAAATGACTACAAGACAGTGATGACTATTTTTCTTGATATACTGACAAAGATTACTCAGATTACCCAGTTGTGGGCTCAGAATCCTTTATCAGTGTCCACAGGAGAAATATATTGTTGACCTTGTTTAGGCTAGGCACTGTGCCAGGCTCTGAAGATACAAAAAAAACACATCTGTTCCTGAAGAGCTTTTGCCATGCTGGGGAGTCAGGAATACAAATTCTCTCCCAATAGCTACAAATGCCACATTAGGGTTTTTCTTTTTCATTTCATTTCATTTCATTTCATTTCATTTCATTTCATTTCATTTCAGAGAGTGTCTCTGTCCAAGGTAGGTGGATCACTTGAGGTCAGGAGTTCAAGACCAGCCTGGCCAACGTGGTGAAACCTCATTTCTACTAAAAATACAAAAATTAGCCAGGTGTGGTGTCACATGCTTGTAATCCCAGCTACTCAGGAGGCTGAGGTAGGAGAATCGCTTGAACCTGAGAGGTGGAGATTGCAGGGAGCAGAGATCATACCACTGCACTCCAGCCCAGGCAACAGGGCGAGACTCTATGTCAAGAGAAAAAGAAAAAAAAAAATTTAAATAGAGACACTCTGTTGTCCAGGCTGGAATGTGGTAGCACAATTAGGGCTCACTGCAGCTTCAACTTCCCAAACTCAAGCAATCCTCTCACCTCGGACTCCCAAGAAGCTGGGACTACAGATATGTGCCACCACACCTGGTTAATTTTTCAATTTTTGGTAGAGATGGGGTCTCATATGTTGTCCAGGTTGGTCTCAACTCCTGGGCTCACATCACCATCCCAAAGTGCTGGGATTACAGGTGTGAGCCACTATGCCTGGTCTTCATCTTTAACTTTGATAACTAGCAATCTGTTCTTTATCTCTACAATTATTTCATGAATGTTACATGAATTACATTCTGTAGTTTATATTCCTTTGAGATTGGCTTTTTTTCCTCAGTATAATGTCTTTGAGGTTAATCCAAGTTGTGGAGTGTATCAATAGTTTATTCCTTTTCATTGCTGAGTAGTATACCATGATATGAATGTACCATAGTTTGTTTAACCATTAACACATTGAGGGACATTTGGGTAGTTTTCAGTTTGGTACGATTACAAATAAAGCTGATATGAACAGTCATGTACAACTCCCTGTGTAAAAATAAGTTTTCATTTCTCTGGGATAAATGCCCAAAAGGGCAATTGCTGGGTTGTATGTTAAATGCATTCTAGTTTTGAAAGAAACTGACAAGACTATTTCCTAGAGAGGCTGTAAAGTTTTACATTCCTACCAGCCATATATAAGCGATCCAGTTTCTCTGCATCCTCACTTGTATCAACAGCATTTGCTATCACGATTTTTCATTTTGGCTTTTCTGAAAGGCCTGTAGTAATATCTCGCTGTAGATTTAATTTGCATTTGTGTAATGGCTAGTGATCATTGAACATCTTTTCGTGTGTTTATTTGCCAGCTGTATAACCTTTTACCCAATGTCTGTGCATGTCTTTTCCTTAGTTTCTAACTGGATTATGTTTTGGTTTTGTTTTTTAATGTTGAGTTTAAGAGTTCTTCATATATTTTAGATACACCCAGCTACTATTTTTAATCAGCTGCTGTAACATTTCATATGTGGGGGAAATGATGTCATATAGAGTCTCTATCTCATCAAACCACATTAATACTCCTCCCTCTTTGGAAACACCATCCATATCAATTCCAATCCAGTCTTCAGAGAGGAACACTCTTTTTGAGGGGCCATTTCCAATCTTGGGCAAAATGTTTCATTTGCCATTAATCTGCCCCAAGAATTAGAATGCCAACTCTTCATCCTTCTTTCTCTAGGTTTTTTGTTATCAGAGTCACAAAAGCAGCTGCGACAATATTGAGGTGATAATTTTTCAGTTTGTTTTTAATTTTTTTTCCCACTTTTTCAATTTTCACTAGATTGGTTTTCTCTGCTCGTGATGCTCTCTCTCCTTCCCCACTTTAGCTTTCCTCTGCTGTGGCTGTGGCATCACTTCTACATGACCATGCAGTTTAGTTCTGCAGAGGAACTAATTGGGCTTCTGTGTCCAAATTCCAGACAAATGGGAGAGATATTAGATCCCCCAATATTGGGGTCAATTGCACTTCTACTAGCACAGCTGTGGCCAGAGGAGGTGATGGCAAGAGATATGTGGGCTATCCTTCTGGAGATGTGGACTGTGCAGATTGTCTAAGAAGGAGGTCTGAGCAGGAAATTATTGTCCCTTTTATTACAAGGATCATAAATAATAGGAAGTCCGAGAGGTTAAGTGGTCCCCCAAGGCCACATATCCCCAGTGGTAGAGCCAAATATAAACCCTAAGTCTATCAAACTCCAAAGCTTATACTGTATTGACTATGCCAATCACCTCACCAGCATGGTTTTTTTGCTCTCAAAAACCTAGGTCCCTTGGTGAGATAAACAAGTATCCACAATTACAAAAGAGACATGTAAATTCTGACAGAAATATGCAAGGAGAAAGCAGAAGATAGAGATCTACTAAACTAATTTACAGGGCTGGAAAAATTTTTTAAAGGAAAAATAGAAGATAGAGATCTACTAAATTAATTTATAGGGCTGGAAATTTTTTTAAAAGGAAAAATAATAAATAAATACAATTTACGGTCAGACATGGTGGCTCACACCTGTAATTCCAACACTTTGGGAGGCTGAGGTGGGAGGACTGATTGAGCCCAGGAGTTCAAGACCAGCCTGGGCAAGATGGCGAGACTCTGTCTCTACAAAAAAATTAAAAATAAAGAGATTTAAAAAATCAGCTGTGGCTGGGTGTGGTGGCTCACGCCTGTAATCCCAGCACTTTGGGAGGCCGAGGTGGGTGGATCACGAGGTCAGGAGATTGAGACCATCCTGGCTAACACGGTGAAACCCCATCTTTACTAAAAAATAAAAAATAAATTAAAAAAATTAGCCGGGCATGTTGGTGGGCACCTGTAGTCCCAGCTACTCGGGAGGCTGAGGCGGGGGAATGGCATGAACCCAGGAGGCAGAGCTTGCAGTGAGCCGAGATTGTGCCACTGCACTCCAGACTGGGCGACAGAGAGAAAAAAAAAAAAAATCAGCTGGGCATGGTGGCAAATTCCTCTAGTCCCAGCTCCTCGGGAAGCTGAGGTGAGAGGATCCCTTGAGCCTAAGAATTCGAGGCTACAGTGAGCTACGATTGCACCACTGCACCCCAGCGTGGGTGACAGAGTGACACCCCATATCTAAAATAAACAAGCATATAGATATATAAAATACAACTTACAAGTAAAGAAACAATAGCATTATTCCCTTTTTAACAAGTCTTGGAGTATTTTAAATTTATGCTTATATTACTATCCTCCTTATCAAAATACTTGAGTGTGTTTATAAGCCCTTGGGTGATATGGTCTAGTGACATACAAAATTAATTCCATGAAGTGACAGAAATAAGCCAGATGGCACAAATCTCTTTGAACAAGATATATGCTTTTGTGAAAGAACACTTTAATTTTGTGCTTTAATCAGCATTAACTGACTTTCTACTGTTAAACCAATCTTGTGTTTTTAGGATTAAGCCAATGGGGTAGCTGAATAGTATTTTTTAATACATTGTTGGATCTGGCCTACTAAAACTTTCACTTAAGATTTTTCATCTCATGTTCATGAATGAGATTGGTTTATAATTTTTCTTTCTTGAACTAACCTTGTCAAATTTTATATCAAGATTATGACAATTATACTCCATAATTATATAAGACTGTAAATTTTACTTCATTATGATATAATTTTAAATTCATCTAGCCTGGTGGTTTTCTTTTTGAAAAGAATTCTAAATATAGACTAATTTTAAAAATTGGTTATAGACTATTCAGATTATCTATTTTTTCTTGAGTTTTACGATAACTTTATTGAGCCATATTCATATACCATACTTTAACCCATTTAAAGTATACAATTCATTTTTTTCTGTTTTGTTTTGTTTTTTGTTTGTTTTTTTGAGACGGAGTCTCGCTCTGTCGCCAGGCTGGAGTGCAATAGCGTGATCTCAGCTCACTGCAAGCTCCGCCTCCTGGGTTCACGCCATTCTCCTGCTTCAGCCTCCTGAGTAGTTGGGACGACAGGTGCGCACTACTATGCCCAGCTAATTTTTGTATTTTTAGTAGAGATGGGGTTTCACCATGTTGGCCAGGATGGTCTCTATCTGTTGACCTCGTGATCCGCCCACCTCGGCCTCCCAAAGTGCTGGGATTACAGGCGTGAGCCACCATGCCTGGCCCATTGTTTTTTTGTTATTGTTTTTGAGACAGTTTCGCTCCTCACCCAGGCTGGAGTGCAGTGGCACGATCTCCGCTCACTGCAACCTCCGCCTCCTGGGTTCAAGTGATTCTCCTGCCTCAGCCTCCCGAGTAGCTGGGATTACAGGCATGCGCCACCACGACCAACTAATTTTTGTATTATTAGTAGAGACAGAGTTTCACCATGTTGTCCAGGCTGGTCTCAAACTCCTGACCTCAGGTGATCCACCCATCTTGGCTTCCCAAAGTGCTGGGATTACAGGTGTGTCATCGCACCCAGCCAATTCATTGGTTTTTAGTAAATTCATATAATTATGCAACAACTACCACTATCTAAAACCAGATTCTAGAAAATTTTCATCACTCCAAAAAGAAACCCTGTATTCATTATCAGTCACTCCCACTTTCCCCCTAACTCCCAGTCCTAGGCAACCACCAATCTACTTTCTGTCTCTATAGATTTGCCCATTCTGGACATTTCATAAAAGTGGAATCAAAATATGTGGTCCTCTGTTTGAAGGTATCCTCACTAGCCATCCTGCCTCAAGACAGCCTGCCAGCCCACCCTGCTGATTTCACTCTACAACATCAACTCTGACCTCGATTTCCTGGTTTCTACCCTGCTGGTCAGCCCTGTAAAAACTTCCAGGCTGCCAGCCCCCACGAGCTTAAATTGCTATTTCAAAAATCAGACTAGTATATTCTGGACTGAAGTGGGCAGGATCCTGGGCAAGATGAACAAGCCCTGGTCTGCCCACACCTGAGCAGGACAGGAAGGGCTTCATGGATAAGGAGAATCTTGTTGTCTTTAAAGGGAATTATTTTGAGGCTCTTCCCCTGAACTGGCAGACTAACATCTATATAAGGCCGACTTGGGCTTGGGAGTATGGCCTGGAGTGCTTCCACTCTGCTATAGGGACAATGACATATTCTCAAAATATTCCTTTTTTTTTTTTTTGGAGACAGTCTTGCTCTGTCACCCAGGCTAGAGTGGCACGATATCCACTCACTGCAACCTCCGCCTCCCAGGTTCAAGCAATTCTCGTGCCTCAGCCTCCTGAGTAGATGGAACCACAGGTGCGTGCCACCATGCCCAGCTAACATTTTGTATTTTAGTAAAGAAGGGGTTTCACCATGTTGCCCAGGGTGGTCTCGAACTCCTAAGCTCAGGCAATCTGCCCATCTCAGCCTCCCAAAGGGCTAGGGTTACAGGCATGAGCCACCTCACCCAGCTTCCTAAGTCTTAAATAGCTTACCAGGTTGTTTTCATGTCTGGCACTAGCTTACCTGATCTGGCACTCAGTATTTACTCAAGCTTTGAACATGAACACCCTATGTTGGAAAATTACTAGCAGTCCTAACCCCAAAGCTATGAAGGGAATTCCAGGTTTCTGACAAGTTTCAGTGCTCCCCTAAGTTATTGAAAAATCACTTCTCTGGACCAGAACTTTATATTCCATTAGGAACACCACTCTATAAATTGCCCCAATTACTTGCTTACTAGTATTTTGTGTTTCTTTTTTCCTCCACCCCTGTTAATAAAATATCCCTCTTAATAAGTTTATTTTTCTTTTTAGAAAAATAAGTTAAAATACCTGGTTTTTTGTGAGGCTTCTTTCACTTATCATAGTGTTTTTATGGTTTATTCATGTTATAACACGTATCAGTACTTCACTTCTTTTTGTTATCAAATAACATTTATCCATTCATCAGTTGGTGGACATTTGGGTTGTTTCTACTTTTTAGCTAGCAGGGAAAACGGTGTATGAATATTCATGTATGTTTTCATGTGGATACACAGTTTCATTGATTTTGGGCTTATAGCTAGCTATGGAATTGCTGATTAACCTTTTGAGGAACTGGTAATGGCACCATTTTACATTCCTACCAGCAACTTATAAGGGTTCCTATTTCTCCGTATCCTCACTAACATTTGTTATTGTCCATCTTTCTGATTATGGCCTTATAGCCATCCTAGTGGTAGCAGGTGTGAAGTGTTATCTGTTTTTTTTTTTTCTTAGAGACAGTCTCACCATGTTGCCCAGGCTAGAACACAACGACTATTCACAGGCGCAATCATAGTACACTGAGGCCTTGAACTCCGCGCTTCCAGTAATCTTCCCACCTCAGTGGCCTGAGTAGCTGGGACTACAGGCATGTACTTATGTGCCCAGCTTCTTTGTGGTTTTTGATTTGCATTTTCCTGATAACTAAACATATTGAGCATCTTTTCATGTGCTTATTGGCCACTGGAATGCAATGGTGCAATCACAGCTTACTGCTGCCTCGAATTCCTGGGCTTTAGGCATCCTCCTGCCTCAGTCTCCTGAGTAGCTGGGACTACAGGCATACACCACCATGCCCAGATAATTTTTACAATTTTTTTGTAGAGACGAAGTTTCACCATCTTGCCCAGGCTGCTCTCGAATTTCTGGGCTCAAGCAATCTCTACGTCAGAGTTCTCAAAGTGCTGGGATTATAGGTGTGAGCCACTGTATTTGGCTATCACTTTCTTGATGGTGTTCCCTGAAACATGAAAATTTTTAAGTTTGATGTCGACTTCATCTTTTCTCTTGTTGATTGTACCTCTGGTGTCATATTTAAAGCCACAAAGATTTACATCTGTTTTCTTCTAAGGATACTATAGTTTTAGCTCTTACATTTAGGTCTTGATTCACTATATGGTGTGAGGTAGGGCTACAACTTCTTTGGGATGTGTCTAGATGTCCAGCACCATTTGTGGAAAAGACTATCCTTCTTCCATTAAAGTTTCCTGGCACTCTTGTTAAAAATCAATTGTAAATGAGAGGGTCTATTTCTGGATTCTCCATTCTATTCCATTCATCTTTATGTCTATTCTTATGGCATATAAAGACAGTACTGCACTGTATAGTCAGTTTTGAAAGTGGAAAGTGTGAATCCTCCAACTTACTCTTCTTTTTCAAGAGTGTTTTGGCTATTCTGCATCCCTTAAATTTCCATATCAATTTTAGGACCAGCTTGTCAATTTCTGCAAAGAAGCCAGCTGTGGTTTTGATAGGGATTGCATTGAATCTGTAGATAAGTTTAGGGAGTATTATCATGTTAACAGTATTGTCTTCTGGTCCATAACCATGAGATGGCTTTCAATTTATTTAGTTCTTCCTTTATGTCTTTCAATGATGTTTTATAGTTTTCAAAGTGTAAGTTTTGCACTTATTTTGTTAAATTTATTCCTAAATGTTTTATTCTTTGTTATCATAAATGTCTCAATTTTAATAAGCTGCTTTTGTAGGTGCCTGTTCATTTCATCAAAGTTTTCCAATTTGTTGTCATAAAATTGTAATACCTTGAATCAGTGTTCAACCAAAAAAATAGAACTGGTAGGAAATATATATAAGATTTCTTGCAATGAATTGGCTCACATAATTATGGGGGCCGGCACAGCAAGTCTAAAACCCTAAATCCACATGCCAGACCTTCAGGATTGGCAGGCTAGAAGCCTTGGGCATGAGATGAAGTTGCTACCCACAGGTATAATTTCTTTTTCCTCAGGGGAGCCTTGGTTTTGCTTTTATGGCCTTTGAACTGATTAAATCAGGCTCATACAGATGATCTAGGATAGTCTCTCTTCCTCAAATTCAACTGATCATGAATTTTAATATCCATAAAATATCTTCACAACATATAAGTCAGTATTTGATTGAATATTGGTAACTCTAGCTTAGCCAATTTGACACACAAAACTGACCACAAGCTTCTTTTTTATATCTGTATCATTTGTGGTTAATAAATCTCTTTTCATTCCTAAGATCATTTTTTGTGCTTTTCTCTCATCTTGATCAATGTAATATGAATATTAACAAGTGTATCTGTCTTCCTTACTTTATATAATAGATATCAAAGATTACTATTGATATCGAAATGATTGATTACTAACTTAAAATCATAAGGCACCTTAAACTCTGTCTTAAGTATAAAATGTTTTCACATAATTGTGATTTTAGGCCAAAGACCGAGTTCCAGATGCGGCTAGAAGAAAATAGAAGTAATATTTTGTCTGACAATCCTGACTTTTCAGATGAAGCAGACATAATTTTTCTAATTCATTAATCTATCAAAAGACCACTTTTGGCTTTTTTTTATTCCATTATGTTTATTTCCTATTCCATCAGTTTTTGTCCTTTATAATACAGTCCCAAAGTGGGTAGAAATTAGTGTCAATCCCAGAATACCACCTTCTATCCATTCTGGCACAGGCCATCCTTCAAATTCTAAGCTTGGGACCAGGAGTGGTGCCTCATACCTGTAATCCGAGCACTTTGGAAGGCCGAGGCAGGCAGATCATTTGAGGTCAGGAGTTTGAGACCAGCCTGGCCACCACGGTGAAACCTTGTCTCTACTAAAAACACAAAAATTAGCTGGGCATGGTGGCACACATCTGTAATCTAAGCTACTCAGGAGGCTGAGGCCAAAGAATCACTTGAACCCAAAAGGCAGAGGCTGCAGTGAACAAAGATCATGCCACTGCACTACAGCCTGGGCAACATGGTGAAACCCGCCTATGTAAAAAAATACAAAAACTAGCCAGGTGTGGTGGCATTTGCCTATACTGCCAGCTACTTGGGGCTGAAGCAGGAGGATCACCTGAGCCCAGGGAGGTCAAGGCTACAGTGAGTTGTGATTGTGCCACTTAACTTCAGCCTGGGTGACAGAGACCCTGTCTTAAAAAAAAAAAAAAAAGGATTTACCTCTAATAATTAAATACAATGCATGATTCTCGATTGGATCCTAAACTGGGGGTAAAATGAGGGAAATTTTATTATAAAATACAGGCTATGTAATAATATCATCTGTTAAATTTCTTTGGAGTAATTATGGCATTGTAATTATGCACAAGAAAATCTTTGTTCTTAGGGTACATGCTGGGTACTGAGGGATGAAGTATATGCATATTCCAAATGGTTCAGGAAAAATCTTGTCTATAAAGCATACATGATAAAATGTCAACAATAAGACAAACTAGAGGACGGATATACAGGTGCTTACTGTCAAATTTCAAATTTTCTGTAGGTTTGAGAGATTCAAGATGAAAACTTGGGTGAAAATTATATATTCTGATAATAAAACAGATGGGAAACAAAGAGGGCCCATAAGACAGTCACTGACTAAGATGCTTTCTACATGGATGGGCCTCATCCTTTTGTCCAAAGGGACTACCTAGCATCTGTTCCATGTTAGTGACAGTGACTCACCCCAGGTTGCTGCACAGATACGAGAGGCTACAGATCATAGCACAGTCCCCAGAGGTGCACATAACCCCAGTGCCTATTCACTTGCTCTCCGAAATAAATCTGTAAAGTAACCTCCTCTGAAGGAGCTTTTGCTTTTAGAGAATAAAATTAAGTATATGTCAATTTTCTATAGTATACAATAAGCTCGAGTAGGCAATATTATTGATATGATGATGATTAATATTTCAACTTATTTCCATTTTCACTTTCATACTATTCAGTCCCAATTCTCTGGAAAAAAAAAAACCCACTGGAAAAAAACAGGTTTACTATTACATAGCAGAGAAATAAGGATAATGTTTCTTGGTTTCAAAGTTCTGATTTGTAAGTTAAACCAAGTCAATACAAAAACCTTCCTTCAGCCAAATAAAAGTAGGGAATTAAAAACCCTTTTGTAAATCCTTGGTATTATCAGGTTGCTATGAATCTGAAATACAATATACACAGATTATATCCTTAAACATTAGGTTGGCACAAAAGTAATCGCGGTTGTTGCCACTGAAATGGCGAAACTGCATTTACTTTTGTACCAACCTAGTATTATAAAATATATACAAAGCAAGTTGAGGAACCAAAAACAAAATACATGTCTACAAATATGCTTTCCAATGTACTATAAATAAACCTTTACTTAAGATCTTGAAATCAAAATTAGTTTATATAGTATTCAGAATCAAACCTAATGACAAAGCAAGACGAAATAACCAACAGCATCATCATTATCAGAATAGTAACTAACATTTATGTAAAAGATTACTATGTGTCAGAAACTAAGTGCTTTCATTTCATTTAATTCTCATAACAACCTATAAAGTAGGTACTATCATTATATCCATTTTACAGATGAGTGAATGAAGGCTAGAATTTGGGTCACCAGCCCAACATGACCCAACTATTAGTAGCAGGTAGAGAAGTGGGTCTTCGAACCTAGGTAATCTGGCTTTGGAATCTGTACTCATAACTACTGTGCTATAATGTCTCTGATAGCAGCTACTAATTAAAAAATCAAAAATGTATGTCTTCCTAACTTTAATCATCACGAGATAACGAATATTCTTGGCTCATTTATGTCTAAATTTTCAACATACTTTTTCCCTTTCAACCTATTAACTATCCTCAATTTTTAGTCAGCTGATTTTATGTGATTGTTTCCTTCCCTCCCACCCCCCGTACACTGCCTTTATGTGGCTGCATTTGTATTAGTCTCTGCTTGGAATAACCAAAAATGTATGACATGATTAAACCTTGTTTGTTCAATATAAAATAAGAGTTAAATACTTTCTGTAACTTTGCTTTCTTATCAAGGCTTCAAAGTCCTGCTCAGGAAAGTACTGTTGATGTTGATAACCAGGGATAAGGTCTTATCCCGCCAGAAGCACATGATGCCCTTGGACTGCAATACTGTCACAGCAGTGTCTTCAGTTCTTCTCTACTGTGTATAATGCAGAGCAAGATGGGGGTGGTGGTAGAAATCATGGTAGTAAATATAAGATATATTTTCTAGAAATATATCCATTTCGTGGAAAGATAATATTAAGACCATATCAAGCCAAATATACAAATGAGAAAGTTTCATTTATCTCAAAAAAATCCAGGCTACACAAACAGACAACTGAAAGCCACATAGGAAGAAATTTCCGAAACACAAAAGTCTCACCTACAAGATTATTTACATGCTTAGGGTCAGTATTATTAAAAGACGTCATCCCCTAGGTCTAGTAGAAACATATAGAGAAGTCTATGCTAACACACTTGGGAAGAGGACTATTGTCCTTCTTTGTACATGACAAAAACCAAATGAACCAAACCCCTAGAAGGTATTAATGCACAAAGGTTTTAATACCTTGGCTTGAATGATTTTTCAAGGTTAAGAAACAAATTCAAATTGGTTGTAGCTTCAACTCAGTAATTACAATCACAATGCATCTCTGAAAGGCCCTACATTTGGAGGCAGAGTAATCTGCAAAGATGATAGTTTTTACATATGCCCTGTTACCTACACCAATATAATTACTACATTATCTTATAAAGACAAACAGTTGCTTCAAACTCTTTAAAAAATATATAATGAATTTCCCAAAGACTCAAGTCTATATTCAAAGATGAGTAAAAAAAATCCATTACTTTCCTAGGGTCACTTTCTTCTTTTACTCCTGCTTAAATGCAAAAGCTGATAGCTTCTGATTTGTAGAAAAATCTAAAGGTTTCTGCTTTTTAGGCAAATTGAGATTCTCTTTTGCTTTTTCTTCCTGGTTTTCTGTTTCATCGCTTTCATCAACCACACGTTTTCGCTTCTTTGCTTCAGCTCCATCACTTGCCGTTTCTCCTTTGGCTTTGTTAGCCCATGCCTTTGTAAAATAGCAGGGGTGAAAAGAAAAGATTTTTAGGAAATAACAAATAAGAAGTAAATGATTTATTTACTTTTCCAGGTAATATTTTTATATATAAAGCAGAATAATTAGCACTTGAATTAAGTGTTTTCATTGTTAACAAATCTTTTATTACTTAAATGCAGAGCACATTAAACATTTACACTACTTTTATATCTCAATCTAAGCTTTGCTTATATTAATCATATTAGTTGCAAAATACTATAATTGCAGTACTATTTAAAAATGAAACTTTTGGCCAGGTGCGGTGGCTCATGCCTGTAATCCCAGCACTTTGGGAGGCCAAGGTGGGCGGATCACGGGGTCAGGAGATGGAGACCATCCTGGCTAACACAGTGAAACCCCGTCTCTACTAAAAATACAAAAAAAATTAGCCGGGCATGGTAGCAGGCGCCTGTAGTCCCAGCTACTTAGGAGGCTGAGGCAGGAGACTGGTGAGAACCTGGGAGGCAGAGCTTGCAGTGAGCTGAGATCGTGCCACTGCACTCCAGCCTGGGCAAGAGCAAGACTCCGTCTCAAAAAATAAATAAATAAAAAATTTAAAAAAATGAAACTTGTTATTCTAAGATAATTGCAGTTTCACATGCAGTTGTATGAAATAATACAGAAAGATCCTGTGCAGTCTTGACCCAGTTTTCCCCAGTGGTAACATTTTGCAAAACTATAGCCCAACAATCACAACTATAGGGAACTGACATTGAAACAATCCCATTTTACTTCTACTCATTTGCGTGTATGTATATATTTAATTTTATTGTGGGTTTGTTTGTTTACCACCACAGTCAAAATACAGAACCTCTTCCTCAAGCCCCAACTCCGACTCCAACCCCTGGCAACCACTACTCTATTCTCCATCCGGATCATGTTGTTATTTCAGGAATGTTATATAAATGAGTATATATTCTTTGGGGTTTGGTTTTTATTCACTCAGCAAGAGCCAGACAAGTTCCATTCATTTCATCTGTCTCTTAAATCTCTTTTAATCTATAATAGTTCCCCACTCCTACTTTATTTCCCTGGCCATTTCAAGGGCTCTTCAAGCTGTAGAATTTCTCACATTAACAAACTGGATTTAAGTAAATGTTTAGGGTTTACCTTAAAAATATTGATTACATTTTTAAGTATTCAAAAGCACAATCACAGCCTTTGCCAAGTCTCTTCCTCTTTTGCAGTGTAAGGTCTTATTTATTTAGATGCCATTTTATTGAACAACAAATGAGAAACATAAAATTGTAAATGAGGTTCTAAATGATGCTAAAGGTGTTTAAACCAGTTTCTGGCTTCCTCGTTACGCAACACCTTTTTCTTTTTTTTTTTTTTTTTTTTGAGACGGAGTCTCGCTCTGTCACCCAGGCTGGAGTGCAGTGGCGCGATCTCGGCTCACTGCAAGCTCCGCCTCCCGGGTTGACGCCATTCTCCTGCCTCAGCCTCTCCGAGTAGCTGGGACTACAGGCGCCCGCCACCACGCCCGGCTAATTTTTTGTATTTTTAGTAGAGACGGGGTTTCACTGTGGTCTCGATCTCCTGACCTTGTGATCCGCCCGCCTCGGCCTCCCAAAGTGCTGGGATTACAAGCGTCAGCCACCGCGCCCGGCAGCAACACCTTTTTCATAAAACCCAATTTACCAAAGCAAGCATCTATGTTACTAGGTGACTGTGCTGCGCCCTGCCATTCCTGGGGAAGTGAAACCTGAGGATTTAACTGGTACACCACACACATTCCTTCTGCTTCTAACAGAGATTGTGCCTTCCTTCCTTCACATGGCAGAAGTTCATAAGAAGCATGCCAGCCACCTGTCCTAATTTCCATGTGAAAGGCTGGAACAGAACACCAGTCTTTTTCCCAAAAGGAATAGTCTCATGTAGTTTTTTTTTTTTTTTTTTTTTTGAGGCGGAGTCCCGCTCTGCCGCCCAGGCTGGAGTGCAGTGGCGCAATCTCGGCTCACTGCAAGCTCCGCCTCCCGGGTTCACGCCATTCTCCTGCCTCAGCCTCTCCGAGTAGCTGGGACTACAGGCGCCCGCCACCACGCCCGGCTGATTTTTTTTATATTTTTAGTAGAGACAGGGTTTCACCGTGGTCTCGATCTCCTGACCTCGTGATCCGCCCGCCTCGGCCTCCCAAAGTGCTGGGATTACAAGCGTGAGCCACCGTGCCCGCCCTCATGTAGTATTTAATGTGTAAGTAGATACAATTTTTAAAAATTCTGCTTGTAAGAACCCTAAAGTAGTATTCAAAAAATGTGAACTCATTTTTACTTATTAATTTTTTTTTCCCCCTAGAGACACGGTCTCACTCTGTCATCCATGCTGGAGTGCAGTGGCACAATCACAGCTCACTGCAGCCTTGACCTCCTGGGCTCAAGTAAGTGATCTTCCCACCTCAGCCTCCTGAGTAACTGGGACTACAGGTGTGTACCACCATGCCAGGCTAATTTTTAAATTTTCTGTAGAGATGGTGTATCACTATGTTGCCTAGGCTGGTTTCAAACTCCTGGGCTCAAGAGATCCTCCTGCCTTGGCCTCCCAAAGTGCTAGGATTATAGGCTTGAGCCAATGAACTCAGCTTGACACTTTTGATTTTTAACAAATGTATCTTTTCTTGGGGTATTCTCCTAACTTAAAACATACAGGAACTTATAGAGATTAAAACAGTAAACTGTCAAAAAATTAACCATCCAGCCTGGGCAACACAGTGAGAGGTGTCTCTACAAAAAAAAAAAAAAAGAAAAAAAAAAAAAGGGGGGGGGACAATTGCTTGTGCCCAGGAGGTCGAGGTGGCAGTGAGCCGTGATCACACCATGACACTCCTGCCTGGGTGAAAGAACAAGACCTGCCTCAAACAAAAACAAAACAAAAAACCCATCACCATTACATAATAATTACTACATATCCATATTACCATATATCTGCACTTACTTTCCTCTTTCAAAAGTTTGCTGGATGTATTCAATTTCCAAAAACAGAAAAAGGCTTTTCCTTTTTTTTTTAGTTGTCATGATCGTTATTATCATTGTTGTTGTTATCATTATTATTATTAGAGACGAGGTCTCACTATGTTGCCCAGGCTGGTCACGAACTCCTGAGCTCAAGTGATCCGCATCGACCTCCCAATGTGCTAGGATTACAGGCATAAGACACCATACCCGGCCAAAAGGCATTTCTGTAAGAATTTTTTAAATCTGGGAATTCACTAAGATCTCAATCTCGGCACAATTATCCTTACCTTTCTTTCTTCAGTTGACAATACTCTAAATCGAATCATTCCTTCTTTTATTATGTCTGCTTCATCTGAAAAGTCAGGATTGTCAGACAAAATATTACTTCTATTTTCTTCTAACCACATCTGGAACCCGGTCTTTGGCCTAAAATCACAATTATGTGAAAACATTTTATACTTAAGACAGAGTTTAAAGTGCCTCATGATTTTAAGTTAGTAATCAATCATAAGTCTTTGACATCTCTTATATAAAGTAAGGACGACACAGTTATACTTGTTAATTCATATTACTTTTTTTTTTTTGTGGAGACGGAGTCTCACTCTGTCACCCAGGCTGGAGTGCAATGGTGCGATCTCAGCTCACTGCAACCTCCGCCTCCTGGGTTCAAGCGATTCTCCTGCCTCAGCCTCCCAAGTAGCTGGGATTACAGACATGCACCACCAGGCCCGGCTAATTTTTTGTATGGAGTTTCACCATGTTGGTCAGGCTGGTCTCAAACTCCTGACCTCACGTGATCTGCCCGCCTTGGCTTCCCAAACTGCTGGGATTACAGGCATAAGTCACCGTGCCCGGCTTCATATTACTTTAAACTGCCTGGAGACTGCAGGATCAATGAACTGGAAAATCCTTTGTAAGGTCAATTCAAAAGGATCACTCATATTTGTATTTTCCAAGTGTAGCAACCATGAACTATGTACTTTCAACTTTTTAATGAATGTTGACAGGCTCAAGGTCTCCAACCTCACTTAGCCCTTGCAGCCTACCACATGTCCTTGGTAGGCTCTTTTTCTATTTCCCCAAACCAGCTATTTGAATCCCTCATGACTATTCTCAAGCCCCTTTCCCATCGCCTCACCCCTGCTCTCAGAGCTGACCTGCATCAGCATTAGGTGAAGCACGGACACAGCACATTTGTACATTTCATTAGATTCCATGAATCATGACACAAATTGTCTGTAAGTCACACAAGCGAAGGTTTAATGCAAATATTTAACATTTACTGATCACTTACTGTCTACTAGGCACTACTCTAAAAGCTTTAAGTATAGTACCTCATTTAAATGACAATAACACTATGAGATAGATACAATTATTATCTCCATTCCGTAAGTGAGAAAAGGGAGGCTCAGAGAGGTGAAATAACTTATCCCAGGTTACACAAACAGTAAAACTCAGACCTGGGATTCAACAACCGGGCAATTTCACTCCAAAGTCTATGTTTTTTTGTAGAGATGGAGTCTCGCTCTTTCCCCTATGCTGGAGTACAGTGGCTCCATATTGGCTCACTGCAACCTCCACCTTCCAGGTTCAAGTGATTCTCCTGCCTCAGCCTCCCAAACAGCTGGGACTACAGGCACCACACCCAGCTAATTTTTGTATTTTTAGTAAAGACAGGGTTTCACCATATTGGCCAGGTGGGTCTCGAAATCCTGACCTCATGATCCACTCGCCTCGGCCTCCCAAAGTGCTGGGATTACAAGCGTGAGCCACTGTGCCTGGCCCAGAGTCTCTTATGTTTAACCCACCAGCTATATGCCCCTCACTAGGCTGAACCTAAATGAATCCTAAATAACAAGTCTAAACTTTTTAAGTTTAAGGTTAAAAAAAAATTTTATTAAAAAATTACTAGTATGACCATAACCACTTGCCCAATTTCTGAAAATATGCAAATTTTAAGTAATCTCACAACAGAACAAATCAAAACAAGTAAAAATCAAGGTATAACAAAGGTTCTTGAATTTCCAAAAATTAATGAAGACCCATTTTAATGAAATTTGAGGCAATGTCACAAGTCTACCTAACAGCCTGCAATCTTCTGCTTCTAAACAGCTATTTTTAAAAAGAAAACCAAAACTGAACATTTCTTTCTTTCTTTGTTTTTTAAAGAGACGTGAGTCTCACTATGTTGCCCAGGCTGGCCTCGAACTTCTGGGCTTAAGCAACCCTTCTGCCTCAACCTTCTGAGTGGCTGGGACTACAAGAGTGCACAGCCACCTGGCTAAAATTGGACATTTCTGATTTAGTATATCAACATCTGTGACAAAAATATTAGTTTCAATAGTGGTAATTCCTTCAAATTTCAAAAGTAAGTTTTCTGTATAACCAAATGATAGTATGAAAAATTAAATTATCAATCTTCTTTGTTGTTGTTTTAAGAGACAGGGTCTTGCTTTGTCGCCCAGGCTGGAGTGCAGTGGTATAATCAGCTCACTGCCACCTCAAATTCTTGGGCTCAAGCAATCCTCCCGCCTCAGACTCCCAAGTAGCTGGGACTACAGGCACGTGCCACCACACACACCTGGCTGATTTTAAAACTCTTGGTAGAGATGCGGTCTCCCTACATTGCCCAGGCTGGTTCCAATCTCCTGGGCTGAAGCTATCTGACCACATTGGCCTTCCAAAGTGTTAGGCTTGGCCAGGTACGGTGGCTCACACCTGTAATCCCAGCACTTTGGGAAGCTGAGATGGGCAAACTGCTTGAGGCCAAGAGTTTGAGACCAGCCTGGCCAACGTGGCAAAACTCCATCACTACCAAAAAATAACAAAATTAGCGGGCATGGTGGCACACACCTGTAATCCCAGCTACTCAGGAGGGTGAGGCATAAGAATCGCTTGAACCCAGGAGGTGGAGGTTGCAGTGAGCTGAGATTGCACCAGTGCACTCCAGCCTTGGTGACAGAGCAAGACTGTCTCAAAAAAAAGTGTTAGGCGGGCCAGGCGTGGTGGCTCACACCTGTAATCCCTGTGCTTTGGGAGGCCAAGGCAGGTGGATCACCTGAGGTCAGGAGTTCAAGACCAGCCTGATCAACATGGAGAAACCTCATCTCTACTAAAAATACAAAATTAGTCAGGCATAGTGGCGCATGCCTGTAATCCCAGCTACTCAGGAGGCTGAGGCAGGAGAATCACTTGAACCCAGAGGCAGAGGTTGCAGTGAGCCAAGATTGCGTCATTGCATTGAAGTCTGGGCAACAAGAGCAAAAAGAAAAAAAAAAAGTGTTAGGCTGAAAAAAAGGCATGAGCCACTATGCCTGGCCTATCAATTTTCTTAAATAAAATTTTCACTGTTTAAGAACTAAATTAAATTCAGAACAAAACAGGAAATGTGAAAACCACAGCCACTCCCTCAAATTAAACTGGTTAACATAAAGTTATTAAGAAAATAAGGTATACTATATTTTATTATTATTTTTCTCCCTGGACTGCTCAGAATGAGAAAAATGAGATATATTATGGTAAAAATGAAATTGTGACTATTCTTTTCTTTTTGTTTTTTTCTGAGATGGAGTCTCACTCTGTTGCCCAGGCTGGAGTGCAGTGGCGCAATCTTGGCTCACTGCAGCCTCCGTCTCCTGGGTTCAAGCAATTCTCCTGCCTCAGCCTCCCGAGTAGCTGGGATTACAGGCACGAGCCACCATACCTGGCAAACTTTTGTATTTTTAATAGAGATCGGGTTTCACCATATTGGCCAGGCTGGTCTCGAACTCTTAACCTCAAGTGATCCGCCCACCTCAGCCTCCCAAAGTGCTGGGATTACAGGCATGAGCCACTGTGCCAGGCCAAAATTGTGACTTTTCAAATTTAACGGAGATATTAAAAATAAGTCCAGGAGTGGTGGCTCACACCTGTAATCCCAGCACTTTGGGAGGCCAAGGTGGGCAGACCACCTGAGATCAGGAGTTCGAGACCAGCCTGACCAACAAGGAGAAACCTTGTCTCTACTAAAGATACAAAATTAAGCGGTTCCAAGATGGCTGAATAGGAACAGCTTCAGTCTACAGCTCCTAGCATGAGCGATGCAGAAGAAGGGTGATTTCTGCATTTCCAACTGAGGTACCGGGTTCATCTCACTGGGGCTTGTCGGACAGTGGGTGCAGGACAGTGAGTGTGGCACACCGAGTGTGAGCCGAAGCAGGGCTAGGCATCGCCTCACCCGGGAAGCGCAAGGGGTCAGGGAATTCCCTTTCCCAGCCAAGCAAAGCTGCAACAGATGGCACCTGGAAAATCGGGTCACTCCCACCCTAATACTGTGCTTTTCCAATGGTCTTAGCAAATGGCACACCAGCAGATTATATCCCACTCCTGGCTCGGAGGGTCCCACACCCACGGAGCCTCACTCATTGCTAGCACAGCAGTCTGAGATTGAACTACAAGGCGGCAGCCTCGGCCAGGAAGCTCGAACTGGGTGGAGCCCACTGCAGCTCAAGGAGGCCTGCCTGATTCTGTAGACTCCACCTCTGGGGGCAGGGCATAGCTGAACAAAGGCAGCAGAAACCTCCGCAGGCTTAAATGTCCCTGTCTGACAGCTTTGAAGAGAGTAGTGGTTCTCCCAGCACAGAGTTTGAGACCTGAGAATGGACAGACTGCCTCCTCAGGTGGGTCCCTGACCCCCAAGTAGCCTAACTGGGAGGCACCCCCCAGTAGAGGCAGACTGACACCTCACATGGCCGGGTACCCCTCCGAGACGAGGCTTCCAGAGGAATGACCAGGCAGCAACATTTGCTGTTCAGCAATTTTCGCTGTTCTGCAGCCTCTGCTGCTGATACCCAGGCAAACAGGGTCTGGAGTGGACCTCCAGCAAACTCCAACAGACTTGCACCTGAGGGTCCTGACTGTTAAAAGGAAAACTAACAAACAGAAAGGACATCCACACCAAAACCCCACCTGTATGTCACCATCATCAAAGACCAAAGATAGATAAAACCACAAAGACTGGGGAAAAAACAGAGCAGAAAAGCTGAAAATTCTAAAAATCAGGGCATCTCTCCCCCTCCAAAGGAACACAGCTCCTCACCAGCAATGGAACAAAGCTGGACGGAGAATGAGTTTGACGAGTTGAGAAGAAGGCTTCAGACAATCAAACCTCTCCGAGCTAAAAGAGGAAGTTCGAATGCATCACAAAGAAGCTAAAAACCTTGAAAAAAGATTACACGAATGGCTAACTAGAATAACCAACGCAGAGAAGTCCTCAAAAGACCGGATGGAGCTGAAAACCATGGCACGAGAACTACGTGATGAATGCACAAGCTTCAGTAGCTGATTCGATCAACTGGAAGAAAGGGTATCAGTGATCAAAGATCAAATGAATGAAATGAAGCGAGAAGAGAAGTTTAGAGAAAAAAGAGTAAAAAAAACCGAACAAAGCCTCCAAGAAATATGGGACTATGTGAAAAGACCAAATCTACATTTGTTTGGTGTACCTGAAAGTGATGGGGAGAATGGAACCAAGTTGGAAACACTCTGTAGGATACCATCCAGGAAAACTTCCCCAACCTAGCAAGGCAGGCCAACATTCAAATTCAGGAACTACAGAGAACGCCACAAAGATACTCCTCAAGAATAACAACTCCAAGACACATAATTGTCAGATTCACCAAAGTTGAAATGAAGGAAAAAATGTTCAGAGAGAAAGGTCGGGTTACCCACAAAGGGAAGCCCATCGGACTAACAACGGATCTCTCAGCAGAAACTCTACAAGCCAGAAGAGAGTGTGGGCCAATATTCAACATTCTTAAAGAAAAGAATTTTCAACCCAGAATTTCATATCCAGCCAAACTAAGCTTCATAAGTGAAGGAGAGATAAAATCCTTTACAGACAAGCAAATGATGAGAGATTTTGTCACCACCATGCCTGCCCTACAAGAGCTCCTGAAGGAAGCACTAAACATGGAAAGGAACAACCTGTACCAGCCACTGCAAAAACATGCCAAATTGTAAAGACTGTCGAGGCAAGGAAGAAACTGCATCAACTAATGAGCAAAGTAACCAGCTAACATCATAATGACAGGATCAAATTCACAAATAACAATATTAACCTTAAATGTAAATGGGCTAAATGTTCCAATTAAAAGACACAGACTGGCAAACTGGATAAAGAGTCAAGACCCATCAGTGTGCTGTATTCTCACATGCAGAGCCACACATAGGCTCAAAATAAAGGGATGGAGGAAGATCTACCAAGCAAATGGAAAACAAAAAAAGGCAGGGGTTGCAATCCTAGTCTCTGATAAAACAGACTTTAAACCAACAAAGATCAAAAGAGACAAAGAAGGCCATTACATAATGGTAAAGGGATCAATTCAATTCCACAAGAAGAGCTAACTATGCTAAATATATATGCACCCAATACAGGAGCACCCAGATTCATAAAGCAAGTCCTTAGAGACCTACAAAGAGACTTAGACTCCCACACAATAATAATGGGAGACTTTAACACCCCACTGTCAACATTAGACAGATCAACGAGACAAAGTTAACAAGGATATCCAGGAACTGAACTCAGCTCTGCACCAAGCAGACCTAATAGACATCTACAGAACTCTCTACCCCAAATCAACAGAATATACATTCTTCTCAGCACCACATCGCACTCATTCCAAAACTGACCGCATAGTTGGAAGTAAAGCACTCCTCAGCAAATGTAAAAGAACAGAAATTATAACAAACTGTCTCTCAGACCACAGTGCAATCAAACTAGAACTCAGGATTAGGAAACTCACCCAAAACTGCTCAACCACATGGAAACTGAACAACCTGCTCCTGAATGACTACTGGGTACATAACGAAATGAAGGCAGAAATAAAGATGTTCTTTGAAACCAGTGAGAACAAAGACACAACATACCAGAATCTCTGGGACACATTTAAAGCAGTGTGTAGAGGGAGATTTATAGCACTAAATGCCCACAAGAGAAAGCAGGAAAGATCTAAAATTGACACCCTAACATCACAATTAAAAGAACTAGAGAAGCAAAAGCAAACACATTCAAAAGCTGGCAGAAGGCAAGAAATATCTAAGATCAGAGCAGAACTGAAGGAGATAGAGACACAAAAAACCCTTCAAAAAATCAATGAATCTAGAAGCTGGTTTTTTGAAAAGATGAACAAAATTGATAGACCGCTAGCAAGACTAATAAAGAAGAAAAGAGAGAAGAATCAAATAGATGCAATAAAAAATGATAAAGGGGATATCACCACTGATCGCACAGAAATACAAACTACCATCAGAGAATACTATAAACACCTCTACGCAAATAAACTAGAAAATCTAGAAGAAATGGATAAATTCCTCGACACATACACCATCCCAAGACTAAATGAGGAAGAAGTTGAATCTCTGAATAGACCAATAACAGGCTCTGAAATTGAGCCAATAATTAATAGCCTACCAACCAAAAAAAGTCCAGGACCAGATGGATTCACAGCCGAATTCTACCAGAGGTACAAGGAGGAGCTGGTACCATTCCTTCTGAAATTATTCCAATCAATATAAAAAGAGGGAATCCTCCCTAACTCATTTTATGAGGCCAGCATCATCCTGATACCAAAGCCTGACAGAGACACAACAAAAAAAGAGAAATTTAGACCAATGTCCCTGATGAACATCGATGCAAAAATCCTCAATAAAATACTGGCAAACCGAATCCAGCAGCACTTCACAAAGCTTATCCACCATGATCAAGTGGGCTTCATCCCTGGGATGCAAGGCTAGTTCAACATACGCAAATCAATAAACGTAATCCAGCATATAAACAGAACCAAAGACTAAAACCACATGATTATCTCAATAGATGCAGAAAAGGCCTCTGAAAAAATTCAACAATGCTTCATGCTAAAAACTCTCAATAAATTAGGTATTGATGGGATGTATCTCAAAATAATAAGAGCTATCTATGACAAACCCACAGCCAATATCATACTGAATGGGCAAAAACTGGAAGCATTCCCTTTGAAAACTGGCACAAGACAGAGATGCCCTCTCTCACCACTCCTATTCAACATAGTGCTGGAAGTTCTGGCCAGGGCACTCAGGCAGGAGAAGGAAATAAAGGGTATTCAATTAGGAAAAGAGGAAGTCAAATTGTACCTGTTTGCAGATGACATGATTGTATATTTAGAAAACCCCATTGTCTCAGCCCAAAATCTCCTTAAGCTGATAGGGAACTTCAGCAAAGTCTCAGGATACAAAATCAATGTGCAAAAAATCGCAAGCATTCTTATACACCAATAACAGACAAACAGAGAGCCAAATCATGAGTGAACTCCTATTCACAATTGCTTCAAAGAGTATAAAATACCTAGGAATCCAACTTACAAGGGATGTAAAGGACCTCTTCAACGAGAACTACAAACCACTGCTCAACGAAATAAAAGAGGACACAAACAAATGGAAGAACATTCCATGCTCATGGATAGGAAGAATCCATATCGTGAAAATGGCCATACTGTCCAAGGTAATTTATAGATTCAATGGCATCCCCATCAAGCTACCAGTGACTTTCTTCACAGAATTGGAAAAAACTACTTTAAAGTTCATATGGAACCAAAAAAGAGCCCGCATTGCCAAGTCACTCATAAGCCAAAGGAACAAAGCTGGAGGCATCACGCTACCTGACTTCAAACTATACAAAACAGCATGGTACTGGTACCAAAACAGAGATACAGACCAATGGAACAGAACAGAGCCCTCAGAAACAATATCACACATCTACAACCATCTGATTTTTGACAAACCTGACAAAAACAAGAAATGGGGAAAGGATTCCCTATTTAATAAATGGTGCTGGGAAAACTGGCTAGCCATATGTAGAAAGCTGAAACTGGATCCCTTCCTTACACCTTATACAAAAATTAATTCAAGATGGATTAAAGACTTAAATGTTAGACCTAAAACCATAAAAACCCTAGAAGAAAACCCAGGCAATACCATTCAGGATATAGGCATGGGCAAGGACTTCATGTCTAAAACACCAAAAGCAATGGCAACAAAAGCCAAAATTGACAAATGAGATCTAATTAAACTAAAGAGCTTCTGCACAGCAAAAGAAACTACCATCAGAGTGAACAGGCAACCTACAGAATGGGAAAAAAATTTTGCAATCTACCCATCTGACGAAGGGCTAATATCCAGAATCTACAAAGAACTCAAACAAATTTACAAGAAAAAAACAAACCCCATCAAAAAGTGGGCAAAGGATATGAACAGACACTTCTCAAAAAAAGACATTTATGCAGCCAACAGACACATGAAAAAATGCTCATCATCACTGGCCATCAGAGAAACGCAAATCAAAACCACAATGAGACTCCATCTCACACCAGTTAGAATGGCGATCATTAAAAAGTCAGGAAACAACAGGTGCTGGAGAGGATGTGGAGAAATAGGAACACTTTTACACTGTTGGTGGGACTGTAAACTAGTTCAACCATTGTGGAAGACAGTGTGGCAATTCCTCAAGGATCTAGAACTAGAAATACCATTTGACCCAGCCATCCCATTACTGGGTATATACCCAAAGGATTATAAATCATGCTGCTACAAAAACACATGTACACGTATGTTTATTGTGGCACTATTCACAATAGCAAAGACTTGGAACCAACCCAAATGTTCATCAATGTTAGACTGGATTAAGAAAATGTGGCACATATACACCATGGAATACTATACAGCCACAAAAAAGGATAAGTTCATGTCCTTTGTAGGGACATGGATGAAACTGGAAACCATCATTCTCAGCAAACTATCGCAAGGACAAAAAAACCAAACACAGCATGTTCTCACTCATAGGTGGGAATTGAACAATGAGTACACTTGGACACAGGAAGGGGAACATCACACACTTGGGCCTGTTGTGGGGTGGGGGGAGAGGGGAGGGATAGCATTAGGAGATATACCTAATGTAAATGACGAGCGCAGCACACCAACATGGCACATGTGTACATATGTAACAAACCTGCATGTTGTGCACATGTACCCTAGAGCTTAAAGTATTTAAAAAAAAAAAAGATACAAAATTAGCCAGGCGTGGTGGCGCATGCCTACAATCCCAGCTACTCAGGAGGCTGAGGCAGGAGAATCGCTTGAACCTGGGAGGTGGAGGTTGCAGTGAGCCAAGATCGTGCCATATAAAATTATTCACTGCAGTACGGTTTCTACTAGCAAAAGACCAGTAACCATCTTTTGTCCACAAGTAGAGAACTACATGAACTATGACATGTCTATTCAATGGATACACAAAGATTAAAGCTCTTATTTTTTTCTTTTTTTTTTTTTTGAGATGGAGTCTCGCTCTGTCACCCAGGCTGGACTGCAGTGGCGCGATCTTGGCTCACTGCAAACTCCGCCTCCTCGGTTCACGCCATTCTTCTGCCTCAGCCTCCCGAGTAGCTGGGACTACAGGCACCTGCCACCACGCCCGGCTATTTTTTTGTATTTTTAGTAGAGACAGGGTTTCACCGTGTTATACAGGATGGTCTCGATCTCCTGACCTTGTGATCCGCCCACCTCGGCCTCCCAAAGTGCTGGGATTACAGGTGTGAGCCACCAAGCCCGGCAAAGCTCTTATTTTTCTATCCATCCGTTTATGTACTTTTTCTGATAGCCTTGCTATAGTATAAAGAAGTTCTTTTTGTTGTTTTTTGTTTTTTGTTTTTTTTTTGAGACAGAGTTTCACTTTTGTTGCCCAGGCTGGAGTACAGCGGCGTGATCTCAGATCACTGCAACCTCTGCGTCCCGGGTTCAAGTGATTCTCCTGCCTCAGCCTTCCGGTTTGCTGGGATTACAGGCATGTGCCACCACGCCTAGCTAATTTTGTATTTTCAGTAGAGACAGGGTTTCTCCATGTTGGTCAGGCTGGTCTCGAACTCCCGTCCTCAGGTGATCTGCCTGCTTCGGCTTCCCAAAGTGCTGGGATTACAGGCGTGAGCCACCATGCCCAGCCAGTAAAAAGAAGTTCTTTATATAGTAATATAAGCTACAAAAGCTATTGTTAAGTTAAAAAAGTAAGGTACAGAATAATGTGTAAAACAAAAAATAGACATGTATTTGCACATAAATAGAATAATTTTGGAAAGTTCCACAAGAAACTTGTTGCAGTGATTGTTTTTGGAGACAGAAACTAGTTGGATGAAACTACTTATTATCACACTTCTTTTTGTATCTTTTGCTGTTTCTCCCCATTAAACTATTTAAAAACAAAAAATTAATTACAAAATATAATGTCCCAATAAAATATATCTACAATTTAAAAATATACAATTTATTAAAGCATATTTTAATAAATATTCTAAATAGACATTAATATTTGTGGCTTCCTTATAGTCACAAGTGTCCAGAATGCCCACTACCAATGCCAATGTATTATTTGTATTAAGGAGTAACAGCGTTGCATAATTTTGTATTGCTGCTACTGTATACTTTTTACTTGGTCACTGCATGCTAAATTTCTCTATGTACTGACCTTTGGTTTTCAGTGTTTTGAGGAGGACATATAGCTGGGGTTTCAGATAATACATTTTTAAGATTTTCTTCTTTCACTTCCTCAGTTTTATTAGTTTGAGAATTTCTTTTCTGGAAATAGGATGCTGCAGATGCCTATAAAAACAAACATAAATGCTGCAAATAACATCTACTATAATTTTATATGTTTTATAAGCAAGTTCTGAAAAATGTGAAGAAACATCTATAATTATTGAGAATTCTTATACTAACACGTGAAATCTGGAGTTCTCAGCTGTAAATAAATAGGCAAACACATGCAAAACCAAAAAACTACACTTCAGATTCCATGTTTTTGTGTTTTTGTTGTTGTTGTTTTTTGAGACGGAGTCTCACTCTGTTGCCCAGGCTGGAGTGCAGTGGCGCGATCTCAGCTCACTGCAACCTCCACCCTCCGAGTTCAAGTGGTTCTCCTGCCTCAGCCTCCCGAGTAGCTGGGATTACAGGCACCTGCCACCATGCCTGGCCTAAATTCCATGTTTTCTAAATGAATACAATTATATGAAATAGAAAAGATAAGCAATAGATCTATTTTACCGATGACAAATCCGGGATCAAATACTTATCAGAGTGGAAAAATCAGGACTCGGAACAAGGAAAAATTAGGGCCATGTACAATATCAGCCACTATTAAATAAGAATATACATCAGAACTATCTGGGTGATTTTAATAAAAATACAGATAAATGTCTGAGCTTCTGGGGTCTGAGTATATATATTTTTAAAAAGTGATCTGTAAAAACAAGGAGAGGGGCAGGATAGGCTGGGTGCAGTGGCTCATGCCTGTAATACCAGCACTTTGGGAGGCTGAGGTAGGTGGATCACTTGAGGCTGGGAGTTTGAGACCAGCCTGGCCATCATGCTGAAACCCCATCTCTACTAAAAATACCAAAATTAGCTAGCGTGATGTCAGGCCCCTATAATCCCAGCTCCTTGGGAGGCTGAGGCATGAGAATTGCTTGAACCCAGGAGACAGAGGCTGCAGTGAGCTGAGATCCTGACATTGCACTCCATCCGGCCTGGGTGACAGAGTGAGCCTCTGTCTCAAAAGACAGGGGGAGCAGGATAGTGATCTTGGAAGTCAGAATCTGCTACAAAGTGTGTAACAACTCAGGAGGCAGAACAGGGAGTGATTCTGAAACAAAAACACAACTGTTTTGGGGTTTGTTTTTTTAAGATGGGGTATCTCTTATGTTTCCCAGACTGGACTCAAACTCCTGGGCTCAAGTGATCCTCCCACCTCAGCCTCCTGAGTATCTGGGACTACAGGTGTGTGCCACTGTGCCCAGCTGCAAAAACAGAATTGAACCCACTTCCCTAGCAAGACAATTGTAAACAATCAGAACCTCCTATCCTATATCTCAAACAGTGAACAAAACTGAAGACAAACAGATCCCATGCTGCTTACTGCAGATGAAGGTAGCTGAAACAGTACCTGCTTAGGCTTCGGCTTTGGAATCAGAGGCTTTATAATGGGAGACTTTTCATTATTTGTAGTTCGATTAAGTGCAGTGGATTTCTTGGATGATTTGCCCATATTGTCTAAAATATTAGTTGAACGTGCTGAATTCATTGACATTGCTGGTTCTTTGGAACTGGCCGATACCTAAAGAGCAAACTAGTGTTAGCACTTTATGTTTAAAGAAGAAAAATAAAATCCCAAGAGATTTATTTTTTCTTGAAATTTCTGTTAAGTTTGTATTGCCATCTCATCTTCAGAACTAAATACATTTGGTACAATCCAAATTAAGAATGATACATATATTCCCAAATACCACATCCCCAAGAAAGACAGAGGTATCTTTCAAAACCGTAGGTACTTAGAAGGTAAGTAGAAAAGACAACTCTCAGCCCAAGTGCTGCTTTCTTCTGTTTCCACACAGATCAGTCTTTCATGCCTCCAAGTCTGGGGAGAGTCATCTCATCATTTGGAAATATTTCTTTGTATACAAATGTATTTAAATAATATAAAACATCACTTGGAAGAGTTTACCTTAAAGGGATTTACTCGTCCTTGGCTGCTGAAGGTAACTGCACCTTTCATAAAAAAGAAAACCTTGATTAATAATGGTAGAAAATAGATTACTTCTGACATCTATAACACTAGATAGAATATTTTAATCCCCATTAAATGAAAACAAATGTATTTTGCAACTTTTCAAAACTATTAACAACAGATATCCTCTTTCCTACTTCTAAGCCAAAATAAAAGCTATTAAATGTGAACTATCCCAACGTGCCACTGTGAAACATATTCAGTATGTACAAATCTTTTTTTTTTTTTTTTTTGAGATGGAGTCTCACTCTGTAGCCCAGGCTGGAGTGCAGTGGCGCGATTTTGGCTCACTGCAAGCTTCGCCTCCCGGGTTCACGCCATTCTCCTGCCTCAGCCTCCCGAGTAGCTAGGACTACAGGCGCCCGCCACCGCGCCTGGCTAATTTTTTGTATTTTTAGTAGAGACGGGGTTTCACCGTGTTAGCCAGAATGGTGTTAGCCAGGATGGTCTCGATCTCCTGACCTCGTGATCCGTCCGCCTTGGCCTCCCAAAGTGCTGGGATTACAGGCGTGAGCCACCGCGCCCAGCCCATATACAGATCTTTATCTTCTGTTACTGCAGAAGAGTGGCGGCTCGTCTGATCTAAGGTTAGTAATCCCTTTACTTGTGTTCTGCATCCCATGCCCTCCTGCTTTGTCAGAAAACCTGACCTATCAAGTTTCTTGACATCCTACATCTTTGACTTCTCCCTATTTATTGACCCCTAAAGTTTCCCAACTTAAAAAGAAACAAAAAACAAACCTTCTCTACCCCACATTCCTTCCAGTCACCATTTTCTCTCGCCTCCTCCATCCAGCCATTTTTTTTTTTTTTTTTTTTTTTTGAGACAGAGTCTTGCTCTTGTTGCCCAAGCTGGAGGGCAATGGTGTGATCTCGGCTCACTGCAAAGTCCACCTCCCAGGTTCAGGCGATTCTACTGTCTCAGCCTCCTGAGTTGCTGGGATTACAGGCGCCTGCTACCACGCCCGGCTAATTTTTGTATTTTAGTAGAGACAGGGTTTCACCATGCTGGCCAGGCTGGTCTTGAACTCCTGACCTCAGGTGATCCGTCTGCCTTGGCCTCCCACAGTGCTAGGATTACAAGCGTAAGCCACCGCGCCCAGTCATCCAGCCAAATTTTTCCAAGAGCTGTTGACACTATTATCATTTCCTCACCACCCATACATTCCTCCATACAATATAGCACTTCCAACTCTACTACCCTACAGAATCTCCTCTTGCTAAGGCCCTCAATGATCTCTACATGGTCAAATCTGGTGGATACCTTTCAGTCACCTTGTTTGCTCTATCAATGTCATCCCACGTAGCTGACTGTTCCTTTCTTCTTGATACTTTGTCCTCTCTTGACTTCTGAGATATTGCATTCCCTGACTTAGTTCCTTCCTCTCTGGACCTGTGGACTCATTGTGTTCCAATAGTTGGTTCCTCCTCTTCCTCTACCTGATGCTCAAATGTTGGAGATTCCCTAGGCCTAAGCTCATTTTTCTTCTTGCTTTACATTCTCCCCCAATGCTTGCTTACCCATGCCCATGGTTTAAATTGCTATACTTATGCCAATGATTTTCACTTTGTATCTCTTGATAAGAATACTTCTCTGAGTTCCTGATTCAAGTATCTGTCTTCACGACATTCTACTTACCTTACAGTAATTCATCACCTTCCTCTCTAAATGTGCTTTTCTCTAGTGTTTCCTGACTTAGGAAATGGCACCATCATTCACTCAAGTACTCAAGCCAGTGTTAACAAACTAATCTCTAATTAAGAGCTTTCCTGGCATGGTGGCTCAAGCCTGTAATTCCAGCACTTTGGGAGGCTGAGGAGGGAAGACTGCTTGAGCCCAGTTTAAGACTAGCATGGGTAACATACGGAGACCTTGTCTCTACAAAAACAAAAAACAACAAAAAACCCAAACCAAAACAAAACTAGTCAGACATGGTGACACATGCCTGTGGTCCCAGCTACTTGGGAGGCTGAGGTGGAAAGATCGCTTGGGTCTGGGAGGTTGATGCTGCAGTGAGCCATAATCACGCCACTGCACTCTAACCTGAGTGATAGAGTCAGACCCTGGGGAAAAAAAAAAAAAAAAAAAGAGGAAGGGAGGGAGGGAGGGATGGAGGGAGGCAGGCAGGAAGGAAGGAAAGAAAGAACTTTCCAGCTGAGCATGGCCACTTGTGCCTGTAATCCCAGAACTTTGGGAGGCTAAGGCAGGAGGGTCACTTAAGCCCAGGAGTTCCAGACCAGCCTCGGCAACAAAGCGAGCCCCTCTCTCTACAAAAAGTACACACAAAAAATTAACCAGGCATGGTGGTGCACAACTGTAGTCATAGCTACTCAGTAGGGTGAGGCAGGAGGATCACTTGAGCATACGAGTTCAAGGCTGTAGTGAGCTAGGACTGCATCACTGCACTCCAACTCTACTCCAGTCTGAGTGACAAAGCAAGATACCCTGTATCCGCGCCCTGCCCCCCCAAAAAAACAAACAAAAAAACCTTTCCATCTAGCCAATAAAAATTGTTTTATTTATTTTGTTTCTGAAAATACTTTATAAAAGTTTCCCCTTTTGTCTCTCCTGGCAGAGTGCCAGCCCCTTGCGGTTTGGTGCCTCCCTGATTCATGAATCACTGAATGTTCAAATAAATCCTTCAAGATTTAAATGTGCTTAAGTTTTTCTTCTATTACAAGAAACTGAGAATCATTCTTTACACCCTGAACTCCTACACTCTCTTCATCATCTTCAGAAATAGCTCTCCAACTCTGCCCATTCTTTCTAACATCACCATCACCACCCTAGCTCAGGCCCTTATTCGATCTCACTTGGACTGCCTCTGTAGTTTGTTTGTTTATTTATTTATTTGAGATGGAGTCTCGCTCTGTAGCCCAGGCTGGAGTGCAGTGGTATGATCTTGCCTCACTGCAAGCTCCGCCTCCCGGATTCACGCCATTCTCCTGCCTCAGCCTCCCGAGTAGCTGGGATTACAGGCGCCCGCCACCATGCCCGGCTAATTTTTTTGTATTTTTAGTAGAGACGGGGTTTCACTGTGTTCTCCAGGATGGTCTCAATCTCCTGACCTCATGATCCACCCTCCTCGGCCTCCCAAAGTGCTGGGATTACAGGCGTGAGCCACCGTGCCCGGCCTGTAGTCTCTTTATTTTTTAATTTTTATTTACTTCTTCTTATTATTATTATTATTTTAGATGAAGTCTCACTCTGTCACCTAGGCTGGAGTGCAGTGGCATGATCTCCACTTACTGCAACCCCCACCTCCTGGATTCAAGCAATTCTCCTGCCTCAGCCTCCCGAGTAGCTGGGATTACAGGCGTGAGCCACCATGCCCGGCTAATTTTTTTTTTTGTATTTTTAGTGGAGATGTGGTTTCACCATTTTGGCCAGGCTGGTGTTGAACTCCTGACCTCAAGTGCTTCACCTGCCTCGGCCTCCCAAAGTGCTGGGATTACAGGCGTGAGCCACCACGCCTGGCCTATTTACTTATTTTTTGATACAGGGTCTTGCTCTGTCACCCAGGCTGGAGTGCAGTGGTGCAACATAGCCTACTGCACCCTCGAACTCCTGGGCTCAAGATATCCTCCTGCCCCAGCCTCCCAAATACCTGGGACTACAGGTGTGCACTACCATGCCTGGCTAATATTTTTATTATTTACTTTTTGTAGAGATAGGGTTTCGTTGTTCCCAAGGCTGGTCTCAAACGTCTGGTCTCAAGTGATCCTTCCCACCTTGGCCTCTCAAAATGCTGAGGTTACAGACGTGAGCCATCATACCTGGCCAGTAGTGTATTAGCTGTTCTTCTTCAGCATATTGTGCCATGCTATACCTCTGCTTAAAACCTACAACTGCCTCTCAGTGACCTTAGAAGAAAGAGCAAAATCCTGACCCGGTGTGGTGGCTCACACCTGCAGGTCCAACACTTTGGGATGTGGAGGTGCGCAAATTGCTTGAGTTTGAGACCAGCCTGGACAACAGAGTGACACCCCATCTCTATTAAGAAAAAAAAAAAAAGACCAAAATCCTTAATATGACCTACACAGATCTGCATGACTTGGCTCCTGCCCATCACTCTGAAACCCTTTAGCACCACTTTCTCTTTGCTCTCTGAGCTTTTCACACCACCTTTTGCAGCCTTCACTTCACACATACTGTTCCTTAAGCCTAAATGCTTCTCTTCTGCTCCTGTTCCCATGCACCTTTGCCTTGCTGACTGTTATTCATCCTTCAGGTCTCTGCTGTAAACACTCCATGAGGCCTGCCTTGAAGTCCCTACCCATCCTCCACCACTGACTAGATGACAGCTATGTGTCATATGCTCTTTTCATATTCTACATGTTTTTTAAGTTAACTTTTTAAAATCAAAGTAACATATGTCCACGGTTTAAAAAGTCAAATGGTACTATAAGGTTTATGCTCCCTACCAAAAAAGGGCCAGCAGTGCCCTACTCCAACCTTCGCTATGCCCCAGGCCCACTCCCTGAACACAACTATTTTCAACTCCTTTTTTTTCTTTTTTTTTTTTTTTTTTTGAGATGGAGTCTCACTCCATTGCCCAGGCTGGAGTGCAATGGCACAATCTCGGCTCACTGCAACCTCCACCTCCTGAGTTCAAGTGTTTCTCCTGCTTCAGCCTCCCGAGTAGCTGGGATTACAGGCATGTACCACCAGGCTCAGCTAATTTTTGTATTTTTAGTAGAGATGGGGTTTCACCATGTTGGCCAGGCTAGTCTAGAACTCCTGACCTCATTATCCGCCCGCTCTGGCCTCCCAAAGTGCTGGGATTACAGGCGTGAGCCACTGTGCCCAGCCTTCAATTCCTTTTAACTGTTTCTCCAGTATCCTGCATGCTTCCTCAGTGATACCCAGATCTGTCTTCAACATCTGTCTTCTCAGCTGGGCTAAAATAGCATTAAAACAGAGATCAACCATGCATGTCTGTTTGACTTCTGTATCCACCATTAAGTAAAATGCCTGATACACAATAGGCATTTTATAAACATTTGTTAAATGACCATAGCTTCACAAACAGCATCTGAGATTAAAAAAACAAAAACATAAACACACACACACAAAAAATGGCCTTAAGAGTTAAGGTGTATTTGTGTAGATGTGTCACTTTGCAGACGACTTGCAAAATTTCCTTGATATTACAAATTTATAAGTATTTCTCACCTGACTTAGCTGAAACATCAGAGGAATTTGTACTTTTGGAAAACGAGTTCTGTCCTACAGATTAAAATAAAGCAATATAATGTAAATGGGGAAAATAAAGTCATCCTCAATATACAACAACCAGATAGCAAAGAGGTCTGAAAAAAAGTATGAGTATTCAATTTCCCTCAGTTAAGTAAAATGGGAAAAGCCACATCCACGATAGTTCTCATCATTTATGGGCTTGAAAATGTATCTCACCAGCCTTATGTATTTCTGATTTTTCTTCATCATCAGCTTCTCCACTGTCCTCGGCATCTTCTTCAACTTGATTTCTGAACCTTGGTTGGCTCCACTCTGTAGCAGTATTGCTGTAACTAAGAGAAAATAATATTATTCAATAAAGAGCTATGCAAAGACCAACTTTTTTTTTTTTTTTTGAGACGGAGTCTCGCTCTGTCACCCAGGCTGGAGTGCAGTGGCGCGATCTCGGCTCACTGCAACCTCCGCCTCCCGGGTTCACGCCATTCTCCTGCCTCAGCCTCTCCGAGTAGCTGGGACTACAGGCGCCCGCCACCACGCCCGGCTAATTTTTTGTATTTTTAGTAGAGACGGGGTTTCACCGTGGTCTCGATCTCCTGACCTCGTGATCCGCCCGCCTTGGCCTCCGAAAGTGCTGGGATTACAAGCGTGAGCCACCGCGCCCGGCCGCAAAGACCAACTTAACGTTCAAGACAGTAAAGGAAAATTCAAACAACTGAATTATTTCTTACCCAGCATTCAGCTTTTTTCTGAAATCTTCTTCTTCTTCCTCTTCCACCTGGGTTGCTGTCAATTCAGCTGCCTTCTCTACAGCCAGTTCACTAAGTTTTTGAGCCAGTATTAATTTCCGAGAGCGAGAAGCATATTTAATCGCTAAATTCACAGCATTTTGAGTCATTAGATCAGCAAGTTCCACACAACGGAATTCTCGCTCCAGTTTACAAGAAAGCTAATCCAAAAAGGGGGGGGAAAAAAAGATCAAATAACATCAAGAAAAACTTTTTAAAGATACTGACACTACTAGTAAAACTGAGACAATAGTTTTCTAGTACTCTATCTCCTTGATTCTAAGATGCACATTTTTACAAGTTTTAACATCTCTGAAATTGGAATCACAACTAATTACAATTAATGGTGGGTCCGTTTGGCAGCATTTTTGTGTCTCCATGGCTTAAGTGAATAAAGTAATGGTGTACTATGCAATAAACAGTGGCTTAGATTTGATGAACTATTACATACCACTTTAAGCTACTAATTGCAAGAAAATTAAGAAATTCATTTAAAAAATTCAAGGGGGAGGCTGGGCACGGTGGCTCACGCCTGTAATACCAGTGCTTTGGGAGGCCCAGGTGGGTGGATCATGAGGTGAGGAGTTCGAGATCAGCCTGGCCAAAATGGCGAAACCCCGTCTCTACTAAAAACACAATTAGCCAGGAGTGGTGGTGTGCACCTGTAATCCCAGCTACTTGGGAAACTGAGGCAGGAGAATCGCTTGAACCTGGGAGGTGGAGGTTGCAGTGAGCCAAGATTGCACCACTGCACTCCAGCCTGGGCAACAAAGCGAGACTCTGTCTCAAAAAACAAAACAAAAAAAATCAAGGGGGCCAGGTGTGCTGGCTCACACCTGTAATCCTAGCACTTTGGAAGGCCAAGGCAGAGGGACTGCTAGAGGCCAGGAGTTTGAGACTAACCTGGGCAACACAGTGAGACCCTATAACTACAAAAAATAAATTAGCTGGGCATGGTGGCATGCACCTGTAGTCTCATCTACACGAGCCTGAGACAGGAGGTTCACTAGAGCCCAGGAGGTTGAGGCTGCAGTGAGTTACAATCTTGCCACTGTACTCTAGCCTGGGTAACAGAGTGAGACCCTGTCTCTAAAAAATACAAAAAAGAAAACTAACAAACTGAGAAAAATTGGTATTTTGAAGATTACTAAAGGTCTCCTAATTCATAGCATATTAGAACTATTTTCTTACTTAGATATTCCATGTCTGATCCATCAGCACTAAAGCTTTAGATATTTGCCTGCACGCACTTTTCAAGATTTTTAGTATCATTTATCTATAATCAGTACTTCTTAATCGGGATGGTACACTGCCTCAGGGGGCATTTAGAAATAAAAAGGAGGCCAGGCACAGTGGCTCACACCTGTAATCCCAGCACTTTGGGAGGCTGAGACGGGTGGATCACAAGGTCAGGGGATCGAGACCATACTGGCTAACACGGTGAAACCCAGTCTCTATTAAAAATACAAAAAATTAGCCGGCATGGTGGCAGGCACCTGTAGTCCCAGCTACTCAGGAGGCTGAGGCAGGAGAATGGCATGAACCTGGGAGGCGGAGCTTGCAGTGAGCAGAGATCGCACCACCGCACTCCAGCCTGGGCGACAGAGCGAGACTTCGTCTCAAAAAAAAAAAAAAAAAGAAATAAAAAGGAATAGTTTAGTTTCCACAGTGACTATGCTGAACTAAAGGCATTTTCCCGGGGGCCAGGAATGCTAAAGAAGAACTCACCAATCCCCTTGAACTCCTGGGCTCAAGATATCCTCCTTCCCTGGTATCTTTGATTTGAGTCCCCTGGTATTTTTGATATGAGAAACACTGCCACAGGGAAAAGCTGCTCTAAGGCTAAATAGCAAATACATGAAACATGTTTCCTTATATATGTTGTACAAAGTAAAAAGGCTGCTAGTTCCTGGACCACAAGTAACACTTTATAAAAGGAATAAAACTTATTCTACAATAAACTGAGTTTTCTTAATACCAAACTTAAGGGCATGTTGCATAAAGGTAACAGTAGTGAGTACTACCTTTTGGAGACAAGAGTGGCAATTTGCTCTGTGGTCTCATATACCACTTTTCTCTAAGAACCTTTTTTCTCCAATTTTAAAATTAAAAGTCTGGACCATTCACTCTCGTCAACAAATATTGAGGTCTACTATGTGTTAAGCCACCATGTCAGTGCCTGGCATACAGCAGTGAGCAGGTCTCTGCCCTCTGGGGCATAAAGTCTAGTGTAAGACAAATAGAGAAGAAATGATACTATACTCCTTTCCATAAACCAACCTTGAGTAGGGACACAAGCACAGGAACTTTAAGACACCCTGCTCCAAAGATAAATGTACTTAAATATTCTAGACACCAAACCTGGCCACTGGTCACAAATAAATTTTCATCACACACAGCTGCCTAACTCAAAGAGGATGACAAAAGGCAGGCATATCTAAAAGCCCGATCAAAGTTCTTAAGATTGCCCAGCCCTGGAGATTAAAAAACAGTATACACTCAAACTTTGTAAAATAATAACAGAAACTAGAGCAGTGGTTCTCAGTTACCTTGAAGGCCTGTTAAAAAACATAGACTGATGGGCAAAAGCAAAAGGGAAGTAGCCCTAGAGATGTTTATTCCTGCACATGATCTTAGCTACAAGGTAATGTTTTATGTATTTTAGGCTGGGCACGGTGGCTCATGCCTGTGATCCCAGCACTTTCAGAGGCCGAGGCAGGTGAATTACCTGAGGTCAGGAGTTCAAGACCAGCCTGACCAATATGGTGAAACCTCGTTTCTACTAAAAATACAAAAATTAGCCAGGCATGGTGGCACACGCCTGTAGTCCCACCTACTCGGAAGGTTGAGGCAGCAGAATCACTTGAACTTGGGAAGTGGAGGTTGCAGTGAGCCAAGACTGCACCACTGCACTCCAGCCTGAGAAACAAGAGCGAAACTGCATCAAAAAAAAAAAAAAAAAAAAAAAAAATTAACTGCAAGACCAACTAGAAAACAGAACTTTACAAGGGAAAACACCACCAGATAAAACTTAAGAATGGCCAGGTGTGGTGGCTCACGCCTGTAATCCCAGCACTTTGGGAGGCTGAGGCGGGTGGATCACGAGGTCAGGAGTTCGAGACCAGTCTGGCCAACATAGTGAAACTCCATCTCTATTTAAAAAAAAAAAAAAAAATAGCTAGGCGTGGTGGTGTGCGCCTGTAATCCTAGCTACTCAGGAGGCCGAGGCAGGAGAATTGCGTGAACCCAGGAGGCAGAGGTTGCAGTGAGCCGAGATCGTACCACTGTACTCCAGCCTGGGCGACAGAACGAGACTCTGTCGCACAAACAACAACAACAACAACAACAACAACAAACTTAGGAATCTTAGGTTGTGGGACTTAGTCCTAATGCACAGACCTTTAAGAAATTCAACCTATAGAAAAGCATTTAACTTTAACATTTTCAGTATATTTATTTTACTCACCGCAAGCATTTTCATTAAAAGTTCCTGTTGCTCTTTTGTTGCTTGATTTTTAGTGTTCTCTTCATATTCATAACCATTTTTAGCTAAATAATCAAAGTGGTTGTGAAATATAACTGAACGCCAAAATTGCTCCTACAAAAGCGAAGAAAATTGCTTAAGGCCAACTATCACCTTAATATGAGGCAAGCATTAAGTATTTATCTTAAGATACCAGTTTTTGAATAAAATATGTTCTGAACTCCTCCTTTCTATAAGTTTATTTTACAATTTAAATTCTAGTGTGATACTACAGCTTAACTTTTTCCCCTATCCTTAAAAAAGGTGGTTGGGGAGGAATACAACATTTAAAACTGTTTCCTAGCTATCATAATTAGTGCTCAGAGAACTTGGTAAACAAGCTTTTTAAAAGCTAATTTGTTTCTTATTTAGAATAACTAATTGCAAGATTTCAAATGACTTTCGATGACACGGGGCTAGGACTAGGGTCAGGCAAGCCAGGTGCTATAGCACAAAATGTATGGAGGCACTTCTTCTTAGGGACATGCCCCATGCTGAGAGTAAGTCTTTCCCCAGTGGGTCTCTGATAGTCACACCCATTTACTTTGTAGACAAAGTCTCTGGAAGCAGTGATGGCAATCAGGTGGCCTGGTGATCCCAAGCAGTCCCCTTCCCTCCCTGCTACCCCTATTTATGTAATTGTACAGTAATGAATATTCAATACTGGCCATCAGGGCAATTTTAAAGTGTGTGTATCACAGGTGCTGTATTATCAAATTCAAAGTGTCAAGGTAAGACTTCCACATACCTCCATTTGTCCTTTCTCTGTTGCAATCTGACAGTAAGGAAGCTTAAAGGATAATATAGCAACAGCAGGGCGTGGAAGGGTTGGGGGAAACCGAGAACCTTTACAAGGAATGCACCTGTCAGTAAAGAAAAGTTCCATCATAAAAATTTGCTAACATGTCATAAAAACTGCAAAATTAGGCCGGGCGCGGTGGCTCACGCTTGTAATCCCAGCACTTTGGGAGGCCGAGGCGGGTGGATCACAAGGTCAGGAGATCGAGACCACGGTGAAACCCCGTCTCTACTAAAAAAAAATACAAAAAATTAGCCGGGCGTGGTGGCGGGCGCCTGTAGTCCCAGCTACTCGGAGAGGCTGAGGCAGGAGAATGGCGTGAACCCGGCAGGCGGAGCTTGCAGTGAGCCGAGATTGCGCCACTGCACTCCACCCCGGGCGACAGAGCGAGACTCCGTCTCAAAAAAATAAAAAAAAAAAAAAAAAAAAAAAAAACTGCAAAATTAAAAAAGTTTTCAAAAGTTAGTAACTTAGAATAGTAATATTATTATTATAATAGCTGCCTTAATTATATGTAACAAATATCTCTTTTCAAAAAGTGTTTTAGGCTTGACTAGGCATAAAGACTATCCCTACATGCATTTCAAGAATAGAAAAATTCCATCTCACATCTCACTTATTTTTTTTGAGACAGGGTCTCACTGTGTTGCCCAGGCTAAAGTACAGTGGTGTGATCACGGCTCACTGAAGCCCCAACCTCCCAAGTTCAAGCGATCCTCCCACCTCAGCCTCCCAAGTAGCTGGGACTACAGACATGTGCCACCATGCCTGGCTAACTTTTGTATTTTTAGTAGTGATGGGGTTTTGCCATGTTGCCCAGGCTGGACTCGAACTCCTGGGGTAAAGTGTGCCTCCCGCCTTTGCCTCCCAAACTGTTGGGATTACAGGCGTGAGCCACCCTGACCAGCCTCACATCTCACTTTATTAAATGACAACCACTAAAAGTGAAATCAGCTCTCTTCATATTTTCCTTAGTAAACTACCACTTTTAAAACATAAAAATTGTACCATTAATACCTGTCATGGAATCCATGTTATCACCAAGATAAATGCTGATGAAGCTGCACATGGAACATACTCTAAGGTCAACCACATGCTTGGCCGTAAAGCAAGTCTCCAAAAATTTTTTTTAATTGAAATCATACCAAGCATATATTCTGAGACCACAGTAAAATAAAAATAGAAATCAATACTGAGGATCTCTCAGAACCACACAAATTACATGGAAAGTAAACAACATACTCCAGAATGACTTTTGAATAAACAATGAAATTAAAGCAGAAATCAAAATATTCTTTGAAATAAATGAAAACAGACACAACATATCAAAATATATGGGATGTAGCAAAAGCAATGTTAAGAGGCAAGTTTATAGCACTAAACGCCTATATCAAGTTAGAAAGATCTCAAATTAACAGTCTAACATTGCATCTAGGGAAACTAGATAAACGAGAACACACTAACCCCAAAGCTAGCAGAAGAAAAGAAATAACTAAAATAACTGCAGAACTAAATAAAATTGAGACTCAAAAATCCATACAAAGGATCAATAAAACAAAAAAATTGATTTTTTGAAAGGATAAACAAGATCGATAAACTCCTAGCTAGATTAACAAAGAAGAGAGAAGCTCCATATAGGCACAATCAGAAAATGGCAAAGGTGACATTACAACTGATTCCACAGAAATACAAAGATCCTCAGAGACTATTATGAACACTTCTATGTGCACAAACCAGAAAATTTAGAGGAAATGGGCTCACACCTCTAATCCCAATACTTTTGGAGACAAAGGTGGGAGAATCACTTGAGGTCAGAAGTTTGACACCACCCTGGGCAACAAAATGAGACCCAATTGCTACAAAATTTTTTAAAAATTAGCCAGGCGTGGTGGTGTGTATCTGTAGTTCCAGCTGCTCAGGAGACTGAGATGGGAAGATTAATTGAGCCTGGGAGGTTGAGGCTGCAGTGAGCCATGATCATGCTACTGCACTCCAGCCTGGGTAAGACCTTGTTTCTATTTATTTATTTATTTATTTTTGAGATGGAGTCTTACTTTGTGGCCCAGGCTGGAGTGCAGTGGTACGATCTCGGCTCACTGCAAGCTCTGCATTCTGGGTTCACACAATTCTCCTGCCTCAGCCTCCTGAGTAGCTGGGACTACAGGTGCCCGCCACCACGCCCAGCTAATTTTTTGTACTTTCAGTAGAGACGGGGTTTCACCATGGTCTCGATCTCCTGACCTTGTGATCCGCCCGCCTAGGCCTCCCAAAGTGCTGGGATTACAGGCGTGAGCCACCGCGCCCAGCGGTAAGACCCTGTTTCAAGAAAAAAAAAAAAAAAAGAGAGAGAGAAAGAGAAAGTCCTCAAAAGCAATTGCAAGAAAAACCAAAATTGACAAGTGGGACCTAGACTAAAGAGCTTCTGCACAGCAAAGAAAATCTAGAGGAAATGGATAAATTCCTGGAAACATAAAACTTCCCAAGATTGACTCAGAAAAAACAAATTCTGAACAAACCAATAATGAGTTCCAAAACTGAATCAGTAATAAATAAAAAACCTATCAACCAAAAAAAGCCCTGGACCAGAGAAATCACAGCTGAATTCTAGATGCACAAAGAAGAACTGGTACCAGTCCTACTGAAAATATTCCAAAAAATCAACTCCTCTCCAAATCACTCTATAAAGCCAGCATTATCCTGATACCAAAATCCGGCAAAGACACATCAAAAAAAGAAACTACAGGCCAATATCCTTGATGAACACAGATATAAAAATCCTCAACAAAACACTAGCAAACCAAATCCAGCAGTACTTCAGGAAGTTAATACATCACAACCAGTAGGTTTTATTTCTGGGATGCAAGGTTGGTTCAACATACGCAAATCAATATATGCAATTCACTACATCAACAATTAAAAACAAAAACCACATGATCATCTCAAAAGATGCAGAAAAAGCTTTCAATAAAATTCAACATCCTTTCATAATAAAGACCTTCAACAAACTAGGCATCGAAGGAACATAACTCAAAATAATAAGAGCCATCTATGGCAAACCCACAGACAACATCACATGAATGGTCAAAAGCTGGAAGCATTACCCTTAAGAACTGGAATAAGACAAGGTTGGCCGCTCTTTTCACTCATATTTAACAGAGTACTGAAAATCTTAGCCAGAACAATCAAGTAAGATGACAAAATAGGAAAAGAAGTCAAGTTATCTCTCCGCTGACTATATGACTCTATACCTAGAATTGCTAAAGGGCTCCTAGTTAAGACAAAAGACTTCGGTAAAGTTTCAGGATACAAAATCAATATACAAAAATCATTGGCATTTTTATACACCAATAATGGTCGAGGTGAGAGTAAAATCAAGTATGCAATCCCATTTACAATAGTCATACACATACGTAAAATACCTAGGAATATATCTAACCAAGGAGGTGAAAGATCTCTACAAGAACTACAAAACACTGTTGAAAGAAATCACAAATAACACAAACAAATGGAAACACATTCCATGCTCATGGATTAGAAGAATTAATATCATTAACATGACCGTACTGTGTCCACAGCAACCTTGGTTTGCATCGAAGTCACAGCACCAAAAAAAAAAAGAAAGAAAGAAGAAAGAAAAAGACCATACCCTCCAAAGCAATCTATAGATTCAACACTATTCCTATCAAATTACCAATGTCATTTTTCACAGAATTAGAAAAAACTATTCTAAAATTCATATGGAACCAAAAAAGAGTCCAAATAGCCAAAGCTATCTAAAACAAAAAGAACAAAGCTGGAGGCATCACATTACCCAACATCAAACTCTACTTCAAGGCTAGTGAAAAAGAACATGGCACTGGTGCACAAACAGAAACATAGACCAATGGAACAGAATAGGGAACACAGAAATAAAGCCACACACCTACAACCAACTGATCTTTGAGAAAGCTGACAAAAACAAGGAACTGGGAAAGGAATCCCTACTCAATAAATGGTGCTGAGATAACTGGCTAACCACATGCAGAATGAAACTGGACCCTTAACTATCATCATATGCAAAAATTAACTCAAGATGGATTAAACACTTAAATGTAAGACCTCAGACTATAAAAATCCCAGAAGAAACCCTAGCAAATACCCTTCAGGAGAGTGGCCTTGGTAAATACTTCATGACTAAGTCCACAAAAGCAATTGCAACAAAAACAAAAATTGACAAGTGGGACCTAATTAAAACCAAAGAGCTTCTGCGCAGCAAAAGAAACTACCAAGAGTAAACAGGTCGGGTGCAATGGCTCACATCTGTAATCCCAGCACTTTGGGAGGCCAAGGCAGGAGGATTACTTGAGGAGTAATCCAGGAGTTTGGGACCAGCCTGGGCAACAAAGGGAGACCTATCTCTACAAAAAAATTAAAAAATTATCCAGGTGTGGTGGCATGTGCCTGTAGTCCTGCGCAATCCCATTTATAATAGCCATATGCACACACACAAAATACCTAGGATATATCTAACCAAGGAGGTGAAAGATCTCTACAAGAACTACAAAACACTGTTGAAAGAAACCATAGATGACACAAACAAATGGAAAGACATTTGCAGATCCTGAGGTGGATCACTGAGCCCAGAAAGTCGAGGCTGCAGTGGGCCATGATCTCATCTCATCACCGCACTGTAGCCTCGGTGACAGAGTGAGACTCTGCCTCAAAAAAAAAAAAAAAAAAAAAAGACATCCTACAGAATGCAAGAAAATGTTCACAAGCTATGCATCCAGCAAAGATCTGATATCCAGAGTCTATAAGGAACTTAAAAAGCAGCAAAAAACAAATATCCTCATTAAAAAGTGGGCAAAGGACATGAACAGACACTTTTCAAAAGAAGACATACAAGGCTGGGAATGGTGGGTCACATCCATAATCCCAGAACTTTGGGAGGCTGAGGTGGGTGGATCGCTTGAACTCAGTAGTTTCAGACCAGCCTGGGCAACATGGCAAGACATATAATCCCAGCACTTTGGGAGGCCGAGGCGGGCGGATCACGAGGTCAGGAAATTGAGACCATCCTGGCTAACACAGTGAAACCCCATCTCTACTAAAAATATAAAAAAAAATTAGCCAGGCGTGGTGATTGGTGCCTGTAGTCCCAGCTACTCAGGAGGCTGAGGCAGGAGAACTGTGTGAACCTGGGAGGCAGAGTTTGCAGTGAGCCGAGATCGCACCACTGCACTCCAGCCTGGGTGACAGAGCGAGACTCAGTCTCATAAAAAAAAAAAAAAAAAAAAGTTGGCCAGATATGGTGGCTCGTGTCTGTAATCCCAGCACTTTGAGGGGTGAGGCAGGCAGATCACTTGAGGCCAGGAGCTCAAGACCAGCCTGGCCAATGTGGCGAAAACCCATCTCTACTAAAAATACAAAAATTAGCTGGGTGTGGTGGTGAACGCCTGTAATCCCAGCTACTCGGGAGGGTGAAGCACGAGAATCTCTTGAACCTGGGAAATTGCGCTACTGCACTCCAGCCTGGGCAACAAAGCAAGACTGTCACAAAAAAAAAAAGCCAATGAAGCATATTCACTTTCATCCATCAGTTTGGCAATTCTTAGTACTGTTGGTATAAACTGTCAAAAAAGAGAAAAAAGTCAGGCATGGTAGTGGGCACTTGTAATTCCAGATATTCAGGAGGCTGAGACAGAAGGATATCACTTAAGCCAGGAGACCAGCTTGGGCAACATGGCAAGACTCCATTCCAAAAGAGAGGGAGAGAAAGATGGTGAAATGCCTAATATAGGTTAAGTGTTTATTAGATATGGGTCAGAGTGAAGCAGAACATCCACTATCATTAGAAAGACTATAATCTATATCTACTCTGATAAATATGGTAATAGGTCAATGGGCAAAGACTGTCTAAACCTGTTCTGAGTAGGCTATATAAGGCATTCAAACACGCCCATCATGAGTAGTGCTCTTGCAACCGATTTATTAAAAAGCATTAATTAATCACAGAATGATTTATATATAGAGAACTCTTTCAACTTATGTACTCCAATTTATTTATTAGAAAAGCACTGGAAAACCATGACTGCACACTATAAATACCACAGGCAAATTTCATATTTTCATAAAGTCATTTAAAAAGACGAAATCTCTTTTTGAATGCTTACTAATAATCATCCACTTAATTTATAGTATAGCCTTTTAATCAGGACATTCTTGAAGGGAGATACTAAGTAGAAGCTAGATCCTAGGGTTTAAAAATTTTATAAATATCTTCCAGTATTATCAAATGCCCACTAGAGTAATTAGAAAACAAGTAAGTGGCAATGTCTAGTATTCTTTTCCAAACTACTGAGGCCTCTTTCTTGTGAGATTCAAATACCCTCCCTTCTTTTTTTTTCTGACTATACAATAAAAATACAAATGTTTTTAGGGTTCCAATTTTTTTGAACATACAATTTCATTTCTTCTCTCCTTTTATGATTTTATAAAAAATCTAGTTTTCACCACACAGTATGAGGTGGCAGTGTGAATACCTCAAGTTTGAAATAATCTTGTGGCAATTCTGTCATAAATCTCTATTTACAAGAATCACTACTTTACTAGTCATGCAAAATGAAAAAGAGCATGTGCATTCACAAAAGATTAGTCCAAGTACATATACATGTACATTAACAAAATTAGAAAAACACTGGGAGAAATGTTAATTGCCTAAACATTTTTTTATAAAATGTCCTGTTTAAAAACATTTTACAGCTCATTTTATTGATTTACACATAGTAAGCAATTATCACAAAGAAAAAGGAAATACTGAATAGGATTTTATTAAGTTACTTTCTAAGCCACATTTACATCAAAGCAGAGCACCAATTCGCATTTTTTTAATCCTTTACTTAGCTTTAGAGACTTCAACCAAAAAGATGTTTTCTCTGTTAAATATCCCCATCATAGAAGAATTCAAGGAAAAAACACACACATTTAAACTGCTAATTTGGTGGGTTTTGACGACGACAGAGTTTCCTGGAAACTATGTGCATAAACCATCTGGAAGAGGAATTAAAAAAAAAAATGAAAAACCTGGTTTACTAAAAAGACAAAAGTGGCAGGGCACAGTGGCTCATGCCTGTAATCCCAGTACATAGGGAGGCTGAGATAGGCAGATCGCTTGAGTTCAGGAGCTCAAGACCAGCTCGGGCAACATAGCAAAACCTCATATCTACAAAAAAATACAAAAAATACAAAAAATTTGCTAGGCATGGCAGCATGGACCTGTAGCTTTAGCTACTTGGAAGGCAGAGGACGGAGGATCGCTTGAGCCTAGGAGGCAGAAGTTGCAGTGAGCTGTCACGCCACTGCACTCCAGTCTGGGCAACAGAGATTCTGCCTCAAAAAAAAAAAAAAAATTACTTCAATTTGTTTTCAAATTGACCACAAAACCTGTTTTTTTTTCTTTTGTTATATTAAAGAAAGAGTTTAAAAATGCCAAAATAATCAGGCGTGGTGGCTCACGCCTGTAATATCCCAGCACTTTGGGAGCCAAGGCCGGCAGATCACCTGAGCTCTGGAGATCGAGACCAGCCTGGGCAACCTGGCAAAACGCTGTCTCTACTAAAAATACAGAAAATTAGCTGGGCATGGTGGCACACGCCTGTAATCCCAGCTACTTGGGAGGCTGAGGCACAAGAATCACTTGAACCCAGAAGGCGGAGGTTGCAGTGAGATGAGATTGTGCCACTGTACCCTAGCCTGGGTGACAGAATGAGACTCTGTCTCAAAAAAATAAATAAAAATGCCAAACTGGAGAAAACTAGGTCCAGTGTCCAGATTAACCTTGCCCCAGCCAGCAAGTTTTGCTTTCTCTTCTGTGTTGGACAGGACTGTCTTCTGCATTTGAGGGGACTTTGCTCACATCTCTTTTAAAGCACTTATTTGGGAGTAGCATAATGACTTTACAAGCCAACCTCTTCCAGGCCACAGCCTCATTTATCTTTGTGTGGTATAGCACATCTAGTCGGTACTATAATAAATGCTAATTCAGTGAACACAACTAGGAAAAATGTCTAGTTTTCAAGCACATTAAATAACTCTTAAGAGTTTTGAAAAACTAAACAGAAAAAGAAAGAAGGTCTCTGTTGGTAGAGAGCAAATTAGACTGCAACACAGCAAAATTTATTAACTCTCGGTTACGTATTAACCAGTAGTGTCATGAAAAAATCTTTAGAAGAAACGATACTTGGCAAACCGAAGTTCAACTCAAAAGGGGGTAGGGATGACACCAATACAGATCAGTAATTTCTCATATTCATAATTTTTTTTTTTTTTTTGAGACAGAGTTTCACTCTGTTGCCCAGGCTGGAGTACAGTGGCGCAATCTCGGTTCACTGCAACCTCTACCTCCCGGGTTGAAGCGATTCTCTTGCCTCAGCCTCCCAAGTAGCTGGGATTACAGGCATCCACCACCAGGCCTGGCTAATTTTTGTATTTTTAGTAGAGACAGGGTTTCACCATGTTGGCCAGGCTAGTCTCAAACTCCTGACCTCAGGTGATCTGCCTGCCTTGCCCTCCCAAGGTGCTGGGATTACAGGCGTGAGCCACCGCACCCAGCCTCATATTCATAATTAAAGGAAAATAGGAAAATTTTATATTGACTTAAATTAATGCTTTTTTTTTTTTTTTTTTTTTTAAAGAGACGGGGTTTTGCTGTTGTCCAGGCTGTCTGCAAACTCCTGGACTCAAGTGATCCTCCTGCCCCTGTCTTTTAAGTAGCTGGTATTCAGGTGTGCACTGCTGTGGCAGGCTCTCAAATAAATTTTTAAAAATTATTTTTCACAAAATGTACTTTCTTTTAAAGGATCTCTGAACAAAAAGAAAGCGTAAATACTACTGAGTTGGGTTAGAAAATGCATTTAAAGTGAAAAGAATAAAGAAAGAGGCATCACTAAGTCACTTCCATCTTCACAGAAATTCTGTGAAATGGGTACGCTGTGGTTTTAGAGATGAGGAAACAGTGGCACAGAACCAGGGCTACTGAACGAGGATTTCCGCCAGGATACCACAAGCAGGCAGTGTGACTCGAGAGCTCGAGCTCTGGACCACTAGGCCACATTGCCTTTCCAGAGAAGCATGTGATTTGCTATCTTTACCACAAACAATAAGAGCAAACAGAGGCATTAAAAATGCAAATAAATATAAAGATGAATTTCTTTACTTTTTATTTTAGAGACCAGGTCTCCTTCTGTCACGCAGGTTGGGGTGCAGGGGCTGTATAACCTTGAACTCCTGAGTTCAAGTCATACCATTAACTCAGCCTCCCGAGCAGCTGAGACTACAGGCATGTACCACCATGCCTGGCAGGGTCTCTCTATGTTGCTCAGGCTAGTCTCAAACTCCTGGCCTCAAGCGATCCCTATGCTTTGGCCTCCTGATGTGTTGGGGTTACAGCTGTGAGCCACAAAGCCTGGCCAAAGATGAATTTCTTGCTAGCCAGAATAGGTAAGGCTCTTCAAACACAACAGCAGGCTACTAAAAAACTGATTGCAGAATTTTATTCCCTGAACTTCCATGTACTGCTATCCACAGAAAGGAAATGAATCACCTCTAAATATGCCAATATGTTAAGCAAAACTGGTATGAAAAGTACAGTAAGCCATACTGAGAAGTGTAGCTTCCAATCTTTGAAAAATATTTAAGGCTATATACCAAAAAATAAATAAATAAATAAATAAATGTTCTACAAGGGTGTACCAAAAAAAAAAAGAAAAATATTCAAGTTTATTATTCCAGCATAAAGCCAGGAAAATATGAAAATATGAAAACATTCTGCAGTTATCAATTTATCACATAATATACAAATAAATACATTTCTATCAACAGACTTTTTAGTGTATCTTCTCAGTGCTTCAAATGCCTACTGTATAAGATTCCCCTCAGTAATTCAATTATTCTACAAGCTGTTCTTTATAGCAGAAGTATTTATTCTTTCAATCTACTTATCAACTAACTCCTTTTGTTCCTATATTTTAATACAAAAAAAATAAGGGTTTTTTTTGCCAATAAATAGATGTGTACTCTCTACCAAATTACTTTAATCTTTTTGGACCTTAGTTTTCTCATATGTAAAAATTGGGGAGAAGTGCTGGGGGTGAAGAGAGACAGCAAATAGACCAAAAGAAATTGGTAGTTCCCATTCTTTTATTCCTGTAGGGCTGCTGAGCTATTATAAAGGGTCTAGGAACGCACACAAGCACCATGAATTGTCTGTAGACCAAATACAAAAATAGTTTCCACTTTACATACTAAAATTTTCACATGTATGCAGATAATGTGATTTGTAAATACAATTTTATATTAAAATAAAATTTTCAGGTCTACAGAAGCTTATGTTATCATGCCTGTAATCCCAGCACTTTGGGAGGCCAAGGTGGGAGGATCACTCAAGGTTAGTTCAAGAAAAGCCTAGGGAACATAGCGAGACTGTGTCTCAATAAAGAAATATTCTTTATTAGCTGATACTAAATATAGAGCTATTAGAGCTACTATTATTTGGAGGTATGAACTGTTCAACATTTAAAAAGGACTCTTGTTCAAGTCCAGCCTGGATAATATAGAGAGACCCTGTTTCTAAATAAATAAATAAATAAAAAGGGCTCTTATATTTGAAAATGTCAGGAGCTACTAGTATAGATGGTTTCTAAAATCCTTCTAAGTGTAAAAGCTGTAATTTAGAGTCCATTATTTCTTTATCCATTATTGAATATAACAGTTAAATGTTAACAGCTGTAATGATCGTAGTTTTTAACAAGTTAAAATTCTTTACAAATCTTAAATAAAAAGCAGGTAAAAAATGTGTTCCAAAGGGTTGTGTGGGGGAAAAAAAAAGCATGTAAGAAAAAAAAAGCCAGCTGGATAAATTACTAAGGGTGTAAAAACTGCAACTGATGAAATACTTGTAATATTAAATGAAATGAAGAAGCAAAATTATTCATTGCAGATGACTAATTTCATATGCTGCAAATAAATAACTTCATATACCTCTTTAAGATAATGACATTCACTAACAAAATGAATAATCTTACTTGAATAAGCATTAGGCAGAATAGTAAAAATCCTCATAGGTTCAAACTTTAACCTACTATTAAGATACACTGTGAATTCTTTAATTTAAATTACTAAACTAACTAGATTCCTGAAAATGGACATGCAAGAAATCCCTGAGAACAACCTACACTATAAGAACTACTAAAAATAATGAATGTGGCTTGGCATCTGGCTTATATCTATAATCTTAGCACTTTGGAAGGCTGATGCAAGAGGATCAGTTGAGGCCAGGAATTTGAGATCAATCTGGGCAAGATGGTGAGACCCCATCTTTACAAAATATTTTTAAAAATTAGCCAGGTGTGGTAGCCTGTGCCTGTAGTTCCACCTACTCAGGAGACTGAGGTGCGAGGATCACTTGAGCCCAGGAATTCAAGGCTGCAGTGAGCTGATTGCACCACTGCACTCCAGCATGGGCAAATGAGTGATACCCTGGCTCTAAAAAAAAAAAAAAAAAAAAGTTAATGAATATACTTCTTCTGATACTAAATATGTCAATATTTAGAATGTAATATTCAGTGATTACAACTGTAAAGGCAAAACACACAGAAATAACCACCAATTCCTCTGTAGTTCTCTGCTAATTCAATTTTGCATCCTCTGAGACTATGTCTTTTCCTCTCAAACATCCCACAATGCCAACCACTGTCTCCAGAAATAAATGAATTCTGCTTCATGATCTGCCAACAAAACAGAAGCCAAAAACAGAAGATAGGAATTTGTTACCTTTCGGCTACCAAATCTATCTGCATTTGTGCCTATTTTTTTCCCTTCCACAACTGATAAAATGTCTATTTTCCTATTTTAGACAGGTGATCTAAAAGCTACTACTTTTTTTTTCTTTTTTCATTCCTTTCGTTGGCACCTTCTTTTAAACTATCAATCTTATCTTCTTTACTAAATTCATTGCCAAAAGATTACAAAAATGCTATAGAGTCACCTAAGCTAAAAAAATCCCTTCAAAGACTTTTTATCCTCCTTTAGGCGCCACCCCAAATCTTTGCTTCTCTTCACACCAAAGTTCTTCTTTTTTTTTGAGATAGGTTCTCTGTCGCCTAGGCAGGAGTGTAGAGGCGTGATCATGGCTCACTGTGACCTCAACCTTCTGGGCTCAAGTGATCCTCCCCTCTCAGCCTCTCAAGCAGCAGAGACTATAGGCACGAGCCATCATGGCTGGGTAATTAAAAAAATTTTTTTTGTTGAAACTGGGTCTCACTATGTTGCCCAGGCTATTCTCAAACTCCTGGCCTCCAGCATTCCTCCCGCCTTGGGCTCCCAAAGTGTTGGGATTACAGGCGTGAGCCACCTTGCCTGGCCCAATAGTCAAATTTCTTGGTAAGAGTTATCCACATATTCTACTTTCATTTCTTTACCTCCCATGCCTACCCCAATCTGGAATTTAACATTTTATCACTTTTATCAGAGTCACCGTTAACCTCCATGTAGCCAAATTAAGAAGTCTTCTTGAACTTAACTTCTGGCCTTATCTGATTTAGTTTATTGAATTGCTTTGTTTAAAAATTCAATTTATTTATCTTTTGAACTAGTGATTCAAAGTTACGTGCTGAATTTACATGCTCAAAAAGTATAAAAATGAATAGAGAAAAGTTTCCTATACTATCCACTGAGTTTCTCTCCGTGAGGTAACTATTATTGTTAGTTTCCTTTTTATTCTTCTAGGAATTCTTTTGCGTATGTAAAGCAAATACAACTACATATTCTTATTCTTTCCCCACTTTTACACAAATGGTATTTATTTCACTTAACACATCTTGCAGATTTTTCTGTATCATTATATAGTGTCCTCATCCTTTTTAATAGCTTTGTCAAGATATGATTCACATAATATTGAGTTCACAGAGAATGTACCAGCCATATCATATGGTAAGTATACAATTCAGCCAGGCACGGTGGCTCACGCCTGTAATCCCAACACTTTGGGAGGCTGAGGTGGGAAGATCCCTTGAGCCCAGGAATTTGAGACCAGCCTAGGCAACATGGTGAAACCCTGTCTCTACAAAAAGTAGCTGGGTCCGTGGTGGTGCGTGCCTGTAGTCCCAGCTACTTGGGAGGCTAAGGTGGGAGGATCGCTTGAGCCCAGGATGTCACTGAAGTGAGCCTGAAGTGAGACATAATCGGGCCACTGTACTCCAGCCTGGGTGACAGAGTGCGACTCTGTTTCAAAAAAAAAAAAAAAAAAAAGAGTACATAATTCAGTGGTTTTTTTGTATATTCACAGAATTGTGCATCTATCACCACTAATTTCTGAACATTTTCATCACCCCAAAAAGAAATCCCTTGCCACACCCAGCCAATGTATCATTTCTTACATGTGCCAGCAGCAGTACTTCCCAAACTTTAATGTGCACACGAATCAACATAAATTACTATTAGTCCAGGAGCAGGTACGGTGGCTCATGCCTATAATCCCAGCACTTTGGGTGGATCACTTGAGGTCAAGAGTTCAACACCAGCCTGGCCAACATGGTGAAACCCCATCTCTACTAAAAATACAAAAATTAGGTGGGCATGGTGGCACATGCCTATGTAATCTCAGCTACTGGGGAGGCTGAGGTAGAAGAATTGCTTGAACTCAAGAAGCGGAGGTTGTAGTGAACCGAGATCACGCCACTGCACTCCAGCCTGGGTGACAGAGTGAGACTCCATATCAAAAAAAAAAAAAAAAATTCAGCTGGGCGCGGTGGCTCATGCCTGTAATCCCAGCACTTTGGGGGGCCGAGGCGGGCGGATCACGAGGTCAGGAGATCGAAACTACCCTGGCTAACACGGTGAAACCCCGTCTCTACTAAAAATACAAAAAAATCAGCCAGGCATGGTGGTGCGCACCTATAATCCCAGCTACTGGGGAGGCTGAGGCAGGAGAATGGTGTGATCCCCAGAGGTGGAGCTTGCAGTGAGCCGAGATCATGCCACTACACTCCAGCCTAGGCAACACAGCGAGACTCCGTCTTCTATTAGTCCTTCCTCCTATTACAACAATTAAGCAAAACATCTCAAAAAACAGCTTAATTGTATATTTCAATTCTCAATTGAATATATATTCAGTTTTATTTTCACTTTTACTTTTATATTTATTATTATTTTATTAAAATAAAAGACAATAATAAAAGGTGAAATGCCATGTTTAACCAGAATTCCTCTCCCTGTGTGGCTGAAATGATGGTAAGGTCACCCTAATTATTTCTATTTTGTTCAATATGTTTCAAGTAAAGCAAGTGACTGAAAACTTCAGAGTGAATATGAACAAATTCCTAATTTAGTGACCATGGAAAGCAAGTAATTGGACTAAGATAAAAGACAAATACACTTAAAGGGACTCATAAAAAGAATTTCAAAATACTTTTAAAAAAGAGTCAACTTTAGACTTCTTTTAATAGCCCACCTTAGTTGCTGGGGATTTTCATGGATACCAACCACCCAGTAGTGATCAGATTTTCCTTTGCAGTGCTCTCTTGTATTACATATAGGAGTCCATGTATTACCAAGTCCTCTGTTAAGCATTCGAACAATTCCTTCTGAATCCACGTAACAAGGGGTACCTAAACACCAACAGAAAAAGAAATCACTTGGAGACATAGCTACATGTTGTTAAAGAAACCCTATTTCAAATGTATTATACATACCAAGGATTCAACTTTGCTTTCAAAGGCAAAACACAAAACAGAAGCAAATAATCTAAGATTATTACTGTAAAATTTCACTAACCATATAAAGACCTAACTGAAAAAAGAAAAAAAATTGGATTTGATATGACTAAAATTTACACAAATAAAGTGAAAAAACTGAGTTTCAGTGAAAACTATGCCACCTGCTGGAAGATAATAATAATTTTATTTATTTATTTATTTATTTATTTATTTATTTTTTTTTTTTTTTTTTTTCCGAGATGGAGTCTTGCTCTGTACCCAGGCTGGAGTGCAGTGGCACGATCTCGGCTCACTGCAAGCTCCGCTTCCCGGGTTCAAGCCATTCTCCTGCCTCAGCCTCCCGAGTAGCTGGGACTACAGGCACCTGCCACCACGCCCGGCTAATGTTTTTTTTTTGTATTTTTAGTGGAGATGGGGTTTCACCGTGTTAGCCAGGATGGTCTCAATCTCCTGACCTTGTGATCCACCCGCCTCAGCCTCCCAAAGTGCTGGGATTACAGGCGTGAGCCACCGCGCCCGGCTGATAATAATTTTAAAGCCAATTTTAGTAAAAAATTAAACATGAATCAGAAGGCTCCCACTTGAGAAACATTTAGAAAAATGACCAAAATCTGATACAAGGTGATCTTTACGAAATTTATCTTTAGTACTCTTCTTCCTCTCTCTTCTTTTTGTTGGCCTTGTCACTATTCTGTCCCCAACTACTAGGTAAGCAATTCTTACCTAGTAAAACAGGGAAGCATTCTTGTTTTCCACCTATTCTGCTTCCAACTCAGGAAATCTGTGGCAAATTACCTGATTATCCCTTTTCTTATCTGTGGCTTCATACCCCCCTTACTCTGCAAACATTAGTTTCCGCAGGGTCTGGATCTAATTGGTACTTGGGAGAAAAAAATCTATACAAATGGAAGTTATCAATGGTTCATATTATTAAAGCCTGAATGACTAACAGAAAACACATTTAGAAATGGTTGATATTTTAAAGACAAAGTGAAATTTCCAGCAATGTAAATGAAGAACATGAATCTCCAAAAAGAGAAATATTTAAGTCCCCATGAGACAGGGTTGACAGGTGATTTAAAATAAGGTACTCCTGGGCCAGGTGCAGTGGCTCACTCCTGTAATCCCAGCACTTTGAGAGGCTGAGGCAGGTGGATCACCTGAGGCCAGGAGTTCGAAACCAGCCTAGCCAACATGGCAAAACCCCATCTCTACTAAAAATACAAAATTAGCCAGGCATGGTGGCACATGCCTGTAGTCCCAGATACTCGGGAGGCTGAGGTATGAGAATCACTTGAACCCAGAAGACAGAGGTTGTAGTGATCTGAGATCACATCACTGCAGTCCAGCCTGGATGACAGAGTGAAACTCTGCGTCAAAAAAACCACAAACACAAAAACAAATAAAATAAGGTACTCCTCAGTGTCTTTCAAATAATCTGTCACAAGCCTTTAGAATTTGGTCTAAAATAGCACTTAACCAAAAGAAATATCATGTAAGCCACAGTGTAATTTTAAATTTCCTAGTGCCACATTAAAAAAGAAAAATGGCTACATACCATGTATCTGAGCAACAAAAAAAAGTTAAGTGAAAAAATTTAGGCTGGGGGCGGTGGCTCACGCCTGTAATCCCAGCACTTCAGGAGGTCAAGGTGGGTGGATCACCTGAGGTCAGGAGTTCAAGACCAGCCTGGCCAGCATGGTAAAACCCTGTCTCTATTAAAAATACAAAAATTAGCCGGGTGTGGTGATGCAAGCCTGTAATCCCAGCTACTCAGAAGTCTGAAGCAGGAGAATTGCTTGAACCTGGCAGGCAGAGGTTGCAGTAAGCCGAGATCACATCATTGCACTCCAGCCTGGGCAACAGAGCAAGACTCCTAATTTATTCCTTTAAAAAAAATAAATAAATAAATAGAGATGGGATCTCGCTATGTTGCCCAGTCTGGTCTTAAACTCCTGGACTCAAGCGATCCTCCTGCCTCAGCCTCCCAGACTGCTGGGATTATAGGCATGAGCCACCATGCCCAGCCAAAAAAAAAATTTTTTTAAAAGAAAAAAAGGATGAAGTTAATGTTAATAATACATTTTATTTCATCGAAGATATCTCAAATCTTATCATTTAACATGTAATCAACGTAAAAAAATTGTTGATTTTTATATTTTTTTCATGCTAAGTCTTCAAAATCCAGAGAGTATTTTATACATAACAAGCACATCGCAGCCATATTTCAGGTGCTCAACAGATACACATACTAGTTATTGTAGTAAACAGTGAAGCTCTAGAAAATTCTAAGTTTTGTGTATGATCTGCTGGAAAAGACACAACTTATTATTGATTTGTATCACCTCCTTGCTATTTAATAAACTTTCAGAAAAATATATTTCCCTCTTTATAAGTTTTCTAATGAGAATTCTCATGAAGAGAGATCTTAGCTGCGTGCAGTGGCTCATGCCTGTAATCCCAGCACTTTAGGAGGCCAAGGTGGGTGGATCACTTGTTCCTAAGAGTTTTGAGACCAGCCTGGGCAACATGGCAAAACCCTGTCTCTACCAAAAATACAAAAATTAGCTAGGCATGGTGGCACATGCCTGTAGTCCCAGCTACTAAGGAGACTGAGGTAGGAAGATGGCTTAAGCCCAGGAGGTGGAGGTTGCAGTGAGCTGAGATCATGCCACTACACTCCAGCCTGGACAACAGAGCCAGACCCTGTTTTAAAAGAACATAAAAATAAAAACAAGATCTCATACATAAAACAATGGCTACCTTGCCTAAAGATTGCAGCTCCCACTTCTGCCAACATATTAAAATAGAAATTTAAAATATAAAGATAATTTATTCTTAAAGAAATTAATTAGGAATAAAACAATGAAATAATTTTCTTCTTGAAGAATATCTAACACTTTATATTATACTTGTTTTTTTTAAACAAATTTATCTTGCCTTCAGCTGAAAACCCAATCCATGAAAGGTAGGATTTCCTTGTAAGAGGAAGAGGGTCACCATGCAAAATTTGTTTTTTCTTTTTCCCCAGCTCTAGCAGTTGAACTCCAAGGCACTGATCCCCATCAAATCCTGTACCTAATGAGAAAATGTAAATATAAATCAGGCGTCAAAGGTTATCCAACTATAATGCAGTCTAAATTATTTTGTGTGAATTGATTTTGTGGTAAATTACTAGACTGACTAGCACTACTTTTTATGAATAACCCATCTAAGTGAGGCATCATTCAGGTATTAGAAACACAGTAAGATGTTACATGGACTCTTCACATAAAGTCCTTATAAATGGGCATTTATTCACTCAAGACATTTACAGAGAGCTTACTACACACCAGCATTGGCCTAGATACTGGGGCTACAGCAATAAACAAAGTCACTGCTCTTATTAAATTCAAATTTCAGGTAGAAGACAAATTAAAAAACACAAAATGAACAAAAAAAGTTATCACAAAGTTAAAACAATGTGATACAGAATGTCAGAGTGGTTTGTTGGACTGGTTAGTCAAAAGTGGCCTCTCAGAAAGTAAAGTTTAAGCTGAGACATGAACTGCAAGCTGGAGCCCGCCACGCAAACATTAGGGGAAGGAACACGAAAGTGGATGGAGGGAACAGCTAATGCAAAGTCCTAAGGTAGGAAGAATGGAGGGCTCGAAGAACACAAAGAGGCAGTATGGCCAGAACATGGTAATGAGAAACAACAGTAAGAGATGAGGTTGGAGAGGCAGGCAAAGGTCAGATTATACGGGATCAGTAGATCACCTTGACAGCTATCAGAGGTTTGACTTTGATTCTAAAAGTGAAGGAAAGTCAGAGGGATTTGAGAAGAGGAGCGTGATCTATATTTTTAAAAGATCACCTAGGCTGCTGTGTGGAGAATGGACTGTGGAAGGCAAGAACTGAAGCTAAAAGACTAGTTAGGAGGCTACTATGACAGTCCAAGAGATGACATCTAGGTTGTATTAGCGGAAGAAATGAAGAGACAAATTTAGAATGTGTTATTCCATAGAATTGACATGATGATATAATTTTACTGTTGGAGTTGATGCAGGGGAAATGGAAAGAGAAGAATCGAGGTTGTTTTTACATTTTTGGCTTCAGCCACTAGATTGTTAGTAAGCCACTTACTAAGATGGGGAAACTACGTACGAAGAAAGCTTGGAAGGAAAAAAAATCAGTGTTTGTTGTGAGCAAATTAAGTCTGAAATGTCTGTCCAAACTCTGAATAGATTTCAAGTGGGCAACTGGATGTGTAAGTCTGGAGACACAAGGAAACGGTAGGGTTGGTGCTATCAACTTAAAAGTCATAGACACTGAGATGCATTTAAAGCCATGGGTTATGATAAAATTCCCCAGGGTGTTTTCTCAAACTGCATTTTTTGACCTATGAGTCATGGAATCAATTTTAATTTGCAACTAGCATTTTAAAAAATGAAATAAAAAAATTTAAACTGAAATCAGAGTAAATATTGTCCAGGAGACTTTTATTTCAGTTACATTTGCAGATATTTACAGAACAGTTATATAGAATATATTTCTTTTCTTCTGTTTTTCTTTTTTAAAACAGAAACAGGGGCTTGCTATTGTTATCCAGGCTTGTCTTGAACTCCTGGGCTAAAGCAACCCTCCCGCCTCGCCTCCCAAAGTGCTAAGATTACAGGTGTGAGCCACCACACCTGGTCCAGAATCTATGAATCTATTTCTTACTGTGGCAAAGCAGACAAAAAGACTGAAAGACCCTGACCTAGAGAGTAGTAAAGAAAAAGGGGATACACTTCAGCTAAAAGGTAGAGCCAACAAAAAAGTAAAAAGGGAGCTGCCAGTGAGGAAAAATATTGAAAGTGTGATGTCACAGAAGTCATGAGAAGAAGGTATTTTCAATGGAATTTTTTTTTAAAAAACACAGAGATTATCAGTTACCTTGATAAGACCAGTCTTAGCATAGTGATGGGGACTGAAGAAAGACATGAGGGGAGGAAAAAGGAGGCAGCAGCTTTTAAAAAGTGTCACATTCACAGTTGCTTTGGCCCTTCCTACTAGGAGTTATTTTTGTGGAATTTCAACGCTGAAAGTTCTCTGGTCGTGCTTGCCAAATGGTAAGATTTAGACATGGAAGTAATTAACCAAATTCCACCTTGGAATTCTCTCTATAATACAGTTCTATTAAGAAAACATTTTCATTTTTATTGCTGCTAGTGAACACAACAAAATTCTCTACATTTAAAGATTACACTGATTCAAAAGGAAGTATATAATCCAAGACAAAAGGAGTAACAAAAACAGCAAAAAAGCTCAAGTAATTTCCATTTTACTTCAAGTCATAAAAGACTGAAAAAAATCTACCTCTGTGATAAACAATGAAAAGCTGTTCTCCATGTCCTGCCATTGACACCACAGGTCCAGCAAGGCTGAATACCTCTTTTTGAACCCCTCCAATAGTAAACAATCGAAGAAGCAGGGCACTAGTAGCGGCAGCAGCCCATCCTTGACCAAGACATATGGCTTCAATATCCTCATTCTGAGGCAAGTCTATTATCCACTCTTTGCTTGAATCCCAAGAACTAAAGTGCAGGCAGTGAAGCTTGCTAAAAATTAAAACAAGACAGAAACAATCAAACTTTCATATGATATTTACATATATATATATATAAGTAATCATGATATTCAACAACAAAACCAAATAGTTTACTTCCTATATGCTAGTATAAGAAGTTGCTTTAAAAAAGTAATTATGAAATACCCTTAAAATGAACTATACTGATATATTTCCAGCCTTTTTTCTTTGCACATACATATATGTAAGTTATATTAAATACAAATTTTTTTTTTTTTTTTTGAAATGGAGTTTTGCTCTGTCACCCAGGCTGGAGTACAGTGGCGTGATCTCTGCTCACTGCAACCTCCACCTCCCGGGTTCAAGCAATTCTCCTGTCTCTTGCCTCAGCCTCCTGAGTAGCTGGGACTACAGGTGGGTGCCACGGCACCTGGTTAATTTTTGCATTTTTAATAGAGACACAGTTTCACCATGTTGGTCAGGCTGGTCTCAAACTCTTGACCTCAGGTCATCTGTCTGCCTCGGCCTCCCAAAGTGCCGGGATTACAGGCTTGAGCCACCGTGCCCAGCCTGAAGGATACAAATTTCAAGTCACACAGAAGATAGTAAAATCCATGAAGCGTATCAGTACTATAATCAGCTGAAGAAGGGATCAAGAGAGGGCAATCTCTTGATTAACAAAAAGCTAAAAACATATTTTCTTTTCTTTTCTTTTTTTTTTTTTTGAGACGGAGTCTCGCTCTGTCGCCCAGGCTGGAGTGCAGTGGCGCAATCTCGGCTCACTGCAAGCTCCGCCTCCCGGGTTCACGCCATTCTCCTGCCTCAGCCTCTCCGAGTAGCTGGGACTACAGGCGCCTGCCACCACGCCCGGCGAATTTTTTGTATTTTTAGTAGAGACGGGGTTTCACCGTGGTCTTGATCTCCTGACCTCGTGATCCGCCCGCCTCGGCCTCCCAAAGTGCTGGGATTACAAGCGTGAGCCACCGCGCCCGGCTTCTTTTCTTTTAAAAAGAAAAACATTCTGCACCCACTGCTTTCCCATCATAATTTTTTTCTTGACATCTATCTACCTATTTATTTACCTACCTACTTATCAAAACATGTAAACATCCAAAAAATATTAAGTAGAAAAAGCAAAGGAGTGACTAGTACATTTTTTGGTTTGTTTTTCTGTTTTTTTTTTTCCTTTCTCGAAGAGAGATTTTAAATCTAATCCATCGTGACAAAAACGTTGATTAATAGTTGGCCAAGGCTCGGGCTGAATTAACTGCAAAGGGATATAAGAAAACATTTTTGGATGATAAAGACATAGTGACAAAAATCTAGACTAATAGTTGGCCAAGGCTAGAGTTGAACTAACTGCAAAGAAATATAAGAAAACATTTTCGGGTGATAAAGAACATTCTGTATTTTGATTGTGGCCGGGGTTATCTGTGTATATACACCTTTGTCAACTCAGCAAACGGGTGCATTTTATTGTAAGTAAATTACATCTCAATAAAGTAAATTAAAATAAGGGAGGTTCAAATAGAAAGAAATCTGGAAGGATACATATCAAATTGTTAATAGCAGTTATATCTGAGAGTAGAATTCTGGGAGGAGTTTTCATTTTCTGAAACTTCTATACTGTATACGGGTTTTTTTTTCTTTACAATGAATGTATATTACTCTTATAATAGTAAAAAAAAAGTACTTAACAATATAAAAAAAAAAATCCCATCTCTTGCATTACTAACCATGCCATGTCATTTTGCTATGTAGTTAGAGCATGTAATGAGGGAATCATTATGGCAAAAACAGACATGTGCTCTGAGGTATTTTGGGTGTGCTGGTGTTTGTACCAAACTCTTCTGAAATTTCATATTACAAAAAATAAATTTTGTTTTATTAACCTTTTGTCTTTAATTTCAACAACTGTATCTAACAGCTTAACAGTGCCAAATTCTTCCTAATAATCTTGAGTTTACCTTGCTAGTTCATCAGTGCTTCCACATGCCAACAAAATAGCTTCGTGGGAAAGATCTGCTATTGTATAATTCAAAGTGTTTGATAAGTGTGTTGCATGGTGTATGGAGGTATCATGGAACTCCACATCTATGGCATTGTCCTGCTCATCATTATAGCAGCGAATAATTCCAATAGAGTTCCACACCTACAAACAGGTAAGATTAAATATAAGTCTGAGAAAAACTGAAGCTCCTAGAATCAGTAAGCCACGATAGTACAAATTAACAAATATTACAATTAAATTTGTATTAAGATTTAGGTTTGGGGAGCTACTACATCTCATCTATCTCTAAATAGTTTCTGACAGGAGTTATAATACCAGAGCTACAATTACTTATTATTTCCTTGGCGAGAATAAGATACATATATACTTACTAATTAGCAAATGGAGTATTTAATAATATTTAAAAATAAATTACATGACTGTTACTTTAAAAGTACATTACAGTTGTCCTTTGAACAACCAAACCATTAAATTTCTCAAAAGGAACATTTCAAAAATTGAGTTTTATTACAAATATGAATGCAAATAACAGACTTTTTTCCTGTTCTAACTAGTTATTCTATGATAAATACATACATTTTATGAAAACATAATTTTTTTTTTTTTTTGGAGACAGAGTTTTGCTCTGTCACCCAAGCTGGAGTGCAGTGGCATGATCTCGGCTCACCACAACCTCTGCCTCCTGGATTCAAGCGATTCTCCTCCCTCAGCCTCCTGTGTAGCTGTGGTTACAGGTGCATGCCACCAGGTCCAGCTAATTTCTGTATTTTTTTAGTAGAGATAGGGTGTTTCACCACGTTGGCCAGGCTGGTCTCCAACTCCTACCCTCAAGTGACCCACCCACCTTGGCCTCCCAAAGTGCTGGGATTATAGGCGTGAGCCACCACACCCGGCAGAGGCAACATAAATTGATACCACTTGGAAAACTTATCTTCCACTGATGTCCATTATAGGCTCACACTAGGCCCTAGAGTTTCTAATAAAATTAGTGCCAATATTTTATTTAACTATAAATAAAATATTGACACTAATAAAAAAATTAAGACCTATGACTTGATGACTACTGATAGCAATAAAAAGTTTTATTAATATTAATCACCACCCTTAATCTTTACATAAAAATTTATGCCAGGCCTATACTCTTCAAATTTATGCCAGGCCTATACTTTAAAAAAGGCAAAATCCTCAGAGTGGAAAACGTCATATAACCAACATAGAAATACTAAACTTTTTAAGAACTCAGGCCAGGCGCAGTGGCTCATGCCTGTAATCCCAGCACTTTGGGAAGTCGAGGAGGGCGGATCACGAGGTCAGGAGATCGAGACCATCCTGGCTAACACGGTGAAATCCCGTCTCTACTAAAAATACAAAAATTAGCTGGGCGTGGTGGCGGGAGCCTGTCATCCCAGCTGCTCGGGAGGCTGAGGCAGGAGAATGGCGTGAACCTGGGACGCAGAGCTTGCAGTGAGCCGAGATCGCACCACTGCACTCCAGCCTGGGCAACAGAGCGAGACTCCATCTCAAAAACAAACAAAAAAAAAAGAACTCAAATCTAAGGCAAAAAGCCAATATATTCATTTTGTCTATTCATGAAATATATATTTAATGTGTACTGTATCATACCTTGTTCCAAATCCTAAGAACATATCAGTAAACAAAACAAAAATCTTTATCCTTGTGTAGCTTACATTCTGGTGGGTGGTGAAGAAAAGGGGCAGACTTTTTCCCCCCATAGTACTTACCACCTTCTTATATATTTTACTAGTAGTTTAGTTGCTTTCTTTTTTTTTTTTTTTTTGAGACGGAGTCTCGCTCTGTCGCCCAGGCTGGAGCGCAGTGGCGCAATCTCGGCTCACTGCAAGCTCCGTCTCCCGGGTTCATGCCATTCTCCTGCCTCAGCCTCTCCGAGTAGCTGGGACTACATGCGCCCACCACCACGCCCGGCTAATTTTTTTTTTTTTTTTGTATTTTTAGTAGAGACGGGGTTTCATCGTGGTCTCGATCTCCTGACCTCGTGATCCGCCCACCTCGGCCTCCCAAAGTGCTGGGATTACAAGCATGAGCCACCGCGCCCGGCAGTAGTTGCCTTCTAAGAAAGCACCTCCTTACTAGTGTTTTGGAGTCAGTATAATCTTCTATATAACAATGACTACGAAGAATAAGGTTTGAAAGTATTGCCAAGAATTACTGCAAGATAGTAATATTTACTTATGTTCATTTAATGTCATTTTGGAAAGCAGAATTTTATTTAATGTCATTTTCAATAAGGTTGAAACAAGATTAAAACTGTGAGCTAACCATAAAATAAACCAACCACAAAACTGTAATCAACCAAAGTGCTCCAGGCTACTTAATCAAAGTTTTAAAAAATATGTTTTATCCAAAAAAATTAACTATAGTAAGAAAAAAGTGCTGAAAACCTACTAAGAAGTTAAGTGTAGATCCAAGTCTTACCATGAATCTGTGAGTGAGATGCAAGGGTGTAGAACCTGACTGAAATGGCTTTTGCTGGGGAGTTGGCATGGGTCCATCATAAAATGGCCTTTGGGATGTTACAAGTGGTAGATTGTGAATGCTGCCTTCTTGACCATCTTCCTCCTCCTCTTTGAGAAGACTAGAACCAGTTTTCAGCATTGAAATATCTACAACACAAAGGATCACAATTAAGGGAATCACGAATACCAATGAATTTGGAAAAAGGAAAGCACTATGGAATCTAGTAACTTTTTCATTCATATTCAATGACACTGACATGCTATTTGCCTCTTTCACTGTGTTAAAGAGATGCAGTGATGGTGCAAAAGCAATGGTGGGTAAAATTCCTGGTGCCTTAGCACCAATCAAGGCAGTGGCACCTAATTGTATTAGTCGTTACTACATTGTTAACCACTACTCACTAGCAGTAAAAATATTAATTTTATTAAATCTTGACGCTTATACAGATTTTTTTTTTAAAGTTCTGTGTGCTTAAATGAGAAGTGTGATGGTTGTCTTGAGAAAAAGCACTTATGCAATTGTTTGAATTGTAAGCTGAACTAAGTGATTTTTTTTCATAGAACACTACTTTTACTTAAAAAACAAATGCCAGATAAACTATGGTTATGCAGAATTGGATCTTTGGCAAACATTTTCTTGTAAATGAATGAAGCGAGCCTGTCAATTAAGAAAAAATAACTGGCAGAATTTGTTGCCAATGATAACATTTGAGCTTTCAGGCCAGGCGTGGTGGCTCACACCTGTAATCCCAGCACTTTGGGAGGCCGAGGCAGGCAGATCACTTAAGGTTGGCAGTTCCACGTTGACCAGCCTGGCCAACATGGTAAAACTCTGTCTCTACTGAAAATACAAAAATTAGCCAGGCATGGTGGCACATGCCTGTAATCCCAGCTACTCGGGAGGCTGACACAGGAGAATCGCTTGAACCCAGGAGACTCCATCTCAAAAAAAAAGAGCTGGGCACAGTGGCTCACACTTGTAATCCCAGCACTTTGGGAGGCCAAGGTGGGTAGATCATTTGAGGTCAGGAGTTCGAGACCAGATTGACCTACGTAGTGAAACCCCGTCTCTACTAAAATACAAAAATTAGCCAGGCATGGTGGCGGGCACCTATAATCCCACCTACTCGGGAGGCTGAGGCAGGAGAATCACTTGTACCCAGAGGGCAGAGGTTGCAGTGAACCGAGATCACGCCACTGCACTCTAGGCTGGGTGACAGAGCAAGACTCCCTCTCAAAAAATAAAAAAAAGAAATTTGAGCTTTCAATTAAAAATTAAGATATTGGAAAGCTTCTATTTGCCATTATGAGCTTCACGACTTTCTAATACTTAGAAACTGCTGATGAGATTGGAAACAACACTAGCAGATATAATTTACAGCCAGGTGCTGTGACTCACGCTTCTAATTCCAGCACTTTGGGAGACTGGGGAGGGAATATCACTTGAGGCCAGGATTTCAAGACCAGCCCGGGCAACAAAGCAAGATTCCATCTCTATAAAAAATAAAAAATTAGATGGGCATGGTGGCATGCATCTGTAGTCCTAGCTACCTGGAAGGCTGAGTGGGAGAACTGCTTGAGCCCAGGAGTTCAAGGTAATAGTGAGGTGTGATGATACCACTGCACTCCAGGCTAGGTGACAGAGCAAGATGCTATCTCTAAAAACAAAAATTAATTAAAAACAACATATTTAAAACAAAAATAAATAATTTATATTAGATAATGAAAAGTGTCAATATAAAGAAGATCTATAAACTTCAGTGAACTGATATTATCAATTCATATGCTACAAAATTAAACATGATTTTAAAAAATCCATTCAACATTCAAGTCAGACCAATGAATTTTTTGATTTTGTTTTGTTTTTTTCTGAGACAGGGTCTTGTTCTGTTGCCCTGCCTGGAGCCCACTGTTGCAATCATGGCTCACTGCAGCCTCGACCTCTCAGGCTCAAGAGATCCTCCTAACTCAGCCTCCCAAGTAGGTGGGACTACAGGCACACGTCACCACACCTGGCTAATTTTTAAAGTTTTTTGTAGAGAGGAGGTCTCACTGTGTTGTCCTGGCTGGTCTTGATCTCCTGGCCTCAAGCAATCATCCTGCCTGGGCCTCCCAAAGTGCTGGGATTACAGGTGTGAGCCACCATCAGACCAATGAACTTTAACATAACAGAGCTGTAAGAGTTCATCAAAGTTTTCAGATTACACTTTGCAAGTAATCTTTAGGAAACGATCATCTTCTGAGTCTTGGTGCAACATCAAAGAATATCCACAATTAATTGAATATGCCATTAAAAGATTTCTTAAAATACTTCTCTCCCTTTTCAAATTACATATTTATGTGAGGCCAAATTTTCTTTATACACTTCAAACAAGAACAATGTATGGCAATAGACTTAATCCAGAAAAGCAGATGAGAGAATCCAGCTGTCCTCTATGACAGACATTACAAAGATTGCAATGCCACTGTTCTCACTAATTTTTTTTTGTTTTTAATAAAAAAGTACTATTCATGTTTACATGAGTTTATTAATGTTATTTTTAAGTGAATAAATATTTTTAAATTTCTGAATTTTTATTTCTAATATGCAAATGACAATAGATGTAACTCTATATAAATAAATGCTCTCAGAAGGGTCCTCAAAATTTTTTAGAGTATAAAGGCTACTGAGACCAAAACATTTGAGGACTACTGTTCTATAAACTCTGTATGACTTTAAACAGCACAGCATAGCACTGCACATTGGCATTTTACTTGATAATGTTCAAGTGTTATTGTAGCATGTAAGTTGTTACAATAAGCACTCTATTTGAAGATTTTAAATTACAATCTCAATTTTTTTAATAGATACAATACTATTCAGGTTATCTATTACTTCTTGAGTTAGCAGTGGTACTTTGTGTCTTTCAGAAAATTCATCTATTTCATTTAAGTTGTTAAATTTATGGGCACAAAGTTATTCATAATATTGCCATTATGCCTTTGATATTAATAGTAGCACTGCCATACAGACATATATTGTGAGTTACAGCTTTTAAATTTTCTAATAGCTGTGTTTAAAAAGTAAATAGAAACAGCCATAATTTTAATAATATAGTGCATTTAAAATATATATTATCATTTCAACATGTACTCAATATAAAAAATTTCCCAAGATTTTTACATTCTTTTATTCATATTGTCTTCAAAATCTGGTTGCACTCCATGGTGAAACCCTATCTCTACTAAAAATACAAAAATTAGCCAGGCATGGTGGCGCACGCTTGTAATCCCAGCTACTCAGGAGACTGAGGCACAAGAATCACTTGAATCCAGGAGGCGGAGGTTGCAGTGAGCCAAAATCACACCACGGCACTCCAGCCTGGGTGACAGAGTGAGACTCTGCCTCAAAAAAAAAAAAAAAAAAAATCCGGTTGCACTCATAATATATCTCAATTTGAACTAACCACATTTCAAGTGCTCAACAGCTACATGTGGCTAGTGGCTACTACATATTGGATAGCACAAATCAACAGATCCATAGTGATAGCCCACCTCTCTTTCATTCTCTATGTTAGTAATTTGTGTCTTCTCTTTATTGATCAACCACGATAGATATTGATTAATTTTATTGATCTTTTCTTTTCTTTTGAGATGGAGTCTTGCTCTGTTGCCCAGGCTGGCGTGCAGTGACGCAATCTCGGCTCACTGCAACCTCCACCTCCTGGGTTCAAGTGAGTCTCCTGCTTCAGTCTCCTGCCTCAGTCTCCTGAGTAGCTGGGATTACAGGCATGCGCCACCACACCCAGCTAATTTTTGTATTTTTGTAGAGACAGGGTTTCACCATGTTGGCCAGGCTGGTCTTGAACTCCTGACCTCAAGTGATCTGCCCATTTCAGCCTCCCAAAGTGCTGGGATTATAGACGTGAGCCACCGTGCCCGGCCTCATTGATCTTTTCAAAGAACCAGCTTTTGGTCTCATTGACTTTCTCTATAGGTTTTCTGTTGTCAATTTTATTGAATTTTGCTCTGTATTATTTCCTTCCTTCTATTTGCTTGGGGTTTAGTTTTCTCTTTTTCTAGTCTGCCATAGCAGAAGCTTGGATTATAGATTTGAAACCTTTTTTAACAAAGTCATTTAATGCTATAAAGTTTTCTCTAAGCACCACTTTAGCTACATTCTACAAATTCAATAATGACTTTAACAGTGTTAATAAAAAATCCAAAATATTAATCAACAGGGTAATCACATGCACAAAGTCAAATTCTTACCAACTGAGTTTTCATCATCTTCTAGGATGTGACTTCGCTGTCTAGGACGACCTGAAGCCATCATGAGGTCTTCATCATCCTCATCATCATTTATAATCCCTTTTGAAAAAGAAGGGATCTCGACTGCATTGTCATTTAGAAAATCGCCAGCATTACTCATATCATCTCCATCAAAAAGATCATTGTAATCCTTTTCCACTCTGCTAGATACCTTGAACAAATTAATACAAATTATAAAGTAAAAGTGAATGATTTAGAAAAACTCAGTTACTAAAAAGGTAAACTTTTTTTTTTTTTTTTTTTTTGAGACGAAGTCTGGTTCTGTCCCCCAGGCTAGAGTGCGGTGGCGCGATCTCGGCTCACTGCAAGCTCCGCCTCCCGGGTTTACGCCATTCTCCTGCCTCAGCCTTCCGAGTAGCTGGGACTACAGGCGACTGCCAACACGCCCGGCTAATTTTTTTGTATTTTTAGTAGAGACGGGGTTTCACCGTGTTAGCCAGGATGGTCTCGATCTCCTGACCTCGTGATCCGCCCGCCTCGGCCTCCCAAAGTGCTGGGATTACAGGCTTGAGCCACCGCGCCCGGCCTAAAAAGGTAAACTTTTAATATGCACCTATAAATTCTACCAAGCAGCAAACTCACTGAACAGATAAGAATAATTAGTAAATGTATTTATGGGAATTGTATTTATATTTACACAATAAGACCCAGTCCTTATTTCAAATGTCTTGTAATCTGCGGATGGGATGGGAGTATAGGGACTGACATGTAAACAAATACTGTATATGCCAAAATATAAAATAAGATTTTATTCCTCAGAAGTCATTCCCCAGAAGAGAAGTCACATTAATATGATAAAGTCCCTATAAAGTCTCTCATATTGTAAGACAGTCTCTCATTTACTTTTATTTTGAACAAGATACTGCATAAGATACATTTTCTTTATATTATCTCAGTTAAAGTTAGTGTTTTGATACTCATAAAAATAAAGTGATAGAACCAATAGAAAAACAAAGAAGGCAAAGAAATTCTACATGAAGCCCTGGCATGGTGGCTCACACCTGTAATCTCAGCACTTTGGGAAGCCAAAGCAGGTGGATGGCTTGAGCTCAGGAGTTTGAGACCAGCCTGGAAAACATGATGAAACCTCATCTCCACAAAAAATTAGCCAGGCATGGTGGCATGTGTCTATAGTCCCAGCTACCTGGGAGGCTGAGGTAGGAGGGTCACCCGAACCTGGAGGGTCAGGGCTGCAGTGAGCCATGATCTCACCACTGCACTCCAGCCTGGGTGACAGAGTGAGACCCTGTCTCAAAATAAATAAATTTTTAGATCATTTTAAAAAGTGAAATGGTAACCAAATACACTGCAAAGATCCCAAGTTACTCCTATAGGATGAATAAAAACTGTACAAATGTTAAGCCAATGGAAATTTATAGTTTGGCATAAAAGTCTAATGAGAACACCATTAACAGATTAAAAAGTATTATATCATAAACCTTTTATTTTCATTTATTTATTTTCATTTATTTATTTATTTTTCGACAGAGTGGAGTCTTACTCTGTCGCCAGGCTAGAGTGCAGTGGTGCGATCTCGGCTCACTGCAACCTCTGCCTCCCGGGTTCAAGCGATTCTCCTGCCTCAGTCTCCCAAGTAGCTGGGACTACAGGCGCATGCCACTGCGCCCAGCTAATTTTTGTATTTTTAGTACAGATGGGGTTTCACCATGTTGGCCAGGATGGTCTCGATCTCTTGACCTCGTGATCCACCCGCCTCGGACTCCCAAAGTGCTGGGATTACAGACGTGAGCCACAGCGCCCAGCATTTTTTTTTTTTTTTTTTTGACACAGAGTCTCACCCTGTCACCCAGGCTGGAGTGCAGTGAGGTGATCTTGGCTCACTGCAAACTCCGTCTCCCAGGCTCAAGTGATTCTTCTGCCTCAGCCTCCTTGAGTACCTGGGTTTACAGGCCTACACAACCACACCTGGCTAATTTTTGTATTTTCAGTAGAGACGGGGTTTCACCATGTTGGCCAGGCTGTTCTTGAACTCCTGACCTCAGGTGGTAAATCCACCTCGGCCTCCAAAAGTGATGGGATTGTAGGCATTAGCCACCATACCCAGATCCTCATAAACCTTTTAAATGGAAGTAAACATAATTGTGCTCTGAAAACTGATGTTTAATAAAATGAGATGAAAAAGTGTTTCTAAATCCATACATTGAAAAATACTTGATATGAGTAAATTAATAACTAAGTGCTATAAGAAGATATTTAACCATTCCATTTATAGTCCTAAAAGTTTATGTACTCAAGCTGACAAAAAACTGTTTTTGGATTTTCTTATTAAAAAAAATGGGGAGGCCGGGCATGGTGGCTCATGCCTGTAATCCCAGCACTTTGGGAGGCCGAGGTGGGCAGATCACCAGGTCAGGAGATTGAGACCATCCTGGCTAACACAGTGAAACTCTGTCTCTACTAAAAATGCAAAAATTAGCCAGGCGTGGTGGCACAAGCCTGTAATCCCAGCTACTCAGGAGGCTGAGGCAGGAGAATCACTTGAACCCGGGAAGCGGAGGTTGCAGTGAGCTGAGATCGGGCCATTGCACTTCAGCATGGGCAACAAGAGCGAAACTCCGTCTCAAAAAAAAAAAAAAAAAATGGGGAGGCCAGACGCGGCAGCCCATGCCTGTAATTCTAGCACTTTGGGCCACGGCGGGTGAATCACTTGAGGTCAGGAATTCAAGACCAGCCTGGCCAACATGGTGAAACCCCATCTCTATTAAAAATACAAAAAATTAGCTGGACGTGGTGGTGGGTGCCTGTTATCCTAGCTACTTGGGAGGCTGAGGCAAGAGAATCGCTTCAACCCAGGAGGCGGAGGTTGCGGGGAGCCACCATTGCACTCCAGCCTGGGCAACAGAAGGAGACTTTGTCTCAAAGAAAAAAAAATTTTTTAATGGGGGACTGTGCCTCATATTTATGATGAAGGCGATAAAATGTTCACAGGTGTGAAATTAGCCCAGCTAATTTTTGTATTTTTAGTAGAGACGGGGTTTCGTCATGTTGGCCAGGCTGGTCTTGAACTCTTGACCTCAGGTGATCCACTGGCCTCGGCCTCCCAAAGTGCTGGGATTACAGCCGTGAGCCACCGTGCCCAGCCAAATTTTTTTTTCTTAATTCACTTTTTGTTTTTACCAATGTTACACATACATACATATTAGTTGGGCAGTTTTACAAGGCATGCTATGAAAACAGCCCTCTCCACAGCCCCAACTTACTTCTCTACAGAATAAATCTTTCCAGCTCTTTTTGTTGTTTCTTTGCTACTTCTTCCATACCTGTAAATCATATTCTAGTAGAATTTTTTTTCACTTTTAATCACTGTGTTTAATAGATCCTATTAACTTCCATCTATGGAAGATAAGGATCTGGTACCCTTTCACAACCACCCCAACTGCCATGCTTGCATGTACACTATTCTCCGACCCCAATTCTCCCAATATACATAGATATATACTCCTTGTGGTTGAATCAATATACAGTATTTAGGTTATTAAGATCATGTAAATGCTATTCATGGCTGAATAATAAAAATAATAGCCAACACTTATAAAGTATGCCAAACCTATGAAGTGTGCTAGACACTGTTCTAACTATATATAATTCACTTAATCCTCCCAATAACCCCAAGTGGTTGGCATTATTCCTATCTTTTTACACATATAGTATATTATGATCACTTTTCCTTTCTTTTACAACTTTTTGTTTTCCCTAGAGTTAAGAAATTCTCTCTTTACATCTTTTCTCTTAGACAAATTCCCCAAAGATGATTTTTCCAATCTCCTGCCTGAAACGCATAAGACTGGCTGACAATGTTCTGGGAACCTAGCAGAAGGGAGATGGTCATTTCAACATTCAAGTATCTAATCTTTCATTTAATCCTCTGTTTTCAGCACAGTATTTCCCCCTTACCCAAGACCACTCAACTGTAACCAGTGTCCCTAGACCAAAGACAGTCTATTTCATCTTTTCTAAAAAAACAAATCTCCAACATTCTGCCAGAATGCATGTGAAGATGGGGGAGGGCAGGTACCCAGCTTTGAACACAGATGTTGAGACTAGAGGACTCTACGTGCTTATTAAATCACCTCTCCTGTTTTCAGCCCCACTTTTAAAAGCACCTAGTGCTACCAAATTCTGAATCTCTGGGGATTCAGTGAGGCAAACTGAGTAGCACCTCAGCTTCCAGAAACTACAGTTTTAGAATTCAACTTTTTGAGAAGATGAAGTGAGTTTCTCATCATCCTTCTATTTTCTAGCCTCCACTTTTTTTTTATTTTTTAGATGGGGTCTCACTGTCATCCAGGCTGGAGTGCAGTGGCACAATTACGGCTTGCTGTAGCCTCAACCTCCTGGACTCTAGTGATCCTCCCACCTCAGCCTCCTGAGTAGGAGCACGAAACTACAGGCACACACCACCACACTTGCCTAATTTTTATTTTTTTATTTTTTGTGGAGATGGGATCCCACCATGTTGCCCAGGCTGATCTCAAACTCCTGGGCTCAAGCAATCCTCCCAAAGTGTTGGGATTACAGGTGTGAGCCACTGCAGCAGGGCTCAAAATTATTTTTATAATCATCCCTTCAACTGTCTCCTTTAACCTTATGAGATTATGCATTTAAGAAAATGCCTTTAGTATAGTTTTTGTGGGGGTTTCAGAAGGGACAGATATAAATGCATGTATTAAGTCTGCAATCTGTAACCGGAAGTCTAAACTAAGACTTGAATATAAATAGGTACATCTGCCAGGTAGGGTGAATAACGAACAAAATCAAGAAGGTATAAAACAAGGTGGCCTGTTTAAAGTTGCTCAGTAAAGCTGCTTGACTATGCAGAGGAGGTGTATAGGTAGTTCTAAGAGTTAAGGCTAATTCAGAGTAGAAATAGTTTGTAGACCAAACTGAGACCTGATACAAAACAGTATTTAATGAAAGGTATTCCTTGGAAAGGCATTATATGGAGAGAAAAAAGTTTCTTAGTAAAATACACTTGGGAGACATCAGGTTGAACAAGTAAGAAGTTTTCTTACTATAGATTACTACTCAGCATCTACTATAGTAACACGAAAGGTAATTTTCCAAGAAAGTAAGGCAGTTTGTGATGTCTTCCAAATCCATATGATCACAGAAACATTTTGAAGAAACTGTTGTACCATACTCCTTTTTACCTTACTGCTTGATGTCTTTCCACTGGGGTCACAAACATTCTCTAGAAGCCCTAGATTTCCTTCCGCATCAGTATATGATATTTGACCACAAGTAGGATGCCATGCCAGACCACAAATTGCATAACCTTTCTCATGTTTCACCCTACAAATTAAAAAGCAGGTTCTAAAAATACTGTCAAGAAAAATATAAACTGTACATTTCTTTAGGTAAATTTTAGTTAGGAAAGAATAAATGACTTTTGACAATAATTTATAAATAATATAAATTTAATTATATTTTCATTCTGACAATCTGATGGCAAATTTGAAATGTTTCAAAATAAAAAATTCAAAACTAATGAGATGAGCAAAGAAGAGACAAAAGATACACTAAATCATACCTTTCCATGCAGTCTTTGGTTTCCACATTCCAAACTATAATTAGACCATTAATACTACCTGCAGCTAAATATTGCCCACAGGGTGACCAGGTTACTATATTGAGGGTCTGTAAAGAAAAACAGTTAATAAATAATGATTTTGTAAAATTTCAAACTAAATACCCATTTTATTACCAATTCAATTTTTTCACTTTTTTTCAAGAATTTGGAGGGCAATCAACCAAATTCAAATTTTTATATCCCTGTTCTACATTATTTCTAATTATATTTGATACAAGACAAAGTGTGCTTATTTTCTAACCTTATTTTTCAATAACATTCAAGTATCACTACCAGCTATTACTTTATCATGAAAAAATTATACTGGTACAATTTTATTTTATTTTTAGAGTCAGGGTCTTGCTCTGTCACCTAGGCTGCAGTGCAGTGGCATCATCATTACTCACTGTAACTTTCAACTCTTAAGCTCAAGCGATCTTCCTGCCTCAGCCTCCCAGGTAGCTAGGGCTACAGGCATGTACCACCACAACTGGCTAATTTTTTAGTGTTTTTTTTGTAGAGGTGGAGTCTTCTTTTGTTGCTCAGGTTGGTTTCGGATTCCTGGCCTCAAGCAATCCTCCTGCCTCAGCCTCTCAAAGTGCTGGGATTACAGGCATGAGCCACTGTGCCCAGCCACTGGCACAATTTTCAAAGCAAAACCTAAAAAATGTTATTATCCTAGAAAGAGACACAATTCAAGACATCCTCTTAGCATTCACAATCAAGATGAAGAAAACTAGTAAGTGAAGTGAACTTTAGTAAGCCATTGCTGACCTACTGGGCTTACGTTTCCTTACTGTAAATATCTGTGCATGTAAGAGAAAGAGAAAACAGACCAACAACCTTTCTTGCTCTAAAATTTCAGAGTCCATGATCACAAGCCTCAGTGAAACTCACTTAACAATAAAGGCTAACTACTGATAATTTTAGAATAACTTGTTCTAATACTATGCAAGGGTTAAATCTGACTTCTTATAACAAAGACCTATTTGGTATCCAGTTATTGATCAAATGAAGAAAGGATGAGCTGTTAGAAGATGGACCACATACAACAGCCAGGAGTTGTTTTCCATTCCAATAATATTTAACGGCAACTGTATTCAGGCAAACTATGCATTAACTGCTCCTTACAGCCCACTGAAAGTGTCACTTTATAAAACCTACCTGAGAGATGAAATTATCTGAAAGATCAAATTGATGACTCCAAGATTCTCTTCTATATAGCTTAACAGATTTTTCCACAGGAATTGCCAGTAACTATTAGAAAAGATAAACAACTTAAACAAAAGTTTACATTAAATTGAATTTGAAGAGGGAAAAAGCCACAAAATTCATTCAGATAAATTTACAAGACATAAAAGCAAATTAGTTTTTATTGTTTCTGTTTTTAAGAGACAGTGTCTCACTATGTTGCCCACGTTGGTCTCTAACTCCTGGGTTCAAGGGATCTTCCTGGCTTAGCCTCCTAAGTAGCTGGGACTACAGGCATACACCACTGTGCCAGGCACAAATCTGTATTTTAATTGGCAACTAACGAAACTCAGAACATTACTTAAAATTTCAATAAGCAAAAAATAGGTGATAATTTGTCATGGGAAGAGAAAAAAATAAAGGTGATCACTCTATTGCTTGCACCCAAAAAATGGAGAACTTGTAATTACTAGTACTTTTAATATGATTACTTTTTTTCCCCCAAGAGAAAGTCTTGCTCTGTCACCCAGGCTGGAGTGCAGTGGTGTGATCATAGCTCACTGAGCCTGAAACTCCTGGAGTCAAAGATCCTCCTGCTTCAGCCTCCCAGATAGCTAGGACTACAGCCCAACTAATTTTTTTCCTGTTTTTTTGTAGAGATGGGGTCTCGCTGTGTTGCTCAAGCTGATGCTGAACTCTGGCCTCAAGTGATCCTTCTGCCTCAGCCTCCCAAAGTGCTGAGATTACAGCATGAGACACCATGCCTGACCTTCAGTACTACTTCTTAAGGAATCTAGGCCCTTCTAATTTAAAAATTCCTCCAATTTGTTGGAGGAAAATAAAGACAGAATCCTTCAAATATCTTGAAAAACAAGAAATGTATCTTCTCATGCATTATGCTAAAGAAACTGATTAGTAGAAAAAATAAAACTGTGTATTCTTTCCATGATTATCCAAAAAAGGATTAGTAACATAAAAACTTTATTTTAAATAATTTTTAAATTAGATTTTTTTGTAAGCAAAGAAAAAAAAATACATACTACATTTCAATTATCACTTTAATCTAGAATGTACACTTAAAAGTTCACATGGGCTGGGTGTGATAGCTCAGGCCTATAATCTCAGCACTTTGGGAGGCTGAGACAGGCAGATACTAGAGCTCACGAGTTTGAGACTAGCCTGAGCAACATAATGAGACCCTGTCTCTACAAAAAATAAAAAAATTAGCTAGCCATTGTGGGTGCGTGCCTCTAGTCCCAGCTACTCGGGTGGGGGGCTGAGGTGGGAGGATGAACTGAGTCCAGGAGGCAGAGGTTGCAGTGAATCGTGATCATGCCGCTGCACTCCAGCCTGGGCAACAGAGTGAGACCATGTTTCAAAAAAAAAGGAAAGAAAAAATAATTTTAAAAGCCAATTGTGTATATACATATATATACACAAAAGAAAGAAAAACAAACTATATATTTATATATATATAGTTGCCCAGGCTGGAGAGTAGTGCTATCTCGGCTCACTGCAACCTCCGCCTCCCAGGTTCAAGCAATTCTCCTGCCTCAGCTTCCCAAGTAGCTGGGACTACAGGTGCACACCACCATGCCTGGCTAATTTTTGTATTTTCAGTAGAGACGGGGTCTTATCATGTTGGCCAGGCTGGTCTCGAACTCCTGACCTCAGGGGATCCACCAGCCTCAGCCTCCCAGAGTGCTGGGATTATAGGTGTGAGCCACTGTGCCCGGCCACCAACCGTATATTTTTTATGTACACTGTCTGCTCACGTCTTTGCTCATCTTTCTAATGGGTTTTTATTGATTTGTAAGAATACTTTGCATACTATGGAAATTAGCTCTGTTTTATTGTTTCAAACTTTCTTCCCCAGTTTGTCATTTGTACTGTGACTGTAATATTTTGTATCATGCAAAACTATTTACTTTTATACTATCTACTTTATTAATTTCCTGAAAATTTTCAAAAGAATAGAAAAGTTGAAATAATAATATAGTAAATACCTATATATAGACTCATCATGTGGAAGAAAGCTTCAAAGATTCCCACTTCCTGGTATTCATATCCTTGTGCTAATGCATTTGCTAAATCTCCTTTTCTCTACCTTTATATACACTAACTTTCCATATACATTTGGGTCTATTTATCTCTTTAACAGGTATGTGTCTATTCATAACTCAATAGCAAACTTTTAATTCTCATAACTTTATGTTTTATTATCTGATTGAATTAGATTATTTGCATCACTTTTCTTTTTCAAAACTTTTCATTTTCCACATGGACTTTCCCTTTTTTTTTTTAGAAATAATGTTTATTTTCTTTTTTTGAGATAGAGTCTCGCTCTATCACCTGGGCTAGAGTGCAGTATTGCAATCTCGGCTCACTGCAACCTCCGCCTCCCGGGTTCAAGTAATTCTTATGCCTGAGACTCCCAAGTAGCTGGGATTACAGGCATGTGCCACCGTGCCCAGTTAATTTCTATATTTTTAGTAGAGACAGGGTTTCGCCATGTTGCCCAGGCTGGTCTTGAACTCCTGGCCTCAACTGATCGACCTGCCTCAGCCTCCCAAAGTGCTGGGATTATGGGCATGAGCCAGCGAGCCCGACCCAATGTTTATTTTTCATCAACCTTATTTCCATGTTGCTTAAGAGGCTGTGCAAGAACAGCTTAAGATCACTCAGTGGTTGTTTCTACGCATTCAGAGGTCTGAGCAGTGGGGAGCCGCAGACCAGTCTTCTGTGGCAGGCTGAGCACTCCAGTTTTCAGGAGGGAATTGCTAAATAGGCACAGAGGGCACCTGCACACCATCAGACCAGTCTGCAACCTCAGGTTGAGGAGCACCGAACTCAGGAGCTGGAGCAGTCCATTCACCCTAAAATTCCTCCTTGGTCACGGCCTTTATAGCAGCAGGCTGCTCTTCTTTTTCAATCTCTTCTGGAACTCTGTAGAAGTAGAGTTCAGGCATGACCTCCCACAGGAAATGATGCCATGCATGCGAACTTCCTGGATTGGCATCCACCACATCAATCCCAGTGAGTGAGCTCCCTTGCTGTTGCATGGGATGGTAGTGTCCACATGGCACAGAGGAAAATCTGTGTGACACAGAGCAATGGTACGTAGTTTAACATAAGATGCCTCTGTGAGAGGCTGGTGATCAGCACTGGGATTAGTCACCATAAGAAGCTGTGGCTCCTAAAAGGCTGCCTGGATCTGGTTAGTGAAAGTTCCAAGAGTGAAATAGCCGGCAATTGGAGTGACTCCAGTGGCAGCAGCAAACTTTAGCATGGCCCTCAGACCAGTATTCCTGGATGATATGATACCGACATTGACAGGGTTTTCAACAGCAACAATGGCACAAGCTCCCAGAAGCTTCTCCCAGGTCCTCTTCAGATTTATGATGTAGATGCCGACACTTTTACTTTTATAGATATACTGTTCCATCTGGAAGACAAAGCTGGTGCTACCTAAGTGGGATCCTGCTGCAAGGAACTTAAGGACATCCTCCTCCTTCATGTGCAGGACATCGAGGTTCTAGACATTGTGAAAGTTTCCCTTTAAGTTACAATGGGAATCCAGAACAACATCATAAGGACCCTTCTCTGGGTAGTACGGAAAGCCCTCATGGGCTTTAGAATCAGCTCAATTTGGTCCTCCTAGACATCTTATTGGTACTTTATTTTATTTTGTTTTCTTTTTTTTTCCTTAGAGCCTTCAGATGAGACATTTTATTTTTGAGGCAGGGTTTTGCTCTGTTGCCTAGGCTGGGAGTACAGTGACAAGATCATAGCCCACTGCAGCCTTTATCTCCTGGGCTTAAGTGATACTCCTGCCTCAGCCTCCCAAGTAGATGGGACTACAGGAATATGCCACCACACCTGGCTAGTTTTCATTTTTTGTGGAGATGAGGTCTTGCTATGTTGCCCAGGCTGGTGTCAAACTCCTGAGCTCAAGCAGTCCTCCTGCCTCAGCCTCCCAAAGTGCTGGGATTACAGGCGTGAGCCACCACACATAGCCTGTTGTTTTATATGTGAATGTTATCAAAACTATAGATTAATTTAGGGAAGAATTGATAGCTTTATTTATATCAAATAATTCCTTTCTAAGAATATATGTTTCTATTCATCCAAGTCTTACTTCTCTTGGTAGCATGTTAAAATTTTCTTTATATAGATCTTTCACATTTCTTGTACATTTAACCTGTTACTGTACCTTTTTCAATTTAAAAGTAAATGCATTATTTTTCCTACATGCTTTCTAAATGGCTATTGTTTGTATGCAGGATAACAATCCTGTATTTAACAATCCTGTAGACAAACAATTTTGCTTCCAGTTACCTTACTAAATTTTCTTATTAGTAATGATTTTCTTCCCCAGTTGATTTTCTTGGGATTTACTCATATACAAACATTTCATTTGCAAATAATGAACATTCTCTTTCTTCCTTTCAAATTTCTTATATCTTTCTGTTGTCTAACTGTATCAGTTAGTACCTCCAAAATGTTAGGTACTAACAGTGAGACTGGACATAATAAGACTGTCTCCAGAGTTGTTCCATTAAGCATGAATGTGAAGAAAAAGATAAAATTATTTCATTCATGCAAAATTTATACTTCAAAATGAATCTTGAAAAAGTTCAAATGTTTCTTAAAGCATTTCAATACTAATTATTTGGCTTGGTACTCTAAAATTTATAATCCAAAATTTTAAAAAGTAATTTAAAAAATTATTCTTACACTCACAGTTGAAAAGGACTGAATAAAACGAAGGTCAAAAATAAGAATCATGCCAGGCACGGTGGCTCACGCCTGTAATCCTAGCATTTTGGGAGGCCGAGGCACGTGGATTGCCTGAGCTCAGGAGTTCGAGACCAGCCTGGGAAACACGATGAAACCTCCTCTCTACTAAAAATACAAAAAATTAGCCAGGCATGGCAGCGTGCACCTGTAATCCCAGCTACTCGGGAGGCTGAGGCAGGAGAATTTCTAGAACCTGGGAGGCAGAGGTTGCAGTGAGCTGAGATCGCGCCACTGCACTCCAGTGTGGGAGACAGAGTGAGACTCCGTCTCTAATAAAAAAAAAAAAAAAAAAAAGAAAAAAAGAAAAATAAGAATCACTTACCTTCCCACTTTTTGGCTGCCAAGCAAGTCTGCAGATTGATTTTGCATTTATCACATCGTTGCATTTTTGTAGCAGTGGCCAACTAATAGCACATGTCTAATTGGTAAAAAAAAGAAAATTTCTTTCCTTTATGAAAATTCCCCCCCAAAATATATGCAGAACTGAATATATTTAAAGGTTTCTTCAAATTAATATGTATCTCAGAAAAATGCAACTTAATGCACCTTAATTATAATAATACCTGATATACCTAAACTGCTTTTAAGTCCTTCAAAGGTATGAAGAGTACAAATCTTAAATAACTAGAGTACTTTCTGTGCAGAATAAACAAATGATATACTCATTGAATAATCATACACACATACACAAAACCCCATTATGTGAAATTCTTAGAATGACTACAGAAATAAAACTTCAAAGGTCTACTATAAAATGTTAAAGTGTCAAAGTCACTTCTTTTAAATAGCTCAAGAATGAAGGGAAGGAACTGTGGATATTAAGGCATATTTGTGGAGGATATTTCTCTAGTCAACTACATTCATATTCTCTCTAGAAATGCCAAGCCATCTCTGATTGCCTTGGGCAGACTTAACTGTTCCCTCTGTCAATCTGGAGAACACCTTATTTCGTACCTCCTTTAAAACCTTTATTAGGCTGCATTTGAATAAATTGTATATGTGACTCTCCAAATCAAGTGTGACCCATAATTTTTTATCCCCAACCATCTAACCCAAGGCCCAACGCATGGTCATTACGTTGTAAATATAAAATAACTGAATTTATTCCCTTCATTTACAAAACTTAAAAAGTTAAATATAAGATTATCATTCCCCTTGTGATTAGGTAAAAATGCAATTAGTCTTCAACGTATTTATTTGGCACTAGAATACTGTGGACTTGGATCACAAAAATAGTATTTAATGGTACCAAAGAAACAAATTCCAAAGAAAAGCAATTATCAATTTGGCCCAGTAATACAACATATAACAATTTATTACAGAAATGGGCAAAAAACTTTAAATTTAAATTGCTGAGTTTACCTGATCTGAAATTTGCCACACTCTGACAGATCCATCACAACTAGCTGATGCCTGCAGGAATAAACAATACATTTCTCTATAGTCATAGCCATAATACTACATGGAAAGTGGTTCAATTAATTAAATCAAAAAGCCCTTTTTTCAACTGGGTGAATTTCCTGCTAACTCTCTTACTGAATAAAACAAAGGTTGAAAAGTTAGAGTTAGCAGAAAATTTTTTAGAGAGTTAGTAGGAAATACAATTTTTAAACATATTCAGGAAAAACACAAAAAGAGAAGGAAAAAGTAATTACCAGAAAGATGTCCTTAGGATCAAAGGAAAGACTTAAAACAGGGGCATCATGTCCTCGAAATGTTTTCTGTTGGCTGCTATCCATCACATCCACAATTTTGACTAGAAAATCACTAAGAACAAAAAGAGTAACACAAATGAATAAATGCTAACACAAAGGCCTCTCCTAAAAGCTATGACCCAAATATTTCTTTTTTTCTTTTTTTTTTTTTTTTTGAGACAGAGTCTTGCTCTGTCACCCAGGCTGGAGTGTAGTGGTGTGATCTCAACTGCAACCTCCACCTCCCGGGTTCAAGCGATTCTCCTGCCTCAGCCTCCCGAGTAGCTGGGATTACAGGTGTGCACCACCATGCCCAGCTAATTTTTGTATTTTTAGTAGAGATGGGGTTTCACCATGCTGGTCAGGCTGGTCTTGAACTCCCGACCTCGTGATCCGCCCACCTCAGCCTCCCAAAGTGCTGGGATTACAGGCGTGAGCCACCATGCCTGTCCAAGTATTTCAAAATCACAAAATCTTTATAGCAACTTATAAAATTTGGCACCCAAATTTAATGGCTTACCTTTTAGTTTTGCTCTATAAATACGATGAAAACACAAGTCAAGATTTCCCATTATGCTAAAATACAAACACTTCCTAAATGGCTTCTTTAGTTACATCTCAAGCTTCTATTATTTGCTAATCTAATTATAGCTACAACCATTTTTAAAAGTACTATACCTTTCACTTCACCTCAGCAATTCAACCAACTATATTATTTTGCTATGACAAAGAAGCATCAAAAGAAACTCCAAAATATTCTGACTGTACAGTCCAAGTTCTAAGTAAAATAATTTTTTTTTTTTTGAGACGGAGTTTCACTCTTGTCGCCCAGGCTGGAATGCAATGGCGTGATCTCAGCTCACTGCAACCTCCGTCTCCCGGGTTCAAGCAATTCTCCTGCCTCAGCCTCCCAAGTAGCCAGGATTATAGGCGCCCGCTACTACGCCCAGCTCATTTTTGTATTTTTAATAGAGATGAGGTTTTACTGTGTTGGCCAGGCTGGTCTTGAACTCCTGACCTCAGGTGATCTGCCCACCTTGGCCTCCCAAAGGGCTGGGATTACAGGCATGAGCCACCATGCCAGCCCTAAAATAATTTTTTAAAATTTTGCATCAAGCTATGCTTTCAGTATCACAAAACAGGCCATCTGCAGAGCAGTATATTTCTTTCCTTTTTTTTTTTTTGAGACAGAGTCTCACTCTGTCGCCTAGGCTGGAGTACAGTGGCACCATCTTGGTTCACTACAACCTCTGCCTCCTGGGTTCAAGTGATTCTCCTGCCTCAGCTTCCCGAGTAGCTGGGATTACAGGCACCCGCCACCACACCCAGCTAATTTTTTGTATTAGTAGAGACGGGGTTTTGCCATGTTGGCCAGGCTGGTCTTGAACTCCTGAGCTCAGGTGATCTGCCCGCCTTGGCCTCCCAAAGTGCTGGGATTACAGGCATGAGCCACCACACCCGGCCAAAGCAATATATTTCAATTCAAAAAGAAGCCCAAGTTTGTCCTCAAAAATCTTTACTAGACAAAAGAATATATGAAGAAACAACAAACAACAAAAAATTAAGTCAGGCCGGGCGCGGTGGCTCACGCTTGTAATCCCAGCACTTTGGGAGGCCGAGGCGGGCGGATCACGAGGTCAGGAGATCGAGACCACGGTGAAACCCCGTCTCTACCAAAAAAATACAAAAAATTAGCCGGGCGTGGTGGCGGGCGCCAGTAGTCCCAGCTACTCGGAGAGGCAGGAGAATGGCGTGAACCCAGGAGGCGGAGCTTGCAGTGAGCCGAGATCGCGCCACTGCACTCCAGCCTGGGTGACAGTGCAAGACTCCGTCTCAAAAAAAAAAAAAAAATTAAGTCACAGTCCTGAAAACATTACCCTGAAACAAATAAACAAGGCCTTTTGTTCTAACATTATTTCCTTTTCTGATGTCAAAGAGCCTTACCTAGATCCAGCAGCAATTTTAGTACCATCCCCATTAAAGACCACATGGTTTGCATTTGTAGTGAAGCGAGTCAGTATACCATCTGGAACTCCTTCAGGAAACGTGTGGACTTGAATAGTATTATTAGAAACTGCAGTGACCAATTTTCCATTCTAAAAGAAAAGTTAAGGTAAGAAACATTAGCAAAACAAATCCAAATGACTGGGAGTCTCTCCATAGTTAAAAATCCGGTAAAAAACAAAAAACCTTAAAAATCTAGTTCATATCAAGAGAAAAATTATCACTAAATGTACAACTTTGCTAGAATGTGCATTAGCAAGAAAAATTTGCTAGCTTTAGAAAAATTCTAACTTCAGCAGCCTATCTTTTAGCCTCTAATTTTTCTTTTACTTCTGGTAAGAAAAATGTTTGAATAGTACTTCTATGGATCCTAAGTGTTATAAAAATGAAGGAGACTCAAGAGAGCTTTTCAGAAAAAACAGAGCTAGTCTCAAAATGAGGAGAAGGCGCCGGGCGCGGTGGCTCACGCTTGTAATCCCAGCACTTTGGGAGGCCGAGGCGGGCGGATCACGAGGTAAGGAGATCGAGACCACGGTGAAACCCCGTCTCTACTAAAAATACAAAAAATTAGCCGGGCGTGGTGGCGGGCGCCTGTAGTCCCAGCTACTCGGAGAGGCTGAGGCAGGAGAATGGCGTGAACCCGGGAGGCGGAGCTTGCAGTGAGCCGAGATTGCACCACTGCACTCCAGCCTGGGCAACAGAGCGAGACTCCGTCTCAAAAAAAAAAAAAAAAAAAAAAAATGAGAAGGCATCAGAAGGCATGGCCACAGTGGCCACTGCCCTATGTTTCCACAACAAAATCATTACAGGTCTTTTTAGAGTAAAGTCTAAATGCAGAATCCATGCCAGAGACTGCAGTGATATACCTACAAGGCAAGTAATGTTGAGAATTGCCACACCACCAGAACCCAGAAGATAGGAATGGAACATATTCTCCCTCAGAGCCTTGGGAAGAGCCAACCATGACGACACCTTGATTTCAGACTTCCTGCCTTCTGAACTGTGAGATAACTTTCTGTTGTTTTAAGCCACCAAGTTTGTGGCAATTTGTTACAGCAGCCTTAGTAAACTAATATAAGACCATGTTTACTTTTTTCTCCTTTACAGTCTTTTTCATATACAAAGCCAGTACATGCTCCCTGAACAGAAAAAAATGACAATATGAAAGTATTGGGGCTGGGTGTGGTGGTTCACACCTGTAATCCCAGCACTTTGGGAGGCTGCGGTGGGTGGATCACGTGAGGTCAGGAGTTCGAGACCAGCCTAGCCAACATGGTGAAATCCCATCTCTACTAAAATTACAAAAAATTTAGCCAGGCATGGGGGCGCGCAGCCAGCTGTGTGGGAGGCTGAGGCAGAAGAATCACTTGAACCCGGGAGGCAGCGGTTACAATGAGCTGAGACCGCGCCATTGCACTCCAGCCTAGGCAACAAGAGTGAAACTCCGTCTCAAAAAAAAAAAAAAAAAAGTATCCTGAGCAGAGGCTGAGTTCCTTATTTTATGAATTAATCTCCATTAACATTTTGGGGTTGTCTTCTTAATTTTGTTATATTCATGTGTGTGTTTGTGTGTGTGTGTGTGTGTATAATATGTATTTATTTAGTTTAACAAACATAAAACTATACTATATTAACTGTACTGAATCTCATTTTTTGACTTATTATAAACTTATTTTCAACTTATTATAAATATATTTTCTGATGAAAATAGATACCCTACTTTTATAACGGCTGTATAGTATTCCATTATATGGGTCTATCAAAATTTATAAAACTTCTCAATTGAAAGACTCTTCTATTGTTTTTAACGTTTGCTATTGTTATGAATTGTGCTTTTACTATCCTTTTCCACATAAACTTGAAAATAGCCAGAAATCACTGTGTACATTCTAATTTTAATACACAGTATCAATTTGCTCTAAAAAAAAAAGTTTCTCACTTATATATCCAGCCACTGTGTATGATAATACTTACTTCTCAAAACCTTCACTATTACTGGGATTAGCAATATTTTTCATCCTTGCCAATCTTATGGGGAAAAAAAATCCAATTTTAAAATTTGCACTTCTTTGCTTACTAGTAAGATTTAGCTTATATTTAATGTATGTTGGTCATTTATGTTTTTTCTTCTGGGAATGCATTTTCCAATTATATATGATCATTTTAAAAAGAATATCTAAACACCATCTTATCTACCTTAAATGCACCTGGGTTTGGAAAAAATATGAATTCTGTGGAAAGATTTTTCTACCTAAACACAATACACTCAAGTTAAAAGTCATCACAAATAAAAAGCTTAGGGGTTTATAGATACTTAATTTCCAAAGTCCTTCTGAATAAGTCTTCTTTCTCCAAGTAACCTACATCTCATTCCCACATTTGCCTTACACAAAACATCAGAAACATATATGAATATATATTGGGAATGTTAATGAAACATTCCCTTTTTCTAGAACAATTCCTTAAGTTATCTGAATCAGTAGGTGTTTTAGTCTGTTCTGTACTGCTATAAGAATACCACAGACTGGGTAATTTATAATGAACAGAAATTTATTGTCTCATGATTCTGAAGGTTGGACACTACAAGATTGAGGGGTTGGCATCTGGCAAGGGTCTTCTTATGCATCATCCCATCTTAGAAGGGTAAAGAGAGGGCGAGAGGGAGAGCAAGAGGACCAAACTCACCCTTTTATGATGAACCCACTCCTGAGATGGTGGCATCAATCCAATCATGAGGCCAGAGCCCTCATGGTCTCATTACTTCTCAGTAGACCCCACCTCCCACCACTGTTAGGTTGGGGATTAAGTTTCCAACACATGCTTTTAGGGGGACACATTGAAACCACAGTAGTGAGCTAAAAACACCACTGAGTTTTCCCTTAAAGGAAAAAAGGGAACATTTAAACCTTTCTTGGAAGTATTATTTTCCTGCATTTATTTTAATTGGTTCACCATTCATGTCCATTAATCACTTTTAATAAACCACTCAGTTTACCTTTAAAATTTTGGGGTTGTCAAGTATGGTGGCATGCACCTACAGTCCTAGCTGCCCAGGAGGCTGAACTGGGAGGACTGCTTGAGCCCAGGAGTTTGAGACCAGTCTGAGCAACATGGCAAGACCCCGTTTAAAAAAAAAAAAAAAAAAAAAAAATTGGTGGGGCAAGTTATGGCATTATCATGCATTTTAAAATATTATTTCATGAGATAAAAAAAGGTATATCTATATTCAAAAATATTTTTCACAACCCATCTCAAAAAAAACTGCTAGGGCAAGTTACGGCATTATCATGCATTTTAAAATATTTCATGAGATAAACAAAGGTATATCTATATTCAAAAAAATGTGTATATATACATATTTTGGATATATACATATACATACGTGTACATATATACATACGTGTACATATATACATACGTGTTCATATATGTATACGTGTACATATATGCATACGTGTATATATATGCATACGTGTACATATGTACATATGTGTACATATATACACACACATATATATATACTTTTTTTTTTTGATATGGAGTCTCGCTCTGTCCCCCAGGCTGGAGTGCAGTGGCGCGATCTCGGCTCACTGCTAGCCCCGCCTCCCGGTTTCACGCAATTCTCCTGCCTCAGCCTCTCCGAGTAGCTGGGACTACAGGTGCCCGCCACCACGCCCGGCTAATTTTTTGTATTTTTAGTAGAGACGGGGTTTCACAGTGGTCTCGATCTCCTGACCTCGTGATCTGCCCGCCTCGGCCTCCCTTAGTGCTGGGATTACAAGTGTGAGCCACCGCGCTCGGCATTTTTTTTATTTTTTGAGACGGAGTCTCGCTCTGTCGTCCAGGCTGGAGTGCAGTGGCGCGATCTCGGCTTGCTGCAAGCTCGGCCTCCCGGGTTCACACCATTCTCCTGCCTCAGCCTCCCGAGTAGCTGGGACTACAGGCACCCGCCACCATGCCCGGCCAATTTTTTGTATTTTCAGTAGAGACGGGGTTTCACCATGTTAGCCAAGATGGTCTCGATCTCCTGACCTCGTGATCTGCCCGCCTCGGCCTCCCAAAGTGCTAGGATTACAGGCATGAGCCACTGCACCTGGCCCGCAAAAGTATTTTTTCACTCAAGCATAAAAATCACATGCCAGTATCATTTCGTATCAATTGATGTAACTGTTTTTACTACCTTCAAAGCACACGAATATGCCTTTTCTCCAACATTAATGAACTTAGGATCATCATCATCCAAGTCTTCCCAAATCCTCACATCACCATCACTTCCACAAGTCACAATAAAACTGTGAAGAAAAGACACAAATTAAAGTCATCGGGCATGGTGTCTCATACCTATAATGCTAGCACTTTGGGAATACAAGGTGGGAGGATTGCTTGAGGCCAGGAGTTCAAGACTAGCCTGGATAATACAGAGAGACCTAGTCTCTACAAAAAATTAAAAAATTAGCCAGGCATGGTTATGTGTACCTGTAGTACCAGCTACTTGGGAGGCTGCAGTGGGAAAATCACTTGAGCCTGGGAGGGCAAGGCTGCAGTGAACCATGATGGCACCACTGCACTCCAGCCTGGGCAACAGAGCAAGACTCTATCTCAAAGAAAAAAAAAAAGTCACCTAGTTTCATACACATTAGTTTTGTGGAATGCTACCTCTATATTTACCACTTTTTCATAAAATGAAGACATTAGCCAGTATTTTTTTCTCATTTTATACACATAAACCTTAAAAATAAAGTGCTAATTTCCTTCTATAAAATAAAAGATGAGTTTAATACTCTAGTTCTTCTTTGGCATAAAATTATAAAATTTTGAGGCAGGGTCTCATTCTGTTGCCTAGGCAGTAGCATGATTATAGCTCTCTACACCCTCTGCCTCCCTGGCTCAAGTGATCAACCCACTTCAGCTCCCCAGGTAGCTGGGACTACAGGCGCATGCCACCATGCCTGGCTAATTTGTTTATTTTTTGTAGAGACAGGGTCTCCCTACATTGCCCAGGCTGGTCTTGAGCTCCTGGGCTCAAGGGATCTGCCTGCCTTGGCCTCCCAAAGTCAAGGGATTACAGACATGAGTCACCATGCTTGGCCAGCATAAAATTATTTATTTGTAAGAATGTAAGAAAGATGCGTATATAATCTGCAACAATAGGGACCGTGTCTTCCTTGCCCACCATTGTATCCCTAGCACCAAACGGTCTCTGACAGAAACCTTAATAAATGTTTGTTGAATTAATAAATGAATAGATGTGTGAGCTCAACTATCCAAACGGGTTTCAAATAGCCATCTGTATCTATCATAACTTGTTTTAAACTTCTCATCTTCCAAACGCTTTTACTCATTTAGTATGTGCCCTATCTACACACATACAAGAAAACAAATAAAAACACAAAATATAATGTATATAATAAAATAGAAAAATAACATACAATAGCAAAAAAAATCTATATAAAGAGCTGTGGATGTTCAAAAGAAAAAGATTAATTCTCACCTGGGAAAATCAAAAAGGTTCATAAGAAAGATGGTATTTACACTGGGAAGTCAAAGAACAAGTAGGACTAGATATGCTAAGACTGGTGACAAGGGCAGTTCCAGAGAAAACCACATGAACCAAGATATAGTTAATATAGCACGGGGGAGTTTACCTGGAGCAGACAAGCCAGGAAAGGAAAAGGAAAATGAAGTCTAGGTCACCTATTTAGAATAACTTAATGCCAGAGTAAGGTCGTTAGGCTCCCTTCTACAGGGAGTAGATAGGAGGACCACAAGTCTCAGTTTGCCTGGGATACTCCTGGTTTATGTGTCCAATTGGCCTGGCATTTGTCCAGGAATTTTCACTTTAAAACATATTAGTATTAGTTGCATCAAAATTGGCTAGGGTGGAGCCTGACCAACATGACAAAACCCCGACTCTACTAAAAATACAAACATTAGTCAGACATGGTGGTGTGCACACCTGTAATCCCAGCTACTCCAGAGGCTGAGTCATGAGAATCGTTTGAACCCAGGAAGCAGAGGATGCAGTGAGCCGAGACCGCACTACTGTAGCCTGGGAAACAGAGCACGACACTGTCTCCAAAAAAAAAAAAAAAAAAAGGCTAGGGTGGGTTTGGCAGACCTCTTCTTTGTACTTCCAGCTTCTGCCATGGTCTCATTTAGTAATGTAACACACATAACACATGGTTAAATCTGTAAAATGACTAGTGTTAATCTATCTCCCCTTTTCCTACCCTTTCCTGATGCAATGTAACTAACAAATCCTTTCGGGAACAACATGTGAGGCATTCAATAAAAAACTGAATGGATTCAGGCATAAGACCCTAGGGATAGCTACTTCTTTCAGTCCCAATAGTGATGAGAGAAGTATTTCACGTTTTTGTTCTGATGGAATTTTTTTTTTTTTTTTTTTTTGAGACAGTCTCACTCTGTCACCCAGGCTGAAGTGCAGTGGTACTATCACAGCTCACTGCAACCTCTGCCCCCTGGGTTCAAGTGATTCTCCTGCCTCAGCCTCCCAAGTAGCTGGGACTGCAGGTGTGCGTCACCACACCCAGCTAACCTTTGTGTTTTTAGTAGAGACAGGGTTTCACCATGTCAGACAGGCTGGTCTCAAACTCCTGACCTCAGGTGATCCACCCACCTCGGCCTCTCAAAGTGCTGGCATTATAGGCATGAGCCACCACACCCAGCCCCGATGGGCTTCTTGGTGTATCAGCAGATGCACTGGAGGAGATGTACAAAGTTACAGGTGCCAGTTGGTGGGACCAATGGAAAATTATAGTGGAATTAATAAGAAATAAAGGCAGAAAATAGAGTTAAGCAGTCTTCTAAAGAGCTTTTAGAGTAGTCTGAATGTTTTTCTAAATGGTTTTGTCCTTCATTGTATCAAATAACTAACTACATATTAATTTTATTGATTGCTATGCTTTTTAAATTTTGGGAAAAAAATAAAAACCAATACAACCCTTTCAGTGGCAATGAGCTAAAAAAGTGTATCACGTACATATTTAATAAAAGATTAAATACTAAATTTCTTCTTCTCAGGAAAGTTGATAATGAAAATATAGTTTGAATAAAATGTTAGTTGACATTTACCACGGGGCTATCGTGATACTATAGTGATAACACCAACCACAGGAAAATTAGAAGAGAAAAAAGTCCCGAAGAAGCATCAGTTACCTATTCAAGTTAGTTATCTTGAGAAGGCTGCCTAAAAACTGTGATTCTACTCCTGCAGAAGGTAAGTTTATATCTTGTGAAGCATGATTCTTCCTAAGAACTCAGTGCTCTCCAAAACAACTTTCTGAGATGATGAAAATGGTCTATACCTGGTACTGAGCAATTGAAATGTGGCTAATGTGACAGACTGACTTTTTAATGAAGTTAACCGTAACTGATTTAAATCTACATAACTGCATGTGGCTAGTAGCTACTGTATTGGACAGTGCAGCATTAAAAGAAATGACAATTGTTCTAAAATAATTTTGTTCATTTTTCATTCCAAGTTTTCTGGTGCAAGCATAAAAAGCGAAGTGACTGTTAATGGGTTGTCTCCATTATCAAAAGAACTTTCAGATGAAATCAGGTGTGTTCAGGGTGGTATGGCCATAGACAGCAAAAGAACTTTCAGTTAAATGATAAAAGTATTATATCAATGTCATCAGGAGTTTTAAATAGAAAATCACCCATATTAATTCCAATAATAGTTTAGTTTACTCTTCAGTTCATGGAAACAAAGTAAATCTTCTGGAAGTTCATTCTGCCGAAAGTGAAATATCTGACATCATTGGGGATTCTACCTAAATTTATTTGAAAAGTTTAACATTAATAATAAAATTCTTAATTTTTACAGTAATACAAATACAAATTTTGGCAGGAAATAGAGTTAAGCAGTCCTGTGAAAGAAGTGCTTTTAGAGTAGTCTAAACATTCTTCTAAATGGTTTTATCCTTTATTGAATCAAATAACTACATATTAATTTTGTTTTCTACAGTGCTGTAGGAAAAATCAATATTTTTTTTCTTTTTGAAACAGGGTCTTGCTCTGTTGCCCAGGCTGGAGTGCAGTGGCACCATCTCGGGTCACTGCAACCTCCACTTTCCAGGTTCAAGTGATTCTCCTGCCTCAGCCTCCCAAGTAGCTAGTATTACAGGCACACGCCACCCACACCTGGCTAAATTTTGTATTTTCAGTAGAGATGGGGTTTCACCATGTTGGCCAGGCTGGTCTCGAACTCCTGACCTCAAGTGATACGCCTACCTCAGCCTTCCAAAGGGCTGGAATTACAGACGTAAGCCTGCACCCAGCCAGAAAAATCAATGTTCTTACTATATTAGGAAATCTGTGAAACACAAAAGTACTTGAATTTGGAATTACAATTCATGATTCTATCCAAATGAGCTGCAAGATAACATACCAACAAAAAAGAAGCCATACTCGTCAAATTTTCAGATTTTATTTATATCTAGAATTGCTGAACAACAGAATTTTTGAAAAAAACATGTTTTGTTTCTGTTTTTGTTGCCCAGGCTGGAGTGCAGTGGCCCTACCACGGCTCACTGCAGCCTTGACCTCCTGGGCTCAAGCAATCCTTCCATCTCAGCAGCACACAAACCAATGTTAATTAAATACACAAAAAATACTAGCATTGCAGGACATACTTTCTCCCTCTGCTTGGAGTGATTAGGTTTTTAAAAATCTTTAAGCCTTTGAAGGGAGACCCTGTAAAACAACCTAAGTGTCCTACTGTAATAATGGTATTATTGTTATTAGAAACAAGTCCTCTAAATCTTAGTTGCATTTAGTTGAAAACAGACATCTTTAATCAAAGCATTAAACTTAAGCTTTTGAAGCTTTTAGTGAAATGCAATTCATGAAAACAAAACTTATGCACAGGAAGACACTGAAATTTATCCCTACAAAAGCAATTAAGAATTGAACAAATTGTACATGAAAAGCTGAAATGGTGAATGATTTCATTTTAAAATTCTGTAACTGTACTTTGGAATATCTTGACTTGTGAGAAGAATCTTTTGATAGAACTCCTATTTTAAATTGTATAAATTTATGTTCTATGCCAGAATGAAATAGAAGAGTAGGCTTAAAATCTGTGAAACATCCAAAAGAATCATAGACAACTTGATGAATTTTGTCCTTAAAAACAGTGAAGACCCTATTATTGAAGAAGGGTACCCTGAAAGGAGATAAAAAGGCAGAACCTATAAAAATACTGAGGCTGCAGTATTTACCCATTTCAATTAAAACAAATTCCTAAAAATTATGACTCTCCCAGCTAGTAGAATTTGCTCTGAGCCTGCCAAGTACCTTAGAACCTAATATTTTTCTCATTAAAAAATGTTATAGTCTAGGCCAGGCATGGTGGCTCACACCTGTAATCCCAGCACTTTGGGAGGCTGAAACTGGCGGATCACCTGAGGTCGGAATTCGAGACCAGCCTGACCAACAATGGAGAAACCCCATCTCTACTAAAGATACTAAATTATCCAGGCATGATAGTGCATGCCTGTAATCTCAGCTACTTGGGAGGCTGAGGCAGGAGAATCGCTTGAACCCAGGAGGCAGAGGTTGCAGTGGGCCAAGATGGTACCACTGCACTCCAGCCTGGGCAACAAGAGTGAAACTCTGACTCAAAAAAAACAAAAAAAAAAAAAGAAAAGAAAAAAGAATTGAAGATCTAACTTCAAATTTATTCAGCATAAAATGCAACTCTAAACAAGGCTACAGCTAATTTTATGAGAAAAATTAAAATAACACCGTATTAAAAATTTATTTTTCAGAAAAATATCAGCAATACCATGGGACAGACAGGCTAAGAAACTGATTAAAGCACATAAATATGTACTAGAAATGATCATCCTACATATGTTAACATTTAGATCATATGTTTAATGTTTGGATAATCAATGTAAATAAATACTTTTATTTTTTTCTTGGGTAAACTGGGTAAGTTAATTTACATATTCCTAGAAAATTATACCTTTGTTTCAAATTTTCAAAACTACTGGCATAAGGGTGTCAATGTATTCACATATTTTGAAGCCTTTATTGTACCTTTTTTATCTCTAATATTATTTTATTTGTGCCTTCTCTTTTTTGATTCACGACTCTTGCTAAAGCTTTGTTCTACTACGTTCTACACCCAAGAAACCAGATTTTAGTTTTAAGATGTATGAGATTTACTTTAAAATAATAAAGAGTAAGGCTGGGTGTGGTGGCTCATGCCTGTAAACCCAGCACTTTGGGAGGCCAAGGCCGGTGGATCAATTGAGGTCAGGAGTTCAAGAACAGCCTGACCAACATGACGAAACCCCGTCTCTACTAAAAATACAAAAATTAGCCAGCTGTCGTGTAGGGCATCTGTGATCCCAGCTACTTGGGAGGCTGAGCAGTGAGAACCGCTTGAACCCAGGAGGCGGATGTTACAGTGAGCCAAGATCATGCCATTGCACTCCAGCCTGGGCAACAGAGCTAGACTCCATCTCAAAAAAAAGAAATCCGCTATCACTGTCTGGGCATGAAGATTAATTATATCAAGACTTCATCCGCTTTATGACATAACCTCAAGGAGTCAATGATTACCAACGCATTTCTTACTACCTCAACTCTATCCTGACAGCAACATTCCTTCCCTAATCTGACCACCTCTCCTTGACTCTTGAGTCTCATGAGGTTCATGGTGAGGCAGCAAAATCTCTATATACTCAGCTTTCTTTCTGGTCATTCTTCTGGGGTCACTGCTTCCTCTTCAGCCCTCTTAAGTAGTGACTGATTTCTTTCTATACCCCTCTGGTACTAGAGACAAAATCAAAACCATGTAGTGTCAACCTCACTAATTCAAATTCCTCCCCTTCCATTATCTTGAATCCACTTCAAGGTTTTCCTTCTTATCACTCCATAAAACTTGCCAATGGCCTCCACATTGCTAATCTAATGGTGAATTCTCAGTCTTCAACCTGACCCACCAGGAGCATTTGACAGAGTCTATTATTTCCTGTTCCTCAAACACTTCATTTGGCTTCTAAACATCCTTCTTGTCTTTTAGTTCTCTACTTTTCCAGCTACTCTTTCTTAGTCTCCTTAGCTGGATCCTCTTTAACTTCATCTCTAAATATTTTGGAGAACCCTTGAACCTCTTTTCTTACCTATATTTACTCCTTCCCTAGGTGACTTCATCCAAGTTCACAGTAATAAATACTATGTTTATAAGGACAATTCTCACATTTATATTCGTAGCCAGAACCTCAATCCTGAACTCTGGAAGGTATCAGCTAAAGATGTAAAGGTGACCCTTGAACAACATGGGCGTTATGGATTCCAACCCTAAACGGTCAAAAATCCACATATAAGTTTTGATTATCCTAAAACTTTACTAATAGCCTACTGTTGAGTAGAAGCCTTACTGATAACATAAACAATTAACACATTTTGTGTATGTATTATATACTGTATCTGTACAATAGAGTAATATAGAGAAAAAATATATCAGGAAAATCATAAAGAGGAGAAAATATATTTACTATTCATTAAGTGAAAGTAGATAATCATAAAGGTCTTCATCCTTATCGTCTTCACATTGAGAAGTCTGACGGGGAACAGGAAGAGGAGTTGGTCTTACTGTCTCAGAGGTGGAAGAGGGGGAGGAAGTAGAGGAGGCAGGCGAGGCAGGCATACTTGGTGTGATTTTATAAAAACACATCATAATTTCCGTCTGACTCTTTTCCTTTTTAATTTCTCTAAAAATGTTTCTATACAGTACCAATCCTTCTTCCACCATTTCCTTTAGTTTCAGTGCTCATAACATAGAAAAGTCTACTTTGTAAAATAAGTCAAAAGCAGTCCTGAATAATCAGAACCCTTCTGCCAGATTGCCTAAAGTCAATTTGTTTTCTGGCACTGCTTCTTCTACATCTTCTTCTTTATCACTTGGCAGTAGTTTGGAAGCACTCATTTCTATCAAATTGTCTTCTTCTAACTCTTCGGTTTAGTGTCTATTAGCTTTTCTTTTTTTTTTTTTTTTTTGGAGACAGAGTTTTGCTTTATTGGCCAGCCTGGAATGTGCAGCGGCACAATCTCGGCTCACTGCAACCTCCACCTCCCGAGAGAAGGTGGCGTGTGGGATTAGAGGTGTGTGCCACCATACCCAGCCAATTTTTTATGTTTTTGGTAGAGACTGGGGTCCCATCATGTTGGCCAGGCTGGTCTCAAACTCCTGACCTCAAGTGATCCATCTGCCTGGGCCTCCCAAAGTGCTGGGATTACAGGTGTGAGCCACCATGCCCAACCATGTCTGCTACCTCTTGAATGTCTCCAAGGACTATATCTTGAAATTCCTTCGCTCCCTATCTTTTTTGCCACACCCACAATCTCCTTCATGATTTCCTTGACTGGCTCTGCTATCAATCTTAAGTCATGCACAACGTCTGGACACAGTTTTCTACAGCAGGAATTTATTGTTTCAGGCTTGATGGCCTTCAGAGCTTTTTCTGTAACAATGATGGCATCTTCAATGGTATAATCCTTCCAGACTTTTAGGATGTTCTCTCTACTGGGGTTCTCTTCCATAGCAATGACAATCCTTTCCATAGATTAGCTTATGTAATGAGCCTGTAAAGGTCTGTATGAACTCCTAATCTAGGGGTTGAATTCGAGACATTGGGTTTGGGGGCAAGTACACCACTTTGACATGTTCAGTATTGAACTTATAGGGTTCTGGGTGGCCACGGGCATTGCCCAACATTAAAAGAATTTTAAAGGCAGTCCCTTACTAGCAAGGTACTTTCTGACTTCAGGCACAAAGCATCAGTGAAACCAATCCAGAAAAAAATGTTCTCATTGTCTAGGTCTTTTTGTTATACAACTAAGAGACTGGTGTTTATCTTTTCCCTTCAAGGCCTGGGGGTTAGTAACTTTATAAATAATAGCAGTTCTGATCATAAATTTGATTGTATTTGCACCAAACATTAGCCTTCCTGCCTTAAATATTGGTGCTCACTTCCCTTCCTTACTAATAAATGTCCTTTGTGGCATTTTAACCCCCACAGAATAGGGCACTTTAGTCTACATTAAAAACCTGTTCACCAGCCTGGCCAACATGGCAAAACCCAATCTCTACTAAAAATATAAAAATTAGCTGGGTGTGGTGGTGCATGCCTGTAATCCCAGCTACTCAGGAGGTTGAGGTAGAAGAATTGCTTGAACCCAGGAGGCGGAGGTTGCAGTGAGCCAAGAAGGCGCCACTGCACTCCAGCTGGGAAGACAGAGCCAGACTCCATCTCAAAAAAACAAAACAAACAAACAAAAAACCTGTTCAGGCAGATGTCCTTTCTCCTCAATGATTTTCTTAATAGTGTCTGGGAATCTGTCTGCTGTCTCTTGGTCAGCAGAAGCTGATTCTACTGCCATCTTGACCTTTTCTTTCTCTTTTTCTGTTTTTTTTTTTTTGGAGACAGAGTTTCGCTCTTGATCCCCAGGCTGGAGTGCAATGGCATAATCTTGGCTCACTGCAATCTCCACCTCTCAGGTTCAAGTGATTCTCCTGCCTCAGCCTCCTGAGTAGCTGGGATTACAGGTGCCTGCCACTGTGCCTGGCTAATTTTTTGCATTTTTAGTAGAGACAGGGTTTCATGCCGGGCGCGGTGGCTCACGCTTGTAATCCCAGCACTTTGGGAGGCCGAGGCGGGCGGATCACGAGGTCAGGAGATCGAGACCACGGTGAAACCCCGTCTCTTGAGGCCGGGCGCGGTGGCTCAAGCCTGTAATCCCAGCACTTTGGGAGGCCGAGGCGGGCGGATCACGAGGTCAGGAGATCGAGACCATCCTGGCTAACACGGTGAAACCCTGTCTCTACTAAAAATACAAAAAATTAGCCGGGCGTGTTGGCGGGCGCCTGTAGTCCCAGCTCCTCGGGAGGCTGAGGCGGGAGAATGGCCTGAACCCGGGAGGCGGAGCTTGCAGTGAGCCGAGATCGCGCCACTGCACTCCAGCCTGGGTGACACAGCAAGACTCCGTCTCAAAAAAAAAAAAAAAAAAAAAAAAAAAAAAAAAAAAAGAAACCCCGTCTCTACTAAAAATACAAAAAAATTAGCCGGGCGTGGTGGCGGGAGCCTGTAGTCCCAGCTACTCGGAGAGGCTGAGGCAGGAGAATGGCGTGAACCCGGGAGGCGGAGCTTGCAGTGAGCCGAGATCGCGCCACTGCACTCCAGCCTGGGTGACAGAGCGAGACTCCGTCTCAAAAAAAAAAAAAAAAAAAAAAAAAAAAGAAACCCCGTCTCTACTAAAAATACAAAAAAATTAGCCGGGCGTGGTGGCGGGAGCCTGTAGTCCCAGCTACTCGGAGAGGCTGAGGCAGGAGAATGGCGTGAACCCGGGAGGCGGAGCTTGCAGTGAGCCGAGATCGCGCCACTGCACTCCAGCCTGGGTGACAGAGCGAGACTCCGTCTCAAAAAAAAAAAAAAAAAAAAAAAAAAAAAAAGAGACAGGGTTTCACCATGTTGGACATGCTCTGACCTCAGGTGATCCACCCACCTTGGCCTCCCAAAATGCTGGGATTACAGGCGTGAGCCATCACACCCGGCCATCTTGACATTTTCTAAGCCAAATCTCTTTCTGATATTATCAAACTATCCTCTGCTGGTATTAAACTTTCCAGCTTTAGATCCTTCACCTTCCTTTCACTTTGAGTTGTCAGATAATGACTTCACTTTTTCTGGAACCACATTAGAGTCTATAGCTATGCCTTTCTATTGCAATCCTATACCCACATAAAAGCTGCGTTTTCAATACAAGATAAAGTTATTTCACAAAAAGTGCAAGGTTTTCATGCCTGCTGGCATAGCTGCAGTAACAGTGTCTCAAATTTCCTTTTCACAGTGGTCCTTACACTGGATTCATTTATCTTGAAATAGTGAGCAACCGCAGCTGCAGACCTCAATCTACAGTACATATCAGGCAATTCAACTATCTCTCTTAATGTCATGACTTTTGTCTGCTTCTTAGGAGTATGTCCAGCATCACTAGTGGCACTTCATATGATTCCCATGGTGTTATTCAACGTTTACAGTATTGGACTAAACATGATGAAAAATATATGAGAACCACCAGAGATGTCTTTTTACTGGGATAGGCAATTTACTGGAGAGACAAACTGCTCATGAGCATCATACAGTATTTTAAGCAGATACAACCTCATACAGTGTTTTAAGCAGATACAACACTTAAGCTTACCAAAATAGCAACAGGAGGTGGCTATGAAATTATTACAGTAATACAGTATATACTACAGTTAATTTTATGTAGTGAGGATTTAACACTGCATCTTTATGTTTGTTTACATTTCTCTTGACTGCGGATGGTTTGGAAATGTTTGTGTGCGTAAGTTTTTGTATATTTTAACTTTTTATAATAGATTTCTGTATATTTTATGGTAGTAAATGATAAAATACACTAGTATCTACATATATTTTATGCACTCATGACATACTTTTTCTTAATTTTTCCATATTTCTAGGCTACATGGTTCGTCTGCTAGTTTTTTCAAATTGTTAGCAACTGCCAAAAATTTTCTAATATGTGTATTGAAAAAAATCCATGTATAAGTAGACATACACAGTTCAAATTCATGTCAACGGTCAATTGTATATTTCTATCTCTAGCTCACATTTTTCTCTGAGCTTGAGACCCATTTATCCAACTGTCTACTTTATCCTTCTAGTTGAATATCTCAAAGAAATCCTACAATAATCACATCCAAGCGCAAACTCAATCTCTACCCACAGCTTTACCTCCGAAATACGCCCTTCTTCAAGTGTTCCTGTTATTTACAAGTGGAAGCATCACTTTCTCAACTGTAACATCCAGAAATGTAGACGTTATCCCTGTCGTCTCTTTCCCCATCCTTAATATCTGATGCATCCTGTTGACTTTATCTTTTTAAATATTTCCTGAATGCATCCTCTTTTCTACACACCCATGTTTACTCTAGTCCAAGCTTCTATCACACTTACCCAAACTAACACAGGTATCTTCTAACAGTCTTTCTGCATCCATGAGTGCTCCTTTTCCAATTCATCCTCCATGCATTTTCTCAAAAACAAATCTGATCACATCTCTCTGCTTCAAGCCTTTAATACCTTCTCAGTGCTTTTAGGATAAAACGAGATTACTTAATAAAGTCCAGAAGGTCTTGGACAGGACATCCATTGCCTAACTTCACAGATTCATCTCTCACTAAACTCTGCATCACTCTCCACATTTTAGCAAGGCTAGTTTTCTTTCAGTTCTTTGAGCATACCATGATCGCTGGCCCCGTTGGGTCTTTACACACAGTATTGCCTCTGCTTACTATGCCAACATCACCACCCCACCGCCACCACCACTCATCTCTTTATACTGCCTAATGCCTGCTCCGTCTTCAGATGGCGTCTCAAGAAACACTTCTTCAAAGAAGCCTTCCCTGACTCCTTTAACTAGATGAGCTTCTCCTCATACATGTTTATGACTGCACATATTACTATTTCTAAATACACATTTATTTTTGTGATTAATTTGTGTTCAATGCCTGTCAATCCAAAAAAGACCTTAAGCTCAACGGAGGAAAAGACTGTGTCTGGTTCGCTCTATTCTATCTCTAGTCTCCAGCAAAAGAGACACACAGATACTTTTTCAATGAATCAATCAACATAGGAGCGACAGGGGAAGCCGTGCAATCAAGAAGTAGTGCATAAGAATGGGACTTGGAAAGATAAAAGGGACCAGAATAACCCTAGGAAAATATTATAGTTTAGGAATCAAACAGAGGAAAAAAATTTTTTAAGCCGTCAAAAAGTTAAAAAAAAAAATAAGCAAAAAAGGAAATAGCATCACTAAAGCCATGGAAGGATACCATTCCAAACAGAACGGACCACCGAATTTGACAAGTAGGCAGTATCTAGTGATCTGACAAAATTAATAATGTAAGACGCAGGGAAGGGGAAAATACATGGGGAGAAGCTCGCATCTTTCCAACTTCTCTGGAAGTACGATTATAACTTTGTCGATATACTAAAACTACCATGACGGCCCGAATCAAACAATAAATCTAAAGAAATATGTGTGCCATTTTAGATTTCAACATTATTCCTCTCTATCCGCATGAGTCATTTTCAGCTGACTGCATATATAATGTTTAAGGATAAATGTTTTAACATTTGCACCTGAAACGTTCTGTTTCTCAAAGAATCTTACCTCCCAGAATCATCAAAACAGACCTCCGTGTGTCCCTCTGTATGCCCATATCTCATTGGCTTCCGTGTGGCAGGCATCTTTTCCTTTACCTACCTGAAAATGTTTTATAAAAGCCAGTCTTATTATTTCAAAAGACAGAAAAGCAGCGAGGCTAGGGATAGGAAAAGAGCTTAGTCTCCTCTAGGGCCCGTTCTCCGCAGCCCGGTTTCCCCCACCCGAGTGACACCAGCAGGATAAGGCAGAAGGTCTGTCAGACAATAAGTCGGAAAACGAACACGCATCTCCTTGGTGGGCGCAGGCAGCCAGAGTGGGGACTCACCCGGGTGACCGAGCCTCCGCGACTGAGGCTCCACAACAGCAGCTTCCCGCGCTTCGGCTCGCTCACCACACTGCGCCTGCGCCGACCCGCCCACGCCCAGCGCAGGTCCCGACAGAGGTCGCCGGGTGGTGGCGTCAGCGGCGGCGCCCTCCGCGTGGAAATTAGCCGGTTGCCCGGGCAAGTGAGGGAGGAAGGGAGGGAGCTGAACACGGAAGTGGTGGCGGCGCCCAGGGAACCGGCGGAGGCGATGACCGTGAGGGCTGGGATGGGACCGGAACGCCGAAGCGGGATTGGGGGTGGCAGAAAAGCATCTGCTTTGTAAGACCTACACGAGGTGCAGGAGTGGTTGGGCCTCCCCTCTCCACTTAAGCAAGCGCCCAGACTGATGGCGATGGTGATGGCAGCAGTTACTCGGACAACCCCAGTTAAGCTGCGCTCTGGGAGGTGAGTGGGGGAAGGGTGGCCGCTGCCTGGCCTCGCAGGCCGGGGTCTCGTTCCTGCCCTCCAGGCTCTCCTCCCATGAAACAATATCCGGATCCCTAAAAGGATCCGGTCTCTTCTTGGGGCCCAGTTAGCAGACAGATCTTTGAGCATCTTCTCTAGAAAAGAAGGCGAGATCTTTTAGAGCCTCTAATCTTGGCATCCTTCGTGCCCTCACCTTGTCGCTTCTGTAGAGATAAAGGAGGAATGACTTAATTTCTGTTCCGGTTGGTTCTCTTGGTACCTGAAGGTATGGAGTATACATTAATGCTTATTCGTTGCGACTCTATATATCCGTTATGAAGAAAGTAACTTGTGTTCTCTATTCAGATCCCACCTAAAGTTTACTGAAGTGAATATTTAGAACCTAAAGAAGAGTTATAACTTAGTAGTCTTGAGTACTCACATTTGATCCATGCAATATCTGCTCAATTCTTGGCCACTAAGTTTAAGTTTATGCTTTTCTTGTATCTTCACATTCTCCATATTGGTACACCAGCCTCTGATGAAAACCTTCAGAATGATACCCTTTCATTTGTACTTATCTTTGAGAATTTTTCTGCGTTTTTGTGCTACCTTCCAGTATCAATCACATTTATTTTATTACCTGAGACGTTTTTCTGTTGAAGAGGTTTCCCTATTGTTTTTTTTCAATCTAGTTCCATTGTGAAAAGTTGCAAGCACATAGGCAAACCGTCGTGTTCTTACCGTGTGTGGCATTGTGTGAGGCGTTGTTTTTAGTACTAGAGCTCCAGATAGCCTTGCTAGACGCTGAGGTTTGTATATGAATGAAGAGGAAGAATGATTGGCTTAAAAACAACTTGGGATTTGTGGAAAAATAACCCACTGTTTATCTCCCGAAAGAGCAGTGGTACCAGAGATGATGCTTTCTGAGTGACCTAATTTTTTTGGGAGATCATTTGTTCTTTGGATAGACTGGCTTATAAATTTTTTCGTTCAAGTAACTTAATATCATTGGCTAGAGTACATAGAGTTCAAGATGAACTCTCATAATATTCGTCTCTATGTTGAATAAAGCGTGGTGAGATTTCTGGTTAGTACTATTCAGAGCTCAGCATAAGAAGAATCTGCAAATTGGAACAAGTTATAGCCACAAAATGCCTTCACTATAATATCTGTAATACCCATGAGACTATGATTGGTGTCCACACATCTGTCTTTTTCTCTTATCAATCAAGCCATTTGATTCATAGGTTAAAGAACAATTTTCTTTGCAGATTTCGCATGTATGGTAAAAGCTTGAGCCTCCGAGTTCAACAGTCCTGGGTTTTAATTCTAACTGACACATTGTGTGACCTTGAATATGTTCCTTTACTGAAAATTGAATTCCTCATCTCTAAAATGGAGATGACACCTACCTCCGTCGCATTGTTAGAGTATATAGGAGATACTCATGGATGTATAAAAGTAATTGTTACTAATATCTCATGTTATTAAAGGGGTACTTTGGGTGGGTATTTAGTGTTTTTTGTTTAAATAATTATCCAGTAAATTTTTCAAATATTAAAAAATGTACTCTTGTTTTTGCTAGTATCATGTTTTCACAATTCCATTTGTTTCAGTCAAATGGCTACAAATTGTAATACCTTCAGTGAGTTTATGGTCTTGCTGAGGGAAATAGACATTCAAACAATATGGTCAAGATGATAGTGCAGTAATGAAAGATGTGTAACTTAAATATTAGCAAAATTGTCTAGTTAGTTAAAATAACATAGTTTTTTAAAAAGAAATCCGTGTAGCTGTGTCACTGATATGAGTATCAAAAATTTAACAAATGTAGTTATTTATCATTAACAGTGCTTATCTCATAGGTGTGGGTGGCTAAATGAACTGACTGAAAATGATGCCAAAGTCACAGATTCAATTGCAGTGATGGTTAGTTAGCTTTGCTGTGTTGTAAAAACTCATACCACCCTTAGACTCACAAATATTTTTGCTCCCAAGGGCAATTGGGTGAGAAAACATGGGTACCTTGGCATTCTACCGATGATGGTATTACCTATATAAAATCATGTGATCTTACAGGGTTTATCTAAAAGGATATATCAGTATTGGCTTATGGAAGGAGTTTAAAAAATTATTTTCTAGTAAAATATGTACTTGGTGTAAAAATGATTAATCTTGTGAAAGGTAAGGCTAGAAGAGTGTTAACAATAGCCAAGGAGACCAAAGGATTGAAAAAAGAAACATAGAAGGCACTTTAGAAATGTGAAGATTTTTATATTTCCAAATGCGTGCTGAAACTTACTAGCCTATTTAATTTTGGGGTAAATAGTACTTGTCTGTATGTATACTTAATATGGTATAAAAGGCAATACAGTAAAAGTCCTCCTCCTACTCATACTCCCAGCCACCCAGTTCCTCTGGCTAAAGACAGCCAGTATTTGATTCTTGTATTACATTAACACTAGATCCTTACTACAGCAAGATGAGATAATCAGTGTTATATAGATAGAAAAACTAAGAAAAGTTGTGATTTATCTAGTCTTTATCTAAGAAAAGTTGTGATTTATCTAGTCTTTATCTAAGAAAAGTTGTGATTTATCTAGTCTTTATCTAAGAAAAGTTGTGATTTATCTAGTCTTTATCTAGTCATACACTTGCGAAATGTCAGAGCTAGAAATAGAACCCAGGTCTTTCACCTAGTCCAAGGTAGTCTACTGCACTGATTCTCCAAATCATAGCTGTTACCACAAAACTTAGAATTTAGTAAAACGTAAAGTCTAGAGTCACCTTTTACTAATTTGTATGTAAAACTTGTTACCCAACCTTAAATGTAAGCATCTGTATTTGTTATAAAGCAGTGAAGAAAATATAGTACAATCTTATAAAATCTTTGCCTGTTTCTATTTAAATCTATTTACTAAGTTAGCTTCTAAAAAACGACAGTTTTTTTGTTTTAAAGAATTTAAAACTTTTTTAAAATAATATATTTAACATCAGGAATAATATAAAGTGCTTTGTGATATTTCAGAAATAGAAGAGCCTCCTTGATTTCAGATTTCTGAGGCACGTTTTTGTGCAGATTTTCTAGCCTTACATGTAGCCTTTGTTTCCCCTCTCCTTTTTCTTAAAAAAAAAGTGTTCTTTAAAAAAAGTTCCCACCTGTCATTTTTAGAAATGTACTTCTAATATGAAAAGTTCTGAGTAATACTAGGAAGCAGTTAATATTTGTTTTCATTAAGTTCAGTGTATGTTGTTTTCATACCTTTTACTCCTGGCAGTAAAAACATGAGGTAGCTGGCATTATCCAGATTTTACAGTGGGAGAACTTAAGCTAAATTAGATTTTTTTAAACCAGGTAACATACCTAGTGAGTGGCAAAGTCTGAATTGTAGCCCACATTTGACAGTTCAGCAGCTCATGCTATTTCATCTTCACCATGTTTATTTTCAAATATGGTATAGTGAAAAACAGTGTAGGTTGTTAATTTTTTACAGATCTTTAAAACTTTAAAATTTTCTCTTTATGCTTAATTGGTCTCACAAGAAAAAAGAATTCAAGGAAATAAGCCAAAATGTCAAAATTGCTTGCTTTTAGATAATGGAATTATAGCTTTTTTTCCCCTCCTTTTTAAACTTTTCTGAATGGTCCATGTATTATACAATGAGCATATATTGTTTTTATCATAACAAATTACAGATTGGAAGAAAAAATAAATCTGTTCAATCTAATTTATTCCATAAAATGGTTCAGTATTATATCTTAAATATTCTGTTTCTTAAATTCTGTTAATCTTCCTTCTGCTTTTAGACGTTCAGGTACTGCCAGTTCGTAGTTTCTGCTTTCTTCACTCTAGATTAGCCTCTTCGGTGATGGGTTCCTAGACCTCTCTCCTTATCTTTAGCTAATGAGCTTAGGGAATGTACACTGATGTTAACAGATTAGCCCATTAATGTTTCCTCAAACTTTCTTCCACAAAAGGATTTGTGGCAAAGTAAAGACAGGAAGCTATGGCTTATGCAGATTTCTTTACTGAAGGATCTCCTGGGAACGTTTGCTAACTATGCACTGTAATCTTTGAGAGAAGAAGCATTTCACAAACTTACTTGACAAGAGAACCTTTTTTTCTCGAGAATATGTGTTAACATCTTTCAGAACTAGTGTCCACGAGAGTACAGAGTGGGGAAAAGTGACATAAGCAAACTATAATTAGGAAAGCGTGGAAAAAGTGGGGAGAAAGGGAAAGGAGGGTGTAGTGCTACCAAATCAATGATTCTTTTTTAGAAAATTGCCATTAAGTCCCATGAGCCCTGGCTCAGTAGCATGAAAAAAGGAGATACTTTAAAATGTTTACTGGAAAATGAACCTGTATTGCTTCTGTAATGAGAAAAACATTTGTTTTTTAGGTCAGATATTTTCCCATACAAACAAACCCGTTTTCAGATTTTTTTCTTAACATTCCAAGGAGTTCATCTGTTGTCTGCTCTCCAATGACTTCTGTTTGTGGAGCCTAAGTGTTTCTACAGAATCCAACTCAAATATCACAGACTATGATCAGAATGCTTTCAAGGAGTTTTTGGGCACATGGTGGCAGGTAAACTTTGGAATCATGAATTTGGTAGGGAAAGTCTCCAGGCTTAATTACTACCAGAATAATAATATATTTGTGAATTATTAATGTAGTATACTGAATTATTCTTTATAGGATCAAGTTTATTTCTATTTAGTATTTACATTAATTGCGGTCTTAGATGTATGTCAGCATTGTAGACATAAGTAGTTTAATGAATAATTAACGTATACAATAATGCTGTTATCCTACATCATAGAGGATACTAATTAATTTCCAGATAAATGAAGCTTATCCTTTTAATTATTGGATTTGAATTGTTTTCTGTAGAAATTTTGAATTAAAATCACTTTCTCAGCCTTAGTCAGTATTACTAAATGTTATTTAAATATTTTGTAATGAAAATTGACATAATGGGCACTCATTCTGTTATTGTTGTCATTGTAATTTGTGGTAGAACCTGGGACCAAATAGTGGCAGAATCTGGGTACTTGTTTTCTTGAGAAGGCTTTTATGTAAACTTGCTTTTTAAACATTTGCTTTTTGCTCATCAAGAAATATGACTTAAAAAAAAAAAGATGTCATTCTGTACTCCCTAGGGCAATGTAACATAGCTGCCTTCATAAAAAATTAATTATTGAATCAAGAGCCAAAGCAGCCTTCTCCCGAGTGATTCTTTCACCTTTTTAAAAAGCTTCTTTGCAGCTACAGTCAAAGATCTTTGATTTGTCACCGTCTTTCAAACTATCATCTTTGATTTCTGTGTCACATAAAATTGTTGGTAAAGCCACCTTATCATTTCTTCTTCTACCTCATTTATACAAAGTTTGTTTTCGTTTTTTTTTTTTTTTTTGAGACGGAGTCTCGCCCAGGCTAGAGTGCAGTGGCACGATCTCGGCTCACTGCAAGCTCCGCCTTCTGGATTCGTGCCATTCTCTTGCCTCAGCCTCCTGAGTAGCTGGGACTGCAGGCGCCCGCCACCACGCCCGGCTAATTTTTTGTATTTTTAGTAGAGACGGGGTTTCACCGTGTTAGCCAGGATGGTCTCAATCTCTTGACCTCGTGATCCACCCACCTTGGCCTCCCAAAGTGCTGGGATTACAGGCGTGAGCCACCGCGCCCGGCCCTATACAAAGTTTTTATAAAATTTTAAGAATTAATGATAGGCTATCTGGAACAACTTGTTCGGATTCAGAACCCTACACTTTTTTTTACATTCAGATTTTACATGTATGGACAAGATACGAAAGCACAATTTCAAAAAACTCATCTTTAGTCTTCATAACAATAAAAATAATTTTTCTCTCACTAAAATTAATAGTTATTTTTATTGAAAGCAATATGATTTTTTTTTATATTTTAGAATTTTGGTTCAAAGAAGCTTCTGGAAGAGATTAGGAAATTCTCTTTATATGTGTTTAAGTATAAAGACATGAAAGTTTGATATCTTCTCATTTTTTTGTAACAGAATCAAATAATGGTGAAAGAAATTCTAAATATCTTTTTTCTAATAAGATCCCTCCATAGCACACAGTTATTTTTTAAGCAGTTACTTTCTCAGTAATTAAGATGTTACCTATGCCGAAAAGTGAATGATTAAATGTATGTGTTTTTAAAAAATATATCTATCTGCTAAGTAGCTTCTGAGAGCCACTTGTTATTTCAGTAATGGTTATGAAATTTAGAACACTTGTTATTTTGTAAAAGAAAAATGCACAACTCCTCTTACAAGTTCAACAACTTATGTAAGTACTTTGCCTTAAGATAATTAGCAGACTTTGCATGTTATAAAACTTCTATGGTCATGTCTCATTACAAAGTATTTTAAAGATTCTCTTATTTAAAATAATACAATCCACGAAATATTCTAGTAAGATATAAACAATAAAGCCGGGCACGGTGGCTCGTGCCTGTAATTCCAGCACTTTGGAAGGCCGAGGCGGGTGGATCATTTGAGGTCGAGGAGTTCGACACCAGCCTGGCCAACATGGTGAAACCCTGTCTCTACTAAAAATACAAAAATTAGCCAGGCATGGTGGCACATGTCAGTAATCCCAGCTACTGGGGAGGCTGAGGCAGGAGAATCACTTGAACCTGGGAGGCAGAGGTTGCGGTGAGCCGAGATCGCACCACTGCACTCCAGCCTGGGTGATAGTGAGACCCTGTCTCAAAAACAAACAAAAAGATATAAACAGTACACTGAAAGTTAATAAAGAAATGGAGAGGGCTGGCTGCCATAACTTTTCAGCTTTTTGGAACTCCCATTCTTCTCTTAGGAACAGCACAGACAAATGACCATCTGACAGTGCATGATGGTAACATTATCAACCATATTTATACTAATATTAGTTTTTGTATGTTTTCAACAAATATAAATAGAAAAATTTTCTTCTAACTTTGAAGACTAAAATATCTGATGACATTCTGGATCATATATTGATGGGGCAAAAAATAACATTTTATAAAAGTAGGACTTCTTGAGCATGAACTTAACAGTTCTCTAGCAAAAGAATAGCTAAGCAAAATTTATATAAAGCTCTAATTCTGAGATAGATACAAAACAGTAACTAATCAGAAAGTTTTCAGGCCGGTCGCGGTGACTCAGGCCTGTAATCTCAGCACTTTGGGAGGCTGAGGCAGGTGGATCACAAGGTCAGGAGTTCAAGACCAGCCTGGCCAAGATGGCGAAACCCCATCTCTACTAAAAAAAATTACAAAAATTAGCCAGGCACGGTGGCAGTTGCCTGTAATCCCAGCTACTCGGGAGGCTGAGGCAGGAGAATTGCTTGCACCTGAGCAGCAGAGGTTGCGCCACTGCACTCCAGCCTGGGCGACAGAGTGAGACTTCATCTCAAAAAAAAAAAAAAAAAAGTTTTCATTGCATTAACTCTTTTTTTTTTTTTTTTTCCCCTTGAGATGGAGTCTCGCTCTGTCGCCCAGGCTGGAGTGCAATGGCACAATCTTGGCTCACTGCAATTGCCGCCTCCCAGGTTCAAGCCATTCTCCTGCCTCAGCCTCCCAAGTAGCTGGGACTACAGGTGCACGCCACCACACCCAGCTAATTTTTGTGTTTTTAGTAGAGACGGGATTTTGCCATGTTGGCCAGGCTGGTCTCGAACACCTGACCTCAGATGATCCACCCACCTCGGCCTCCCAAAGTACTGGATTACAGACGTGAGCCACCGTGCCCGGCCTGCATTAGCTCTTTAAGTATAGGTGAACATGTGGAAAACTCAACTACAGCAGTGATATTTTTCACTTTATTTTATGGACAGCTACAGCATTAGCACACGTAAAAACAGTTAACCTAAAATCCAAACACACTTGATTGACTGGTACCTGTAACATACAAGTTGGGAGCCTTGCAAAAGAAAACCTGTTTTGTTAGCATGTAAACTTGTTCTTTGGGGGAAGACATCAAATTGTTCTGTAACTTCATGGTCTATTGAGTTTCACCTGTATCTGACATATGGATCCTTTTTCACTTTGAAACATTAGTTTTCCTCCTGAAAATTATATTTGCTCATGAAAATCTCTTTACCTTGTAGTAACACTGCACTAGAGACAGAGGTATTCTGTGATTTCTTCATTATGAAGAAAACTGTAAAGCCAGTAAGACTGGCTTAGGTTCTTTAACAAAACAACATATGTGATCTTTGTTTCTTTTTAAAACAAAAAGAAAAAAATGAACATATATGTTAACATATATTGAGTACTTAATACATTTAGGACCTGAGCTGAATACATGCATTATTTTATCCCCAACAGCCCAGTGAAATAGATAGCATTAGTACCTCCATTTTACTTGTGAATGCACTGATGTTTCAAGGTTATATGGCTAGCACAAAACAGAAACTGGACTCAAACCATGTTTCTTTTTTTTTCCTTCCAGAAATATTTTAATAAAAATTGGCCATTTCCAAGAAACACCCACTGCATGCCCATCAAAAAGAGAACCATAACAAAATAGAAAATTTACCATATGGCTATGATTTAAAGAAAAAAAAAATGCGGACACGAGCACATTAGCAAAATATTAAAGTCACATTCCTTCTTATGGACTCAAACCATGTTTCTAATGCCTGCCGCCACTATGCTGTGGGAATGCATCCTTGCCATCCATATACATATATAGAGATAGTGAGAATGTTAAAGTGGTTACTGCTGGGTGGTGGGATAATGGATATATTTACTTTTTCCTTGTAACTTTATGCCTAGTTTGGGTTTTCCATTGTGAGCATGAATTTTCCTTCTCAGAAAGACTTAGTATCTCCTCTTTATCTCTAGGCTCCTAAAATTAGAATAATGTACTTTGATGTTGAATGGGCTCTTTCAATATGGAGGTTCCTGTCCTTTAGTCCTGGGACATTTTCTAACCCTTTTTTTTTTTTGAGACAGTCTCGTTCTTGTCCCCGAGGGTGGAATGCAATGGTGTGATCTTGGCTCACTGCAACCTCTGCCTCCGGGGTTCAAGTGATTCTCCTGCCTCAGCCCCCCGAGTAGCTGGGATTACAGGCGCCTGTCCCCACACCCAGGTAATTTTTGTATTTTTAGTAGAGACGGGGTTTTATCATGTTGGCCAGGCTGGTCTAGAACTCCTGACCTCAGGTGATCCACCTGCCTTGGCCTCCCAAAGTGCTGGGATTACAGGCTTGAGCTACCACACCCGGCCATTCCTGGGAAATTTTCTAATATAGTTTCTTTAATAATTTCTCCCGTCCATTTTGTTGTTGTTTTCTGTGAAATGCCTATATTAATCTCTAATTTTCTTGTCTTTTCTATCTAGTTAACCATTTTTTCCTATTTGCTATATTAGTTCCTAAGCATACCCACGAACTTTTCTATTGAATATTTTATTTCAGGCCAGGTGCAGTGGCTCACGCCTGAAATCCAAGCACTTTGGGAGCCAAGGTGGGCAGATCACTTGAGCCCAGGAGTTTGAGACCAGCCTAGATAATATGGCAGAACCCCATCTCTACAAAAAAATACAAAAATTAGCCAGGCATGGTGGCATGCACCTGTAGTCCCAGTTACTTGGGAGGCTGAGGCGGAAGGATCACTTGAGCCCTGGGAGACAGAGGTTGCGGTGAGCTGAGATCATGCCACTGTATTCCAGCCTGGGTGACAGAGTGAGACTCTGTCTCAATTAAAAAAAAAAATTATTTTAGCAATCTTTTTTTTTTTGAGACGGAGTCTTACTCTGTCTCCCAGGCTACAGTGCAGTGGCATGATCTTGGCTCACCACAGCCTCCACCACCCAGGTTCAAGCGATTCTCCTGCCTCAGCCTCCCGAGTAGCTGGGACTACAGGTGCCTACCACTGTGCCCAGCTAATTTTTGTAGTTTTAGTAGAGACGGGGTTTCACCATCTTGGCCAGGCTGGTCTTGAACTCCTGACCTCATGAGCCACCTTCCTCCCAAAGTCCTGGGATTACAGGCATGAGCCACTGTGCCTGGCCTAACAATCATGTTTTTAATTTCCAAAACAATTCTTATTCTAGTTGTCCCCACCTCTTTTTTTTTTATTTTTTAATTTGTTTTTTTAGAAGGAGTTTCGCTCTTGTCACCAGGCTGGAGTGCAGGGGTGCAATCTCGGCTCACTGCAACCTCTGCCTCCCAGATTCAAGCGATTCTCCTGCCTCAGCCTCCCAAGTAGCTGGGATTACAGGTGCCTGCCACCACACCCAGCTAATTTTTGTATTTTTAGTAGATACAGGGTTTCACCGTGTTGGCCAAGCTGTTCTCGAACTCCTGATCTCAGGTGATCCTCCCACCTCAGCCTCCCAAAGTGCTGGGATTACAGGCATGAGCCACTGTGCCTGGCCCCCACCTCCTTTTTATACCATCTTACTTATTCATAGTTGTAATATCTTTTCTTGAATTGAAATAAGTCAATTTTAGTTTCTACTCTTTCCATAGTTATTGCTTTCTCCAAATTCTGTATATTTTGTTATTTCATATATGTTAGAAGCTTTCCTCAAAAGTCTTACATTAGTCTGTTCTCACGCTATTAAAGACATACCCAGGACTGGGTAATTTATAAAGGAAAGAGATATAATTGACTCACAGTTCCACATGGCTGGGGAGGCCTCATAATCATGGCAGAAGGTGAATGAGGAGCAAAGTCACATCTTACATGGTGGCAAGCAAGAGACTTTGTGCAGGGGAACTCCCATTTATAAAACCATCAGATCTCGAGAGACTTATTACCATGAGAACAGTATGGGGGAAACTGCCCTCATGATTCAATTATCTCCACCTGGCTGTGCCCTTGACCCGTAGGGATTATTGCAATTCAAAGTGAAATTTGGGTGGGACACAGGCAAACCATATCAAGTCTGATAACCCAGGAATGTTCTTTCATACTTTAGAGTGTACAGCTATGCTGCCTGGAAGCTGTGTGTGAGTAGCCACGGCCTGTGGATGTGTGTGCTTCACTGTATGCTTGGGTGGTCTTCTAGCTTTTTATTGGAGGATTCCCAGCTATCAGCTTTGATAGGTCTTTTCTCTTTGGCCATTCTCTTTCTCCAGGAAAGTATCTGCCACTCTTCTGTTACGGAGGTATAAATCTATCTGCTGGAGTTCTGGGAGCTGGATGGCAGAAGAGAACAAGGAACTTTTACTTTGTTTCTGGTTTTTAGGCCCAATCTTCCCCTCTACCCTCTGCTGTGTCTGGTATTTAAAGTCCTGAGCCCACCTAGTTCAGTTTCTTCAAATAATAAATGTCCCATCTCCTCTAAATGTGGATAAGAAACTGAGAAATCTACCCGCTGTTAGGCAGAATTTCAACTTATCTCCCCATGTTCCACCCTGTTCTCCACCAACACTTTCTGTAGCACCCAGTGCCTGTGGGTCCTGAATTTTACCTGTTCTGTTGGCTTGCGTCTTATCTGTTACCTCTGTGCCTGATGTCTGTCACCTGCATCTCTGCTGCTGAGTCAGTTCATTCATTTTCTGTACTTCTATTTTATGACTCAGGTTATAGATATCTGTTCATTTCATTGAAGAAGAGGTTTATGATTTTATTTCTCATATTTTCTTGTTTGGACTGACTTCTGAGAGAAGGATGGGGCAAAAAGATTTTTACTCAGCCATTTTCTGACTGGAGTAATTTTTGTTTTATAATGAGAAAAAACCAAAAAGCTGATTTCATCTTGAGGGGAAATTAAGTTACACTACTCATTGAGAAATTTAGGGCCGGGCTCAGTGGCTCATGCCTGTAATCCCAGCACTTTCACTTGAGCCCAGGAGTTCAAGACCAGGCTGGGCAACCTAGGGAGACTCTGTCTCTACAAAAAAAATTTAAAAATTAGTCTGGCATGGTGGCACGTGCCTGTATTCTCTGCTACTCCAGAGGCTGAGGCAGGAGAGTCACTTGAGCCTGGGAGGTCGAGGCTGCAACAAGCCATGATCCCACCACTGCACTCCAGCCTGGGCGATAGAGACCCTGTCTTAAAAAAATAAAATAAATTTAGTAGAAGTGGGAACAGTTATGACTAAGAAAGCATTATAATAATCACTGAAACATTTTATAAGCAGACTTAGTTGTTTTTGAAGGTAGCAAGAAGTTTGAAAGAGAAATTGAAGTAGGGCCTTGGTAAAGGTGAGAATGTCATCAAGAACACAGGTAGACGCCAGGCGCAGTGGCTTATGCCTGTAATCCCACCACTTTAGGAGGCTGAGGTGGGCGGACCACGAGGTCAGGAGATCGAGACCATCCTGGCTAACACGGTGAAACCTCGTCCCTACTAAAAATACAAAAAAAAAAAATTAGCCGGGCGTGGTGGTGGGCACCTGTAGTCCCAGCCATTCTGGAGGCTGAGGCAGGAGAATGACGTGAACCCAGGAGGTCGAGCTTGCAGTAAGCAAGATCGTGCCACTGCACTCCAGCCCAGGCAACAGAGCAAGACTCCGTCTCAAAAAAGAAAAAGAAAAAAAGAACACAGGTAGAGAGCTTTGCTCTCATATGGAAGTGAAGGAAGAAATGCCACAATTTAGTAGCAAGGAGACGAGACTAGAGGTCACACTCAGAAGTGAAGTTCATTTAGTAAATAAAAGTACCAAGCACTTCAAACCTTATTAATAAATGACTCTTCATATTCTTCAGTCCATCTTGTTGCTTCTAATTTTTGTTCAATGGAATTTAGTCAATGAACAGCCAAAGCAGGCAGTTGAATACAATTTTGGCTGTGCTAAGTGATGAAGTTTCTTTCAAAATTAGATAAGAAATACTTTTCCCTAAAGATCTTAAATGGTTATATATCATTGAGCACACTAAATCAAAATACAGTTGTCTCTGCGTATCCAAGGGAGATTGGTTCTAGGACCTCTGCAGATACCAAAGTCCATTGATGCTCAAATCCCTTAAAATAAAATGGAGTAATATTAGCATATAACCTACACATGCCCTCCCAAACACTTTTCATCATTTCTAGATGACTTATATAATACTACAATGTAAATGCTATATAGAGAGTTATTATAGGCTGGGCGCGGTGGCTCACGCCTGTAATCCCAGCACTTTGGAAGGTCGAGGCGGGCAGATCACAAGGTCAGGAGATCGAGACTATCCTGGCTAACACGGTGAAACCCCATCTCTTCTAAAAATACAAAAAATTAGCCAGGTGTGGGGGCGGGCGCCTGTAGTCCCAGCTACTCGGGAAGCTGAGGCAGGAGAATGGCATGTACCCAGGAGACAGAGCTTGCAGTGAGTCGAGATCACGCCACTGCACTCCAGCCTGGGTGACAGAGCGAGAAAAAAAAAAAAAGTTATTATACTGTATTGCTTTTAATTTATTGGGGATTTTTTCCTCGAATATTTTCGATCTACAATTTGTTGAATCTGAGGATGGAGAACCCATGGATATGGAGAGCTGACCATAATAACCATAATCACCAGATGGTTTTTTTTTTTTTTTTTTGGAACTGGGGTCTCACTCTGTCACTCAGACTGGAGTGCAGTGACACGATCACGGCTCACTGCAACCTCTGCTTCCCAGGCTCATGCGATCTTCCCACTTCAGGCTCCTGTGTAGCTGAGACCACAGGCGTGCGCCACCACACCCAGCTAATTTTTTGTATTTTTGTTTGAGACAGGGTTTTGCCATGTTCCCCAGGCTGGTCCCAAACTCAGCGCAGGTGATCCACCCACCTTGGCCTCCCAAAGTGCAGAGATTACAGGCATGAGCCACTGCACCTGGCCTTAGAAATGGAGTTCCTTATATGGCAAGTCTTTACTATTAGTTCATACTTTTAAACACTTGCCAGTCATATTTTCTAATATAGATTCTTGTTTCAAATCCCACTACTTTGAAAATGGATTCAAGGGTCTGTAGACATTTACTTGACTGTTGGGATTTTTAAATTTTGCTGTGACATAATCAGACAATCATATCAGACTGTTGAGTATGACTCATTTTTTTGTTGCAAAATTTATTTTTCATTTGTAAAATATTTGAGATTATAGGACCCCTTCCCCAAGTTCCTGGCCTAAATCTTTTTTTGTTGTTGTTTTCTCTAAGACAGAGTTTTGCTCTGTCACCCAGGCTGGAGTGCAGAGGTGCGATCTCAGCCCACTGCAACCTCTGCCTCCCGGGTTCAAGCAGTTCTCCTCAGCCTCCTGAGTAGCTGGGATTACAGGCACCCACCCATCACTGTGCCTGGCTAATTTTTGTATTTTTAATAGAGACAGGGTGTCACCATGTTGGCCGGGCTGGTCTCGAACTCCTGACCTCAGGATCCACCTGCCTCAGTCTCCCAAAGAGCTGGGATTACAGGTGTGAGCCACCGTGCCCAGCCAACCCTAAATCTACTTTTTTTTTTTTTTTTTTTTTTTTGAGATGAAGTCTCGCTCTGTCCCCCAGGCTGGAGTGCTGTGGCACGATCTTGGTTCACCACAACCTCCTCCTCCTGGGTTCAAGTGATTCTCCTGCCTCAGCCTCCCGAGTAGCTGGGATTACAGGCGTGCACCACTGCACCTGGCTAATTTTTTGTATTTTTAGTAGAGACGGGGTTTCACTGTGTTGGCCAGGCTGGTCATGAACTCCTGACCTCAGGTAATCTGCCCGCCTCGGCCTCCCAAAGTGCTAGTATTACAGGCGTGAGCCACCGCGCCTGGCAACCCTAAATCTCATTCCACATAAGAATACTTAAGTAAATTCCATTTACAAACAATCACTATCATTAGTCTTCATGAAACTCGGTATTCTACATTGCAAATTCTAGTATGTTTTACCAACTTCAGAGGAAAGGCAGTAGAAAGAGGAAAGGCCTTCAGAGGAAAGGCCTTGTAGAAATTTATCTGCTCGTTTTCAAATGATCAAAATACAAAGCAGTATGTGTTTAAAATGGCAAATTTTTATTCAATTTTGTATTTTCTAAAAATTGCCTAGACTAATGGTAAAGTTGACCAATTATTGAAGTGAGTTTAAAACACTGTGTTGGGAATGCTTACTGGGCATTTTTGCTGTTCAATGGTGATTGTTTATTTAATAAATTCTTACAGCTTTACAACTTAAAATTGTTCATATTTTAATCAGTAGGGAAGGAAATAGGGAGAAGAAGGTGAAGGAACTATGTAGGGTAGTAGTTCTCAAATACCAGCTCATAGATTTGTGTCTGTCTCCTACAAATAATTCACTGGTCTGCTGTGAAATAAGAAAACTATGGTAAGGAGAGATGAGCATAAGATATACTTCAAGACTAGAAACTATTCACATTTGAGCATTTATTATGGTTGATAGAGGAGGCTTGGCGTTTTCTAATCCACACTGAAAATTAGCTTTGAGAAAGGAACTCACTCTTCACTCTATGGCACTATTAAGTTATCATGTATATTATATAATATGTAGCATTTTATTTAAGTGGGAACAAAGTGTCTTGGGACTCCCTTCCAACATCTCTTTTTCATGTACTAACTGTGCTTTTCCCTCTGTGTCTAATAGAAGCTTAATATGTAAACTAGACAAGGTAGATGACAAATGGTTAATGACTTTTTTTTGTTTTCTTTAGATACATCCAGAAAGTGCCCAGAAGAAACTTCCTGCTGGAAAAATTGAAAAAGCAGTATTTATAACATTAGAATTTGTGGATAATTTGTTAACATGGCAGAAAATAATGAAAATATTAGTAAAAACGTAGATGTAAGGCCCAAAACTAGTCGGAGCAGAAGTGCCGACAGAAAAGACGGTTATGTGTGGAGTGGAAAGAAGTTATCTTGGTCAAAAAAGAGTGAGAGTTATTCAGATGCTGAAACAGTGAATGGTATAGAGAAAACTGAAGTGTCTTTAAGGCACCAAGAAAGGAAGCACAGCTGTTCATCCATTGAGTTGGACTTAGATCATTCCTGTGGGCATCGATTTTTAGGCCGATCTCTTAAACAGAAACTGCAAGATGCCGTGGGGCAATGTTTTCCAATAAAGAATTGTAGTAGTCGGCACTCTTCAGGGCTTCCATCTAAAAGGAAAATTCATATCAGTGAACTCATGTTAGATAAGTGTCCTTTCCCACCTCGATCAGATTTAGCCTTTAGATGGCATTTTATTAAACGACACACTGCTCCTATAAATTCCAAATCAGATGAATGGGTAAGCACAGACTTGTCTCAGACTGAATTGAGGGATGGTCAGCTAAAACGAAGAAATATGGAAGAAAATATAAACTGTTTCTCACATACCAATGTTCAGCCCTGTGTCATAACCACCGACAGTGTTTTGTGTAGAGAAGGTCCTATGACTGGCTCTGTGATGAACCTGGTTTCAAATAACAGTATAGAAGATAGTGATATGGATTCCGATGATGAAATTCTAACACTTTGCACAAGTTCCAGAAAAAGAAACAAACCCAAATGGGAATTGGATGATGAAATCCTGCAGTTGGAAACACCTCCTAAATACCACACGCAGATTGATTATGTCCACTGTCTTGTACCAGATCTCCTTCAGATCAATAACAACCCATGTTACTGGGGAGTGATGGATAAATATGCAGCCGAAGCACTACTGGAAGGAAAACCAGAGGGTACCTTTTTACTTCGAGACTCAGCACAGGAAGACTATTTATTCTCTGTTAGTTTTAGACGCTATAGTCGTTCTCTTCATGCTAGAATTGAACAGTGGAATCACAACTTTAGCTTTGATGCACATGACCCCTGTGTCTTCCATTCTCCTGACATTACTGGGCTCCTAGAACATTATAAGGACCCAAGCGCCTGTATGTTCTTTGAACCACTTCTGTCCACTCCCTTAATTCGGACTTTCCCTTTTTCCCTGCAGCATATATGCAGAACAGTTATTTGTAACTGTACAACTTACGATGGCATCGATGCCCTTCCAATTCCTTCTTCTATGAAATTATATCTGAAGGAATATCATTATAAATCAAAAGTTAGAGTACTCAGGATTGATGCACCAGAACAGCAATGCTAGTAACAGGATAGGAACATGGGAATGATAATATATATTTTTTCTTTTAATATTTTATTTTTCTTATTATGCCACTTTGAATTTTTTACGAAGGCAGTGGTGTCCAAAATAAATCTCTGCCCTAAATTTTACTTATAAATCCATTTTTTTAATGATACACAAATTGTTTAAGGTTATACACTAGAGCTTAAATAGATATTTTTAACCAGGTGTTTGGTTTTTGTTTTTACTGTGTAGGTTGTATACTTACATTTTTTCTTTCCTTAATTTATACGTGATCCAGGCACATTTGAAATTTGGTAGGCATTGCAAACACATTTGAATAATGTGTATTTCATACTTTTCTTTAAAAGTAATCTTATGTCCTTTCCTACATGTAAAATATTTTGTTAATTTATGCCATTAGTAGTATTATATATAAAATATAGTTCTCCGTCCCCCTTTTCATTGAGTTTGACATTCTTCAGTAAAGCTGAATGTTGTAATTCACCATTCATCTAATGTTACTGACTTTTGTAACTTACTAATGGGGATGTTAAAGGTAACAAAACCAAGTCAAACTTGATGTATTTTTATTTTAAATATTAACTCTAAAGCAGGATTACTAAATTTGATTCATCTGGTCAATGAGAATCAAATGGAAACATATCATTCTGGAGGTGCACTTACTCTTCTACAATGTGGCTGGATCATTTGTCATTCCTGAATAGGTCTTTCTCTCAACCTGCAAGAGCTAAACCATCTTCAAAACATAAATCTTGTTCCTTTCTCATTGGAAGCTTTGAAAATAATGATGACACTATTAATAGCTAGTAGTTACTAAAGTGCTAAAGTAATTGTGGGGTTTTTCTGTATTAGCTTATGAACTGTTGCTTCTACTTAGCCCTTTTATAGAAACTCTGAGCTGTTACTTTGGGGAAATTCCACGATGTATAAGCAGCCACAAATTTCCACTGGTAACCAAAGAGTACCTAAGTAGTTTTTCATTATTTTAAGTTGAATTTGAAGAAAGATTCAAGAAATAAACATGGAGCTCAGTATTCAGGAAGCTTAATATTGTTTTTGATCCACAAGATCCAAATAATTATCCCTATCTTCAGAATTAACTTAGTCTTTCATGTGGCTTCAAAAAAAAGAAAGCCTTTTGACAGCTACATGACTTACACCATACAGAACAGTACTGGACAAAAGGAGCGATATTTTAAATTTACTGTCCCAGAAACAGGGCAACGTTTTTAGAAACATCTTTAGCCCAAGGTAACTAGTAAAAATAAATGGAGTGGTATCCTATCTTCTTTTTTTTAAAGAATCAATGAATAATAAATGTAGATAGACAATTTTTCTTCTGGTGAACTGTCTAACCCTTTGTACACATTGACATTTTTAATATCATAACTGATTTCTTGATGCTAGTTTAGCTATATTAGGAAACTGCTTCTACCTGGATTGAAAGAAATTTGACTCATAAACTTCCAAGTTAGAACAAATATTTCTTCATTATTGTTGCTTTTATGTGAGTAGCATTTCCCTATCTTGCAGTTCTGTTAACGTGAAAATGGCATTTTTCCATAATAGCTTTAAAATAATTTTTTAGTAATTATGACAAAATTAAATAAGGAAAATCTCTATTACCGTTATCTTTTAGCATTTTTTTTTCCTCAGTGATCTCAAGATTGTCTTAGTCTCAATGAGATGTAGCTACAAAAATGGCACCTCTTAGCAGTGATGAGGCTCAGGATATCATAACACCAATGTCAGGATAAATATCTCTTCTAAAGACGATGTTTACCTTTTACAAGGTTAGAAAAGTCTCATACTACCTCATCTTTATTGTGGCGCTTTTGTAGATCACTGAGAAGCTTATCTTATTAACCAATATACCACTTCCTAAATATCCATCTTTGGTGAAAGAAAATAGTGTGGTAAGAGTACCCATGATTATAGTTTTTTATCAGAATTTGATAAGATTTTCTGTTTCTGTGAAACAATTATTTTAAATATTTTTCTTTTAAAAATAACTTTTTATCAGTACAGAAAAACCTAAGGGATGACTAGCTTACAAATATTCTGTTAAGGGGTAGTTTTATAAAGAAAAATGATATATAATTATGTTGTCTTTTATAGTGTTAAAATTAGTATTTATATGAATGTCAAGATCTAAGTACCTTTTCATATAATTCAAACTGATTGCTTGTGATATGTTTTCTCTGGCATTTTTATTTTTTCAACTTCAAAGTATTAACAGCTGTTAACACTTAAAAATTTAGTACTACCACATATGTAGCCTTGAAGTAGATGATCTAATAAATGAGAGGAGGGAGGAGATTCATTGACTCTGAAATGATTTTTTTTTTTCCTTTGGTATTTGCTACAGTGAAAAGAAGTTTGGAAAGTAGATATATAAAGACTTGGGAAGGGAATTGTTTAAGGGAAAAGAAAAGAGTAATAATTTTTTAAAAAAACATTAAGGAATTGGAATTCAGAAAGGTTACCCCCTTCCTCTGTGTCTTTGTAAGGATACATTTGGAAGAACATACAGTATTCAGAAACTAACCTATATAAAATGTAAATAATATATTGATTGCACTATATAAATGAGTAAATTTTGAGAGGAACAATGTGGGAATGTATAAATTTGTCTAAAATTTTGTAACTGTTGAACAAAGGGAAGATTTGACAAGTGTAAATTCCAGAGTTGAGAAAGCATTTAGCATGGTGAAAATGTGGGGAGCTTATTGAGGAGAGAGGATGGAGCTAAGAGAAATAAGATCAAATATTAAAATTAGGAATTTAGGCATTACCTCAGGGAAAAGCCTTGACAGTGAAAAGAAACTACTTAATCGCTAATAGCTAGTCTGGACCAGACACTTAACTGCGCTTTGGGAATCATCCTGGGCTAATCAGGAAATAAACTTGACTTTTCTATTTTTCTCTGAAGCTTTACAGGACATACTCCCACTCCCATTTTTTTCTAAGCCTACAGCATCTTGATTCATAGTATAATTCCTGAAGTATGCTGAATGGACTTTTTAAGGTTCCTTTAGCATTTTTGTATAGAGTTATATGTGATCTTTCTATAACCATGCCATTCACTTAAATAATTCATGAAGGGAATGGTTTAATTTAAAGGAAGACCTAATAGGAAGAAGATTAAAGGAAGCTTTTAGTCAGCCTGTGGCTAGATTTATTGATTTGGTGATCAAACCTGTGCTCTTTCCTGAATTTCAGCTAATGGCCAACTGTGGTCAAAGAATGGCTTTCAGTTAAAGTTTTGACTTCTTATTATAAATAATATAAAGAATGTCTCAGTAATTAGAAATCCCTTAATAAGTAGAACAAATGTGGCAAGTAGGACTCCTATCAGTATACAAATTCCATTTCTTTTTAGAAGAAAAACTCATAAGCCATTATCATTTATTCATGAGCCAAAGCCATTAAGAAGATAAATCCAGTTATCAGCTTCCTGTCTCTGAAGTTTGGATCATTTTATAGATCCACGCAATAGAGAGCTTCCTTCCTATGAAACAAAAACCTTGAGATCTCTTTTTTTTTTTGAGACAGAGTCTCGCTGTTGTCAGCCCAGGCTAGAGTGCAATGGCGCAATCTCGGTTCACTGCAACCTCTGCCTTCCAGGTTCCAGCAATTCTCCTACCTCAGCTCCCAAGTAGCTGAGATGACAGGCGTGTGCCACCACGCCCAGCTAATTTTTGTATTTTTAGTAGAGACGGGGTTTCACTATGTTGGCCAGGCTGGTCTCGAACTCCTGACCTCAGGTGACCACCTGCCTCGGCCTCCCAAAGTGCTGGGATTACAGGTGTGAGCCACTGTGCCCGGCCAAGATCTAATTCTTATACTTACTTTTCATTAAAATATTTATTGTCACTTTTAGCTATTGTCAGAATCCAATAAACAGCTTACGCATTCATTTTGGTAAAGCAAATTTCACAGGAAAGTAGACAAAATTATAAGAGATTCCTGGAGACAACACGAGGAAAACAATGTTTAAAAGCAAAATAGCCTGTGTAATGTTAGGTAATGTAATGCCCAAGTGAACAGAAGATTTTTAGTCAAGCAAACTACTGTTTCTACTTTGGGGGAAAAAAAGTCAGTTTTACATTTGTAATTTAAGGAAAGAACAGAAAGCACAAAGGTTTTTCTTTTCTTTATTAATGGCCTACTAGAAATGAGCAGTGCAAGAGTCTACCTGTACTATTCTAATACAGTAAGATATTGGACACAAAATGGAGGTAACTTTTTAAAATAGATTGGCTTGGAAGTTGAAATGTAGATTAATGGATATAACCCAATAGAAAGGGATTTTCAAATAAAGCCAAAGTCTATTTTTTTATTTACTTTCTAATTTTGAACAGATGACTCAGTCCTAAATCTTTGCCTTTATTTCCTATAAAATGTAGGTGATATTTGTAACTCGACTTCCTGGAAGTTAATTCTTCAGCAAGAGGTGACCCTGGGAGCATACTTTAAAATAATTGCTGTACAGCCATTGAGTACTAATGTGATGATAGGTTTTCAAAATATCTTTGTAGTGGATGCTGCATAATTACATTCACTTCTCTTAGACTGTAAAAGACTTTCTTGACTTGTTTTAACAGTAGAGATAACAGTACAATTTGAATTTATGGTTTAGGCTCTGCAATTAGAGGAACAATTGCAGTTTCCTCCTACCCTTCATATGGTCTGTGTAAAACTGATGTTTGCCTAACTTACTTTAAAAGTTGATTACGTTTTCAGAAAATAAAGATAATCACTTTTGCCATGGTTATAATCAAATATAAGCTTTCAGACTGGAGAGCCATGGTGTAAAACTCAAGGAGGTTTATTTAAATTATGCTGACTTTGCTAGAATTGAATAAATTCTGTATAAGCCAAGTATGAGTTCACATGTACTCGAATATACAGTTTTCACAAAGCTATTACTCTCGTCAGTCAGGCTTGTATGATCTATTCCTTACCACGAAAGAAGTAGACGATTGCCACTTTTATTTCTAATCCTTAAGTTGAATGTTTCTTCTTGGATGTAAGTTCAAATAAATTGATCTGGATAAATTTTCATTTCTACTTAATTAAAACTTCCTATGTAAAATCCAAAGGCTTTGTGTTTTATTTTAAAAACATATGTCTTTACTTCACACATTCAACTTAGAATCTGAAAAAGAGAAATCCATATTCTTACATATTTTCTAATTTATAATACACTCCTTTTAGTTTTTTTGTGTTTGGGTCTTCCAGAAGCAGATGCCAAGATGTGATTAGAGGTGCAAGAGATTTATTTGGAGTGAAACACCTAGAAAGATAAAGGAGAAGGGAGCAGAAGGTGGGGAATTCTTCATACCACACTGAAAGTCTGACACCAAGAAGGAAGGATTGGGTAGGGGGGCTTCGGACTTCAGTGCATCTTCAGACTGCTAGATGAGGACTTGGGTCCCAAGCAAAGGTTGCCTGTAGACAAGCCCACAGGGACAGGAATGGCCTAGATCTAGACCCTATGTGCTCAGCTACTGGCTGATGGCAGGCAACGAAAAGTTGGAGGCCATCCATTACTGGTACACAGCGCCAGGACTAGGGTAAGGTGAGGCACTTGGGGACAAATATTTGACTATAAGACTAAGGAAGACAATGTTTTGGTGCAATATTGTAATATCTGAATTGATGCAAAAAAGCCTATGATGAGCAAGATACCAAATTTCAAATCAAACCTGACCAGATTACTGATTTCTTGTTGCTTCTGGTTTCAGCATGGCTCAAGGCACTGCTGATTCACTGTCACCAGTGAGGACAGGCTAGGTCCACACCAGTCGTGTAATTTTCCATAGGCCTGTGTGCCCTTACCCAAAAATAAGACTCTCGGCTTAGGTATTTGAAGTTCCTCTGTTGCCCCTTTTTCAGTGTGAGAATTGTGTGTGCTGTGGAAAACATCCAGTGATGTCTTCCTTTAAACAAGTTCATAGTTAAATGGCCACCCACTGACTAATGCCTTACACAAAGCAAGATGTAAGTGTACCACATACTTTTAGGATATTTTTTATATGTTAAAAAATGTATATTGGCCAGGCACAGTGGCTCACGCCTGTAATCCCAGCACTTTGGGAGGCCGAGGCGGGCGGATCACAAGGTCAAGAGATCGAGACCATCCTGGCCAACATGGTGAAACCGCTTCTCTAAATACAAAAATTAGCTGGGCAACGTAGCGCGCGCCTGTAGTCCCGCTTACTTGGGAGGCTGAGGCAGGAGAATCGCTTGAACCCGGGAGGCGGAGGTTGCAGTAAGCCGAGACCGCGCCGCGCCACTGCACTCCAGCCTGGCGACAGAGCGAGACAACATCTCAAAAAAAAAAGTATATTGCATATATGTATATATTTTGCACACCATATAATTATCACGACATCTTCTTTGCTAGTTAGTAGGTTCCTTGACTGGGGTCATGTCCTCTGTGCCTGACACAGGAGGTAATGTTTATTCAGAAATGAAGATTGCGGCTGGGCGCGGTGGCTCACGCCTGTAATACCAGCTCTTTGGGAGTCCGAAGCGGGCGGATCGCTCGAGGCTAGCAGGGTGAGACCCCATCTCTACCAAAAACACAAAAATCAGCCGGATGTGGTGGCACATGCCTGCAGTCTCAGCTACTCGGAGGCTAAGATGGGAGGATCGCTTGAGACCAGCAGGCAGAGGTTGCAGTGAGCCGAGATCGCGCCACTGCACTCCAGCGTGTGTGACAGAGGCCCCATCTCAAAAACAACAAAAAAGAACATGGGAGAAGAGGCACTGATGAGGAAAAATCTACAAATACAGCAAATATCAATTTGTCAAACTATTTGCAAACGTCTTCCCTTTCCTGTATTAATCTTTTCCCTCTCCCCACTTTTGGCCCGAGGATCTGAGTCCTCGGGTCAGGCCGAAATCAGACCGCGTCCATGCCCATACCCCTTCGAGGCCTAGCTGTAAAAACCGCTGAGCAAAGGGAATCCAGAATCAGCCTTCAAGCAACTCAAGACAAGTTAGCAATTTCCGCCGGGAAGCCGTGAACATCGGCGGCCACTGGCGTTTCCTCCGAGTCCTCGGAACTGCGGAAACTCTGGGAGCTTTCAGCCCGCCCACCAGGGGAAAGCGGCCCGGGGACGGCGCCAGGTGGAGCCCATCCCCCTAGGCCTGGCGGGCCGCAGTACAGCCAGGGGCCTGCGGGAGGCGCACGCGGCGCGGCCTGAGGGGTGGGGGAGAGCGGGCGGGGGCGGTGAGCTCGGCGCTTCCTGTTCCGGCGCCAGGAGGAGCCGCGCGCTGCTGGTGCTGTTGCCGCCGCTGCTCTAGCTGCCGTCAGGCTGCGCCCGCGTCTTCAGGGCCCAGTCCCTCGGACCCATCGCCGCTTCTAGACCCTACTGCGGTCTCGGATATTGCCGGGTGAGGCTGCTTCGGTACTAGTGGGAGTCGTGAAGGGGAATCGGGGAGCTGGGGTTGCGGAGCCCGCGGGCGCGGCCAAGCGGGAAGCGGGCGCAGTGACCGAGGTGCATCGAGTCACGTCCAGTGCTCGGGCCGTGGTCGCCTGCCTGGGACCGGGGCTAAGCGTTTTCCTGGGTCGCCTTCCTCCACGCTGCGGGCTGCCTGGGGATCGCCCCCCAGGGAGAAGGTGTCGGAGGCCGCTGACGTCGCGCCCGACGGGTTTCTGGGCGCCTGACGTCAGGCCTGGCTGCGGGGCGGGGCGGGCGCGGGCCGGCCCCTCCCCCACCCCTTCCCGGCGGGCGCGACCCGCTCGGAGGCCGGTTCGCTCCGGTTGATCCCGGACTCCCTTTGTTCGTGCGTCCCTAAACGACTGCCGGCCTCGCGCCCCTTGGCCCCGATTTCCCCTCTACCCCCACCCTATTACACTCATTCATTAATTTTTAATAAAAAGGGAAAGGCCTGAAAAGATTCTTACAAGAATCTCGGGCGCTTGTTAATCCGCAGTGTGACAACGTTCTGGTTATGACTTAATAGAGGAATTGCTCACGGATACATTAGATGAATACCCAGGGCAAACCACGAGAAGGGCAGAATTCTGTGATCTCCTTTTTTAAGACTGAGGAGCACATACCTGCGATAGCGTATGCATAGCTGGACCGTTTTCCTCTTTACCTTGAAAAGCAAGAGTACAGCTTTTAATAGGTAAAGATTCCAGTGTTAAAGCATGAAGCCAGACTCACTCGACCGAAAAATTTTTTTTTAGTTTTACTACTACAGAAATACACACCTGGGAGTTGTAAAGGTCTGTTTTGAAAACGAACCCTCATTACAGGCAAAGGTAGCCTTCAGAAACATTTCATAAGTTCTTTGTTCACTGGTGTTCTTTGGGGGAAGAATAGAAATTTTTCATGCTAGCATCTCTGAGCCCACAATGCAAAGCGAGTTTGCCTCAGAAACTTGGAGTGGATTGCAAATATTGGAATGTTCTTTTCCTCTCTCCAGGCGGAATGGGTAAAATCCATCCCCAGTCTCTTAGCTGAAACTTTTGAAGCTAGTGTGTTTTGAATTCAAAAATACTTGGATTTTATCTTCATCTTTTTAGAAAGACAACATGTTACACGAGAGATAACACCCCCAGTAGAGTGGGGCACCCCATAATCCAACATTAATATTTGCAGCAATAGATGTGAACATTCATTCTAAGTGGGGGCGAATAGAAACTATAAATAGCTTCAAGTCACATTTTGCCACCATGTAAGTTTTGTGCCAAACTTGGGAAAGTTTATTTTTTCAGAGGTCTCTGGATTGAGAAGGGCAGATAAAGATTTATGAACCTAAAAGTAGGCATCATAAAAACTATTATTGGTTGAGGCTTTGCTATATTCCAGGCAGTGACTAAGAGATTTATTATGTAAGTTTTACAGCAAATCTATGATGTGGGTACGATTCTGATCTTCCTTTGCCTCAAGTTTGGAGAGTTGGACTTGTCAACTGTGGCCGAAACCAACCAGTGAAGAGCTGCAGTTATAGCTAGATAATCATACTTTAACGTTTACTCTTTTACCTATAAGCTAGATGTCCACATACAAAGAAAAGAGAATTTGGTATTTGTTTTCCACCCAAGCACTATGTTAGGCACTTGATTGGACAGAGTCCCATTTAGTTTCTCGCAACATTACTGGCCTGGTTTTTTTTTTTTTTTTTTTTAAACTGCGTGCCTTTTACAAATAGTATGGCCTGTTCTTTATAGTCAGGTTCATTCCGATGAGCCGACTCTTAGTGAAATAATTCAAACCCTCGTCTAAGGTCTCTCTGCTAAGACTTTCATCCTTCCCTTTCTTGCTATATTCTAACCCATCTGAACTGCTTATACCTCCCCACAGATTCTCCCAGTTTTTACACTAACTGCTCTTCTTTCCCTAGGGCCCATTTCACCGCCCTATACTCCCAGCTCTTTCCTTATGGTCCTTATGGACTGCAAAAGACAGCACATCTCAGGAATCTCCATGTAATACTGTAATTTCTCTAAAGGCCAGCACGTATGTTCCAATAAGTATATAACTAAATGCCAAGAAATATTGCAGGTTGCATATCCCTTATCCCAAATGCTTGGGACCAGAAGTGTTTCAGATTTTGGATTTTTTTTATATTGCACCAGTTGAACATCCAAAATGCAGAATGCTCTAATGAGCATTTGCTTTGATTTTTGAGCATTTCAAAACCCCTGTTTTTGAGTTGCCCAAATGTATAAAATGGAACATAATCAGATAAATGAGCCAATACTAAAAACTAGCATGTATTCTAATTTATAATTTATGTTTTCTTTTTTTTTTTTTTTGGAGACAGAGTCGCTTACTGCAAGCTCCGCCTCCCAGGTTCAAGTGATTCTCCTGCCTCAGCCTACCGAAGTAGCTGGGATTACAGGTGCCTGCCACCACGCCCAGCTAATTTTCTGTATTTTTAGTTGAGATAGGGTTTTACCATGTTGGCCAGGCTGGTCTTGAATTCCTGGCCTCAAGTAATCCACCCACCTCTGCCTCCCAAAGTGCTGGGATTACAGGCTTGAGCCAGCGCGCCCGGACATTAATTTGTATTTTCAGTAGGATACATATCATCCCCCCCATACGAAACAAATCAACCCAAAAATTCTGATTTCGCTTAATTTCGCCTAACAAATATCTGACATGTATATAGCACTTTATAGATTAAGTGTGTTACTATTTTCTATGCAGTGGACAGGAATTATAACTTCTACAGATGGAAAATGGTCTCTTATTGAGAAGTTTTTTTGTCAAAAGATACCGTCAAAAGGATTGATGTCCAGGTTTCATCACTGTATAGTCCCATACTGTTTATCACTCCATCACAATTTGAAGGCTGTCTGAAATATCCATGAACTCCACTAGTAATTCATGGAGTTCAACTCTCTTAACCACCCTCCTCCCTGACCCATGATTTTTACCCTAACAGCCATGAGAGTTTCCAAAAATGTTATGTTTTACTTTTCTAGTGTATGTCAAAAGACATTTTATACTGTTTTAAAATTACTATTCTTGCTGTTCGGAGAATAAAAATAATTATTTTTCAGATGATGGGTGGATCATGCTATAAAATGGTAACAAAGTTTTGGAAATAATAGCTTTAGATTATTCCAAAAAGAAAAAAAAGAAAGCCTTTCTTGAGTATAAATTTTTTTTGTGAGTTCAAGGTTACATTGGCCTCATCTTAATAATTAGCGGTGATTCAGATATTTTGGAATAGCTTTATATTTTTATTTTTTTTCTTTTTGAGACAGAGTCTCACTATATTGCCCAGGCTGGTCTCTTAACTACTGGCCTCAAGCTGTCTTCCCACTTCAGCCTCCTGAGAAGCTGGGATTACAGGTGCACACTACCAAGCACAGCTTAGAATAGCTTTTTAGAAAACCTAAACTTTTTATGTTCTGCAACTCTCCTCATATTGAAACGTCCATGTCCAACTCTGTTTTTCACCTTTTCTTTTTTTTTTTTTTTTTTTTTTTTTTTTTTTTTTGAGACGGAGTCTCACTCTGGCCCAGGCTGGAGTGCAGTGGCACCATCTCGGCTCACTGCAAGCTCCGCCTCCCGGGTTCACGCCATTCTCCTGCCTCAGCCCCCCGAGTAGTTGGGATTACAGGCGCGTGCCACCACACCCGGCTAATTTTTTGTATTTTTTAGTAGAGACGGGGTTTCACCATGTTAGCCAGGATGGTCTCGATCTCCTGACCTCGTGATCCACCCGCCTCGGCCTCCCAAAGTGCTGGGATTACAGGCATGAGCCACCCTACCCAGCTGTTTTTCACCTTTTCTAATGAAAGTATTCTCCAAGGAGCAAATTGGAATGCTTCCAATTATAGTTGTTCCTCCTTATCCTAGGGGGACACATGGCAAGACTCCCCAATCAATCCCTGAAACTGAAGTCTATGTACACTGCCGAAGCCTAAGTATACCATGTATTTTCGATCTAATAACCAAGACGGGCTGATAGCGTATACAGCATGGATACACTGGACAAAGGGATGATTCACGTCCTAGGCAGGAGGGTGCAAACTTTCATTTTGCTACTCAGAACACGCTCTTGCCCCATTTAAAATTTAGAAATTGGCCAGGTGCAGTGGTTCATGCCTAATCCCAGCACTTTGGGAGACTGAGGTGGGCGGATTACTTGAGGCCAGCAGTTCGAGACCAGCCTGGCCAACATGGTGAAACCCTGTCTCTACCAAAAATTAAAAATTAGCCGGGCGTGGTGGCACGTGCTTGTAATCCCAGCTACTTGAGAGGCTCAGGTAGGAGAATCACTTAAACCTGGGAGGCGGAGGTTGCAGTGAGTCGAGATCATACCACTGCACTTCAGCCTGGGTGGCAGAGCGAAAAACAAAACAGAACAAAAAACTTACGAATTGTTTATTTCTGGAATTTTTCATTTAATATGTTCAGACCTCAGGTAACTAAAACCACGGATAAGGGGGGATCACCCTAACATGAATGCTGTTTATTCTAGGAATGGAGAGCTGGTCACTTTACTAAGACAGTGCCATAGAACAGAACTTGTTACTAATTCCTATGCTTAGGGCTTCGTTTTTTAATCACAAGATTCTAGCACCTCCCCTATCTTCCAGACTTGGATTTTGAACTTTAAAGTTTTGCAGTAGTATTGTGAATCAGTTGAATATTATTAACTTGTAGAATAATTTATGTAATTCTATGACTAGGTAACTGTATAATTGTGAAAACCTGAACAGTCAAGACCATTTGGTTCACTTTGATTCTCAACTCCAGAATTAACTTTGATACAAAATCATTTTCTATTTCAGAAAGGCTAACCCTGTTTAAAAAGCATGTTAGCCTTACAACTTACCATATATTTTTTACACTGTTAGTCCTAAAAATTTTATTGTGTGATATGATTGATGTTAAACCTTAACATGGGAATGGGTTGTATGTGGTTTTTTTTTTTTTTTTTTTTTTTTTTGAGACGGAGTTTGCACTGTCACCCAGGCTGGAGTGCAGTGGCTTGATCTCAGCTCACTGCACGCTCCGCCTCCTGGCTTCACGCCATTCTCCTGCCTCAGCCTCCTGAGTAGCTCAGACCACAGGCACCCGCCACCATGCCTGGCTAATTTTTTGTATTTTTAGTAGAGATGGGGTTTCTCTGTGTTAGCCAGGGTGGTCTCGATCTCCTGACTAAGTGATCCACCCTCCTCGGCCCCCCAAAATGCTGGGATTACAGGCGTGAGCCACCGCATCCAGCCGTGTTTTTTGATATTCTGAATAAAAAGGATATAGCAGTTGGGATAGGCTTGGGTTCTTGTCCTTCGTGTTCTTGTCCTTTCCTCATGATAACCAAATCATAATTAGAAATAAGATGCTAAGAATACAAAGGTGGCTCTGTCTTAATACTGTATTGATAGGTCAAAGGAGGAAAAGCATGAGATCAATTCATTAGATACTGAAAAGTCTTTTGAGGGAATTTAATGTCTTCTTGCTTTCTTTATTAACAGAATAGGAATAAATAATAGCATAGGCATAAATTAAAAATAATGTAATTTTTTAAAATCTCAAACTAAAAATGGGAATCATACTTAAACATTAGAAGCATTGGAGAGTTGGAGCAAGACCTCTGTGCCCACTATCACTCCTTAACATTTCATTATTTAAGTCCTAGCAGGTGCAAAGAGAAAAAATGCATAAATATTAGAGAAGGAAAATTATTTTTTGCAAATGGCATATTTATCTGGAAATCCCAGAGAATCAAGTGAGAAACTTTGAAGAATAAAATAATTCAGTAATGATGCTTCCTACCCTAGGTTAATTAATATAAAGAAGAGTTAAATTCCTATGGCATGTTTCTGGTAACAAAAACATCACTAAACTTTTAAATAAAACCCAAAACACTTGTAGTATTAAACATTTAAATGGGCGGGGTGCCGTGGCTCATGCCTGTAATCCCAGCACTTTGGGAGGCCAAGGTGGGCGGATTACAAGGTCAAGAGATGGAGACCATCCTGGCCAACATGGTGAAACCCCGTCTCTATTAAAAATACAAAAATTAGTGGGTGTAGTGGCACGCACCTGTAGTCCCAGCTACTCAGGAGACTGAAGCACGAGAATCGCTTGAACCGAGGAGGCGGAGGCTGCAGTGAACCAAGATTGCGCCATTGCACTCCAGACTGGCAACAGTGCGAGACTCCATCTCAAAAAAAAAAAAAAAAATTAAATGATTTCTACTAAAAATTTTAAAAATTAGCATGCCTGTGGTCCCAGCTACTCAAAAAAGGCTAAGGTGGGAGGATCCACTGGAGCCTGGGAGGTTGAGGTTGCAGTGAGCTGTGATCACACCACTGCACTCCAGCCTGGGTGACAGAGCAAGACCCTGTCTCAAAAAAAAATTGAAATGAATGTGAGCTGTGTATACATTTAAGAAAGAATAATAAAAAGGTAATTATTTGCCTCCCTATTCCAGTTCAGAGTCTCAATGGCTGGAGCCTTTCTTATCAATTCAGAGTTCAAGTTGGGAACCAGCCTTGAACTGGACGCCATCCCAGCACAGGGTGCTCTCACCCACACTCACAGACTGGGCCGTGTAGACACATCCATTCACATGCATCTTTGGGATATGGAAGGAAACTGGAGTACTTGGAGAAGACCCATAAAGATGGGAGAATGAGCCAGCTTCACACAGACAGTGACCTCAGCTGAGACTTTTTGTTTTTTCTTCTCATCAACATTTTAACAAAACAAAGTTGAATGAAACATCTTTCAAGGACCTGGTGTAGACTAAAATTTTAAAACCCTGTCCCATATATGAACGATCAATTAGAAAATACAGTGGAAGAGCCTATTTACAACCACAGGGAAAAATTTAACAGAAATCCCTTAAAAGAAATGTATAGAGGAGATCTGATTAAGAAAATAAACTACATGAAAAGGACAGGAACTAAACAGTCCTCTGTGTCTGCATTTGCGGGTAGAAAATATTCAGGGAGCCGGGTGCCGTGGCTCATGCCTGTAATCTCAGCACTTTGGGAGGCTGAGGCTGGCAGATCACTTGAGGCCAGGAGTTCAAGAGCAGCCTGGCCAACGTGGTGAAACCCTGTCTGTATTAAAAATACAAAAAATTAGCCGGTCATGGTGGCGCGTGCCTATAATCCCAGTTACTCAGGAGGCTGAGGCAGGAGAATCTCTTGAACCCAGGAGACGGAGGTTGCAGTGAGCTGACATGCTGTTGCAGTCCAGCCTGGGCAACAGAGTGAGACCCTGTCTCAAAAAAAAAAAAAAAAAATACTTGGGGAAAACACAATAAAAATAACAATAGAAAATATAAGTTAATATAATTACATAGTGCTCACACTTTTAAGTATTATAAATAATATAGAGATGATTTATACAGGAGGATGTGCATAGGTTATATGCAAATACTACACCATTTTACATCAGGTACTTGAGCATCCTGGGATTTGAGTATCTACAGGGGTCCTAGAACCAATCTCCCTCAGGTACCGAGGGACTATGCTATACCTTGTTCTTCGACGAGATGATTTGACATTTTAAATAGATGTTCCCCTAGATTAATCTGTAAATATAATACATTTCCAACAGAATGCTAACAGATTAATTTTTTTTTTAATGATCTGGAAAAAATAAAAATACATAGACAGGAAAATCTGAAAAAAAAAAAGACTAGGGTGAACCACATTAATGTTTATTTAAAATATAAAGCTTCTGTAATTAAAATGGAATGGTACAGTTGCAGACCAGTAGAAAAGAATAAAGTCACTGGGCACAGTGTCTCACCCCTGTAATCCCAACACTTTGGGAGGCCAAGGCAGGCAGATGACTTGAGCTCCGGAGTTCAAGACCACTCTGGGCAACATGGTGAAACTCCATCTCTACAAAAAAACTAGCTGGGCAGGATCGATTGAGCCCAGAAGGTCGAGTCTGCAGTGAGCTTATGATGGTGCCACTGCACTCTGGCTGGGGAACAAAGCAAGACTCTGTCTCAAAAAGAAGAGAATAAAGTCCACAATATCGGTGGGAAATGAAGGAAGCTCTATAGCCTGCTTACTAAGAGCCTAAGCTCTAGAGTCATACTGGGTTTGAACTGCTTCTCTCCTTGTCATTAGCTCTGGGACCTTAAACAAGTTAACTTGCCAAGCTTCCTCTTCTCCAGCTGTAAACTGGGGGTGAAAATAAAGTTTGTATCTGGGTTCTGGAGCTACCAAGTGAGGTGGTGCACAGTATACCACCATGTTCCATGTTTCATGGTAAATATTGGATAGATGCTAGTTATAAATGGCAGCAGTAGAGTGTAGGAAAGGTAGCTTGTCCAATTAGCTGAGAAAAGATAGATAGTTGGTAATTTTTTTTTTTTTTTTTTTTTTTTTTTTTTTTTTTTTTTTTTTTTTTTTTTTTTTTTTTTTTTTGAGACGGAGTCTCACTCTATCGCCCAGGCTAGAGTGCAGTGGCGCGATCTCGGCTCACTGCAAGCTCCGCCTCCCGGGTTCACGCCATTCTCCTGCCTCAGCCTCTCCGAGTAGCTGGGACTACAGGCGCCCGCCACCGCGCCCGGCTAATTTTTTGTATTTTTAGTAGAGACGGGGTTTCACCGTGGTCTCGATCTCCTGACCTCGTGATCCGCCCGCCTCGGCCTCCCAAAGTGCTGGGATTACAAGCGTGAGCCACCGCGCCCGGCCGATAGTTGGTAATTTTTGTTTGGAAGAATTTAAAGATTTTAAACAAGAAGTTAAACCATAAAAATACTATATGAAAGCAAGGCAGAGTAGGGAAGGCCTTTGTAAATATATCACAAAATCCAGAAGCCACGTATAGGAAAAGATTGATAGATTTGATGACATGAAATTTTAAACTTTTGTATTACCAAAATATGCCATTTAAGAGATCTACAGAAAAAAGGAATTTGGGAGAAATTTTTTATTTTATTTTTTTTGAGACTGTGTCTCGCTCTGTTGTCCAGGCTGGAGTGCAGTGGTGCAATCTCAGCTCACTGCAAGCTCCGCCTCCCGGGTTAACGCCATTCTCCATTCCCCTGCCTCAGCCTCCCAAGTAGCTGGGACTACAGGCACCCACCACCACACTGGGCTAATTGTTTTTTTGTATTTTTAGTAGAGATGGGGTTTCACCATGTTAACCAGGATGGTCTCGATCTCCTGACCTCATGATCCGCCTGCCTCGGCCTCCCAAAGTGCTGGGATTACAGGCATGAGCCACTGCGCCCGGCCAAAAAATTTCAATCTCATATATGAAAGCTAGTCTCCTTAGTACCTTAGAAAGCAGTGAGAGAAAAAGATGTGCTACTGTGTAATAAAATGATCAAAGGCAAAGAGTACATACAGTCTTTTATTTATATAAAGTCAAAGAACAAGCAAAATTAAGTCAAAAGTTGACTGCCATGAGGCAAGGCAGTTGATTGGAAAAGAGCATGAGTAAACTTTCTGGAGTGAGAAATGTTCCGTATCTTGGGGTGGTTATAGGGGCGTATACAATTATCAGAGCTTGTTAATCTGAACACTTAAGATCTCTGCATTTTGTTGAGTGCTAATTATACTTCAATTTAAAAATTGGTAAAAGTACTCCAGGACATCAACAAATTTAAATTTGGGAGTACACACAGTGGCTCGTGCCTGTAATCCCAATACTTTGGGAGGCTGAGGCAGGAGGGTCCCTCGAGCCCAGGAGTTTGAGACCAGGTCTGGGCAACATAGTGAGACACCTGTCTCTACAAAAAATTTTAAGAAATTTGCTGGACATGATGGCACACACCTGTAGTACCGGCCATTAGGGAGACTGAGGCAAGAAGATGACTTGAGCCCAGGAGGTCAAGATTGCAGTGAGCTGTGATCTATCTCGCCACTGCACTCCAGCCTGGGTGACAGAATGAGACCCTGTCTCCAAAAGAAAAGACAAGGAAATGTAAGTTAAAATAAGACGCTAATTTTTAATACCTATTGTCATTATAAACAATAAATTTAATAATATCCAGTGGTAAAAGAGGAGTTAGAGAAATGAGTGTAAATTGGCATGGACTTTTCAAATGGATTTTAGATAAATTTATCTGTTGACTCTAAATTCCATGTCCAGTGCTTTTTCCTGGTGATAGATTCTCACACACGAACAAAGAAGTGTTCAGAGATGTTCACTGTATCATACTTGAAACAACTTACACTGCTACAAAAAGAATGTAAATTAAATTGCAATTCATTTTTGTATGATGTGCAGCCATTAAAAGAGATGAAGTTAATAGAGCTGTATGAACTATTATGGAAAACTTTCCTATGTAAAGAAAAACCCATTACATAAATAAGATTCCGTTTAAGTAATAATAATGTATGCATAGAAAGTTCCTTAAGGAATATTTAAGAAATGGTGAACGCTGATTTGAAATTTTTCTTTCTTCCTTCATTTCTTTTCTTTTTTTAGGAAAATGTCTGATGAATTTTCGGTAAGTTGATCAGTTTATCTGTGATAAGTTTTTCATCTCTTAAGAAAAACAACATGGCTACATAAATCTTTTCACTTAAAAGAGATGCTTTAACCAGGCATGATGGCATGCACCTGTAGTCCTAGCTACTTGGGAGGATCCCTTGACCCCAAGAGTTTCAGGCTGCAGTGAGCCATGATCGTGCCATTGCACTCCTGCCTGGGCAACAGAGTGAGACTGTCTATAAATAAATAAAAGAGATGCTTTTTGTGATTCTTGGCTTTGGGGGTAGGAAAGAGATTTTGATAGGTGATTTGCCTTAGTTTACTGAGATAATAGCATGTTTGGAAATGTTTCCTATATTTCTTGATGAATCCTTAAATGAAAATTGAAGATGTTACTTCTGTTGTTCTCTTTTACCCTGATAGTATTAATAGCCAACATTTATTAGAAATTATTAGGCCGGGCACAGTGGCTCACGCTTGTAATCCCAGCACTTTGGGAGGCCGAGGCGGGAGGATCACGAGGTCAGGAGATCGAGGGTGAAACCCTGTCTCTACTAAAGATACAAAAAAATTAGCCAGGCGTGGTGGCGGGTGCCTGTAGTCCCAGCTACTCAGAGAGGCTGAGGCAGGAGAATGGCGTGAACCCGGGAGGCGGAGCTTGCAGTGAGCCGAGATTGCGCCACTGCACTCCAGCCTGGGTGACAGAGCAAGACTCCGTCTCAAAAAAAAAAAAGAAATTATTGTATACCAGGCACTCTGTTAAAGTGTACTACATGAACTATCATATTTAAGCCTCAAGTTAACCCTAAAACAGTTTTTGAAACTGAAGAGGCTCTATCTCAGAGTATGTAGCTCCTTTGAGATTAAGCCAGGATTCAAATCCATATTTTGACTGTTAATTCTATCTTCTTAATTACTGTACTTTGTTATATTAATACAGCAGAGAAATGAAGCACAATATGATTAGTTGTATTTAGAAAACGAGTTTCTCTGAAGAATTTGCACTGTAAAGTTGATATGCAAAGTAACATATCAAGGTTTATGTTAAATAGAGTATTTTTTAAATGACTAGCTTAGCTTTTGAAGATATTCTTGAGGTTTATAATCCCTGGCCCTATAGGTTACTATTCTCTGGGTTTATAATGGTGTTTGGTATAACTTTTCCCTAGATAAGACGTATCTGTTTTGTATTCCAGTTGGCAGATGCACTACCTGAACACTCCCCTGCCAAAACCTCTGCTGTGAGCAATACAAAACCTGGCCAACCTCCTCAAGGCTGGCCAGGCTCCAACCCTTGGAATAATCCGAGTGCTCCATCTTCAGTGCCATCTGGACTCCCACCAAGTGCAACACCCTCCACTGTGCCTTTTGGACCAGCACCAACAGGAATGTATCCCTCCGTGCCTCCCACAGGACCACCTCCAGGACCCCCAGCACCCTTTCCTCCTTCCGGACCATCATGTCCCCCACCTGGTGGTCCTTATCCAGCCCCAACTGTGCCAGGCCCTGGCCCCACAGGGCCATATCCTACACCAAATATGCCCTTTCCAGAGCTACCCAGACCATATGGTGCACCCACAGATCCAGCTGCAGCTGGTCCTTTAGGTCCATGGGGATCCATGTCTTCTGGACCTTGGGCGCCAGGAATGGGAGGGCAGTATCCTACTCCTAATATGCCATATCCATCTCCAGGCCCATATCCCGCTCCTCCTCCTCCCCAAGCCCCTGGGGCAGCACCACCTGTTCCATGGGGCACCGTTCCACCAGGAGCCTGGGGACCACCAGCACCATATCCTGCCCCTACAGGATCGTATCCCACACCAGGACTCTATCCTACTCCCAGTAATCCTTTCCAAGTGCCTTCAGGACCTTCTGGTGCTCCACCAATGCCTGGTGGCCCCCATGTGAGTGTTCAATTTGTTATTTAAAGTGTACTAATTGTACATAGCACAACTGAAAGATTGTTTCTCCCCAGTTTTGGATGGAAGATTAAGAAGGCCTTTAAGTTTTTAAAAGAGGGTGTGTGTATATTAAATGAGTAAATTTCAAACCTTCAGGTAAAGCATTTAAAAGGATGAAAGCACTGTTTTAAGTATTCCTTGTGCTAAAAAGAAAAATTTTCCAAAGATCCCCCAAAGACTTCGTAATGTAGTAAGCAGTGTCCTCAATAGCATTAGGTAAACTCTGAGATTCATTTCATTGGGCTTTTTGTTTTATTATTATTATTTCTCAGTATTGTTTTATAGCATCACACTAAAGTACAGTTCAGTAAAAGCAGTCTCTACCTGCCTAGCTTGATAGAGGTAGATTTTTAGAGAATCCAAGGCAATAAGTAGATAATGTTGTTCATCTTTCAAGCAGTTCTCGAGCTCAAGATTACACCCCTATTCTTTATTGTCAGTTACATGTAACGCTTTATGCTTTACTGTCAGACAAGCCAGAGTGGGGTTAACATCTTAGTTGAGGAGCCTGCCTTGGTCACATAACTGAATGGAAAAGTACCCCACTTCCCCTGTGAGGTAAGCCAAGCGAGTATCCAAACGCAGAGTAAAGATTTTCCTTAGAGGCCGGGCGCGGTGGCTCACGCTTGTAATCCCAGCACTTTGGGAGGCCGAGGCAGGCAGATCACAAGGTCGGGAGATCGAGACCATGGTGAAACCCTGTCTCTACTAAAAATACAAAAAATTAGCCGGGCGTGGTGGCGGGCGCCTGTAGTCCCAGCTACTCAGGCTGAGGCAGGAGAATAGCGTGAACCTGGGAGGCGGAGCTTGCAGTGAGCCGAGATTGCGCCACTGCACTCCAGCCTGGGCGACAGAGCAAGACTCCGTCTCAAAAAAAAAAAAAAGATTTTCCTTAGGAAAAAAATCTGTTAACTTTTTTTTTTTTTTTTTTTTTGAGACAGTCTTGCTCTGTCACCCAGTCAAGAATGCAGTCTCTCGGCTCGCTGCAATCTCTACCTCTCAGGTTCAAGCGATTCTCCTGAGTAGCTGGGATTACCAGCGTGCGCCACCACACCGGCTCATTTTTGTATTTTTAGTAGAGATGGAGTTTCACCATGTTGGCCAGGCTGGTCTTGAACTCCTGACCTCAAGTGATCCGCCTGCTTCAGCCTCCCAAAGTGCTGGGATTACAGGCCTGAGCCACCGCGCCCAGCCAAGAAAAAAAAAAAAAATCTGTTAACTCTTAATACGCAAATAACTAGTCAGATCTCTGATTAGATTAGTCAAACATCCAATCCAGCTATAAAGGAAATCTTTAAAGTACCCCCAAAACTTCCTCCTTGTATTAGTGTAATTTGTTGCTATATATATTATCTAAAAATATTTATTTTGCAAAGTGTACACCAGAGTAAATGACAAGACTCGCTGTTTGGATTTATTAAGCAATAAATTTACTTTAAGCCACAGTAAGGAGTTAATAAACTCCATTTGCAAAATCTAGAAGTTGACTTTTTCTTTTTTCTGTTGCAGTCTTACCATTAAGTTAACAATGGACGAAGAGATGACGCTTTGCTTTTTGAAGTACATATATATGCACATGAATGCATATATAAAAATTGCTGGTTTCACTATTAGAGGGCATTCATGAAAGAACAACTCTTGCACCTCTCAGAGAAGATAACTGCCTCTTGTACTTGGATGTGTAGTACATCATATGTATACAATCAGATAAAAGCATAGAAGTAAATCATTCAGATGTGATTTTTATTTGGTTTTCATGGAAAGTTAAAGTGATAAAGTATATTGAATAGCTCTTTGACAGAATTTGTTTAAACTATGAAACTACACACTTAAAAATCTAAGATGTGGATTATTGTTAGAATCTGCAACTTCATTGGCAAATTATTTCAAGTATTTTTCTATAATCACTTCCCCTTCTAAATAAATAAACTTTAAGAATAACCCATCGTAATCCAAACAAATGATGCCTCAACATTTTGAACTGCTCTGTTGGACAAATAAACCTGGTCCTCTTGAGGTTGTATTTTGGATATACATTTTTAAACTGTCAGTAATTATTGTCACATGTGGAGTTCAATACCCAGCCAGTGTTCATTTTTATCCTTGAGCTTTTAGTAAAAACTTCCTGGTTTTATTTTTAGTCATTGGGTCATACAGCACTAAAGTCTGCTATTTATGGAAACTAACTTTTTTTGTTTTTAATCCAGGCCAGCATGTATGTAAATTAAATTTTTAGATAATTGATTATCTCTTTGTACTACTTGAGATTTGATATGAGATGTGCATATTGCTTTGGGAAGAGCTCGAGGAAGGAAATAATTCTCTCCTTTGTTTTGAACCTCAAACTAGATAAACCCTAGGAATTGCTTAATTGCAACAATTAATTTTCATTCCCACAAAAACCTGAGGCAGCTCTTTTGCCCAGAGCGTTCCCTGTAGCCACCCCCACCCCACTTGCCCTTGGTTCTTTAGAAGGAGCACATTCCTTGATTCCTCCCTGATGTGGTAAACTGGCACACTCTAGGGGTCTAAAACATAACAGTTGTGTTTAGAGAACCTTAAGTCATGCAGACATGACTGTTCTCTTTGTACAAGTGTGAATCAAAATATGTATCTGTTTTTCAGAGTCTGGTTAAGCTATGTCATTGTCTACTGCATAGTTTCCTGAGTCTGTTTGTAAAGTGCTTATGGCTAACAGTTCAGTTCTGTGTTTGTTGACAGGTAAATAAGTGGAGCTGAGTGCCATCTTTGAAAAAATTACCCTCTAGCTCTAACACTGAAAATAATAATAAATTGTAGATCTCTGCAACTAAGTTTAAAGCAGTGTGACTGTGTTGCTTAAATATTAAGTATTGTTTATAACCACCAAAAAAAAGCCCTAGTAGTTTTTTGGCACCTTATGTTTAAATCAGATTCTTAGATTTGGGGTAGACCTGACCTTGTTATTTATTAGATAACAGTTTGAATGTATCCATTGGATTTCTAAAATGTATTGTGAATTTCTCAGACAAACAGGATTTATGCTGGAGCTCTGTTTTGCTTAGAAATAAAATATTTAGTAGTTTATTTCTGCTCTAATTAAAACATCAAGAATGCCAAATGCTGCCAGTTTTTTGGTTTGATAGCTACCTCCTTTTAAGAAAGCAAAATGGTTACCTTTGAGAGGAACATTCAGTGTTTAATCCTCCCTTATGTTAACTGGATGATAGATTCAAGCTTTTAGAAATGAGAAAGTAGAAACTAATTAAGATATTTTCAGACTGCGTTGTTAGCTTTTTCTTTCACTGCGCTTGAAGGACAGGTGTTAGCTATCTACAATACTGTTGAACTCTGTTGTCAAAGTAGCCCCCAGTCTACAAGGCAGGTAGCCTTGGCTTGAATTATCAATATCAAAATGTCAGTTAACCATGGAGGGATAAAGTAATGTGAAAAGTGAGATGGCTGCAAAGATAGCTCTCCTTACAGTTATCTTGGCTGTCCTACATTGGGATAAGCTGACAAATTAGCAGTATTTAGTTTAACACTACAGCAAATATAATTTGACTAGGAAGAAGAGATAGCAGGTTTGGGAATCTATAATTATGAAGTCCATTGATTTTGGGAGAAAATCTGTTGCTAAAGGATTTGAAGGGCCATGAACACAATTTGGGATTACTACTCCCAATAAGTATAATAATTTTGCTAGTGACCCATACTGTCTAGTGTGCCCTAAATCATACTACTATTGTACTCCCTTTGTTTTCAAGGACTTTACAACTGGTATTTCGGGGAGTTTTTTTTTTTTTTTTTTTTGAGACAGAGTCTTGCTCTGTCGCCCATGCTGGAGTGCAGTGGTGCTGTCTTGGTTCACTGCAAGCTCCACCTCCCAGGTTCACGCCATTCTGCCTCAGCCTCCCAAGTAGCTGGGACTACAGGCGCCCACCACCATGCCTGGCTAATTATATATTTTTTTGTATTTTTATTAGAGATGGGGTTTCACTTTGTTAGCCAGGATGGTCTCGATCTCCTGACCTCGTGATCCGCCCGCCTCGGCTTCCCAAAGTGCTGGGATTACAGGCGTGAGCCACCATGTCTGGCCAATTTTTTTTTTTTTTTTAATGTAAGAATGGAGATAAAAGGGATAATAGAATTTGCTTTCATATTGTTATTTTTGTAAAGCATCTTTTCTTCAATTCTTGTTGGCATTCTGGGCCAAAAAGTATTTCAGGTTGGTTCAGTGTGGAGTTAAGAAAAGCAGGAGTTTTAGTGGAGAAATGGGGAGCAGCATCGAGAAAGGCTTTTTTCCTTTTTTTTTTTTTTTTTCGGAGACAGTCTTGCCCTGTCACCCAGGCTGGAGTGCAATGGTGTGATCTTGGCTCGCTGCAACCTCTGCCTCTGGGTTCAAACGATTCTCCTGCCTCAGCCTCCCAAGTAGCTGGGATTACAGGTGCCCGCCATCACACCCATTTTTGTAATTTTTAGTAGAGACGGGGGTTTCACCATGTTGGCCAGGGTGTTCTGAAACTCCTGACCTCGTGATCCGCCTGCCTCAGTCTCCCAAAGTGCTGAGATTACAGGTGTGAGCCACCACACGTGACCTTTTTTTCCTTTTTAAAAGGGAATAATGTTGCTTTCAAAACAAGACATGCTAGGCTGAAATTGATTTATGGAAAAGACTGCTTGTTAGCAAGTATATTTGGTCTTGAGGGGGATACAGATTATAGAATATGCTGACATTTGGGCTTCAGAGGAAGAATTTTCAAATAAAATCTAATGGAAATAGTTGAGATGTGTTCAGGAATACTGTTTCTGGAGTTGGAATCTTAGGTTTTGAAATGTTGAAACCAAAAAGACAAAAATTAAAACATAGACCTTAGGTCCTCATTCACACCCGGTTCTCAAGAATCAAGTGGAGCACTTCAAAGACCTTGGCTTGTCTGTCCCAGCCTGCCGCCTTCTCATCTTTTCATGCTTTTGAAGACACCATTTACAGCTCTGACTCAGCCCTATTTTGTGTAAAGTAATATATTGATTATTCAGAAATAGAGAATACATTTTTTAATTACCCAAGTACTGACTGCTTTGTCCATTTTACTGTTGGTTGTCTTCAGCAGAGAATAGTAATAGGGCAGAGAAAAGTATATATTTTGCCTCAGTCAGTCCCACCACCACAATGGACTATTGGGATATTTTCTAAAAAACCAATCAATTTGCCCATGATTACCTCACAAATAATTAGTGCTACCTGTGGTACTCAAATATACAGCTTTTGAAACTTTGTGTAGATGAAAAAAGCTCTACTCAGAGTTTTTGTTAAGACTGTGCCTAGGTTGAATATCAGTCAATTGCCTACACTTCAAAACAGTAAGTGCCAATGTCTCAATTTTCTCACCCTGAATGATAGAAGCTAGCTTTATCAACTGCCAAGGTTAGAAAGCCTGGAAGTAAAACTTAAGCACAGACATTCAAGTTTTTCAAAAGCATAAGCCTAAATTCAGATGAATCACACTGATATATTGTACTATGCATAGAAAGTTGTAGGTGGCGTTCAGGGAAGACTTTGATTTTAATAAAGCAATATTTAGTATTGAAGACACTTTTTATTTTCAGAATTCTGCCAAGTAAAACAAATTGCCAACAAAATAATCAGTATTTTGTAAATGCCAGGCAAGCTTCTGGCTATCGAAAACATCTGAGTCATTTATTCAGTAGATAATATGTCCTTGATCCAGGTTCTTTGCCAGCTATAAGGGAATCCCTGTCCTTGAGGGACTCATAGTCTAACATTACAGAATTCGTTAGCACACCCATTCATTATTAGTTTAGATAAATGTGTTAGGATTGCTGCTGGTGGAGATTGTAACCAGCCTTTGGGCATCTTAAAGGGCGACATGTGGCATACCTTTTTTTTTTTTTTAAGAATTTAATGTTTTTCAAGATTGTAGTGCTGATCAGCGCAACAATTCAAGTGTGCAAAGTAACAGGATAGTTTGCCTCTTCACTTTACCCCTGGATAAAGGCACTTTCACTGCCTGTCACTGATTAGCGGATACTGACTTGTTGCCATTAAGTAAACTTGACTTCTTATGTGTGCTCTATGAAAGTTTGTGGTAATTTTCTTCTTGAAATTGTGATTTTTCACTGACAGTAATGACAAATTTAATGTGTGTAATTGTCTATGCATTTTAAGTTAAACTGCCTAAAATGTGATTTGAGACATATACATTTGTTTGTATTATAAATTGCAAGCAATCAGTTTGAGATACTAGGTTTTATCACCTGCTGCTGTATTTGTAAACAAAGACAAATGTTGCTTTAAGAAGTAATTATAATTAGGAATAGGCTATGGATGTGATACTTGATATTTTTTAAGATAAACTTGTTTGCTTTTGTGTATTATACCTGGAAACTTTTTTTAAAAAAATGTATTTTCATGGTTTCACAGATTTTTCATGTTATTTTATTCTTTAGGCCCAATTCTGGGCTTCTCTGAGCAAGTCCAGAGCCTAATTAACTGCAAATTTGTTGTCAAAAAGGAAGAAAAAAGGGCCTGAGATACCTCTTTGCATGTGACCTGCCTTCACTAAGGATGTCTGGAAAGCACCCTTCCTCTGCAAACCCTCTCAGCAACATGGTGTCCATTGTGGCGATTTTCTCTTCTTTCAGGGCTAGGCTACTCTTTGTAACCAGATTATCTGTATATACGATAATATGAAGTCAGGGAACTTTCTCTGTCTGTCCCTACTCCCCTCACTCCCTTACTTTCTGTTATGAAAGATAGTTCTACTTTTATCATTAACTGCTACGCATTTAGTGAGGGTCACATTATTAAACTTGGAATTTACCATTTTCCCACAGGAGGTTTTGCTGGCATTCCTTGGAACTCCCAATTTCAGTAGGGCAATGAATGAATGAATACTTTGCAGTGCTGCTTTTGGAAGGAGTTTCTGCGTTTTGCCTTATGATTGGACAAAATGCAGCTGTAAAATTTTAAATTGTTTTTGATGTTATTCAATATCCCATGAAAATATTCACCTAAAGTGGAGTTACGAAATGGATGGTGAAAGAATAAGACCATTCTGGAGCAGGGCCAGTTTCTTTTTCCTGTTGTGGGATGACATTGCTCTGACAAACATGCTATCGTGGGTTACCTGACCCAGGCAAGTCCTTTTTTATCACCGTATTAATACTCTTAGCACCAATCCTTTTGCAACTGATCTCTAAAGCAAAATAGAATTCTAAATAGTAGCTCACTTATTTTAAATAAGGCATGCAATAGAATTCTAGTGCCAGAAGAGGATTTGGGTCATCTCATAGAGCTTATTCCTGTTGCTTTTACATATTTTTGAGACAGTCTCACTCTGTCACCCAGGCTGGAGTGCAGTGATGCAATCTCGGCTCACTGCAACCTCCGCCTCCTGAGTTCAAGCAATTCTCCTGCCTCAGCCTCCCGAGTAGTTGGAATTACAGGTGCACGCCATCAGTCCTAGCTAGTTTTTGTATTTTTACTAGAGATGGGGTTTTGCCATGTTGGCCAGGCAGGTCTCAAACTCCTGACCTCAGGTGATCTGCCTGCCTCAGCCTCCCAAAGTGCTGGGATTACAGGCTTGAGCCACCATGCCTGGCCCTCGTGGCACTTAAACTTTTTTCTCTCATTTGGGAAAATTGATTTTCCCAGTGCTGAGGAGAGGATCAAGTAAGTAGAGCTTATAATGCTTAGTCTCTCCCTGCTTTCCCTAGAGCAGTTCCACTCTGCACTTTGTGTATTTTCCTTACTGATAAGTTGCTTCAGGAAGGGGACAGATTTGCTGCTTTTAAATTTTAAAAAACTACCAGTATAAATGACCATGTCTGCTACTTGAGGTTTATTTAGATCATAGTCAAAGGTTCCCAAGTATAATAGAATCGGGTCATATGAGATTCTAAGCCATACTTAGTTTTACGTAAGAAAAGAAGAAATAGAACATTTTAAGTTTTGCTCTGATTATGTTTTATGTCAGAGCTTGTCGTTTTATTTAAGGGTCATTTAGTCTAGCTTTCCTTAAAAATATGTAGATTTAAAAGCCACTTTAGAGATAAGAAAACCAAGTTGTTTTTTTTTTTTGAGACGGAGTCTCGCTCTGTCGCCCAGGCTGGAGTGCAGTGGTGCAATCTTGGCTCACTGCAAGCTCCGCCTCCCGGGTTCACGCCATTCCCCTGCCTCAGCCTCTCCAAGTAGCTGGGACTACAGGCGCCCGCCACCACACCCGGCTAATTTTTTGTATTTTTTAGTAGAGACGGGGTTTCACCATGGTCTCGATCTCCTGACCTCATGATCCACCCACCTTGGCCTCCCAAAGTGCTGGGATTACAAGCGTGAGCCACCGCGCCTGGCCAGAAAACCAAGTTTAAAAGAGATAGGCAGTGACTCATGCCTGTGTAATCCCAACAACACTTTGAAAGGCCAAGGCAGGAGGATCGATCATTTGAAGCCAGGAGTTTGAGACCAGCCTGGACAAGATGGCAAGACCCCATCTCCACAAGCCAAAATTGAAGAATTAGCCAGGTGTGGCGGCGTGTGCCTCTAGTCCCAGCTACTCAGGAGGCCAAGGTGGCAGAATCACTTGAGCCCCAGAGTTAGAGGCTACGCTGCACTCCAGCCTGGACGACAGAGCAAGATCCTGTCTAGAGGTTAAATTCTCAGAGTCATACCACATAAATAATGAACCAGTGCTTCTGTTATTAAGGCTTAGAGTTTATCCACTAGGTTCTATTTTTTTGCTCAGGCATCTAGTACTGCAGTTCTTCCAAAACTGTTTCTGGACAATCAAATCTATCTAAATTGAATGTTATGTAGCAGACCTCTCACACTTCATTTAGTGAGTTTCATTGGATATTCAGTTAAAAAAAAAAAAAAAAAGCTAATGATTATTCACAAAAAAAAAAAAAAAGCTGTGATTATTCACAAAACCATGAAATGCATGGTTTTGTGAATAATCACAGTCTTCAAGTGCTAACCTAGAACTTGAGTTGTGTTTTCATAAAGGCAAATGTTGAAAGGTGTAGCAGTTAAGAGTGGGTTTAAAATGTGAATGAGAGAATTAAGGTAGTGGATGATCAAACCACTAGTTCCAGGTCCAGCCTTTGCAGTTACCAGTCATTGGAGACATGGATATCCAGCTACTCTGCAGTGGCACACACTAGGTTAAGGCTGTCAGAGCAGCTGAGACAGAAGAGGTCTCTGTTAGCAGTGGATGGGCAGCCAAGATGTACAGGAACTGCACAGAGTGTGGAAGAGTCAGAGTGAAGTTCTGCCAAGCACAGCGTGACAGTTCTTTTTTTAAACGTGCCAATGCAGGACATGCTAAGTTAAAATACCTTAACTGTTGCTTAGTTACTGCAACACACAAAAACCCCAAGTACTAAGCTTAATGAATCACCTGCATCCTTTCTTGAATGCTCAAATCTACAAAAAGACTAAACTGCATGACTAATGATTAGGACTCTTACTTGGGCTTTTTATAGAAGTGGGATGAAGAGGACTTGTGCGAACTAGGAAAAGCAGCTTCCCAACATAAGATTTCTCGTCTGAAATGTGGTAATAAGTCTCCACCTCCGATGCATCTGTGATCAAATTCTAAAGGACAGCCCTTCATGGTTCAGCGAGCAACACAATTGCTGGGGATTCACAAGGCAGAGTTTGTATTTTTATTTTTTACTTTTCTTTTTAAATCAGTGTTGGGTCGTGAATTTATTTTTAGAGTTTTTATTTTGAGCTTTGAGCTCAGCTCTGGTGTGTGATTTACGGCAATTGATTAGCTTCCTGTGCTCACTTCCCTTACCTATAAACATAATAATGCTCAAAGTACCATGAGGGAAAAAACATTCTTCATTCCCTCTAGCCAGAGATCCACTGGGTATGTTAGCATACCCCAAACAATGCACATCTAATATAGTATCTCTATATGAATATTCCTTTTTTAAAAATCAGAGTATCACCCAGGCGTGGTGGCTCATGCCTATAATCCTAGCTACTTGGGAGGCTAAGGCGGGAGGATCACATGAGCCCAAGAAGCAGAGGTAGCAGTGAGCTATGATGGCACCATGCCTGAGTGACAGAGTAAGACCCTGTCTCAAAAAAATAAAAATTAGATGATCGACGTTAAGGATTAAATGTTACACTGCGATTAGCTCTTACTTCACATGGCGGGGGGAGCAGGGAGTACACAATGTGATCCTAATATTTATCAACCACCAACCTTGTGCTCTAAGCAAATGGTTATACATCCCAGTTGGATATATGGCCTGGAAACATTCCGGTTTCTGTTTGCCAGGTATAATTTTTTTTTTTTTTTTTGAGACAGAGTTCACTTTTGGCCCCCAGGCTGAAATGCAATGGCGTGATCTCGGCTCACTGCAACCTCCGCCTCCTGGGTTCAAGCGATTCTCCTGCCTCAGCCTCCCAAGTAGCTGGGATTACAAGCACCTGCCACCACACCCGGCTGATTTTTGTATTTTTAGTAGAGATGGGGTTTCACCATGTTGGCCAGGCTGGTCTCGAACTCCTGACCTCAGGTGATCCACCCACCTTGGCCTCCCAAAGTGCTGGGATTACAGGCGTGAGCCACCACGCCCGGCCTCCAGGTATAATTATTAAAGCACCTCCTTTGCATCCGCAAAAGTGTCCTGATGTTTGTGATAAGTCACATAGTTGTCCTAAATATAACAAAAAAAAAGAGTACCAGTGAAGATTTTATTTCCTCAGAGAAAAAACTTGTCCTAAAAAGCATGTTTTACTGTAGAAGTTACCCCTTCATCCACAAACAGTCGGCCACTTGTATCTGTGGGTTCTGCATCTGGGGATTCAACCAACCTCAGGCGGAAAATATTTCGAAGGAAAACAACAATAAATAATACAAAATGTAAAATACAATATAGCAACTCTGTGCTAGCATTCACATTGTATTAGGTATTCTAAGTAATCTAGATATGATTTAAAGTATAAGGGAGGATGTGCGTAGTTTACAGGCAAATACCACACCATTTAATATCAGCAACCTGAGCACCTGTGGATTTTGGTATCCCAGGAGGGTCCTGGAACCAGTCCCCTGTGGATACTGAGAGATGACTATATTTTTTAGGGTACTACTCATACTGCATCTTATAAAGGTGAAGAACCATATCCAAGTCACTGAATTGTAGCTACATTATCTTCAGTAAGTCCCAACGGCAAGAAGCAAGCACGTTCCAGTCTTGGAACAGGGAGTCATGTCTTCTAAGATAGAGGAGCTAGATAGAGAAAGAGGGTTGGAACAGGGCTTTCTACTTTTCTGGACATCTCTCCAAAGGTTTCTGCCACGTAGCCAAAATTATGTCTTTTTCCCTCCCAAGTCAGAAAGCAATTTCCCTTAAAGCCCTAAGTTTTTCCCCCAACTTAATCCCCTTACAAACTGAGTAGTACCAAAAATTACGTCCATTTTATTTTATTTTAGAGATGGGGTCTTGCTATGTTTTCCAGGCTTGTCTTGAACTCCTGGCTTCAAGCAATCCTCCTGCCTCGGCCTCCCAAAGTTCTGGGATTACAGGCAGGAGCCACCGCGCCTGGCTTATGTCCAATTTTGGAGGGTCTCTGGCTGCTGCATACAAATATTACCAAATATGTAATAGAATTACATTTCATTTCCTCCAACCCTGGGGTGACATACACGTTTTGTTTCTAATTCACAGTAAAGAGGGACTACGGGACAGTGAAATTATTATTTCATACGATACTTGAATGGCAGGGAAATAGCAAAAACTTGTTAAATCATTTCAGAAATATCTAGTGGCCGAGTAAGAGTTGCCAACTTTTTGGTGCTTGAGGTGCATTTTTGAATACTAGAACTTGTGGCTCTCCTGTAAGGATTAAATGCTTCAGGTGTGACCACACTAGTATTCATCAGGGTGTTTGAGGAGAGCATCTGCTGCCATGGCCAAGTTCTCTCACATAGTTACACAGCAAAGTTCTTACATGTTGCAGGAAACAATCTATCTGTGGCCCTGGCTTCATGTTACAGTCACCTCTTCACTCCTGCTGTTTGCATCTGCTCTTCCCCATCTGCAGCACCGGTCATCTTAACATGCTGGCAGTCACTGCCACAGAAGTACATGTCCCCAATTTGTGGCAAAATTTTGCACATCGACAATTTAATGACACATCTGTTCTCAGCACACTATTATGCTGCAGCACTGTGGTTGTAAAGTTAGAATAGAAAGCAGCTCACTGACAGTATCAGTTCACGTTGAAAATGAAACTTCAAAATACAAGTTTGAATATTCTTTTGCTGCTAGCACCTTTTATAACATAAAGTACTTAGGAATCACATCTGATATACAGTAGTCATCAGAAAAATTATCGCTTTCAAACAACTAATACTTTATAATGAAAAGCATGTTAGCATTGCCAAGGGGAGGAGTGGGAGAAGGACACAGTGGGGAGAGGATAGATTCTGGATATATATATAAACACATACACATATATATACACACACAAGCACACACTTTTTTTTTATTTTTTGAGATAGAGTCTTGCCCTGTCGCCCAGGCTGGAGTGCAGTGGCGCACCCACAGCTTACTGCAGGCTTGACCTCCCCTCAAGCAATCCTCCCACCTCAGCCTCTCTGGTAGCTGGGACTACAGGCATGTACCACTAGGCCCAGCTGATTTTTTTTTGTAGAGACAGGTTTTCACCATGTGGCCCAGGCTGGTCTCGAACTCCTGGGCTCAAGTGATCCACCCAGCTCGGCCTCCCAAAGTGCTGGGATATTGCAGGCGTGAGCCACTGCGCTTAGCCTGAGATTCTGGTAATATTCTATTGAGTTGAGTGGGATGGTGGCTATACATGAGTATTCATTTGACTTATTTAACTCCAAATGTATGTCATTCTCTTGCATATATAATTTACATGTTTTTAAAAGCATATGGGACCTGAGCACCTAATATTGAAAGAAAACTCCAGTTTCACTCAGATTGTGTTTTTTTTTTTTTTTTTCCTTGAGACGGAGTCTCGCTCTGTCGCCCAGGCTGGAGTGCAGTGGCCCAATCTCGGCTCACTGCAAGCTCCGCCTCCCGGGTTCACGCCATTCTCCTGCCTCAGCCTCTCCGAGTAGCTGGGACTACAGGCGCCCGCCACCACGCCCGGCTAATTTTTTATATTTTTAGTAGAGATGGGGTTTCACCGTGGTCTCGATCTCCTGACCTCGTGATTCGCCCGCCTCGGCCTCCCAAAGTGCTGGGATTACAAGCGTGAGCCACCGCGCCCGGCCTTCAGACTGTCTTTGAGAGAGGTAGACAGGTCTAACTTCAGTGGTGACTGATGTCTGAGGCATGTAACAGTAGCACGAGGCTGTGCCTAGCATCCACGGTTTCCTTTTATGCTGATAACTGAAAATCTCAATTACTTTAGGAAACAGGGCTGTCATTTAGAACACAAGAGCATAAAAGGGTCTTCCCAGTAGTCCACTCAGTTTAGTGTCCTGTCTGACAATGGCATCTAGAAATGTTTTTGTGAAAGAGCATAACTGGGTCATAAACCCAGCATGCCAGACCCAGCTCTGCACCAATGGGGAGGCGATTGTCAAGCATTCGATTGTGTAAGGCATTGTGTTGAGCCAGTACAACGAGAACCGTAGAATAAAGATAGCCCCATGAATATGGAAGACAATAGGGATGGTATTTTTCACTGTGCTATTAGGGAGAAAAATGAGGAAAATATAATTAGAGTGAGGACAGATGCAGCGTAGTACAGAGGTAGAGAGCAGGCTGGGCATGGTGTCTCACACCTGTAATCCCAGCATTTTGGGAGGCCGAGGTGGGAGGATCACTTGAGGTCAGGAGTTTGAGACCAGCCTGGCTAACATGATGAAACCTCATCTCTACTAAAAGTACAAAAATTAGCTGGGCGTGGTGGTGCATGCCTGTAGTGCCAGCTACTTGGGAGGCTGAGACAGAAGAATTGCTTGAACCTGGGAGGCGGAGGTTGCAGTGAGCCGAGCTAGTGCTACTGCACTCCAGCCTGGGCGACACAGCAAGACTCTGTCTCAAAAAAAAAAAGAAAGAAAAAGAAAACAAACAAACAAAAACAGAGGTAAAGAGCACAGGTTCTGGAACCTGGCCAGCTGTGTTTAAATCCTGACTCCACTGCTTACTACATAGATCACGCTGGCTGAATTACTTAACCTTGTGGTGCCTTCGCTTATTCAGCTATAAAATGAGGGCCAGGCGTGATGGCTCACGCCTGTAATCCCAGCACTTTGGGAGGCCAAGGCGGGCAGATCACCTGAGGTCAGGAGTTTGAGACCAGTCTGGCCAACACGGTGAAACCCTGTCTCTGCTAAAAAATACAAAAATTAGCTAGGCGTGGTGGTGGGCGCCTGTAATCCCAGCTACCCGGGAGGCTGAGGTGAGAGCATCACTTGAACCCAGGAGGTGGAGGTTGCGGTGAGCCAAGATCACACCATTGCACTCCAGCCTGGGCAACAAGAATGAAACTCCACACAAAAAAATAAAAAATAAAATAAAATGAGGATTACACTCACGCCTAACTCCACAGGGTTACGAGAATTAAATGAAGTCATCCATGTGAAGCAGTTGGCACCTGACATCAGATATGACCTTATCATGGGAGCTGAAAGGCATTTTTCTAGGTATTGGGCCTACAAGAGTGTTACAGTTTAGCAGAAGAAACAGAAAAATAAGCAGGCCATTTTCATCTGGTGTGATGTTACTGATGCAGCAGGCACGGATTGCTCTGAGTACACCCGAGGAGCACCTAATAGTGAAACAGCTACCATTTGTTGAACACTAGTGATGTCTCAGACAGTCACCCACATGCTTTGTTTTCTGTTTTCTCCCTTAGCAATGCCCTATAAGCCCCGCCCCTTACCCAAGGCCTTTACTCACACTGTGTCCTCACAACAACGTAAGCAAGGGGTAAAAATTCACAGCCTGTGGAGTGCAGAGCCATGCTCTTTCCCCTTTATCATGCAGGGCACCATTAATATTTTAAGGCTCTTCAGAAAAAGACCTGTCTCGGAGAAAGAGAGTCCAAAAGAACATCTGTCTCCTCACCTCATGCTACTTTGCACCTGGCCATATTTCCAAATCAATTCCACACCCTGTTTGAAAGCAGCTCACCTTGGGGATGGATTAGGAAAATCGCAAGCCCCAGACCTGGGTATGTGAGTGAGTTTCGGCAAGAGATGAAGGGCAGGCAGGCGCCCCGTCTGGGGAGGAATTCCAGTGTCACAATTGTACCTCTGAGGAGCGCCTCTGCCCGGCCACCCATCGTCTGGGAAGTGAGGAGCGCCTCTGCCTGGCCTCCCATCGTCTGGGAGGTGAGGAGCGCCTCTGCCCGGCCGCCCCGTCCGGGAGGAAGTGAGGAGCGCCTGTGCCCGGCCGCCCCGTCCGGGAAGAAGTGAGGAGCGCCTCTACCCGGCCGCCCCGTCCGGGAAGAAGTGAGGAGCGCCTCTGCCTGGCCACCCCGTCCGGGAAGAAGTGAGGAGCGCCTCTGCCCGGCTGCCCCGTCTGGGAACTGAGGAGCGCCTCTGCCCGGAAGTGAGGAGCGCCTCTGCCCGGCCACCTATCGTCTGGGAAGAAGTGAGGAGCGTCTCTGCCTGGCCGCCCCGTCTGGGAAGTGAGGAGCTCCTCTGCCCGGCCGCCCTGTGTCTGGGTACAAGTGAGGAGCTCCTCTGCCTGGCCGCCCCGTCTGGGAGGTCTACCACGGAGGCCAGAAGCAATGTGGGGGCTGGACGTGGTGGCTCACGCCTGTGGTCCCGGCACTCTGGGGGGCGAGGCGGGTTGATCACTTCGGGCTAGGAGTTCAAGACCAGTCTGGCCAACTTGGCAAAACATGAAGAATACAACAGACAAACCAACCAACCAACTCAATGACAACAAAACAGGTCTACCCTGGAGTCATACTCTAATTTTTTCTATTTTCTTCCCTTTCTGATCCTTTATCCCACTTTATTTTTCTTCCTCTTCCTTCTCCCTCTTCTTTGTCAAATAGAGGATTGAGTTATTATCACTGATCCATATAAAGTCCCTCTCTCATTTATTTTAACTCCCACCCCCCATTTCTATTCCCCGACTTCCCATGTGCAACCTTCCTAATATGTTTGATACGCATCTTTTTGTTTGTATGTATTTTTAGAAAATGTTTATTGTTTTTGTATGCAAAAATTAATTAAAAAAAAAAAAAAAAAAAAGAATTTTCTGGGCTGGGCACGGTGGCTTATGCCTATAATCCCAGCACTTTAAGGGGCCAATGTGGGAGGATGGCTTGAGACCAAAAGTTCAAGTCCAGCCTAGGCAACAAATTGAGACCCCATCTCTACAAAAAATAACAAAATAAGCTGAGCACAGTGCTGTGCGCCTGTAGTTTCAGCTACAGGCAACGCTGAGACATGAGGCTGAGGTGGAAGGATCACTTGATCCATGGTATTGGAGGCTGCAGTGAGCTATGATAGTGCCACTACACTCCATCCTGGGGGACAGAGCAAGACCCTATGTCTAAATTAAAAAAAAAAAAAAATTATGCTGTACTAAAAAATAAAAATTCTGATGAGATTAATGGTGATATTAACAAATGTGAATTATTTATTGTTATTATATAATGTGGTTTTATATATGTATATATTTTTTGAGACAGAGTATCACTCTGTTGCCCAGGCTGGAGTGCAGTGGTGCGATCTCATCTCGACTCACTGCAACCTCCTCCTCCCAGGTTTAGGTGATTCTTCTGCCTTAGCCTCCCAGGTAGCTTGGACTACAGGCACATGACACTGCACCTGGCTGATTTTAGCAGAGACGGGGTTTTGCCATGTTAGCCAGGCTGGTCTTGAACTCCTGACCTCAGGTGATCTACCTGCCTCGGCCTTCCAGAGTGCTGGGATTACAGGAGTGAGCCACTGCATCCAGCCTATAATGTGGTTTTATTTGTTCTTTTTTTTGTTTGTTTTTGAGACGGAATCTTGCTCTGTCACCCAGGCTGGAGTGCAGTGGCGCAGTCTCGGCTCACTGCAAGCTCCGCCTCCCGGGTTCACGCCATTCTCCTGCCTCAGCCTCTCCGAGTAGCTGGGACTTCAGGCGCCTGCCACCACGCCCGGCTAATTTTTTGTATTTTTTAGTAGAGATGGGGTTTCACCGTGGTCTCGATCTCCTGACCTCATGATCCGCCCGCCTCGGCCTCCCAAAGTGCTGGGATTACAAGCGTGAGCCACCGCGCCCGGCCTTATTTGTTCTTATTGGACAGACGGTCCTGAACTTATGATGATGGGTCAACTTAAGATTTTTCCACTTTATAATGGTGTGAAAGCAATGCTCATTCAGTAGAAACCCTAATTTAAATACCCATACAGCCATTCTGTTTCCACTTTCATTACAGTATTCTATAAATCACATGAGACATTCAACACTTTATTGTAAAATAAGCTTTGTGTTAGATGATTTTGCCCAACTGCAGGCTAATGTAAGTGTTTTGAACATGTTTAATGTAGGCTAATCAAGCTATGTGTTTTCCAGGTTGGGTGTATTAAATGCATTTTTGACTTAAAAAAAAAAAAAAAATTGTACCTCTGAGTAGCTGTGTTCCCAACATTCCAGAGAACAGCTCCACCCTGGAACAGCTTTCATGAGTTATCCGCACTGACGTCAGCCACATACCTGCGAACACAACTTGCTTGTTTGCTGCCCACAGCTGCACTGTTCCTTCTTGCTGGGTTTTGGGAGTACACATGAGCTATTCATTACAGAGTTTCAGGCCCACTAGCAACTCTGAATGTCTCATATTCTAAAAGAGCACAGCTTTTCCCAGCTCATTTGGGATTACATGAGAGACTAGCCTGTGTCCATGAAGGCCAACAACTACTCTGACTAGAGAATCGGCAAGAGAAGCCTTCCTCGAATGAGTCTCGAGGGATTTGAGCTTTGGACAAAGGAGTTGATAAGATTTTCTCCTAGGACAAAGAAAGATAGAACAGGCCTAAGATAGGCCGGGTGCGGTGGCTCACGCCTGTAATCCCAGCACTTTGGGAGGCTGAGGCGGGCAGATCACGAGGTCAGGAGATCGAGACCATCCTGGCTAACACAGTGAAACCCCGTCTCTACTAAAAATACAAAAAAATTAGCCGGGCATGGTGGCGGGCACCTGTAGTCCCAGCTACTCGGGAGGCTGAGGCATGAGAATGGCATGAACCCAGGAGGTGGAGCTTCCAGGGAGCAGAGATGACGCCACTGCACTCCAGCCTGGGCGACAGAGCGAGACTCCGTCTCAAAAAAAAAAGAAAAAAAAAAAAAGAATAGGCCTAAGATAAATGAGTTTAGCACCTAGGTTTCAGTCGTTCAACTTAGTGGTATGTATGTATTTATGACTTATTTTTATTTATTTTTTTTGAGATGGAATCTCACTTTGTCACCCAGGACGGATTGCAGTGGCACAATCTTAACTCACTGCAACCTCTGCCTCCCGGATTCAAGCAATTCTCCTGCCTCAGCCTCCCGAGTAGCTGGGATTACACAGGCGCCTGCCACCACACCTGACTAATTTTTGTATTTTTAGTAGAGATGGAGTTTCACCATGTTGGCCAGGCTGGTCTCAAACCCCTGACCTCAGGTGATCTGCCCGCCTCAGCCTCCCAAAGTGTTGGGATTACAGGTGTGAGCCACTGCACCCGTCCTATTTATTTTTTATTTATTTATTTTATTTTATTAGATGGAGTCTCACTCCGTCTCCAGGCTGGAGTGCAGTGGTGCAATCTCAGCTCACTGCAACATCTGCCTCCCGGGTTCAAGCAATTCTCCTGCCTCAGCCTCCCAAGTAGCTGGGACTACAGGTGCGTACCACCATGCCCAGCTAATTTTTGTATTTTTAGTAGAGATGGGGTTTCACCATGTTGGCCAGGATGGACTCGATCTCTTGACCTCGTAATCTGCCTGCCTCAGCCTCCCAAAGTGCTGGGATTACAGGTGTGAGCCACTGTGCCGGGCCCATTTATTTTATTATTATTTTTTGGGGACAAGGTCTTGCCCTGTCACCCAGGCTGGAGTGCAGTGGTTCGATCATAGAACACTGCAGCCTCAAACTCCCTGGCTCAAGCGATACGCCCTCCCACCTCAGCCTCCTGAGAAGCTGGGGCTACTGGTCTGAGCCACTAACTGGTATTTTTTTGACTACTTATTCTGTGCCACATCCTGGAAATTCAATACTGAACAAGGTAAATGGTTTCTGCCCTTGTGTACTTTACAAGCTAGTGGAAGAGACAATCACTAAATAATATAAATTACATTTGTAATAAGCGATGGAGAAATAATGTATAACCCAGTATTCTGGAGTCAAGGAAAGGTCACCAGAGGAAATGACATTTGAGCTGAAATTTGAAGGCTGAGCAGGATTCAGGCTGGAGATATGCTTAGGGAAGGGTGCAAGAAGAGACTGCAAAAAGGCAAGGGGGAGAGACAATCCTGTGTGCAGGACGGTACGGGTCAGGGGCAGCAATACCTGCCTACATGTTGATAGTGTTGGGGCCAGAGGATGTGAAATGGAGCATGATAGGGTAGGAGACCTATGATTGGCTCTGTTTCTGTCCCTATATTCTGTCTACTAGATTAAGTTAGCTGTTCTCCCATCTACAATACAGAGAGCTCCAATAAACTCAGTTTTAAGTTTTAGGATCCCTTGGCTCTCCAGGCTAACCACATGAGGGAGATGCTTTGCACAGAGATTTGGGTTCCCTGGTGTTCTATTAGGCATATTTTTCCAGCCAGGTGGAAGAGGAAGTCTTTCTGGTTTTTTTTTTTGAGACAGAGTTTTGCTCTTGTCACCCCGGCTGGAGTGCAATGGTGCGATCTCGGCTCACTGCAACCTCCTCCTCCTGAGTTCAAGTGATTCTTCTGCCTCAGCCTCCCGAGTAGCTGGGATTACAGGCATGTGCCTCCACATCTGGCTAATTTTTGTATTTTTAATAGAGACAGTGTTTCACCATGTTGGCTAGGCTGGTCTGGAACTCCTGACCTCAGGTGATCCAACCACCTCGGCCTCCCAAAGTGCTGGGATTACAGGTGTGAGCCACCACGGCTCACCTGAAGTCTCCTTTTTATGAACCTAATATCTTTCAACGTGCCTAATATTGGTCAAAGAATTAGTCTCAGCACTGTCCTGTTTAGGGGATGGGATATTATTCCTATATTTACTCAAAAGGAGAAATTAGAAAAACCCTTGATTGCATAATTTAGTCAGCTCATACCCCAAGTCACTTCAATTTCCCTATCTTGCTTCTTATTATTGTTTTAAAAAATAGGCTGGGCACAGTGGCTTATGCCTGTAACCCTAGCACTTTGGGAGGCAGAGGTAGGTGGATTGCCTGAGCTCAGGAGTTCGAGACCAGCCTGGGCAACATGGTGAAACCCCGTCTCTACTAAAATACAAAAAATTAGTCAGGCGTGGCGGCATGTGCCTGTAGTCCCAGCAACTTGGGAAGCTGAGGCAGGAGAATTGCTTGAACCTGGGAGGCGGAGGTTGCAGTGAGCCAAGATCACTCCACTGCACCCCAGCCTGGGCGACAGAGTGAGACAAAAAACAAAAAACAAAAAAAACAAACCAGAAAAGTGGGATGTTTATACTTTATAAAAGGTACCCAGAGGAATTTCAGTTCAGCTGTTCGGTCTATGGCTGCTGTAGTAAACAGCTATACTTCCAAGGCCTTGCACAGAGCAATCCCCAAGGCAGCATTTCCCAAGATGTATTTTATACAACACCAATTTCTAGAGCTGCACCCTGAGTAAAGGGTTCCACGGATCGGTAAGTTTGAGGATGCTGAATGTGAAATCCATTCATGAAGAAGTACCACCACATTAGTACATTAAGGGGCTAGCAAGTCCTATAGTAAAAACAACAACAACAACAACAAAACAGTATTTCCCAAGTACTTAATCACAGGAAACTTTTGTTTGAATAACTGCTTATTTCTATGGCAAGACTACCTGAGATTATTGCTCATTTTTATTTTATTATTTTTTTGAGACAAAGTCTCACTCTGTCGCCTAGGCTGGAGTGCAGTGGCACAATCTCAGCTCACTGCAACCTCCGCCTCCCAGGCTTGGGTGATCCTCCCACCTCAGCTTCCCAAGTAGCTGGGACCACAAGTGTGTGCCACCATGTCCAGCTAATTTTTGTATTTTTAGTAGAGATGTGCCGGGCGCGGTGGCTCACGCCTGTAATCCCAGCACTTTGGGAGGCCGAGGTGGGCGGATCACAAGGTCAGGAGATCGAGACCATCCTGGCTAACACGGTGAAACCCCGTCTCTACTAAAAATACAAAAAATTAGCCGGGCGAGGTGGCAGGCGCCTGTAGTCCCAGCTACGCGGGAGGCTGAGGCAGGAGAATGGCGTGAACCCCAGGGGGCGGAGCCGGCAGTGAGCCGAGATCGCGCCACTGCACTCCAGCCTGGGTGAAAGAGCGAGACTCCGTCTCAAAAAAAAAAAAAAAAAAAAAAAAAAAGTAGAGATGGGTGTTTGTCATGTTGCCCAGGCTAGTCTCAAACTCCTGGGCTCAAGCAATCTTCCTGCCTCAGCCTCCCAAAGTGCTGGGATTACAGGTCCGACCCTGCTTATTTTTTATTTAACATTTATTCAGCATTGTGTGCAAAGTAAGTGTGGTGTCATAGAGAAATGAATAACAGAGGGGAAGGGTTTAATATGCATTTGATATATAGTTTCAAAATATTCAATTATTTCATAGAAGAAATGGGATGAACTCATAAGATATCAAGCATAAATCAGTAATTAGCATATAGAAAATGTGTGGGTTAAACATAGATGAAAAGAGCTGGGAGAACCAAGAGTACACGTGGTAATAAACATACATAAGGGGGACCTGGGCACTAAATAGTGATACATTAAATACCAATATTCACAAGTCTTTAATATGGTCACCCATTGGTGATACCTAGCCTGGCTTCATGTGTTCTCTGCCCAAGTAATGAAAATCCATGGCTGTTCAACAGACTAATGACAAGCTACAATTTTGGCCAATTGCTTCTCTCCAATAGAGCAAATATGTACCATTGACCCAGAACCTCCTCCTTCCCTTGCTTGAACCTCATCACTGGCCTGGAAGTCCCTCACAAGGTTAAACATAAAGTTACTGTATGACCAGCAATTCTACTCCTAGGGATATACATCCAAGAAAAATGAAAATATATGTCCACACAAACACCTGTGCACAAATGTTGATAGCAGCATTGTCCATAACAGCCAAAAAGTAGAAACAACCTAAATGTCCATCAACTGATGGATAAACAAAATATGGTATTCCCATCAATGGAATATTATTCAGCCATAAATGGACATGAAATTCTGATACATGCTATAACTTGGTGCACCTTGAAAACATTATGCTAAGTGAAAGAAACCAGTCACAAAAGGCTGCATATAGTGCGATTCTATGTATATAAAATGTTCAGAATAGTCAAATCTATAGAGGTGGGTTGGTGGCTGCCAGGGCATGGGGAGAGAGAAGAAAATGGGAAATGACTTCTAAGGGTTCAGAGTTTCTTTCAGGGAAATGAAAATGTTATGGGATTTGACAGCGATGATATATGCACAACTCTGTGACTTGTGTACAAACCACTGAATTATATACTTTAAAAGGGTGAACTTTATGCCACATGTGTTATATCTTAATAAAGTCGTTAAAAAATCAATCTATATAGTTCACCATATTACAGACTAAAAAAGAAAAAATAATGATCTCAATAGATGCAGGAAAACATTTGAAAAAATCCAGCATCAACTACTGATTTATAAAAAACCCAAAAACCAACCAAACAACCAACCTCTCAGCAAACTAGAAACAGAAGGGTATTTCTTCAGCCTGTTATAGGATATCTAAAGCTAACATCATACTATATGGTGAAAGACAGTGCTTTTCCCGTAGAATCAGGAACAAGGCAAGGATGTCTGCTTTCATCACCTCTAAACACTGTGCTGGTTTGAGCCAGCGCAATAAGGCAAGAAAAAGAAACAACAGACAACCAGACTGGAAAGGAAGGAGTAAAGCTGTCTATTCATAGATGACATGATTATTCAGAAAATCCCATGGCATCTACAAAAACAGCCACCAGAACTAAAAAGTGAGTTTAGCAAGGTTGCTGGATATAAGTTCAATATAAAAAAACCAGTTGTATTTCTTTTCTTTTTCTTTTTTTTGAAATGGAGTCTCACTCTGTCACCCACACTGGAGTGCAGTGGTGCAATCTTGGCTCACTGCAACCTCAGCCTCCTGGGTTCAAAGGATTCTCATGCCTCAGCCTCAGGAGTAGCTGGGATTACAGGAGTGTGCCACAATGCCTGGCTAATTTTTATATTTTTAGTGGGGACAGGCATTTCACCACGTTGGCCAGACTGGTCTCGAACTCCTGATCTCAGATGATCCACCCACCTTGGCCTCCCAAAGATGTGGGATTACAGGCACGACCCACCGTGCCCAGCAGTTGTATTTCTGTGTACTAGCAAACAATTGGAAATTGAAATTTAAAACAATGCCACTTACACTAATACCAAAAATGTCAAATGCATAGCAATAAAACTAAAAAATGACATGCAAGTTCTGTACACTGAAAACTATAAAACATAGCTGTGAGAAATTTAAAAGATCTCATTAAATGAAGAGATAGTCCATATTTATGGATCAGAAGATTCATCATTGTTAAAATGTCATTTCTCCCCAAATTTGCATCTGGATTCAATGTTATGCTAATCAAAACCTCAGCAGGTTTTTGTGTAAAAATCAACAAGCTGATTTTAAAATTATTAATAATTTGGAAATGCAAAAGACCTGGAATAGCTAAACAACTTTGCAAAAAAAGAAAAAGTTTTAAAATACATTTCCTGACTTCAAAACTTATTATAAAGTTACAGTTATCAAGACGTTATAGTATTGGTATGAAGATAGACAAATGAATCATTGGGGAAAAAAGAGTGTAAAAATACCGCATATATGGTAAATTAATTTTCAACAAAAGTGCAAAAGTGATTTTATAAAGGATAGTCTTTTTAACAATGCTAAAACACTGGCTATCCATAGGCAAAAATATTAGCTTTGATCCATACCTCATACCATGTACAAAAACTAAAAATGTATTATAGACCTAAATGTAAAACCTAGAACTATAAAACTTCTAGAAGAAAATACAAGAGAAAATCTTTATGACCTTAGAACAACAAAAGCACAATCGATAAAAAAAAATGATAAATTGCACTTCACTTGCAATTGAGAATTTTTGTTCTTTGAAAGACACTGTTAAGAGCATGATAAAGTTACAGACTGGGAAGGACTATTGGCAAACCACATATCTAATAAAGGACTTGTATAGAATATGGAATGAAGTCACAAAACAACAATAAGAAAAAAAATTCCCCAATTAAAAATGTGCAAATGATTAGGGCAGACATTACATCAAAAAGACACATTGGTCAATAAGCACATTAAAATTGCTCAACATCATTGGTCATGAGAGAAATTCAAATTAAAAACACAAACAGATACCACTACACACTTACTAGAATGTGTACAATTAAAAACAGAACTGGGCACAGTAGTTCACGCCTGTCATCTCAGCACTTAGGGAGGCCAAGGTGGGAGGATCACTTGAGCCCAAAATTTCGAGACCAGCCTGGGCAACATAGTGAGATCTTGTCTCTACAGAAAATAGAAAAACTTAGTCTGGTGTGGTGGCATGTGCCTGTAGTTCCAGCTACTTGGGAACCTGAGGTGGGAGGATCACTTGAGACTGGGAAGTTGAGGCTGCAGTGAGCCATGATCGCACCATTGCACTCCAGCCTGGGTGACAGAGCGAGACTCCTGTCTCAAAAAAATAAAATAAAATAATAAAAATGAATAAATAAATAAATAAAATTAATTTAATTAAAAACGTCGACTGTTCCAACTGTTGGTGAGGATGTAGACAACGGAATTCTCATACACTACTGGTGGGAATGTAAAATGGTACAACCAATTGGAAAACAATTTGTCAGTTTCTTAAAAAGTTAAACATATACCTACCTAATGACCCACTCATTCTACTCCCAGGAGGAATATAAGTAGCAATGGTCTTCGACTTACAATGTGGTTACATCCCAATAAACCCATCATAAATTGAAAATATTGTAAGTTGAAAATGCATTTAATACACCTAACCTACCAAACACCATAGCTTAGTCTTGCCTACCTTAAATGTGCTTAGAACACTTACATTAGCCTACAGTTGGGCAAAATCATCTAATACAAAGCCTATTTCACAATAAAATGTTGAATATCTTATGTAAATTATTGAATACTGTACTGAAAGTGAAAACCAGAATGAATGTATGAGTACTTGAAGGACAGTTTCTACTGAATGCATATTGCTTTCCCACCATTGTAAAGTTGAAAAATCGTAAGTCGAATCAATGTTAAATCAGAGATCATTTGTGTATGTCCATACAAAGACTTATATATAAATGTTTATAGAAGTTTTATATCTAATATCTCCGAACTGGAAACAGCGCAAAATGTCCATTAATAGGTAAGTGGGCAAACAAATTTTGATATAGCCAAACAATGGAATACTACTTAGTAACTGATACTCTAAACAACATGAATGAATCTCACAACATAGCTGAATAAAGAAAGCCAAAAGAAGGGTATATACTATATTAATTCCAATTATATAAGTAAGATTCTAGGAAATGTAAGCTAATCTGTAGAAACAGATAGTAGATAGTGTTACCTGAGGACAAAGAAGGGGATTATAAACAGGTATAAGAAAACTTTGGCCGGGCACGGTGGCTCATGCCTGTAACCTCAGCACTTTGGGAGGTCGAGGTGGGTGGATCACCTGAGGTCAGGAGTTCAAGTCCAGCCTGACCAACATAGCGAAACCCCATCTCTACTAAAAATACAAAATTAGGGCCGGGTGCAGTGGCTCATGCCTGTAATCCCAGCACTTTGGGAGACCAAGTGGGCAGATCACGAGGTCAGGAGATCGAGACCATCCTGGCTAACAAGGTGAAACCCTGTCTCTACTAAAAATACAAAAAATTAGCCAGGCGTGGTGGCAGGTGCCTGTAGTCCCAGCTACTCGGGAGGCTGAGGCAGGAGAATGGCATGAACCTGGGAGGTGGAGCTTGCAGTGAGCCAAGATCAGGCCACTGCACTCCAGCCTGGGCAACAGAGTGAGACTCCGTCTCAAAAAAAAAAAAAAAAAAATTAGCCGGGCATGGTGGCAGACACCTGTAATCCTAGCTACTTGGGAGGCTGAGGCAGGAGAATCACTTGAACCCGGGAGGTGGACATTGCAGTGGGTCAAGATCGTACCACTGCACTCCAACCTGGGTGACAGAGCGAGACTCCGCCTCAGAAAAAAAAAAAAAATTAGCTGGGCATGGTGGCAGGTGCCTGTAATCCCAGCTACTTGGGAGGCTGAAGCAGGAGAATCACTTGAACCCAGGAGGTGGAGGTTGCAGTGTGCAGAGATTGTACCACTGCACTCCAACCTGGGCAACATAGCGAGACTCCATCTCAAAAAAAAAAAAGAGAAGAAAAAGAAAACTTGTAGGGGTTATGGATATGTTCATTAACTTGATTATGGTGATAGTTTCATGGGTGTATACACGTCAAAACATGATATTCTATACTTTAAACGTGTTCACTTTATACTGCATGTCAATTACTTCAATAAAATGGTCTTAAAAATCAGAGAATAGAGTTTTCCAAAATAAATGGAGCATCTATTTAAAAAATAATAGCTCATATTTATTGAACATTTACTATATGCCAAGCCCTATGCTAGTTGAGAGTTATTACATGAAAGACATTCATCTTCCCAGTAACCTCAGGAGGAAGGTACTACTATTTTTATTAAGTAACTTCCCCAAGTAACTCACTCAAATCACATAAGCCAAATCATACAAGTAGATGCAACAACAGGATTCAAATCCTGGACCATTTGACTTTACTACTTAAAGTCATAACCACTGTAAGACCTGGTTCTGGGAGACCTAAAAGGAATTTGCACCTCCCTGCAACTTACAAGAGAGTAAATGAAGGTGAAAGAAAAGGAAAATTTAGTGAAGATGAACCTATCCTCTTGTTAGGTTCCAAGCTGGAACACTGACCCAATAGCACTGGCAATGCTCTTGACGTGGGATTCTGTCAGGCCACGGGGGCAGTGGGAGGAAGGGAAGTCACTATCCAGACTGAAGGAGGACAAACTATGTGTGCTTGGTCCAGGTGAGCTCATCACTCAGGGCTCCAGCTTTTTCTGCCCATGGTAAAGACATTCAGAAGCAACTGAAGAAACATTTCAGCAATTCCAAGACAGGTTTTTAATTGAAAGCCCTAAGGTTTAGAACCTGGGGAGAGTGCTTTCACTGTTCAGAATTCCCATTTCCTCATCTCTAAGATGGGGAAGTGGAACTAGATGTTGCTGTGGTTCCTCCTAGGTTTCATATGCTTTCATGCCTGTTTTTATGGTTTTTCCCAAAGCATATAAAGGCTCTGATGGGCATCTATGAAATGTCTAGTAGAGTGACTATACCCTTAGCAGCTCTGCTGACTACAGGAAAATGTACTGAGCTTACAAAGCAGCATCATTAAATAACTAAAAAGAAAATCATTATGTTTGGATGCCTTTATGTTAATAGTTACTTTTCTGATTATAAAAGTAATATAGGTTAATTATAGACATTTTAGAAAATACAGACTGTGAGGAAAGAGTTAACACAGCAGGTCAGGTTGCATAACCTTGCTGGTCTCCAAGGGATCCATGATTAGCCCATGGCCTATCACTGGGAATATAGTCCTTAGAGAGTTCTTTGTGTTATTGATTGGTGATTTTGTTATATACAACTGGAGCATCGAACCATGCCATACTGGTTTGTCAGGTTGCTTTCCGTAAACACCAAGATTGAGGTTTCATTGTTAGGGTCCTGAGTTTTGCTTGCCATGGCTAATTGCATAGCAGGATATACTTACATTACCAGCTCCTCATAAAAGCCTTGGACTCTGAGATTCAGACAGGCTTTCACGGGCAAAGACATTCCACACATGTCCCTGTAGTTAACTGCTCGAGACAGCGAGTACTCCTGTGTGGCCTCAGACAACGAAAAACATTGGAAACCTGTGTTGAACCTCTCTGGACCCTGCTGATGCACGTCTTTTTCCTGCTGCTTTTGCTATGTATACTTTGCTATAATAAACCTTAGTAGTGAGTATATAATCTTTTTTAAAATTTATTTTTGAGATAGGGTCTTGCTCTGCCACTCAGGCTGGAGTACAGTGGCACGATCTTGGCTCACTGCAGCCTCAACCTCCCAGGTTCTAGTGAGCCTATTACCTCAGCCTCCCGAGTAGCTGGGACCACAGGTGTGTGGCACCACACCTAATTTTTTGTAGAGACAGGGTTTTGCCATTTTGCCCAGCCTGGTCTCGAACTTCTGGGCTCAAGCAATCCACCCTCCTTGGCTTCCTGAAGTACTGGGATTTCAGACATGAGTCACCATGCCTGGCCAACCAGTGAGTCTCTTCAGTCCTTCTGGTGCATTGCTGAATTAAACGAAAAGAAAAAAGAAAATATAAATGGCCAGGCACGGTGGCTCACGCCTGTAATCCCAGCACTTTGGGAGGCGGAGGCGGGCGGATCGCGAGGTCAGGAGATTGAGATCATCCTGGCTAACACAGTGAAACTCCTTCTCTACTAAAAATACAAAAAAAATTTAGCTGGGCACGGTGGCGTGCGCCTGTTGTCCCAGCTGCTGGGGGGGCTGAGACAGGAGAATGGCGTGAACCCAGGAGGCGGAGCTTGCAGTGAGCCGAGATCATGCCACTGCACTCCAGCCTGGGTGACAGAGCAAGACTCCATCTCAAAAAAAAAAAAAAAAAAGAAAAAGAAAAAAGAAAAAGAAAATATAAATTAACCCAAATCCCTTCATCTAGAGATAACCATTTGGCTAGATGTAAAAATAGGTTTTGACCAGCCAAATTTTCTCTAAGTCCTTCTAAATTGTTAGGAAGCAAACAAACCTGCCAATTTTATTGATTATAAAAAGTTGCATTGTGGAGTACGGATTACGTTTTATGGAAATCCCCATATTAAGACTTAAAAAAAGGCCGGGCACGGTGGCTCACACCTGTAATCTCAGCACTTTGGGAAGCCGAGGCGGGTGGATCACGAGGTCAGGAGATCGAGACCATCCTGGCTAACACGGTGAAACCCCGTCTGTACTAAAAATACAAAAAATTACCCGGGCATGGTGGGCGGGCACCTGTAGTCCCAGCTACTCGGGAGGCTGAGGCAGGAGAATGGCGTGAACCCAGTGCGTCCGGAATTGGTTCCTTCCCATGGGTTCTCAGTCTCTCTGACTTCAAGAATGAAGCCACAGACCCTCATGGTGAGTGTTACAGTTCTTAAAGATGGTGTGTCCGGAGTTTGTTCCTTCAGATGTTCAGATGTGTCTGGAATTTCTTCTTTCTGGTGGGTTCGTGGTCTTGCTGACTTCAGGAGTGAAGCCGCAGACCTTTGCAGACCTTCACAGTGAGTGTTACAGCTCACAATGGTAGTGCAGACCTAAAGAGTGAGCAGCAGCAAAATTTATTGTGAAGAACAAAAAGAACAAAGCTTCCGCAGCATGGAAGGGAAGCCAAGCGGGTTGCCACTGCCGACTTGGGTGGCCAGCTTTTATTCCCTTATTTGGCCACGCCCACATCCTGCTGATTGGTCCATTTTACAGAGTGCTGACTGGTCCATTTTAGAGTGCTGATTGGTGTGTTTACAATCGTTTAGCTAGACACAGAGCGCCGATTGGTGCATTTACAATCCTTTAGTTAGACACAAACGTTCTCCAAGTCCCCACCCCACCCAGAAGCTCAGCTGGCTTCACCTCTTACCAAGAGGCGGAGCTTGCTGTGAGCCGAGATCACGCCACTGAACTCCAGCCTGGGTGACAGAGTGACTCTGTCTCAAAACAAAACAAAACAACAACAACAAAAAACTTTATTGTTTTAAATGACTACCAAGATGTACTGAAGTTGCCTTTGCGACATAATAATGCTTTTGTTGATGATTTTGTCCTCGATTTGGAATTTGGAACCCTTTTTTTTTTGCTCTACACTTTCAGAGAAACTTCTCTAGTAAAAAACTATAGAAATGATCCCTAAAAGTATAGTCTTGGAAACCAACTTTTAAATTTGATTGATTCCTATGGGAAGAGATAGGACACTTTAGAAGAAATGTGTGATATACATTTATAATATACCCCAGGAATAGGTTGTAGTGAAAAACAGATGCTGCCTGTGTCTGTACCTGAGAGTTTTGGGAGAGAAATGTGGGGGAGGAAAGTGAACTAAACTAGCTAGCTTTCCTCACTTTGTAAATTACCCTTCTGTGACAGCTTCCCACAATAATTTTAGTAACTACTAACTTTCATTGACTACCTACTCTGAGTGAGATACTATTCTAAGTGGACGTGTTTTCTTGTTTAATCTTTACAACAGCCTATTCAGCAAATACTATTTTTTTTTTTCTTTTTTTGAGACAGGGTCTCACTTTGTCACCCAGGCTGGAGTGCTGTACCACAAAAACGGCTCACTGCAGCCTCCACCTCCTGGGCTCAAGTGGTTCTCCCGCCTCAGTCTCCTGAGTAGCTGGGACTACAGGCATTGTGCCACCATGCCCAGCTAATTTTTGTATTTTTTGTAGAGATGGGGTTTCGCCATGTTGCCCAGGCAGGTCTCGAATTCCTGAGCTTGAGCAATCCGCCTCCCTCAGCCTCCCAAAGTGTTGGGATTACAGGTGTGAGCCACTGTGCCTGGCCAAATGCTACCATTTTCTCCCTTACACAAATGAAGAAACCAAGACTAAGCATGATTAAGTAAAAGTTCATGAAACTAGTAAGTGGGGTAGGGCTGGGACTTAAACTGGAACCCAGAAGGTCAACTGCTATACATCAGGTCCCTTGATAGTTATTTAAATATGATGTCACTGACACAAAATAGGTTTTGGAGTTGGGTTTTGTATCAGTTAGGGTTCTCCAGAGAAACTGAACATATAGGGATACACACACACACAGAGTCAGATTTATTTTAAGGAATTGACTAACCCAGTTGTGCAAACTGGTAAGTCTGGAATCTGCAGAGCAGGCCAGCTTGCCAGAAATTCAGGGAAAAGTTAGTGTTGCCATCTTAAATTCAAAATCTTCCCTCTGGAAACTCAGGTAGGGTTTCTATATTTCAGTCTTGAGGCAGAATGGATTTTTTTCCAGGAAACCTCAGTCTTTGTTCTTAAGGCCTTCAACTTAGTGGATGAAGCCAACCCACATTATAAAGGGTAATTTGCTTTACTCAGAGTCTACTGATTTAAATATTCATCACATCTAAAACAATATCTTCAGCCAGGCGCGGTGGCTCATGCCTGTAATACCAGCACTTTGGGAGGCCAAGGCAGGTGTATCATGAGGTCAAGAGATCCAGACCATCCTGGCCAATAGGGTGAAACCCCGTCTCTACTAAAAATACAAAAAAAAAAAAAAAAAAAATTAGCCAGGTGTGATGGCACACGCCTGTAGACCCAGCTACTCAGGAGGCTGAGGCAGGAGAATTGCTTGAATCCAGGAGGTGGAGGTTGCAATGAACTGAGATCATGCCACTGCACCCCAGCCTGGCAACAGAGCGAGACTCCATCTCAAAAAAACAAAAAGCAAACAAACAAAAAAAACAGTATCTTCTCAGCAACATCTAGACTAGTGTTTGACCAAACGACTGGGCACCCTAGCCTAGCCATGTTGATGCATAAAATCAGGCGTCATAGATTTCATTTTTCTTCTTGGAAGAGAAAGGGGAGGATGAATCCTCAAATGTGATTCACTCAAGACTGATAATAACCCCAAGATGAGCCTGCCGCAAGTGAAAAACCAGTCTCATGAGTTGGCAATCCTTTAGCCACAGCCATGCAAGTGTAGCATTGGTCAGAAGAGGGCACTGCCTCCTACTTGTATGACTACGTACGTGGAAACCAATAGGATGGATGAGATTTGGACACTACTTTCAATTAATTACTTTTTTTTTTGACATGGAATTTCGCTCTTGTCGCCCAGGTTGGAGTACAATGACGCAATCTTGGCTCACAGCAACCTCTGCCTCCCGGGTTCAAGCAATTATCCCACTTCAGCCTCCTGAGTAGCTGGAATTACCGGCATGCACCACCATGCCCAGCTAATTTTGTATTTTAGTAGAGACAGGGTTTCTCCATGTTAGTTAGGCTGGTCTTGAACTCCCGACCTCAGTTGATCTGCCTGCCTCGGCCTAATTATTATTTTTTACAGCCTCTCATTTAGCTTAGCACAACCTTTGATAGAATAAATGCCTGTGAGATTTTAGTATCACTGTGGGACCAAAGCACCTCATTGGCAATACTTAACGTTTATGTTCAATAATGCAAGAAGGGCAGGGCGCAGTGGCTCACACCTGTAATTCATGCACTTTGAGAGGCCAAGGTGGGAGGATTGCTTGAGCCCAGGAGTTCAAGACCAGTCTGAGCAACATAGTGAGACCCCATCTTTTAAAAAAAGTTAAACATAATAAGAAGAAGACATGGAATGATTTTATCCTTTGGCTTTCCTAGTGTGTTATATCTGGTCCAACAAGGCAGAGCCCAGTTTTTCCAGATCAGGCAAACGCAGGCTGATGCTGGGGGAAGAAGGAAGTTGGGGTATTTAGAGATTGAGAGAAGAAACTGAGAGGAACCCTGGACCTCCAGATAGCTGAGGAATCTTGTAATAAAATAGAGAGGACAGGTTTGGAAGGTTGCACTTTGTGTTGTGATTTGAGAGAATAATACTGCAGGCCCCTCTGGCAATACACTGCCGCCTACCACAGCAGTTCATCTAATCTGTGGATTCTTAAATTGGAGGTGGAAATTCACATAAGTATAGTTATTCTTTAGTTCTCATTAATCATTAAAATCTCCCTCCTCCTCTGCTTCTGTTTTAATGACAGCCTACATTTGTGCAGTGTGAGTCTTTGCGGAAGGTTGTCCCATCCCACAAGGAACAGAGCAGCTACTAATTATTTCCAATTTACAGTTGAGGAGACACAGAGGGTAGGTGGTTTGCTTTGGCTTTCCTGTAAGCCAACCCTGGGAGGGGACCAGAAGCCTGGGGCCTGATTTTAGCTTTGTGTTCTTTCTCCTATCAAAAACATGTTCCTAACTCTCACACTCTGCGATTCCCGACGTCCACCAACTGACTGTATGCCTACACTGTGACACAGAAGTTCTACTTTTAGGAATCTGACCAACAGAAATGCATGCACACGAGCACCAAAAGACAGGTACAAGATAGTTCATAATTTGTAATAGCCCAAACTGAAGAAAACTTCAAATTCCATCCACATAGAATGGATAAACACACAGTATATTTATATAATGGAATGCCATATAGTAATGAGAATAAATAACAAGATCTATGTGCAATGTGAATAAATTCCACAAATATATTATACATAAAGTTCAAAAGCAGGCAAAATTAATATAAAGTTTTAGAATTTACACTTTGGGAGGCCGAGGTGGGAGGATCACCTGAGGTCAGGAGTTCAAACCAGCCTGGCCAACATGGCGAAACACTGTCTCTACTAACAATACAAAAATTAGCCGGACGTGGTGGCATGTGCCAATGGTCCTAACTACTTGGGAGGCTGAGGCAGGAGAATCGCTTGAACCTAGGAGGCAGAAGTTGCAGTGAGCTGAGATTGTGCCACTGCACTCCAGCCTGGGCAACAGAGCAAGACTTCATCTCAAAAAAAAAAAAAATTTTTTTTTAGAATGTAGGTGAGTGGTTATCACCCACAGGACTAGTAACTGGGAGGGGAATGAGGGTGTTGGCTAGGGTGCCGCTAGTGTTCTACTTCTTGGCTTATGTAATGAGTTCACTTTGTAAAAATTCACGAAGCTGTACACTGACGAGGTGTGCTATTTGATGTATATATGTTACACTTCAATAAAAAGTTGTTTTAAATCCTGATTTGTTTACACAAATTACTTTTACATGAGCCGACTTTAATACTACCAAAACTTAGCTCATCCCTGCTTAAAGGAGCAGCAGCCTTGTTTACTGTTACGCTCTGACAGAGAGCACACCAGCGTTCCCTGAAGACTTTCTGAAAGGTTGTGAGAGCAGCTCAACATCTGCCATTGCATTTTGAGTGCAAGCATACATTTCGGGAGAGCTGCCACACAGGAAGTTCATCCTCTGCCTTTAATACTACAAACATATGCTCTTTCTGTGTGTCCAGAAAGTAAGGAAGAAGACAGTTTCTAAATGGGCAGGCCAGATACAGCAAACATCTCACACAAACGGCAAAGCTCAGAACTCACTACAGTCTCGACCTCCTGCGCTCTTGAATAGCTGGGACTACAGGTGCATGCCACCACACCCGGCTAAGTTGTAAATTCTTTTGTAGACACAAGGTCGCACTATGTTGCCCAGGCTGGTCTTGAACTCCTGGGCTCAAGCAGTCCTTCCGTGTGAGCCGCCCAAAGTGTTGGGATTACAGGTGTGAGCCATCGCACCTGGCCCATATCCCACTTTTAACAGCCAACGGCACTAGTACTATTTTCAGGAAAAGCAAGAAAGCCAACTCCTGCATCCTAACGGTGCAGATGGTACCTCCAGAGAAGACAGAGATGAGAAACGGAGCTGCAAACTAAAACTGCTCAAAACTCCATGGCAGGCCGCAGTGAAGTCATAAATGGAACCAGATTTCCTGTTTCCCCAAGTACACCTGCTTCTCATTAGCTCTTACTGCTTTTGCGGGACCAGCAGACTTGACAACATTAAAGGACAAAAGTACAACATATTCCTTCAGGGGTTGGCTGTCTCTGTTCATGGCTACACACCACACACACACATGAAAAAGACGCATACACACACATATACACACGCGTGCACATGCACACACACCCGCACACGTACACACATACGCACATATACACACACATACACATGCACGTATACATAGACATTCACACACATATGCACACACGCATGCACACATACACACATAATACACACACATGCACATATACACAAAACATACGCACATACACACACATACACATACACACTCCCTCATTCCCTCTGCTGACTTGGACTGCTACTGCCACTTGAGCTCCTCGTATCCTCCATCTCACTCATTCTCTCCCATCCCACAAGCAAAAGAGTAAAAATCCTGAAAAACATTGCTAGAAATCCACTTGCACACTTTCTCCAGCTAGATTGCTTTCAGAGGAGTTGACCCTCTTTCTTTCCTCCCAGTGGTCACAGGGACACGGGATATGTGTCTGTAATTTTTGCACCTGTCCATGATGGGGCAGGGGGCGGTTTTCAGATCTCTGGCCGGCTGTGCCACAGGTACATTTTCAACCACAAGTGCAGGATCACAGTGTGGGAACTGAGGCAGGTTGCTGTTCTGCCAGAGTCTCAAGGAGTCCTGGGGGCAGCAGAGACACCTTGGGGTCTGCTTGCTTAATTGGGGCCAAACATCAGGAATTTTCTGCAGTGGCAATACTCAAAGCCAGGTAGATGGCACAAAGACATATACAAAGGTGTTCATTATAGCATTGTCATCAAAGAGAAAAGAGAACGAAAACATCCAGCAACAGGAAGTGTTAAATTACATATAATCAGCTGGTGCGGTGGCTCACACCTGTAATCCTAGCACTTTAGGAGGCTGAGGCAGGTGGATCACTTAAGGTCAGGAGTTCGAGACCAACCTGGCCAACATGGTGAAACCCCGTTTCTACTAAAATACAAAAATTAGCTGGGCATGGTGGCATGCACCTGTAGTCCCAACTACTCCGGAGGCTGAGGCAGGAGGAGAATCACTTGAACCTGCGAGGCGGAGGTTGCAGTGAGCCGAGATCACACCACTGAACTCCAGCTTGGGCAACAGAGTGAGACTCTGTCTCAAAAAAAAAAAAAAGTATATATAATCATATACCATGGATTATCACACAGCCGTGAAAAGAAATGAGGCAGCTCTATATTAACTACCATGGAAAGAAGTCTATGCTATGTTGTTAATGATAAAGGCAAGTTGCAGAAAACTACATATAGCATGATCCCACATATGGATTAAAACAATTTGTATGCACACACAGGCACACACTATTTCACATGTTAGACTTGATAAGCTGATAGAAAAATGTCTAGGAAAAGTGAGGAGGAGGAGGAGGGGAAGGAGGAGGGGGAGGAGGAGGGGGAGAAAGGTCTTGAAGGATACACACTAAACTATTATCAGGTTATTTCTGGGCAAGGGAGTGGAAGTGGGGGTTGGTGAGGGGAACTTTCCAATTTTGCCATATTTATTTCTATGTTATTTAGGATGCACCAATAGTGCTTCCCCGTAAAAACTATGGGGATGAAGTATGGAGGAGGCATGGAGGCACATTTGATGGGGATGTTAGCACAGCCAGAGGCTTCTGGGAGTCAGGGCCAAGGGCTGGAAAGCAGACTGCAAGCTGGGTGAGAGGATCTAAGCTCCCGACCATGCACCGCATGTCCTTTTCTTGTTTTGTTTTCCCTTTCCTGGGTCTCTTTCCAAACCCAGGCAGCTAGAGAAGAACCCCTCCCTAGGAAAACTCAGAGAGGATGGCTTGGCTTGGCTTGGCCCTAGACCTTAAGAAGAAACCCCTTCTTTCCCTTAGTGCCCATTTCCTTGTTTTTTGTTTTGTTTTGTTTTGTTTTTGAGATACTCACAGTACAGTGGTGCAATCACGGGCCACTGCCACCTCGACCTCTTGGGCTCAAGAGATCCTCCCACCTCAGTCTCCTGAGTAGCTGGCACTACAGGCACGCAGTGAGACCCTGTGTCTACAAAAAATAAAAAATTAGCCAGGTGAGGTGGTACGTGGTAACGTGTTGTGCCACTATATTACAATAGCTATGATGTCACTAGGCAACATAGTGAGACCTCAAACTCCCGATGCAAGTGATCCTCCTTCCTCAGCCTCCCAAAATGTTGGGATTACAGGCATGTGCCACCTCGCCCAGCCTTCCTTGAGGTTCTCTTCCTGTGCCTTTTGCTATCAGAGCAAAAGATCTCCAGGAGCTGAGGAAAAGAGGCTACAATAATTTGGCTAACTTCCAGTGGAGACCACTTGTTTTCTACCCAGACTCCTCCTTAGAATTGCCTGGGGAGCTTTTAAAGAATACGTAAACCTCACGCATAGTCATGCATCACTTATAAGAGACAGGGATGTGTTTTGAGAAATGCATTGTTAGGTGATTTTGTGATTAGATGAACATCACAGAGTTTATTTACACAAACTTAGATGATATAGCCTACCACACAGCTAGGATACACTATAAAGCCTATTCTTGCTCCTAAGCTATAAACCTATACGGCATGTTACTGTACTGAACCCTGCAGGCAATCTTAACACAATGGTATTTGTGTATCTAAACACATCTAAACATAGAAAAGGTAATGTGTCATGTTACTACATTACAATAACTATGACGACACTAGGCAATAGAAATTTTTCAGCTCCATTATAATCTTATGGGACAACCATCATATATGTAGTTCATTGTTAACCGAGATGTCATTTATGCTGCTTAGTGTATAGACATATACACTGTAGTACAGAACAAATGTTTTGTTATTTTAGCAAATATCCAATTCTGGATAAATAGAACGTTTCTTTTATTCTGGAATGAGTGTAAATTGGTTAAGAACCCTTTGAAAAGCAATTTGACAATACCAAAGTCTAAAATGTTTTTTAATTTTTTTTTTTGAGATAGGGTCTAGCTCCATCACTTAGGCCGAAGTACAGTGGCATGATCATGGCTCACTGCAGCCTCGACCTCCCAGGGTCAAGCAACCCTCCTAACTCAGCCTCCTGAGTAGCTGGGACTGCAGTCACATGCCATGATGCCCTGCTAATTTTTTTTTTTTTTTTTTCTAGGGATGGGGTTTCACCATGTTGGGCCAGGCTGGTCTTGAACTCCTGGCCTCAAGCAATCCTTCCACCTCAGCCTCCCAAAGTGCTGGGATTATAGGCATGAGCCCCCTTGCCCAGCCAAAAATATTTTCATACTATTTTGTTCAGCAATAAAACTTCTGGGAATTTTTCCTAAGGAAATATTTTTTAAAGAAAATGTGTGTGACAGTTGCTCTCATTATGATTCTTCTTATAATTGCTAAAAATTGGAAACAAATTAAACCAACAAATGGCAGATGCTTACTACATTGGACATTTTGCAGCAATTAAAACTGTAATGGAAATTTGTAATACTACATAAAATATACTGATAATGAACTTGTAATCTTTTTTTTTTTTGGACTTAAGTGTTTTTGTGCTTTTATGAAAGTTCATTTCAAAGGAAAGAATAGGCCGGGTGCGGTGGCTCATGCCTATAATCCCAGCACTTTGGGAGGCCGAGGTGGGCGGATCACGAAGTCAGGAGTTTGAGATCAGCCTGGCCAACATAGTGAATCCTGTCTCTACTAAAAATACAAAAATTAGCTGGGCATGGTGGCGTGTGCCTGTAGTCCCAGCTACTCAGGAGGCCGAGGCAGGATTGCTCGAAACCAGGAGATGGAGGTGGCAGCGAGCCGAGATTGAGCTTGGGCGACACAGCGAGATTCTGCCTCAAATAAATAAATAAATAAATAAATAAATAAATAAATAATAAGCATGCTTAGACCTCATCCCAGTCTAATAATCTAAGTCAAAACTTGGGGAGTAGGGGCTGATCATTGGTATTTATTATTTATTTATTTTTACTTTATTTTACTTTTTTGAGATGGAGTATCACTCTGTTGCCCAGGCTGGAGTGCAATGGCATGATCTCAGCACACTGCAACCTCTGCCTCCCGGGTTCAAGCAATTCTTGTGCCTCAGCCTCCACAGTAGCTGGGATTACAGGTGTCCACCACCATGCCAGGCTAATTTATTTTGTATTTTTAGTAGAGATAGGGTTTCACCATGTTGGCCAGCTGGTCTCGAACTCCTGACCTCAAGTAATCTGCCTGTCTCGACCTCTCAAAGTGCTGGGATTACAGGTGTGAGCCACCGCACCCAGCCCTATTTATTTTGTTTTTCAAAAATTTGTTTTAACACAGCAAAATTTCATCATGAAATGTTGGTAGTTTTTAAAGTCCCCCAGATGATTCTAATTGAAGCCAAGGTTGCGAGACAACCATTAGCTTTGGATCCAAATAAGACCCTCCCTCCGCCCGCCCGCTGACCAAGTTCAGCTGTGGCCCATTCTAGCTTGTTTGGGTGGAGTTCTAAGTGGGGTACTAAATGGTCTGTTTCCCTAGACTTGTCAATTGCACATACCTCTCAAGGAGTAGTGGGGCCAGTGGTGGCCCCAGTAGGAGGCTAATCATAAATTTGGGATCATGGCCGAATAGTTTTACATCTTACCACAGCCAGCAGCAGGTAGACTCATTAGGAAGTAGGTGTTAAAATAATCTAGGTAAGAGTCAGTGAGGGCTTGACCAGGGTCAGGGCAGCAGAGGAAGGCAGGCAGAGGCAGAACCCACACCACTGAGGAGCTGAGCAAATCTAGGATCTACAGAGTTGGAACCAAATTCTGGAATGAATCTGGCCTGTTGTGGAGGGGACCCCAGCCCTACAGAGGCCCTGGTTGCCTGCCTGCTAGTGTCTGCATAGTCTTGCTAGAGGGGATAAAAGCAGAAAGCTTAGAGGGTTTGCACTAGGAGATCCTGGCAAGAGATGCTGGTGTCTACAGGGCTCTTCAGAAGAAGGTGCTAACAATTTGCTGTTGGAACAAAGGAAACAAACTAAAATTGAATAGGAAAGAGAAGAGTCAGGAGAGCAAAAGAGGTCCATCAGAAAAAGATAATGATCCCTTTATGGCCCAACATTCTGTGACCTCAGGGAAGAGTGACACAGGTGATGTGGCATGACTGGTGAGGCAGCAAGGAGCCCCCTGCTCATCAAAGTCCTTCTCCCCCCAGCTCCCTATTGCCTGTAATTCCACTATTGGGCCAATTCTACTTGGATTAGTAAGCATCCCTCATTCATTATTGTCATCTTCTAAAACACAGATTCCTGAAAGGGCTAACAATTTGATTAGCAAAAATTTAGTGGAATTGGTTTATGATGTATTCAGCCAGTGTGAGTGCCTACTCACTAGGAAGTCAGATACAATAGAAACAAGAACTTGCCAAGGTGACTAAGAAGACTCAATTCAATTTGGAAGTATCTACTAGACATTTCCTGGTCACCAGACAAGGTAGGAAAACAGAAAAATGCATGATACTGTCACCTCCCTCAAGAAGCTTTTAGCCTTGTTGGGAGGAATTCAAGCACACTAAAGCCACAGACAGAACAAGCAACTGCTTATTAAACTGTTAACATCATCAAGGGCCAACATGAAGAGCAGAGCTAAGTGCCTTAATGTCAAAGAGCCTTTTCAGAAGCTCTCATGATTGAACCACACTGACCCTTTTCATTAGGGGGCCTGGAAAATAAGCTATTACAACCCCACTGTTATCTAAATATTAACCTGGGTGTAACTTTCTGGTTCTAAGGAACCATAGTTTCTACCGTGCACCAGAGGTCTTGCGTTTGCACTACTGAGAGTCATTCATAAGCATTTCAGGGTGCATAGGAGCCCACCTACCTTCTCTCTTTGTCCTCCCAACTCTGGCCACATGCCACATCTTCTAGGTGGGCTGAGTGGTTTCACATTTACTAATCACCCAGAAGACACATGGTTCCTGTCTATCTCAGTCATGCTCACAAGGAACCCTCGTGAGGAAACCTCACCAGCTTCTGTCTCTGGCTGTCACTGGAAGAGAGGACTGTAACCATCAAGAAATTGGAAAAAAAAGAAGCAAGATTTAGGCAGGGCATGATGACTAGTGCCTGTAACCCCAGCACTTTGGGAAGCTGAGGCAGGAGGGATTGCTTGAGTCTAGAAGTTCAAGATCAGCCTAGGCAACATAGCATGAACTCATCTCTAGCAAAAAAAAAAAAAAAAAGAAAGAAGAAAAGGAAGAAAGAAGGAAGAAGGAAGAAGCAGCAGAAGAAGCAGAAAAAGAAACAGAAGAAGCAGAAGAAGCAGCAGAAGCAGAAGAAAGGAAAGAAGAATGGGCCAGGTGTGATGGCTCATGTCTGTAGTCCCAGCACTTTGGGAGGCCAAGGCATATTGCTTAAGCCTAGGAGTTTGAAACCAGTGTGGGCAACATGGTGAAACCCCATCTTTACAAAAAATACAAAAATTAGCCGGGTGTGGTGGTGTGCTCCTGTAGTCCTCGCTACTCTGGAGGCTGAGGTGATAGGATCACTTGAGCCTGGAAGGTGGTGGCCGCAGTGAGCCATGGTCAACCACTACACTCCAGCCTGGGCACAGAATGAGACCTTGTCTCAAAAAAAAAAAAAAAAAAAAGTATAAGTCACAAGGGTGTATCTATTTATAAAAAATTGTTGAATTGTATACTTAGGACTTGTGCATTTCTCTATATATAAATTTTACCTTTAAAAATGTGAGCAGGCCAGGCATGATAACTCATGCCTGTAGTCCCAGTACTTTGGGAGGCCAAGGCAGGCGGATCACCTGAGGTCAGGAGTTTGAGACCAGCCTAGCCAACATGGTGAAACCCCAACCCCACAAAAATACAAGAAATTAGCAGGGCATGGTGGCAGGCGCCTGTAGTCCCAGCTACTCGGGAGGCTGAGGCAGGAGAATTGCTTGAACCCAGGAGGCAGAGGTTGTGGTGAGCCAAGATCACACCATTGCACTCCAGCCTGGGCTACAAGAGCAAGACTTTGTCTCAAAAAAAAAAAAAAGGTTAGCAAATTGAACGCTGGTTAGGTTTACTTTTAGCAGTGCTATGGACTAGCAATTCTGAAACTATATTCTGTGTATTCTTGAGCTTAAGGCTAAGGGGAACCAGATTTTTCACTGTTGGGGAAAGAAGTTACAAATATGGAAAGTTTATTGCATTGGAACTGGAGTTAATCAGTAGGAATTCATGTTTTCTAATATACATCTATGTCTCTATAGCTATTTCTGTGTGTATATATGTGTGTGTATTGCCTAATCCTGTCTGCTGACAGGGCCTACAAGCAATGACACACCAACAGGAATGAGCATGTTAAGCACCCAGGTCTTGGTTTCTAAATACCATGCTTCACTAAAAGAACCAGGGATCTTTGAGAAATGGCTTATTCCAAAGCTGGAGCAGGAAAAGCTGGAGAGGATTAGCCTGAAACATCTTGTGCCAAAATGTAAAGAAGTGCTCCAAGAAAAATGGGACGTTGTAAGGACTCAGAAGCCAGTTTGGAGGACTCCTAACTGGCCGAATCTGAAACAATTTAAGTATCAAAATAAATAATATTTGTAATGGGCCTTATCCCATTGAATAAAATAAGAATCCATATAGATATAAATAAATAAATGCATTTTTTTAAATGGAAGGGAGGGGAAATCTCTCTTTTTAAATTTTTTTTCATTTTTTTTTTTTTTTGAGACAGGGTCTCATTCTGTTGCCCAGGTTGGAGTGCAGTGGCACAATCATAGCTCACTGCAGCATTGGTCTCCTGGGCTCAAGCGTTCCTCCCACCTTAGCCTCCCGAGTAGCTGGGACTACAGGCATGTACCACCATGCTTGGCTAATTTTTGTTTTAAATTATTTGTAAAGACAGGGTCTCACTATGTTGCCCAGGCTGGTCTCAACCTCTTGAACTCAAGTGATCCTCCTGCCTTGGCCTCTCAAGGTGCTAGAATTACAGGTGTGAGCCACTATGCCTGGTAGAAATCTCTTCATTACAGAATGCCAACTAATAAATATAGAAGGAATGATGAAGGGAGAAAATCATCAATGAATGCTAAGACTGGTGAGTACATGTTTGATAAGAAATAGGATAATTACACAGTTGCAAAGTATGCTGCCACAAATTACTTATTTGTTACTAAGGAAAAATAATAACTCCACAGTGGCAGACACCACTTTAATCAAGTCATCAAATCTTACATCACTATATTGGCATAAACCAATATCCAATATCCAGTATCATGTGCCTTCTAGTAAGATGCTTGGAGAAGGAAAATAAATAGACCTGGCAACAAAATGCTATTGTGTGATCTTGGACACAGGAAAAAAAAGTAAGAGCCTTGTTAGGGCAATGGATGAGATAGATAGTAGTACTGTATTAATGCTTAATTTCCTGATTGTGTTAACTGTACCATGTAAGAAAATGTAAGGGAATATAACAGAGTGTCTTTGTTCTTGGAAAATGCACACTGAAGGCCAAAGTGGGAGGATTGTTTAAGGCCAGGAGTTTGAGACCAGCTTGGGCCACATAATGAGACCCCATCTCTGGAAAAAAATGTAAAACTTTACCAGGCATGGTGGCAAGTGCCTGTAGTTCCAGCTCCTTGGGAGGCAGAGGCAGGAGGATCACTTGAGCCCAGGAGTTTGAGGTTACAGTGAGCTAGGATTGTGTTACTACACTCCAGCCTGCATGACAGAGTGAGACCCTGTCCCAGAACCCCCCACTTTTTTTTTTTTTTTAGAGACAGGGTCTCTACAAAACAATAGAAGGAATTCCTATAATCCTTTATCCAGAGTCACTGATGGTTTGCATTTTTGTCTTTTTTTGTCCCAGCACTTTGGGAGGCTGAGGAGGGCGGATCACGAGGTCAGGTGACTGAGACCATCCTGGCTAACATGGTGAAACCCCATCTCTACTAAAAATACAAAAAATTAGCTGGGTGTGGTGGCACGTGCCTGTAATCCCAGCTACTCGGGAGGCTGAGGCAGGATAATCACTCGAACCCCGGAAGCAGAGGTTGCAGTGAGGCGAGATCATACCACTGCACTCCAGCCTGGGTGACAGAGTGAGACTCCATCTCAAAAAAATAGAAAAAAAAAGCACACTGAAGTTTTCAAGTTACTCTTTCTTTTTTTTTTTGAGGCAGGTCTTGCTCTGTTGCCCAGGCTGGAGTATAGTGGCACGATTATGGCTCACTCTGCAATGCAACCTCAACCTCCTGGGCTTAAGTGATCCTCCCACCTCATCCTCCTGAATAGCTGAGACCACAGGCACATGCCACCACGTCCAGCTAACTTTATTTTTGGTGAAGACAAGGGTCTCCCTATGTTGCCCAGGCTGGTCTCAAACTCATGACCTCAAGCAATCCTCCTGCCTTGGCCTCCCAAAGTGCTGGAATTACAGCCATGAGCCACTGTGCCCAACCAACAATTTACTCTTAAATGGTTCAGTGAGCACCATATATATATATATATATCTCACACATACATATTTATGGATCGAGAATGATAAGACAAAAATGCCAACCATCAGTGACTCTGGATAAAAGATTGTAGGAATTCCTTCTATTGTTCCTGTAATTTTTCTGCAAGATTGAAATTATATCAAATTAAAAGGCCCTCCTCCAACAAAGCAAACAAACCTATGAGTGTGGCCAGGAATCAGGCAACACTTTGGCACGAGCAACCAGGAGGCCTGTGCTTCCTGCTGGGGCCAGAGCCAGCCCAAAATGCGTCCACCCAGGGCCTGCAGGAGGGTATGAATAGCAACCCTGCAGGGTAGGCCTGGTTGGCAAGAGCACGTATTATGCAAATTCTGTCAACAACTAGACCACAAGCTGGGTTGCAGTTCCTGGCAGAGCTCATTATGTCCTTAGAGCAGAGAGGCCTTACAGCTGTTTCGTGTTAGATGATTCACAGACAACGTGCAGCAAACCAAAGAATCATTGGTGAATGTGTGGATTGCACTTGCATTTCATCTCTTTTCATAAAAGTTATTATTGTTTAAGTCTGCTTTTGTTACAGCTCACTAATAAATGGAATGTATTTGCATTTTTGCAAGGAGGCCTGAATTTTTAACATCTAATCATCTTTACCAAAGAGCAAGAATCAGTTAAAGTTTTCCCATTTAGTAAGAGTAGTAATTAAGACATACACCTTCCCTAAGCAATTCCTTTTCAAAGAGGAGCACACATTTAAAGAGAATTCATTAATGTCTCTTCTGAGGCTGTTTATCCAGTTTTGTCATGGCTCTAGAACACAGGAATCTCTTTTTCTCCTCCATCTCTTTTTTAGCCAGTCTCTGAGAATCTGAGTTGCTAAATATTATTTATTTCTTCCATTTTACCCCCAGAAGCTTAACAATTATTGATTTTTTGGCTTTGTTTTTTGAGCAACTTGAATGTCCCACACATCAAAGGCCAATTAGCTAAAAGACAGGCTTCTTCACACAACCCCTAGTTGCTATCAACCTGTCTTTTTCTCAAAGCAACAGGAGGCCAGGTGGCCAGCTCTAAAACCAATCCCACTACATACGTTTTTCCTAACCTCTGACTTACACCTCCGGGTTGTGCCTGGTTAACCTTCTTGTTTTCCTCCTGGGACCAAGAGTGAGCTGCTGAGGAGTGAAACAGACAAAGATTCACGTTCCTCTCCGGCCGCCTATGGGGAGCAGTTTCCAAACTCCCATCCCGGCTCACGCAGGGGCGGGGCAGTGCTGGCCTGGGGAGCACCTGGCCGACATGACTGAAGAGGCCCTGCCCCAGAAAGGCCTGAAAAACACTCGTTAAAGCTAGGGCTGAGTCGGCCGGGCGCGGTGGCTCACGCTTGTAATCCCAGCACTTTGGGAGGCCGAGGCGGGCGAATCACGAGGTCAGGAGATCGAGACCACGGTGAAACCCTGTCTCTACTAAAAATACAAAAAATTAGCCGGGCGTGTTGGCGGGCGCCTGTAGTCCCAGCTACTCGGGAGGCTGAGGCAGGAGAATGGCGTGAACCCGGGAGGCGGAGCTTGCAGTGAGCCGAGATCGCGCCACTGCACTCCAGCCTGGGCGACAGAGCGAGACTCCATCTCAAAAAAAAAAAAAAAAAAGCTAGGGCTGAGTCATCTGGGTGTGGAGGCTGTTGGGTCACATTCTTGAAACATAACAGGCAAACAGGACAGGCAGAGAACATCTAGACTGTGGATTCTGTAAAGCTTTTTCAAGGCCGGTTCACAGAAGCATTCCCTACTCTGTGAGCGTGAAATAAAAGGTGAATGCAGCGCCAGTGCCAGAACACAAGGCCAGTCAGTGCTACACAGGGTCAGTTTAGCCCTGGGCTGACCCTTAAGATCAGGAAAAAGTGATGGGGCAGTGACTTCTCAGCAAGTCTTTTCCAAGTTTCTGGTGTCTTTGAATTCCTAGCTGAACAGAATTTATCGAAGCAGAAAGTAGCCGTTTATACCCCAGTTTACCCAGGCAAAGAGGAATGCTTTGGAATTGAGATATTTTCAGGGCATGAGTGGTTTAGATCTCTGAAACTGGAAGACGAAATCCAGGTTATTAGAGATCAGCAGCACCTGAGAGGAAGGCTTCCTGGCACCTGAAGACTCACAGAGAAGTCTTGGTAGCCTGGCTTGTTTTCCTTGGAGCTCAAAACCATTTCTTTGAGGTCATGATCTGAAAGGGGACACTGGGCCCTGGACCTAAATTCTGGTCCCTATGAGTAAATGCTTCTGACAGATCAAGGTGGGGAGCTTCCGCTGAAGAACACTGAGACTAACACCTTGGTGTGACAGCCACACCTGTCCCCAAAGTGTACACACCACCCCACCAGGACATCACCAACCTGACATTTAATTAGCAATGAGACACTTGTTTTCACTCCTGTGGTCAAAGTATGGGGAAATAGCTGCTTTCTGTCTTCTTGCCTTTGGTTATTTTTCTCCTGCTTCCTGAGCTGGGCTGGGAGCGACAGAAAAGAGAAGGAAGGAGAAACCCAGCAAGGCAAGAGCAGCTCCTTCCCTTCTTCGACACATTTATGTTCTGCTCCTATAGTGGTGGAAGCAGGAGATAGGGTGACTGGCCTGCTGCACTCACATTCTGATCATTTTCTCTACAAGGCAAGGATGGCTAGCACCTCCAGTTGTATGGAATGTTTCTATCAGGGGCCTGTGTATGGTATCATTGACATCTGGAATGTCTCATTCAAGCAAGGAGGGCCAGGTGTGGTTGTGGATGGTGAGATAAAAATTCATCTTTGCCTCTGGAAAAACAGTCACAAGGCATGCCTTCCTGAAGGCAGGCATATCCTCTCTAAATCCAGCATATTGTATAGCATTATGGAATAGAGCAGAAAAGAAACCTAATATTTGGCTGGGGGCTGGCTAACTGTACTGAACACTTTAGCTATCTTCTCAATCTGCCACCAACTCTGAGGCAGATGGCCTTGTACCCGTTTTACAGACGAGGCAACTAGGGCTGTGGATTTGGCAAGGTGCTAGTTGCAGGACCTCAGGTAACTGGCAGAGTTAGGATGTGAACTTAGGTTGGTACCTACTTATCAAGCCTGTGTGTTCTCCATGGGACCAGGCATGCTGTGCTTGACACTGGTTTGACATTAAGGTCATTTGTTCATCCCTGGTCACCTACTACTTCTTCAGTTTTCCATGATTTCTTGAAGACTGCCAGGAGGGATTGTGAGGTCAATGGTGATTTGAATTTCATTTTTTAATATATTTGATTTGAATTTTATATTTAAATATACTTGGGTTTCATTAAAAAAAATTTTTTTAACTATAATTAAAAACAGCCTAGGTATGGTGGCTCATGCCTATAATCCCAACACCTTGGGAGGCTGAGGTGGGAGGATTACTTGAGCCCAGGAGTTCAGGACCAGCCTGAGCAATGTAGGGAGTCCCTATCTCTATTATTTTTATTTTTTAAAACTAGAGATGGGGGTCTCACTATATTGGCCAGGCTGGTCTCGAACTCTTGGGCTCAAGTGATCCTCCTGCCTCAGCCTCCCGAAGTGCTGGGATTACAGGAGTAAGCCACTGCACCCAGCCTCCATTAAATTTTTTTTTTTTTTCTTTAACCCGGTGGTTGATGCCTGTAATCCCAGTACTTGGGGAGGCCAAGGCGGGTGGATCACTTGAGGTCAGGAGTTTGAGACCAGCCTGGCCAACATGGTGAAATCCCTCTCTACTAAAAAAAAAAAATACAAAAATTAGCCAGGCATGGTGGCAGACACCTATAATCCCAGCTACTTGGGAGGCTGAGGCAGGAGAATCACTTGAACCTGGGAGGCTTAAGAGACTCCGTCTCAAAAAAATAAACAAAATAAAAATGAAAATAAAAAAATTTAAAAACCTATAATTAAAAACACAATGTGTTGCTGTGCTAGGTACCAAATTATAATAATGCTGGCACATAACTTTTGCTGGCAGTCTTTTGAGCAAATCTTGGATTGAAGCTTTCTGGGCCCTTCCTCTTTTCCTCCCTGCCTCTCTCTCTGTCCCTCTCTCTTTCACTGCCTCTTTCAGCTAACAGGACATTGAAGTATAATTAATCTACAGCAGAATGCACAATTCTTAAGTGTATAGTTCATGAATTTTCCCACATATATACTCCATATAATCACTACGCATAACAAGATACAGACAGGGTCCAACACTCTGGAAAGTTTCCTTGTGTCCATTCCAAGTCACAAGCACCGCCTCTTGTTACTATTCTGACTTCTGTCACCAAAAATTACTGAGTTGTGCCACTGATTAGGAAGGTTATGGGTCTGCCCTGGCCTTTTCTATCTGTTCCTGCAACAATGTTCCTGAGAAGACAACTGCTGCACAAGGCTCAGGATTTTTGGTTCATATTCTTGTCATGCCTCAGTTGTGTATTCACGAGTGATGTGTAACCCACCCTGAGGCTCTACTGCTTATGAAAAGTTTTGGGTATTTTGTGTTTTGTGTCCAACTTTTTATTTAGGACAAGAAATTTAATAGTCTTTTTTTTTTGAGACAAGGTCTTCCTTGGTCACCCAGGCTGGAATGCAGTGGCACGATCTAGGCTCACTGCAGCCTGCAGCCTCCACCTCCCAGGCTCAAGTGAGGTCAAGTACCTCAGCCTCCCAAGTACCACATCCAGCTAATTTATAAACTTTTTTGCACAAAGTATCACTATGTTGCCTAGGCTGATCTCAAACTTCTGGACTCAAGTGATTCTCTTGCTTGGCCTCCCAAAGTGTTTGGATTACAGGCATAAGCCATGGCATCCAGCTTCAATAGTCTTAATAATTCACTTTGAAAGTTAAAAAATGTTCTGGTCTTCCTTTTCCAAATTGGATCAGTTTAAAGATGAGAGAGATGACAAGGCAGGCAGTTTTTAAATATTTGTTTATCTTTTGCAACTAAAACAATATGAAGTAAATTAAATGCTGAGCTTGATAAAAGATTGCAGTGGTTATGCCTGTGTTATTTCAAATTTTGGTGTTCATCAAAATGGTAATTTTTCTCATAGATTGACTTTATGAGAAGTGAATGCTAAATGAATTTTAACTTAAATGTAGATTCATAAATTATTTCTTTTGTGTTTTTATCTTTTATTGCTTTTTGAGACAGAGTCTCACTCTGTTGCCCAGGCTGGAGTGCAGTGGCTTGATCTCAGCTCACTACAATCTCTGCCTCCTGGTTCAAGTGATTCTCCTGTCTCATCCTCCCCAGTAACTGGGATTACAGGCGCCCACCACCACACCCAGGTAATTCTTGTGTTTTTGTAGATGTGGGGTCTCGCCATGTTGCCCAGGCCAGTCTGGAACTCCTGGCCTCAAGCGATCTGCCAGCCTCAGCCTCCCAAAGTGCTGGGATCATAGGCATGAGCCACTGCTCCCGGACTCTTTGGTATTTTTATTTTTATTTTTTTAGACGGAGTCTCGCTCTGTCCCCTAGGCTGGAGTGCAGTGGCGCGATCGGCTCACTGCAACCTCCACCTCGCGGGTTCAAGCGATTCTCCTGCCTCAGCCTCCTGAGTAGCTGGGATTACAGACGTGCGTCACCACGCCCAGCTAATTTTTGTATTTTTAGTATAGATAGGGTTTCACCATGTTGGCCAGGCTGGTCTTGAACTCGCTACCTCAGGTGATCCACCCACCTCGGCCTCCCAAAGTGCCGGGATTACAGGCGTAAGCCACCCGTGCCTGGCCGGTATTTTTTAATTAGAGTTCTTCTAAGATTTATCTGAAAAAGTTACACTATTAAAAAATTTGCAGCCCACACTCAAGGACATAATTTGTCTGGGCATAGAGACTTGATGACGCTTCAAGTAGCTGGATGAGCTTCTCTTAACATGCAATTTCTCTCAGGTTTACATTCTTCTTGACTGCCCTTGTTCCTTTCCTATTCTATTTGAAGCAAAATGGTTAACGTTCTTCCACTTTCACCAGGACAGCCCTATTTGCCCCTTCCTTGGCCTTGTTAGCCTGGTTTTATAAAGCCTCTTTTGCAGGGGTCGGGGCAGTTAATAGCATTGGGGATTGTCGCTTGTTCCCTATAGACGAAAAGTATTTCTCTATTGTTTAAAAAAAAAATCGAGGTCATTCTCCAAAGTAATTTCCCGAAATAAAGCGTGGGAGGAAGTCATGGGCATGAGGATGAGTCATCAGGCAGCAGCACGAGGCTGCAGGCGTGAGCCGGGGAGCTCTGGCTCAATCCTCCACAGGCTTGGATCCCTGAGTGGAGCAGGCCACTGGGGCCTTCTGCCGTGAGAAGAGACCTACTGAGAGGCGGGGAGCGGGGGTGGGAGTGGTTGCTTCTGACTTATAGGACGGTGGTCAGCGTGGGCGGGTGGAGGCACAGGAGAAGGCCCACAGGCCCTGGGTCCTAGGGCCACTCAGCTGCTGGAAAATGAGGTTCAGAGTTGTTTGGACTGTCTGAAGTAGGATAGAACCAGCCTTAGCCCTAGTTAGGTAACACATGCCAGAGGCACCTGAGCAGAGACGTGAGCTGAACCATGGACTTCCTGGCAGGACTTCCACGGAGGAGGGCTAGGGGAGAGGAACAAGGGAGCAGAGGGCAGCTTGCCATCCATGCAGCCTCCTGAGGCCCCAGATGAGTCACCAGACAGCAGCCTGTCTTTACTTAAAGCAACTGCTGAGTAGAAGAGTCCCTAACCACATGAACACTGGGGAGGAGGTTCTGAAAGAGGCTGCTGGGCACAAGGTCCACAACTAGGGTAATCCAATTTCACCCCAGGCTTCTTTTTTTTTTTTTTGAGACGGAGTCTCACTCTGTTACCCACGCTGGAGTGCAGTGGCACCATCTCGGCTCACTGCAACTTCCGCCTCCCAGGTTCAAGCAATTCTGTTGCCTCAGCCTCCTGAGCATATGGGACTACAGGGCGTGCCACCATGCCCAGCTAATTTTTGTATTTTTAGTAGAGACAGGGCTTCACTATGTTGGCCAGGCTGGTCTCGAACTCCTGACCTCATGATCCTCCTGCCTTGGCCTCCCAAAGTGTTGGGATTACTGGCATAAGCCACAGCTTCCAGCCGAGTCCCACTAGTGCTTCTAAGAAGAAATTAGGGAAGCGGGATCATGAGAGGCTTGGTCCCACTCACAGTATGCGACATCACTGATGACTATGCTTGGTTACCTGTCTTGTTATTTGCTACCTTTGTTATTGTCTATTTCTTGGTAATTAGTAGTACACTATAGTGATTAGGAGTGATCAAGAAGATGCCTGGCTTCATATTCCAACTTTGTCATTTACTAACTGTGAACTTGGCCAAGGTTTTTTGTTTGTTTGTTTGTTTGTTTTGCTTGTTTGTTTTGAGACAGGATCTCACTCTGTCACCCAGGCTGGAGTGCAGTGGCGTGATCTCAGCTCACTGCAACCTCCACCTCCTGGAATCAAGGGATCCTCCCACCTTAGCCTCCCAAGTAGCTGAGATACACGTGTGCACCACTACACCTGGCTAAGTTTTGTATTTTTTGTAGAGATGGGGTTTCACCATGTTGCCCAAGCTGGTCTTGAAGCCCTGGGCTCAAGCCATCGCCCACCCTGGCCTCCCAAAGTGCTGGGATTACAGGCGTGAGCCACCTCCTGACCTCAGGTGATCCACCTGCCTCAGCCTCCCAAAGTGTTGGGATTACAGGCATGAGCCACTGTGCCCAGTCCAATTTCAATTTCTTTGTTTGTAAAGTTGTAATAATGACAGGACTAGCTCTTACCCGGAAGCAGTGGCTCTTGCCTGTAATCCCAGCACTTTGGGAGGTTGAGGTGGATGGATCACTTGAGGCCGAGAGTTTGAGATCAGCCTCAGCAACATGGCGAGACCCCCTGTCTCTACAAAAAATATAAAAAATTATCCAGGTGTGGTGGCACATACCTGTCGTCCTAGCTACTTAGGAGGCTGAGGTGAGAAGGTCGCCTGAGCCCAGAAATTCAAGGCTGCAGTGAGCTATGGTCACACCACTGCACTCCAGCCTGGGTGAAAGAGCAAGATCTTGTCTCAAAAAAAAAAAAAAAAAAAAAGACAGGACCAACTATATGGTAGATACATCTGTGTATGGGAGACACGCCTGAGAGTAATAACCTAAACATTCCCTGAGAATGACACTGTATGGCAGAGGCACCTGAATGTGTATTCTGAGTCGCAAGCATGCCAACTCAGAGATTCATTCCTTATCTATAGGGAACATCTGAGCTCTTGTCCTGCCCACGGAATGCTGTAGAGGGGATCAACGCCCTTTGTGTTGGTTTAAGTGAAGGTTGCCAGGTGGTAGTTGTTAGGGGGAGGGTGTTAAGTGAAAATGCCATATAAACTGCATGCTTTTTTTTTTTTTGGAGACAGAGTCTCGCTCTGTCGCCCAGGCTGGAGTGCAGTGGCCTGATCTTGGCTCACTGCAAGCTCTGCCTCCCAGGTCCATGCCATTCTCCTGCCTCAGCCTCCCAAGTAGCTGGGACTACAGGCGCCTACCACTGCGCCCGGCTAATTTTTTATATTTTTAGTAGAGACGGGGTTTCACCGTGTTAGCTATGATGGTCTCGCACTCCTGACCTTGTGATCCTCCCCCCTTGACCTCCCAAAGTGCTGGGATTACAGGCATGAGCCACCACGCCTGGCCAACTGCATGCATTTTTACAAGCAGTGGCAATTCTCCTGTCCAGCTCACCTCCATCAGACCACTCTGTATGTAAATGCCCTTCAATAAACTCTATGTTGGCTGTGTGCAGTGGCTCCTGCTTATAATCCCAGCACGTTGGGAGGCTGAGGCAGGAGGATCCCTTGAGCCCAGGAGATTGAAAGAAGCCTGGGCAATATAGCAAGGCCCATCTCTAGTGAAAAAAAAGAAAGAAAAAGAACAAAAAAATAACCCTATGTCTCATTCGCTGGGTCTCTTCTTTGGCCTCTCAGACATGGTACCATCCCTACTGGAAGTTTTTTTTTTTTTTTTTTCTAATTTTTAAAATATTTTAAATTTTTAATTTTTTTCTAGTCCCAAAAGTAACATCCTGACCTACTGGAGTTAATGGGGTCCAGTATGATAGGTGGTGAGCCCAGCAGGAGGTGGGAGAAAAGCCGCAGATGATGAGATTGGGAAAGGGGAGATCTGCGGGAGGAAATCCTAGGTTGGCTGTCCATGTCTATATGGGGCCCGAGAGCCGCTATCCTTCATGGATCGGGCCTAATGTGTGAGTACAGGGATGCCCTGAAAACACTGAAAGGTCTGGAAGGGTAGTTGCAGCAGGTAGATCTGACTGAGCAAGGCTCAGATTCTTGAGCTGTGGCAGCTGTAGTTGGCTGGCCGCTTCTGACCATGCTCCAAGCAGCCATAGAGGCTGAGCTCACAGCACAAGCAACGGTCCAACTGGGCACAGATGGTGGCTTCTCTTCAGGACAAAATGGACTGTTGAGCCTACAAAGAGCCGCCCCCTCCTCCACCAGGGTCTTGCTGTGGCACATCCAAGATGGGCTCCCAAGAGCTTGGGAGAACTTTCTATTGTATTCGCTGTTCTTTTTGTTGTGCTGGTTTGTGTTGCTGCTGCACTGGTGCCAGTGCTCCTCTGTATACCTGGCCCCAGGGAATGTGATGAGACTATGAGAGCCATTCAAGGGCGTGCTGGGGTGGGGCGTATGGTAGATGCACCTGTTCATGGCAGATGCACCTGACAGCAATAACTTAAGCCTACCCTGAGAATGACCCTGTATGGCAGATGCACCTGAATGTGTGTTCAGAGTTCCCAGTGCGGCCAACCCAAAGATTCATTATATCTTTTTTTTTTTTTTTTGAGACAGAGTCTTGCTCTGTCACCCAGGCTGCAACCTCTGCCTCCTGGGTTCAAGCCATTCTCCTACCTCAGCCTCCTCAGTAGCTGGGGCTACAGGTGTGCACCACCAGGCCTGGCTAATTTTTGTATTTTTAGTAGAGACAGGGTTTTGCTATGTTGGCCAGGCTGGTCTTGAACTCCTGACCTCAAGTGATCTGCCTGCCTCGGCCACCCAAAGTGCTGGGATTACAAGTGTGAGCCACTGCGCCTGGCATCATTATATTTTATCTATGAGGAACATCTGAGAGCCTGGGCCATCCTGTGGAATGGGCTGTGCGGGGGATCAAGGACCTTCGTTTTGGGTTAAATGAAGGTTGCCAGGTGGAGGTTGTTAGGGGAAGGGTACTAAATGAAAACACTATAGAAACTGCATGCTTTTTGTAGGTGCTGGTGCTTCTCTGGCCCAGCCTGCTGCCACTGGACCACCCTGTATAAGTTCCTCTCAATAAACCCCGTGTCTCATCTATTGGCTTTGGGTCTCTTCTTCAGCCTCTTGAACCTGATGCCATCCCTACTGGAGTTAATAGGGGTCTGGCATGATACCAACTCTTTTTTTTTTTTGAGACGGAATCTCACTGTGTCACCCAGGTTGGAGTGCAGTGGCACCACCCTGGCTCACTGCAACCTCCGCCTCCCGGACAAGCGATTCTCCTGCCTCAGCCACCAGAGTACCTGGGACCACAGGCATGCACCATAGCATCTGGCTAACTTTTGTATTTTTGTGGGGATGGGGTTTCACCATGTTTGCCAGGCTGGTCTTGAACTCCTGACCTCAAGTGATCCACCTGCCTCAGCCTCTCAAAGTGCTGGGATTACAGGCATGAGCCACCACTCCCAGCCCAACAACTCTTGAGGTAAAAATGTTTAAATGAGAATGCGTATAAAGCCCTTGGCATGGGTAAGGGTGATGGTGAAGATAGAAACAATAGTAGCAAGAGAAATAGTGATGGTGACAAGCCAAATAGCGGTTGTGTGCTGGTTTGGGGATGGGGGAGTGGATGGGAAGGTGGGGAAGGGCTGTCCTGCAAGCTTGAGGCCCAAGGGAATCTGAGAGGAAGAGCTTCCTACTGTGGTTAGCCTCTGAGGGCATCATGATCCCAGGCTGGTTCTCTTCAACCTGCCTATAGCTCTGGAAATCCTCCCTTCACTCAGGACTCTTTTTATTTTATTTATTTATTTATTTTGAGATGGAGTCTTGCACTGTCGCCCAGGCTGGAGTGCAGTGGCGTGATCTCAGCTCACTGCAACCTCTGCCTCCTGGGTTCAAGCGATTCTCCTGCCTCAGCCTCCCAAGTAGCTGGGATTACAGGCACCTACCACCACGCCCAGCTAATTTTTTTATTTTTAGTAGAGATGGGGTTTCACCATGTTGGCCAGGCTGGTCTCGAACTCCTGACCTCAGGTGATCTACCCACCTCAGCCTCCCAATGTGCTGGGATTACAGGCATGAGCCACCAAGCCCCTCCCACTTAGGACTCTTCATTGAAGCCATCTGAGTGGATTCTGTCTCCTGATGGGACCTCAACAGATCTAGTACTTGATAATTGCTGTGTGTCCTTCCGTCAGTCTTTTGAGATGATCCTCAAACCAGCACCTTCTCTGAACTTTCCTTGGCTTCTTCCCTTGGCTGTAGACACTAACATTTCCTCAAGCACCCAGGTGTGACTTTTAGTCATGCCTAATTGATGCTTCCCTCTCCCTGAGCGCCCACATCCTGACACTCTTACCCCCGCCAATCCCTCATGCCCACTCCTTCCTTTCCCTTCCCCTGGCTTCTTCTTCCCATTCAGACCTTCCTTCCTCCCCCTTGGGCTGTGACAGGAGTCTCCTAACTCGACCCCCAGGCTCTTCTACACCCTCATTCAGATGAATCTCTCTAAAGCTGGAGCTTTCTTGTTTCTTTCTTTTTCTTTTTTGAGACTTTTTTAGACAAGGTCTCACTCTGTCACCTGGGCTGGAGTGCAGTGGCACGGCTCACTGCAGCCTCGACCTCCCAGGCTCAAGCCATTCTCCAGACTCAGCCTCCCAAGTAGCTGGGACTACAGGCACACACCACCATGCCTGGCTAATTTTTTGTAGAGACGGGATTTCGCCATGTTGCTCAGGCTGGTCTGGAACTCCTGAGCTCAAGTGATCTGCCCACCTTGGCCTCCCAAAGTGCTGGGACTTATAGGCATGGACCACCATTCCTGGCTAAAGCTGGAGCTGTCCAGCCTTTTTGACCATGACTCATAATAAGAAACATATACATATACTTGAGACAGTGTCTTGCTCTGTTGCCTAGGATGGAGTGCAGTGGCATGATCACGGCTCACAATCACAGCTCACCACAGCCTTCACATCCCAGGTTCAAGTGATCGTCTCCAGTTGCTGGGACTACAGGTGTGTACCACCACATCCGGCTAATTTTTTATTTTTATTTTTAGTAGAGATGAGGTCTCGCTATGTTGCCCAGGCTGGTCTCAAACTCCTGAACTCAAGCGATCCTCCCAAAGTGCCAGCATTACAGGCATGAGCCACTGTTCCCAGCCAAGAACTATATTTTACCTTACAACCCAATACACACACACAAAACTCACAAAGCAATACTGCATTCTATTCATGATCCACTAAACTGACTTTGTGGCTCAATAATGGGTCATATCCCACAGTTTGAAAACACTGCTTCAAAGCACAGCTTCGATTATGCCACTGCTCCAGGGAAAGCTTTCAATTATCTCTGGCATCCACTGAATTGAGTACAAGTTTAACCTGGCATCAAAAGTCTTCTATGGGATGACCCCAAGTTGTCTGTCTAAACATTTCTCTCCTTACCTCCAATTATGCCATTTAACCTGTCCAGGTCTTGGTGGTCTAATATATTGCATGGTAATAAAAATACTTCCCTAGCCTGGAAGCCAGGGGTAGACCAGATGGTCCATTTAGTTCTCTTTATCTATAAGAGCTATGACTCTGGGATTGTAAGTACCCAATATCAATGACCAAACACATCTCCTCTCTGGTGTCCGTGCAATCTCATGTCTTTATCTGTGTTAATGTTGTTCCCTATAGTCCTCCATCTCCCTCTATCTTCCTGTGTTGAAATCCCAACAAAGTCCAACAAGAGCAAAGGACACAGGAAGGAAAGGTAGGAACTTACTCGAGGAATGCAATTAGTCCACTAAGGCCAGAGACACGAAGGCTGGCGTGTTACCTGAGATGGGTTGAGCTAGATCACACCAAACCAAGAGCCTTGGGCTGAGATTTTACCTTAAATTAGAAGTCATAGGGAGTCAGGGCTAGCTTCTGGGCAGGTGTGACATGTTCAAAGGTGAGGTTGAGCCAGGGGTGGTGGCTCACGCCTGTAATCCCAGCACTTTGGGAGCCCTGAGGCGGGTGGATCATTTGAAGTCAGGAGTTCGAGACCAGCCTGGCCAACCTGGTGAAACCCTGTCTCTACTAAAAATACAAAAATTAGCTGGGCATGGTGGCGGGCACCTGTAACCCCAGCTACTCGGGAGGCTGAGGCAGGAGAATTGCTTGAATCCAGGAGGCAGAGGTTGCCGTGAGCCAAGATCACACCACTGCACTCCAGCCTCGGTGACAGAGTGAGACCCTGTCTCAAAAAAAAACAAAACCAAAAAAACATGGTGAGGTTGAAGGCTGATTTACTTGGAGCTGGGGACATAAGAGGTTACTTCAGTAGTAAAATGGACACAGCCTGGATATAATTAGTATCAGGCCAGACCATGGATGAATTCTAGAAATGCAGGCAGGCAGCATCTGGGAGGCTTGGCTTTGGCTACAGATGAGTGTGCTGGAGAGCAGGAGGGACACGGTGTCAAGGTAAAAGGGGCAGGCCTGAGCAGTGAGTGCCTGGCGGGAACACAGTGCAGGGACACAGCCAGGGACTGGGACTTGGGAGCAGGAGGCCATCCCTGGGAGGCTGATGAGAGCTGAGCTTCTGACAGCAAATAAAAGGTGTTACTCTTCACTCAGTTCCTGCTGTGTGACAGGTTCCCTAGAAAGCACTCTGGGCGGGGGAAGGGGGGAGGGATAGTATTAGGAGAAATACCTGATGTAAATGATGAATTAATGGGTGCAGCAAACCAACATGGCACATGTATAAATGTATAACAAACCTGCACGTTGTGCACACGTACCCTAGAACTTAAAGTATATTAAAAAAAAAAAAAAGAAGAAAGTACTCTAGGGAACCCATTGCTTGTCATCCATCTGGCACCAAAACCTAAACTCTGAATGATACCAAACTACCACCAAGGTCTCTAAGGGACAGATGCAAATTCTGTCTCCTCCTGGGACCTAGCACAGTGCTTGCACACAGCAGGCCTTGACAGGTTTTTGTTGGGTAGAATTGCAAAGGGATTATCGTCGTTATCATCCCATGGATAACACTGTTTTCTTCTCTGTCTTCATGGGTGACTTTTTTTGTGTCCTGGGCCCGAATTGTCTTCTAAATACTAGAGCTCTGTGGCCAATTATGTTAATATTCTGATTTCATTAACCTAAATGCATTTCTAGATGAAAGCCTTGATACGCAGCTTCAACAACTGGTGCCGGTGTGAAGTGGCAAGCCAGCAGCGTTACTGTGCTGTCGTCTTTCATCCTAGAGCCCTTGAGGAGCAGTGAGAACTCAGCACTGTGGTGAAACATTACCTATGAATAGTCATGAGACTTGCTTCCTTCTGGTGCAGAAGAAACTGTTACCAACAAGGGCTGGAGAAGCCAATACTATGGCAATGGCTTTTGAGATAAGTAAAAACCTTATCACCAGTTGACTGGCAAGGACACAGGAGGCAACATTCAACTCTATCGCCAGGATCTGGGTGGTTGGGTCAAACTTTTGTGGCATTTCTAACTAGTCCCAGCCCCCCATGGCAGCCAGTCTGCTATGCTAGCGGTGCTAACAATGAGGAGGTTAAACTCTTCCCATGGCACGCACCAGGGCAATTTTGACTGTGTGACATAGTCAAAGGTGAGGCTGAACACCCTAACAGCTGTTCAGCTGTTGCTGTAACAACTTAGGCAATGGTTAATTGGTTTGAGCCGGTCCCATGGTTACAAAACCAGCACTATTGTTTTTCTTTTCATACACTCTCTTCCAGATATGCCATAAACGTTCCAGTCCCTCCCACCAACGTGTCAATGGGCTTGTTGCTGAGTGTGTCCCCTCAAGGAGCAGTGTCAGGAGGAAGCTGAGTCCTGGGCTGGAGCTGCTGCATCTGTGTGGCTCCCACTGTCATTTCAGCAGCCCTGAAACAGGTGGGGGAAGCTGGCTGGGGTCTGTTTGGAGCAGCATACTCTTGGGGTGAACAGGGAACATTTGACTGCCAGAAAAAGGGTGTAAAACACTCTTCCTTGGTAATCTCTCCATGAGCATGGGTTATTCGGGATCCATGAGTCCTGCTTATTCATTAACAATCACTAAAAGCTCCTTTGCTAACCCAGAAGCAGAGGGAAGGCCGGCCCATTCTACTTTTGAGGCACATAGTATACTAAAAAAAAAAAAAAAAGTACAAATGGTCCGGGCACGGTAGCTCATGCTTGTACTGCCAGCACTTTGGGAGGCTGGGGCGGGTGGATCAATTGAGGTCAGGAGTTCAAGACCAGCCTGGCCAACATGGTGAAACCCCATCTCTACTAAAAATAAAAATTAAAAAAAATAGCCGGGTATGGTGGCACATGCCTGTAATCCCAGCTACTCGGGAGGCTGAGGCAGAAGAATCGCTTGAACCTAGGAGGCAGAGGTTGCAATGAGCCAAGATCACACCACTGTACTTCAGCCTGGGCAACAGAGCAAGATTCCATCTCAAAAAAAATTTTTTTTAAAGTACAAAGGGCTAAACAACATTTTAAAATTATGGTATATTTTAACATTTATTTTTAAAATTAAAATTGTATTATGAATATTGCCTTTCCTTCCTATAGGTATACCTCTGTGTCTGAGTTCACAACTCACTTGCAGATAGCTCAAAAGCCCATATTTGAGGCCCTTTATGGATATGGTGACTGGATCTATCCCCACCCATGGCTGGTCTCTTGTCCCCATCCCCCATCATCTCCCCTACCATGTCATGATGCTCAGAGGGCTGAACTGTG